>NW_024366591.1:768927-1468927 GCF_014805655.1 Passer montanus
TAGCGGTAGCGAGCCCCCGGGCGCGGGCAGGCAGCGCCGCGGGACCGGCGGCGCGGAGCGCGGCTTGCGCGGCGCCCGCCGGAGCGGTGTCAGCCTCGGCCGCGGCGCCCTGCGCCCTGCTCCGAGCCTCCAGCCCGGCGTGTGAGGCACACGGGCACTCTCGGGGAGGGAAAGGGAAAACCTGCTGCGTGTTCAGTGGTACCTTTTGTGTCTCGGGATGAGACTTGTCCTGCAGAAGTATCCGAAAAGAAATCGGATTAGGAAGTGATTACTCTGCTGTTAGGTGAGAATGTTCACGCCGAACGCGCAGCTCAACCGTGTCAGTCTGGACCGCATCAAAGCCGTGTTTTTAAGGCTAAAAGTCAGTTCTGTGTGTTAGCAGCACCTCGCTCCAGCTTTAGTCTCGTTGTACTGGCCTCAGTTAAATCAGAGTGCGGCTCAGCATCTCTGACTGTTCAGGAAGGTGAAGGAATGTGGTGGTGAAAACCTCACCTAACATCAGCGCTGATTTTGTTTGTTTGAACTCTGAACTTGACCAGTAATACATTCTCTCACCCCCAGCCTCGGTTTTATTTTATTAGTTTCCTTTTATAAGGTGTCGTGGGTTTTTTTTACATTGATGCATCTAAGCTGTCCCTCACTAAATAAACGCTTGTTTCTCACAGAGTGGAATTCGTGTTATTAGAGCTGACTTCTTGCATTGAGTGAGCTCTCCTAAACTGTGGCTATTACGGAAACTCTTTTTCTTGTTTAACGACTTCAAACAAAATTTCTCACCTGTCCCTCATGCTGAGCAGTACCTTACCCTAAGAGAATTCACGTTTGTCTGATGTTAAAGTGGCTGTAGGCTACAGTTTGAGGCTTGAGGAGTGAGTACAGCAAAACAGCCTGCTCTGCAATGGCACTGCGAATTACAGTGTCGATTTCATTTAAGAAATCTAAGAGAACAAAATGCAATGTAATTTCATTGAGAGATATGTGAGGGTTTATTTTAGTTAAATGGAGGATGAATGAAGTTTATAGATCAAAAGCAATTAGAAAGATGTTAATTTTGTGGTTAATTTACTAGAAGTCTATTTGTGTAATGTGGTGCGAGGCGCACTCAGTAATGCTCCCTGTTCTTGATAGGCACATGAATAATTCTCCACACATAATTCAATTTAAAACCAACAGTGCATTACTTTGGGCCAGCTATCTAATAGTAAACTCAAGATGTAAGTGCCTTTTTTAAAGCAGTGTGTGTGCAGAGTGTGCAGGTCTGGGAGCTGGAGCGTGCTGTTCTTTTTTCTGTGTTTGCTTTCCTGGTCAGGGACTGCATCTCTGGTGTGTGGAACTGTAGCGTGTGATGTATCCTGGTCTCTGCTGTTCCACCGTCCTTCTGCAATGGTGTTACCAGTGTGCGGCTGGGGACCAAAGAGGTTTTTGTGTTTATGGCAGAGACAGATTTTTACGTGATTTGAGAAGAGATTTTAAAAGAAGGTGGGGGGGAAATTTCCGATAATGTCATAGCATAAGAGCT
This sequence comes from Passer montanus, assembly GCF_014805655.1. Lineage (NCBI taxonomy): Eukaryota > Metazoa > Chordata > Aves > Passeriformes > Passeridae > Passer > Passer montanus. The sequence continues at coordinate 770,447 of NW_024366591.1, forward strand.
AGGTGGAATCTCCACCGTCCTTCTGGACTGGTGTTACCTGGGACAGCGTGTGCGGCTGGGAACCAAAGAGGTTTTTGTGTTTACGGCAGATTTTTACGTGATTTGAGAAGAGATTTTAAAAGAAGGTGGGGGGGAAATTTCCGATAATGTCATAGCATAAGAGCTAGGTGGAATTCGGGTGTGTTTTCTTAGTTTGTTGTGTTATTAATAATGCACGGTAGTGTGACTGATAATGCTTTCAAACTGTGTCTTGGGCTACAGCCTCCTCCAGTGTCCACTGGCAAAAATGGAGCGGCCTCTGTTATGTCAGTGCCTTTTGGATAGGGCTCGGAAACACTCTGTACTTCCTGCGAGCCTTTCTTGTTTCAATGAAAGCCTCATTGTGCGCTGGCTTTTCCCCCCCTCCCTCCGATTTCTGCTCTGCAAAATACCTTCTGAATCCTCGTCCCGTCGGGACAATTGTCTCGGTGAGTGCCATTGTGCGGCCGGGCCGGGCCGGCGGCTCCGTGAGGGCCGTGCTGCGGCGGGGCTGCCGAGCATGACGTCACCGCTGCCCTCCGCCGCAGGGCGCCCGCCGCGCTCCGTGTGCCCGGGGCCCGGCTCTGCCCGGCTCTGCCCGGGGCTCCGTGTGCCCGGCGCCCGGCGGGCTCGCACTCCGGGGGTGCCACCCCAACATCCGATGGCTGCAGGCTTGGGAGTGAGGCGTGAGCTCAGCGATTGCTGCTTGGTCGAGTTACTTTGTTTGGAGAGACACCCCTGATGGCGTTTTCCCTTTGTATGTTGAATGGCACAGCTGTAATGCTTTTTCCTAAAGAAGTTGGCTGGATGGTGGAAGAGGCACAGATTGTGTGTATATGTTTGTTTTCTTTTAATGCAATGAGAAATCCTGTATTTAGGACTTGTAGTTAGCACGGGTTAAAGAGTCTCCATTGCTAGGGCTTTTTTATCCCTAAATTAAATTCCGGGCGTCCTTTCTTGTTTTGATAGTCGTGTTCCCACCAGGTGACCTCTTATTTGCTAGGTGAAAGTAAAACAACACAAAACCCCAGCACTGGATGAAGCTTAAGCTCCATTGTCAGCTGCTAGGCTGGGTGAGAGAGGAACTGCGCTGTGTTTCCTTGTGTCCAGATGGTGTTGACACTCCAGGTGTGATGACAGAAATTTTTCATTGCACTACTGAGGGCTGTCACAGGTGAATTTCCTTCACAGAGCAAACCACAGAAGGGTTGGGGTTGGAAGGGACCTTTGGCAGTTGTCAGGTCTGGGGCCAGTTGCCCAGGACAATGTCCAGGTGATTTTGGGTATCACCAGAAATGGAGACTCCACGAGCTCCCTGTGCAGCCTGTGCCCGGGCTAAGTTCCCTCACAGGGAAAAGCTGTGTCCTGATGTTTGGATGGAACCTCTTCCATTTTGGTTTGTGCCCCTTACCTCTGGCCCTGGCACGGGATGCAGCCTGTCTCCATCCCTTTGTACTTTCTGTTAGATATTTATATACATTGCTAAGATGTGCCCTGAGCTTTTCTGTCCTGCAGGCTAAACAGTCCCAGCTCTCTCAGCCTTGGCTCCTGTCCCTTATTTGTGTTTGTTGTCCCTTGCTGCACTCTCTGCACCGTGTCCACGTCTGCCCTGTGCTGAGGACACACAGCTGGGCACAGCACTCCAGCTGTGGCCCCCCCAGGGCAGGATCACCTCCCTCAGCCTGCTGGCAATGCTTTTCACTAATGCACCCCGGGGTACCATTGGCCTTCTTTGGAGCAAAGGCACATTGCTGGCTCTTGGTCATCTGGAAATGATGAAATGCATCACCAGAAATCTGCTGTGTGTCATACAACGTGTTGTAATGCTGCAACATTACAATAGGATTTCTTCATTTACATTGTATGACTGTGCCCTGGAAAGGTGATGAGAATGGAGCTGAGGCTCATCTTTCACCTGAAGTCTTTTGTCTGTTGAGTTAATCAGATGTGATCTGAATGATGGTGGGAAACCTTGCACTGTATGGAACTGTTGGGATTTTAGTGGGAAAGAACACGGAACAAAAGGATTTTGTTTCCTTTTCCTCTTCTGTAATGTGTTGTTTTTAGCAATCGCTTCTCAACAGAGTTTGTTTATTATGAAGTGGCAACGCATTAACTTGCCATTGCCTTACATTTATGTGAAATTGTGATCTTGGGATTGCTTTTACAAAATATGGAATTCAGATCTAAATGTCTGGAACCCATGTTATAATTAAAATCTTCTGTTGAATGTACCTTGGTAGTCTTGGATGTTGTATAAAGATGATAACAATTATTTCAGAACTAGCAATGCTACAAAGGAGAAATCATGTAAAAAAAAAAAAAAAAGGCCTATGATCTGTGAAGAAAAGATTGATGATTTAATAATAGGATTATTTTTTGAAAAAGAAAAAAAAAGAAGAGTAAGACCAATGATTACTCTGAGTTGTCCACCTGATCATGAGCTTCATCCTTACAGGAGAATGAAAGTAGAGTTAGGTGAAGCCCATTTGTCCCGGAAGTTTCTTTCCTGTAGAGACTCTTCATGAGCCTTTTCAGAGTTCATACTAGGTCTGCTTTCACTCTCTTATATGATGATCTGATACAATTTTAATGGTTCTTCCTCTGTCATACCCTTTTTTTGGGGTTTTTTTTTCATTTTCTTTTCAATGGTGTTGAGGCAGGATCTCTGCACGTAGGTTAAGTAGCATAGCATGACTGTTTATGAGTGAGGCATCTCTGTGTTGCCACAGGAGCCACTTAATTGCTTCTGGTTTGTGAAAAGAAGATACTTGGTGTGTAGTATTCACCTAGCTCCACTCAAAATTATTCTGACAATCTCAGAGAAAGTGTTTCTCCTCACCAGGAAAACAGAAATGTTGTCTCACCTCATTTCTCTATCTGTAATTGAAGTGTCATTATTTTTCTATTTTGTTGGCTTCAAATTTAAAACGACAGCTTATCTTCCTGCATTGTTAGGGGTTGTTTTAATGGAATTCTGTATTGATATAAACTTAAAAAAAAAGTGTGTGATGACATGATTGAAGGCATTGGCCATGCATGTAAGCCAATAAATTGCTTAGTGGAATTAGTGTAGTAGTTCTGTCCTGGTAGTCCATGAAGTAAGGCTGTTATCAGCATCTGTGTTCATTTCCAAGTTAAACACACTTAAATACTTGCAGGCTTTTATTTTGCTGCAAAGGTATTTGTAAGGGGCAGCTAAAGAGAAAGAGGAGGAAGAAGAAATGCAAACTTAATTTAAATCAGCTAATATGATTTTCTGATGGACATTTGACTGTTTTGTAGTTTCTTCTGTTAGGCATTTTATTCTCAGAATTAAGACATTTGGGGTTGGAGGCAGCTGTGCTTTTTGCAGTGCAGCCCTCCTGCAATACTGTTTTTTCCTTGGGTAAACAGCATGTGAGTGAATTCCTCTATCTTTGCTGTGGTGGTAGCACCCACACTTGCTGCAGAAGTGAATTCCATTAGTGGGAACTATTGCTTCATTTTTCCAAAGGCTCAATTGTTCTGTGATTGTGGGGTTTTGTTTTTGGTAGACTTTTTTTCCCCCTTTTCCTCTCTTTGTCCATGTGGATGGTATCCATGCAGGCTTCCCACAGTTCCCACCGGTGCCTCTTCCCTTGGGGATTCATTCTGAGGGTGAAGGGGAGGTTTGCAGTTCCTTTGCTTCTCAGGGATTGCTGACAAGCTGTTCTCCCTTTAGGTGCCCCTGCAGTGCCACAGGGCTCACAGCACACCTGGTTTCACTCCGGTCACTGTGGACAGGCAGCAGATAGCAACAGCTTCACACGGGCACATGTGAAATGTTTTAATCCAGATCAGAGCTTATTCCACTCTTCCCTACCCCCTCTATCTTTTCCCAAGAAGCTGGAGCTGTTTGCCATGTTTGAGTGCCAAAAAGGTCTTTTGTCTCTTTGGGAACTGAGGCAGACGTGCTAGGGTAGCTGATATGTGGAATAAAGAATGGCAGAGCTGATGTAAGGGGGAAGCAGCTGTACTCTGCTGAACTACGTTTGAAGCCACACTTTATTGGTGATGTTTCTGTAATACCAATATTGTCGTTATCATATTTGTATTTTAGGTCAGTTGAGCTGGATCCTTTATGGAATAATCCCCTCAAACCCCACAAAACTCTTCAGTCTTCCACCCTTCTGTATTCAGTTATAAGTTTGGTTTACTTGGAAGGCTCTTTGGCTATGTGTTGGGGAGGAGAAAGGTTACAAGCTCTTGATTTGAGAATAAATTTAAGGTACTAAAACAGTGTCTAAAGAACAAAAGTTTACTGTTTTTTAAGCCTTTTAAAAATCCTAATTCCACTGGCTTTTAAAAAAGCCATAGGAATTTCAGCTTACTAAGGCAGGGCATACAAAGATGGGCTCATTTGGTTTTCTGACCATTAGGGTTTATTTTGTTGTTAGTGGTTTTTTTTTTCCTGTTGTATTTGGGAATTTTTGCAGTTTATTTTGCAAAAGAGAGGCTACACAAAGAGCTCTTGAGTGGATTGGATGGGAAACACTACCATATTCCAAATAATAACTTCTTTCCCAATTCTTCAAATTATAGATTCTGAGGTTACAAAACACCACAACTGTTTTTTATCCACCTTTTGACTTAGGGAAGTCATAATTGAGTGTTCTTGGTAATGACTTCTCATAGTTATCTTTTGAATTCCCAGTAACCTGCAGGGCTCATGTGGCAGAACTGATGCCCATGAAGTGACAGTGTCAGAAGCAATTACTTACTGATGCTCACTGTTCAGTAATTACTCTCTCAATTTCTTGACAACCATTTCACATTTGTGGTTTGCAGTCAGGTTTGCAGTGAACTGGAATGCTATCCCTGTGAGGCTTAAAACATTATTGCACAGAGAAATTATCAAGCATTCCAGCACAAACTGATGAATGATGTAGAATTTGCTTGGAGTGTTTCTGCTCAAGGCATGTTTCTTAGTCTTTCCAGGAAAATGCTACTCCACTTGTGGTTTGTTGGGCAGGAGCCCATTGGTTTCAAACTTTCCTGCAGAATTGTAGAATATTGACTTTTTAATTTAGTTTTTTGGGTTTTTTACTGGCTGTGCTATCAGCCACAGTCAGGTACAATGTGTACACCTGTACTGAGTCATTTACATATGGATACTGAAGCATTTTGAGAATGAAACTTTATCTCATTTCATGGGTAAGTGATCTAGAGACAAATAACATGGCAGGCAAAGGAGCCTGTTCAGAGAAAGCAACATTTCAGTATCTGAGTGAGGAAAAAAGGTTGGTTTTACAGAAACACATACTTGTTCACATAGCTTCAGGTTAGTTTGGAAAAGTTTTGCTTTTTTTTTTTGCAGTATAAGCATGAACTTTTAGGAGCTTTTCTTGCTTATTATTCCTCCTTAACTTGCTGCTTTCAGCAAGCTCCCTTGCCAATTGTTGTTTCCTAATTTTGGCCCTCAAGCCCAGCAATGTCCTACTGAGCTGCCATTAGAGTTGCATTGGGGAAAAGATAAGTCCCTTAAGTCAACAACGTTGGTGCCAGCATAAGGCTGTCATGTCCTTTCTGTCTCTTTTGTGTGTGGGTTCTGGGAAATGTCAAGTAAGCTCCTTTTAAAATTGAAATGTGAAGTAACTCCTTCAAAAGTTTTGCTGAAGACTGGTAAAATTTCTGTTTACCAGTATATTGGTCTTTTATCAGAATTTGGCTGAGATTTTATGGCAGTGCAGACCAATCCAAGTGTAAGGTGTTGTGGTCTCTCTTGCCTGTCCTTACTGAGATCTTTGTTTATAACTTGGACCACAGTGGTGATGCACAGTTGTGATTAACTTGGACCTGAGACTTCTGTTTTCAGGTCTTTGTTCTTCTTGTTCTAAATGGATTTTCATGTTGAAAACATGAGGGGATTTTTTTTAACCAAACAGGAATTTTGCCTTGTGGACAGGAAAGGTGAGCTTGATAGGCTTATGTGTAACAGGGAAAAAGCTTAGGAGGCATGGGTGGAGAGGGGATGAGGAGGGATCCAGCCAGAGCAGAGATCAGCTTTCGGGTTTGTCATATCCATTGATCAAACTGTCAGCACATCTGATTAATTTTCTCTGATTAGAAATCACTTCTGTCAAGCAGCTTGACTTTCTGACAGGACACATTTTATTTTATTCTGAAGGGGAGCAGTCCATATTAAGGCAGGTTTGTTTCAAAGAATAGATAGTAAAGTGAAGCACACTGGCCAGGAATGGTGTGCTGAACTGACTGCATAGCTGATCTTTCTGTATTTTTCTGACCTCTGTATGTTTTTGAAACTTACTGAAAGACTACATGTGTCCTTTAAAATATGTTTTTTCTTTTTAATGCACAACCTCAGTGATATCCTGGAACTACTTGGTTGAAGGCATGGAAAAGTGCTTCAGTAAGATTTGATCCTTATGTTTTTACACAGATGTGTTTCCATCAGTCCTCAGAGCCAGAGGGCTGTAGGAGCACAAAAATTAGGGACATTTAACTGGATGGGATGTGTCACTGTGAAAGGAGACCATGGTTTTTGGGAAGAGTTGTTTGGAATTATCTGTGCTCAGGCTTTCCTGAAGAGTCTCAGCGATCTGCCAGTCTTAGAGGGGCACAAGGAGAACAGCTGGTTTCTATATTAAATATGCTTAAAATATGCTTGTCTCAACTTCTGTTACATATTTTTAGTACATGTAAAAGAATTTGGTTCTATTCTGAAGGTAAGCCACCCTTTTCCTTTCTTAGTGTCTTCTGTTGCACATATTGCAGATCTATTGTGTAATGGAAATAGTGTGTCCCTTCTGACCCTGTGGCTGTGAACACGCCTTTCATTGAAATTCTGAGGCCTGCCTCTGTTGTTTAGTTGGAAACAGACCTAAATATCTTTCTGTAAGGCTTTTTGCTTGGGCTAGAACAGAAAAGTGGTTTAGTAAAACAATTCTGGTTTTAAGACCATTCCGTTGAAAATTTCTGCTAGACGGTCTTGATTAAAATACATTGTATTTCATATTGTCCATCTGCCTTCCTGTATTACATACAAAAGAGTACAAAAAGAAAGGCTATAGGAAAAAAAATCTTTAGGATCCTTTTAAAGATGGAAGCTGAGGACTGTTTTAAAAGCTGCTTTAGATTCTTGGGGTTTCTTCTGCCACTACCCTGTCCTGCCACTTCCTTGTCCCACCTCTTCCCGCCTTCCTTGCAGCAGAAGCAGAACAATAAAAACAAAAGCTTTTGGTTTCCTGACCTTACAATCACAGAATGCAGATGGCCTCAGCTGTTTTTCTGTGGTGCTTTAAATTCATTGTTGCAGAATTTGAAACGATTCCCGGGTGTGTGTGGCAACATGTTTTGTTATCAACTAGATGAATGCTGGAACTGAAATGATGAATGGATATCTATTAACTCCTAGATTTTTGTTTGCCATGAAGGGCTTGGAAGAATTTACCTATCAAAGGAATGAATGATTATTTGTATCAGGCAGAGTTTACACTGAATTTCCAGTTAGCAAAATGACCCCTTTTTAAAATTTATTTAATTTCATAGTGAGTTTCTTTGTGTAACAATTTTGGAAAGCAAAAGAAAATGGGAAAACAGCAGGACCTTTAACTGTCAACAGATTAGGGTTAACTCTCTTTTTTGTCTCTCACCTTTTAAAGTCTGCAGTAGGAGGAATTTTATTGTGTGTTGGATGTTCAAAGGAGTATGTTCTCCTTGGATTGGGATAAGGATTGTTACAAGGGATTGTTCCCTAGATGACAAACAAGAAAAAAAAGATAGAAGCTTTTATGATTGGTTATTTTCTTTGTCTTTTCCCTACTACCCCTAAAGCAAGTCCTTCAGCTTTCCCAGATGGATCCCAGGGGCACTTGTCCTTGGGATTCATACCTGTGTGTTTGTAGCTCGTATTCTCACCTTTGTTTTAAAAAGGCAGGCAGTGAAGTTTCTTTGCCTTCAATGTTTTCTGTCAGGGAAAGTGAAATGGTAACTTTTATAATGAAGGCTTTAGAGGATGTCCCAGCTGTGACAGCTGTGGTAGATGTGTTCCAAATCCAGTGGGATGGAGGTTCCTACAGACGTGGCTGAAACACCTGATTCCAGGTGCTTCAACAGCAGTGCTGCAGTGAAGTGAAAGTGACCCTGAAGGTTTTTCTCATGGGTAATTTAACCTGCTTTAAAAAGTGTTCAAGTCCCGATTCCAATACCAAATTAAGTGGTCTAATTCAGCTTGTGCTTTGCCAGGTGGTCTTGCCAACAGGGGCAGGGGGATAGGGAGTGTGGGACAGAGGGTTTATGTGTTTCAGGATAAAAGGGAAGAATTCTTCTTTGTGTATATCCGAGCAAGAGGTTTGCTGGGGAAGGGAGTCCTCTCTAATGAGAAATACGTGCAGCTCTGTTTAAGGAGGAGGAACTGGAAGGAAGGAAGCAAGTCATAATCTGAAAGCATTTGTCTATTGATGGAGTGGCTCTTTGCTTACCGATTTGGCAGCTGCAGCTTTTCTTGAATCATGGTTTTTATTCCAAGAATTCTTGTGTAATGAATTTCTTACCTTGGTCTGCCAGGCTTTGAATGTTTATTTCCTGCATTTTAGAGGTGTTTTTTTTTTCTCTAGTTACATATGGTTTAATATTTGTTGAAGAAGGAATCAGACAATTTTTCTGTTTTAAAAGTAAACCTTGGCTAATTCTTACTGTATTAATAGCTCTCTGTATATGTATTGAAAGGATTTTTCTTTAGTGTTATAATAGGGTGTCCTGAAAAATCAGGAGGCTGATTCTGTTCTCCGGAAGGATTGTGCTAGGGTTTTTTATTTTCTTTTTTTGTTTCTTGTATGTTTTTGAGAGGCTAGATTAAATAAACAGATTTCCATCTCATTTCACATCTGTTATAGTTCAGGCCATATAATTTAATTACTTGTTTGATCATCCCAGTTTTCTCTTAATACTTGAAAATAGAATATTTCACTATTTTTGTTGGCAAGTTAAAATAGGGCAAGTCTTATTTTTAACCAAACTCTTTTGCCTTTAATTTCAAGAGACTGATTCTTGGCTTGACTGTCTTTGCATCCCTTCATGCATCTTAAGCACCTGTATTTGCTTTCACAGTGTAACCAGGCCAGCTGCTGGTCATGTGTCAGTCTGAGTGATCAGTCCTCAGATCTCCTGGTGTATGTATCATCTCTTCCCCCCAGTGCCTCCCTCTCCCCAAATTGCCTTTTTTTACTCCATACTTTCATCTTTTCTAGAGTGTGGCTTGCAGAAGTGTGTGCACACTCTCTGTTTTGCCAGTTAACTATTTTTATTTATACTTGGACCATGAGTTTTGGAGCTGAAGTAATTTTATGTTTGATAAACATAATTGTTTAGTGTAGTATCTGTAGCCTTATTTTGTGTACTGAGGATATTTGCTGGCTGAACTGGGAATCTGATTGCTGTTTATGTTGCTGCTTTTGGATTCACCTCATTCTAAGTGTTACTTGTATCTTTGGAACTAAGACAAATTGTATCTTTGGAAACCTTTTTTTTTCTTTGAATTAGACACTTTGACAGGTATGGTTTTGCTCTTAAAAACTTCTCACCCAAAACCGAAGAATGAGAAAGGACATTTTGAAAATAATCTGTGATGGCCTTTTCAGTGAAGTATGGCTTTGTGCTTTATAGCATTTTTTAATTTGGAGCAGGGTAGAATTAAGCTGTTCTGTGAATTGTGTTTGTAGCTCAGGTGCTGTGCAAATCTCCTTGTTGTCTGACTTTTGCCTTGCAGCCCTCAGTTGTGAAAACCTCTGCTCTTTGTCAGTCATGGTCAGACAGACATGGTCTCCATCTGGTCTCCAATCCCCCACCCTGCAGGAGCTGGGAGGGCTCCCTCCATTACCAGATTCTTTAAACAGAGAGGTAGAGGGTGTGGTTGTAGGGTCTCCTCAAAGCTAAATCCATTTTCTCTGGATTCTCTGTGCTGAGTAGTACAGGAAAGCTGCCCTAAGTGTATGGCTCATAGTTTCTGTTGCTGGTACAAATTCTCATTGTTCTTATTCATTTGTTAATTACAGCAATATGACTGTTTCATGTTGAAGCTGTTTTATATTTAGTTCAAGACATTAATTTCAGTGACAGCAGAAATTGATAGAGTCTCTGTATGCTAAAAGATTCCAGTAAGTGTCTTTATGTGGAAAATATAAAGTTAATGTTTTAATTGCACGCTATCTAAGAATTTTTTATTTGAAGATGTCATGTATACAATAAATGTACACCAAGACAGAATGAATTGAATTAATAGCAGGCTGTATCACAGGAATTTAAAGAAAGAAACTGCCTGGCTGGGTGGAAGCAGCAAACCACTTAATCAGAACCAGTCGAGCTTTCTGGATCTTTGTTCTGTAATTATTTTGAGCAGATGAGTGGACTCAGTGAACAAACAAAGGTGGCAGTAATAATGATGCCTTAAAATCAGTCTTGCCTCCACCATTTAGTTTGGTTTTGGGGCACTTTTTCTGGTAACTAGGGTAACCTCTTCTGACTTGCTCTCTATTGTCATAGAGGGAAAATTGAGCTGGTCTGCATCTAAGATAGCTGCTCAAAGATGTTTTTCTTAGATGAGATGCAGGGAGAAGCTCCTGTACAGTTCTTATTCTTAAGTTTTAGAGTTGCTGCACTGCAGTCGCTTTCTAAATATTAAAGCCAAATAGTAAATAGACAGCATGTTCAAAAGGTCATGACTCAGTTTAAAGGCTCCGTTTGCAAAGTATCCTTGACTTTTTTTTAAACAAGTTTTCCCTTTCTCATTAAGGACAACTTAAGCCACTGTTCTATTATGTAAATGGAAATTTTTCGTGGCAGTGTGGGATTTACAGAGCAGAACGATTGAGATATTGAGGACAAAAAATCCAGGGTTAAAAACATTCTTCCAAAGAAGTAAGCTAGTCAGCAGGGAAATTTAAATTGTTAGAATCATGTACAAATGTTCTTGGAAATTTGCATTAGAAATTTGTAAGCAATACATGTGGAAACATGTTCTATCTCTGCAAGGTCATAAGTAGGTGAATCTGCAAGCTGTATAACCTAACCATTTTTCTAATTACTGTATCGGGAAGACCCTTTTCCTCCCCTTTCTTTTCCTCAAGAGGAATACAGAAGGCAATGAATCATATTTTTCTCTGGGTAAATCAGGAAAGAGCTAAAATTAGACCTTCAGAGTTCATTCTTTTTATTCCCGCTCAAAGCTGAGGAAATCTTGGTAGATGGCATTTGCAGGTTTTGAATTGAATGTTTTAATTTTACTTTCTGGAACTGGTTTTTTCCTTGTTATAATCTTACAAAAAAGTAATATCCATTGATATGGATAGCTTCATGCAGATTGATGCATGAGACTTCCAAAGCAATGCTGTCCTGCCTAGGTTGGGAACTCCATGAGTTTGTAAGTCCTGATTCTCATCAGACCAAGACACAGACACTGCTGCCCACTGCTCACAGGTGGAGCAGCAGGAGAAGTAACACAGGTAAGAAGGGGGAGCAGCATAAAAATGAGAGCCAGGGAGGTTTCCAGCACACCCCACAAATCTGTGTGGTGATGTGGCTCATGTTCAGTGTTAGGTGACTCAGGAAGGCACTGATAAAATTAGGTGTACTCGTTAGTTCAGCGTAGGAAACTTGCAGTGCATGCATTAGCTGCTCTAATGTGCTGGTAATTACGAAGTCCAAATTGCAGATATGTAGGCCAGCATTATTTCAGATGGTGTAAATGAAGTTAGAACTGAAAGCCCATCATGCTTGTATACATTGCAGATATGGTGGCTGTTAGAGTAGCAGTGTGAGCTGCCACACAGGGGCTGGTTTTAGCTGGATCTTCCAAATAAATGTAGCATGTTTCAACTCTCTGGTCATCCTGAGCAGGTTTGTAGTTTGCTTTGTGCACACAACTCAGTCCATCAGGTTCAGTTTACTGAAAAGATGTGAGAGGGAGGCATAAGAGAATTACCTGCCTCTGATGTGAGATTTAATCCAATTGGAGCTGAGTGTCCCCCACTGCAGTCTGAGGCTGAGCCCTGCCTGCCCAGGAAGAGCCAGGCCAAGCCTGCAGTCCTGGGCATCCCTCAGAGGCTGTGTCTAGCTGGTGACTTCCCTTTTGATATGCAAGCTGACTCTAATAACTTAAATCGTTTATGCATGTCTTCTTAAATTACATGGTGGTGTGGTTTAAGCCAGCCCCACACAGCCTCTCACTCCCCTCCTGTGGAATGGGTGAGAGAATCAGAAGTGTAAAAGTGGGAAAACTCTCAGGTCAGGGTAAAAACAGCTTGATAGGTAAAGCAAAACAAAAGAGGAATTATTCACCACCACCCCTGGGCAGGCAGGTGCTCAGCCATCTCCAGGACAGCAGAGATCTCTCATGGTTAATGGGGAGGGTTGGTAAAGCATGGAAAGTGGGAGAGGAAGCAAGGGGCATTACCAGAGCTGGGTGATGGCTGCTGGTGTTGAAGAATCCATTACCTGGCATGGCAGGAGCCAGCAGGTAGGGAGCTGGGCCTCAGGAGGAGGGCTGGCTTCAGGAGCTGGCAGGTATTAGAACTCTAGAACTCTGTTTTCTTCAACTCACCAGTTTCACAGGCTCTGCATCTGGTTTACTTTTTGCTTCCCTCCTGTTTTGGGGGATCACCATGAGCTAATTAAGCTGTTTGTGTGGCTGAACTAGATTAGTGAAATGTTAATCTTTGTTAACCCTTTCTTTAGTCTCTATTTGTTTATTTTTAATCCATGTTATTTCACTGATCCTGTTTTGAGTGGCCCTTTAGTCTCTATTTTTTTATTTTTAATCCATGTTATTTCACTGATCCTGTTTTGAGTGGGATGCCACAGGGGGTGGTTTTTTAACAATGACAAAGAAATTCTGAGATGTTCTCTTTCACTGTCATTCCCCTGCTGGGTGCAGTGCCAGGGCTGCACTAAACTGGTGCTTGTGGATTTGTACTGTGCCTGGTGAAATTATATTTCTCTATGCTTTTGTGATACTGTTTACATTGCAAAATGCAGTGGGATTCTTACTGTTCTGAAGGTTTGATGTTGGCTTGAAACTTCCTGAAGTATTTCTGGGTTTTTGTGGATTTCCTATGTTGTTTGACGTTTCTAGACAAGTAATCTTGTAGTTGTAGCTGTTTGATCATTGATTCTGATTTAAGTCCAAAGTATTTGCAACTTTGCAGTCTGTGGGACAGTTTGCATCTTGATTTTTGTAGAGCTTTTCCTCTGCTATAACAAACACCTGAGTGGTAAATGTGTATGTGGAGAACATCAGTGGTGTTTGAAAGACCTCTTTGGTCTTCAGCAGGCAATACTGTGTTCCATTAAAAACCCCCAAAGTTTTCCTTTTGCATGGAATATGTATAACAGAAAGAAATTATTTATAGATAAATAATTTCTCAAGAGCTCTTTACTGTAACTTGGATAAAGAAAGTACTTTCTAGCCATTACTTCTGCTAAGGGAGAGGAACCATGTAAAAAGCATGATATGAGGATAGCAGTCCTTTGATAGTTGTGAAATGTGGGGACTTGCTCTCTATCTCAACTTATGGAATACATCGTATTTTTATCAGTTTATTTCCTCTTATGCCTTCATTTCTTAGTTGTAGAATACAACTGTCCATTTCTGCTGGTGGGTTGGTCTCTTGCATTTGCTGAAATTGCTCTTCACTGTTTTTATCAAAACAATTTCAGTTATTCCTGAATAAATGAGCTAACTGAAGGAAACCAAGATTAGCTCAGCTGGTTAGAGCATAGTGTTAGAGCATAACGTGAAGGTTGTGGCTTGATTCCTGTCACTTAATAGTTGGACTCAATGATCCTTGTGGGTCCCTTCCAGCTCAGAATATCCTTTTAATTCTGTGACTCTGAATTCACATAGAGACAGATCTTGAAACCTTGAGTTATTTTTGCTGCTGGAGATGTGCTGCAGTTGGTGCTTTGCTGTAGCAGGGTGTCTCTGTTTGAGGCTGGTCGTAAATGTAGAAATTTAGGGTTAATTGCTTTTTGCTTCTGGATGTAAGTAAATATTGTTTGTGGATTTTCCCCCTCCCCACTGCTGATGGCTGTCTAGTGACAATCACTAGAGAGAAGGGGGAGCCCAGGCAAGGGAAACAGTGGTGCTCAGATTCCCTTTACTTGTAATGGCAAGAAAACAGAGTGGCCAGTGTCCTGGAGTTGCACAGATCACCTGGGCTGAACTTTCCTGTGTTTCTGAGCTGTCCCTTGACGTTCCCTGCCTTGTTTGAATCAGTATCTTTGGGAGCCAGCATGGTCCAGTAGTTTGTGGTATTCCAAGCATGAAGGCTCTCCCAAAGAGCTGGCTGGGGATGGGAGACTGTGATGCTGTGGAGGGGCAAAGGAGCATCCTGGAGAGCTGGCAGCAGCATTCCAGCAGGGCAGAGTGCAGAGGAGAGGAGAAAAGGGTGCTGCAGGGGAGCAGCAGGGTCTGTGCAACAGCTGAGGGATGGATGGATGGATGGATGGATGGATGGATGGATGGATGGATGGATGGATGGATGGCAGCAGGGCCTGCCAGGGTTGCCTTGTGTTTCTCTCTGAATTAGGACTCACTGGTTTCCAGAAATCAATTTTACTCCTTTCATTAAATTACAGATAGACTCCAGCTCTAAAAAATTTGAGAGTGTGTTGGTGAGAATGTCTCTTGGGAGGAGATGGTGCAGGGCTTCTTTAAATAGGTAAAACCCTAAAATCCATTTAGGGTTTGGGGGTTTTTTTAATCATAAGGAACCAGCAGCATCACGTGTTTTGCAGTGTTAATACTGTTAATGAAAAGGTCTTCAAATCACAGATCTTTCTTTTTAATTTCAAAATGTATAGCCTTGCACAAAAGTGAACTCAGAGATGGTTCTGTATGGTTTCCAAGTTCAGGAGAAAATTTGGCCTTCATGTATTTTCTCTCCTCTACGTATGTGGAAGATAAAAAAAAACCAGCCAAGGAACAAAACAGCTTAGTACATGTCTGAGGCTTTTCCTCAATTATCTAAAAGTTGACATTACATCATCTGCACAGATGTAAATATAGAAAACAGTAGGTGTGTTAAATCTCCTGACATACTTTTAAAAGCTTTTTACAGAGGACTGACTTCACTTGAGTGGATGTTTGTGTCAGTAGAGATGTGGCATTATGTCCATTTTTCTTTCTGTGAGATTGGAAGTTTCTTTAAATGCTTGTTTCATCTGTTATGGTTGTTTTAGCTGTGGAAATGCTGTTATCTTTTCTGTCTTTAGCTCTACACTTTTATAAGATGGTTATATTGCAGTGAAGTTGTGTTCTGGTTATTCCTAACTATTCCTATCTCTGTATGTTTCAGATTTTCCCAAATACACATTTTTTTCCTTTCTGAACAATGATATTGAATGATATGGTTGAACAGATTAATAAATAATGTAGCTGTGTGGTTTTGTATTGAAAATTAGCTGAGCTGTTGATTTTTTCAGACAAATAATAAAAGCAATGCCTCCTTCAGTTTCAGTGCTAAACCCAGAGAATTAGCAAAATAGATGTAAATATTTTGGGTATTGCGTGACCTGTCCTAGGTCCTGATTCAGGGTAAGTTCCCTGTCCGAGATAATATTTAAGACTTAGTTAAACACAATCCACAGTTACCAGGCTTCTCAGTTGTCAAAGGGCTTGTTAAGCATTCACTGGAATTTCTGTTTGGTTTGGTGTAATGTGTTTGTTAGGTTCTGTATTGTGCCGAGACAGTGCTGCAACCATCTCTGTCTGTGGCTACTTAGTGCAAGTAAGTGCTGTGCCAAATAAAGATTCTAACTTGGCTTTGAAATTGAACTTTAAATATTACTCTAGACATAAAAAACAAACCCAACCAATTCTGAAATCAATTTCTATTGCCATGTAATTGCTGCATGTAAGAAAACAAGAGAGGAGTTGGAGTGTGTTTTCTCTTTTGCAGGTGTTGCTGAAATAGTTCCATTTATTTAAAGCATATGATTTCATGCAATTGTGCCTGATTGTTAGTGCAGCTGTCAACAGCTGCATGCTCACTTAGCTAATTGCATTCTAGTAATATAGCTAAGCTTATTTTAAGATACGCAGTTGTATGTCTTTGTTTTTTTTCTTGAAGCAACTGCTCACACTCAGAATATTTACTGCAGAAAGTTCTGTGCTATCACAATGAGCTGTCATTGCTCTAAAGGAAATTTAAGAACTTCTACACAAGACTTTCAGCCAATCTAGTGTATGGATAGCACCTGGGGAAAGTTGGACCATGCCACTTAAATTCATACACTTTTAAAGGCATTGAAATGGTCTTGTCCTTGGGGTCAGTTTCTTCATCTGCTCTTTGGGAATATTTTGTAGTTATCATGTGAAACTTTAATTTCACAAGCAGCTTATTCCTACTGCATCTCAGTATTCTGGTTGTGTGTACAGGAACAGTGGGCTTCTCTTACATACTGATCGTCTCCTTCTAGAAATACCTAGGTAAAATGAGAAAATTATGTAAGTTGTATATGTAGAAAAAGCATATTAGGGGAGTAGGGTGTCATGCATGCTAATTCTGGATATTTGTATGTTTTTACTGGTATGTGTTAGCAACATGATCACAGTCAACAGTATGAAATGTATAATGCAGTGTTGTTTTTATTTGTTATATAGCTTTATGCCAGTATATACAGGCCTCTAAAACCCGAGATGGTGGCAGCCGTTTCATTTCAAGTGCAACAGAAGGTAAAGGAAAAAGTGTGGGGAAAAATAAAAAAAAGCACTTTGTTCATCTGATGCTCTATCTTCATGGATGTTTATGTGGTTCTTGATCTTCTAACCTTCTAGACTCTTCCTTCACAGCTAACTTCTTGCAATAGATGGTGGTTATCTTTTTTCCTGAGTCTCAAAAATAAAATTAAGAGATCTCATGATGTCACTTGTATGTCTTATCTAAAAGTTGCATCATCTTTGCATTTTGTCTATTTGTGCTTTTCTTCCGTAGCAGCATTGCACTGAAACTGAAGCTTCAGCTGTGTTTTAACAAGAATCTGAAATATCTGAGGAGTGGCTCAGAGAATTGCTGTCATGACCACAATCTCAAGATTGCCACACTTAAGGAAAAGCACAGATACTTAGCAACACAGAAATGTTACAAAGCTAATCCTTGCTAATATCTGCAGTCTGACTTTATGCTAACGAGCTGTCTTGCATTTTCTGTTTCTCTTAAAAGGAATGTGTCCTTAATTCACTTACCCTCGAGTCTACCTGCTGATGTCCTGCTTTTTGGCCTTGCTTGTGCTTAAAAAGGGAATGAAATATTTACTTGTGAGTTTTTCTTTCATCTGCAGGGGAAAACTTTGAACAGACTCCGTTAAGACGCACATTTAAATCCAAAGTTCTTGCTCGCTATCCTGAGAATGTTGAATGGAACCCCTTTGACCAGGATGCAGTGGGAATGGTCAGTATCACTTCGTGGCTTTTGGGTTTTTTTTTTTGTTATATTCTAGAAAATAAGTAGAGAAATAAATTAGTCGCAATTAATCTTTTTTTTGTGCATGATTTTTCCATGTAATAGAATGTGGTGTATCTTAATTTGGATAAAATATAGTAGTTTTCTCTCTCAGGTTTCTGGTCTTGTTGACCAGAAAAATACTTCCCTTTATGTGGGTTTGAATTTTATTATTTTATTCATAAAATATATGAGGCTGGTAACAAAATAGTAATAAGTTTCAATAGAAATTGCATGCAACCCTTTTGATATGTTCCCTTTGTTTTTCTGATATAGACCCATATCACTTTATTGTACAGAAATGTAACACTTAATAGAATTTAAAGTGAAATGCGATGGCAGCCTGTGGATTTTAAATCCCATTTTCACCAGTGCTTCTGCAGGCAGGGGGAGAGAAAAGCATTTTTTTAATGGACATTGTCTCCCCTTCCCCTTTTTTGTAGCTGTGTATGCCTAAAGGGCTTGCTTTCAAGACACAAGCAGACTGCAGAGAACCTCAGTTCCACTCTTTCATTATTACTCGTGAAGATGGCTCGCGGACATTTGGATTTTCTCTCACGTTTTTTGAGGAGGTCACTAGCAAACAGATCTGCAGTGCAATGCAGACGTTGTATCATATGCACAATGCTGAATATGACATTCTTCATGCTCCCCCCTCCAACGACAAGGAGAGCTGCAGCAGCACTGGGGACTGCAATGGCACCTCTGTCTCAAAGCTACAGCGATTCAACTCCTATGACATCAGCAGAGACACACTCTATGTCTCAAAGTGCATTTGTCTGATTACTCCAATGTCTTTCATGAAAGCTTGTAAGAAAGTTCTAGAACAACTTCACCAAGCAGTGACTTCACCTCAGCCACCGCCGCTACCTTTAGAAAGCTACATCTACAATATTCTCTATGAGGTTCCTCTTCCTCCAGCAGGAAGGTCATTGAAATTTTCAGGTGTTTATGGACCAATTATCTGCCAGAGGCCAAGCACCAATGAACTACCATTGTTTGATTTTCCTGTTAAAGAAGTTTTTGAATTGCTTGGAGTAGAAAATGTGGTTCAACTCTTTACCTGTGCCCTTTTGGAGTTTCAGATACTGCTTTATTCACAGCGTGAGTACTTGGGTTTTGTTTTCTTATCTTGAAGTTGTACTGGCACAAGGTCTTACTGTGTCTTGAATGCTAAAAACACCAGAAACAACAGAATAGCTGCATTAAAGTGACATGAGCATGCTATTGCAGTCTGCTGATCTGTGTGCAGGTCTTCAGGTAAAGAAAAGCACTGTAAGGAGAGTGTTGCATTGGCTCCTGCTGTTAGAAAAACTGGCTTTTCACATAATCTCCTCTATTTGTGGTTTGGCTGACCCCTTTATTGTTGGCTCTGGAACTGTGCTACTGGATAGAGCAGTTTGCCTTTTCCATGCTCCTGTCTAGCTGCTCAGCTGAATTCCCTGCTATCTCTGCAGAACTAGCTATGCATTTTGAAACAATACAGTTAATTATATATACATCTGATTCTGAAGAAGAGTTAATCATGAGAATACAGTTTTCTCTTTGAGTACCCAAAGTCACATTTTGGTTGTTACTTTGAAAGATAAGTACCTGAAAAAAGTTTTGACTAAACTCAAATCCCAAATCTCTATTAAGGCCTTGAAACAGTTATATCTCTGAAGGCACATAGCTTGCTTTGAAGAGGATGGGCAGCAGTTGAGCTGAAATAGCATGTTTATCAATTAGTGAGTAGTGTGGGAGTGATATCTATTTTCTGTGTTGAAATTTGTGGATACTGGCCTTCTTACTCCACATCCTGTTGCTCTAATACAGAGTGTGTGGAATTATGCCAAAAGATAATTTCTGTACTTTTTTTTTTTTGGCCCAAGCTGACTAACATTAGTCCAGACTCACTCATTCAGAATGGTGTGGTTTAAGCAGACAGCCTGCATTTTGAACTCTACTTCATAGTAATGGTTAGGAAGCCTAAAAGACCTCAAGAAAATTCAGGGCTAGTCCATGGTGTTATTGAAATTTGTTTTCAGTGTTTACTTCCCTTGAGCTGTAACTGAAATAGGTAGAACACAAATGGTAACTATTTACAAAATATTACCTACATTTATCAGCAACCTTCTCCAAGCATGAAGTACAGATTTTGTGCTAAATGTGTTAAGATCTGTGATAGACTAAAGCCAAGGATGGATTTCTGTGCAATCAGGGTGATTAAAAGTCTCTAATGGCAGCAGGGTGTTACATTACATTACAGGGTGTTCTCATTGTATAGACGCTGTGAACTGCAAGAGAAACTGCACAGTAATTCACATGCAGTCAAAAAAACTTACTGAGCTCTGTAGTGGTTACTCTCTTGGATTTAAAAACCAAATTGCTCTGCATTTTCTTCATAGCAAATCTAGAAATACTTGTCTAGCAGACAAGCTTCTTTTGTGGTTTCCCCTGAAATGGATTAGGCATTGATATGTTTGAGATTTAGGGGGAGTTTCTGTGGGTACCTGTGTCCCACCCGTGGAGGATTCAAACATCAGCACCCTTCATGGAGCAGGGGGTGGTGGTGTTGGCCTGTGGAGGTGCCTGAGGTTCCTCTGGTGGCTTGGAAGCTCCACAGAAAAGCCAGAAATGCCTCACCATGTGGGAGCAGTGCTCCTGAGCTCCTGCCAGGCCATCCCCTTGTGAGTGCTCTGCTGTTCCAGGCTGGAGCTCAGCTCACTTCTGGGCTAGCCTGCTGTATTCTGGCTTCTCTTTCCAAGCCCTTTTAATAGGTTCAGCTTTCTGTCTTGGGCCCTTTCCAGGTGTCTGATGAGTGGCTAATTAGAGAAGCTTAAAATAGCCCTGGAACACTTGAGTTTCTTGTTTGCAGGCTCAGACATTTGGAGTTCAGAGGGATGAGGGATCAGCTGGGGCAGCTTCTGTCCACTGTTTCCCTGCCTCACCTCAAGCCTGGGCTGAGTTGGGCTGTGTTGTGCATTATGGAGGTGTCTTGTCTCTCTCTCATGTTCTCACCTTAATTTTTGGTTGAAAAGTCTTCTTTCAGTGGAAAAATAATTTTAGTTATTTGTTCGCTCTCTTTGAGCAAACCTCAGGTGTGGTGAACTGGCTGCAGCAGTGCCTTCTCAGTAATAGTAGCCAATTTTTTTTTGAAACATAACTTCTCTTAAGGACTTCCTGAGGGATTTGATCCCTCTGCCTTTTTTTGGGTTTTTTTGCTTTGTTTTTGTTTGTTTGCCTCTGTTATTCTTTTCAACTGTATTGTGCTCCTAATATATTCTGCTCTTTCTTCAGTATAGTTGAGTAGCATCTGTTTTTTGCTGTTTGTAAAACAGGAAATATTGAATGGAGATACAGGTGATTGTGCACTCAGTTCTAAGTGGAATCAGGAATTGCTTTACTTTTGTAAAGGTTTTTTCATGTTCTTGCATGCACACCAGTGTGAGGTCTAGGTTTTCCTTCAGAATGTAAATACTGAGTTTTTAAATGTCATCTGAGTTTGTTCAGTGTCTTGGTGCTCAGACCCTTGACAGCTGAGGTGACTGAGATAATTTCTTGTTTTCCTAGGTCAGGTAAGATTATGGTATCATTGGATGGATTTAGATTTAGAACAGTACATGTCAGGATCAGCAGATTTGTAAGATTTACTTGGAAAAATACCCCAGCAACAAACACACACAAAATAAGGCAAGACCACCAAAATAAAAACCAAACCCCAAACCTCTTGGAGGTCTGGTGAAACTAGATGATCTTGAGGTCCCTTCCAACCCAAATCTTTCCATGATTATATGTCTCTAGGAATTTGTTGCCAAGTGCAATCCTTTAGGAAACAAATTATTTTAGTGTTTTAAGTTTCAGTCAGTCCTTGGAGTAGGAGTAACTTCACTTGGCAGTGAAAGTGTTTTGGTTTAAGATTCCTTTGACATGTTTCTGACTCGATGCTTCTGGAAATTCTTCTTTTGTCCCACTACGTTGGCACAGCCTTGTGTATTTTGGATTGCTGCAAGCCAAGTGGAGGGAATGAATGCCTCAGTTGGATTGTCCCTTTGAGAGACCTGTCTGCCATTTGGAAAAGTGTCAGGGGCCTGTAAGAGAGGGAGGAATTTGAGGATGCTGCTAGTGCTGAGGAGCTCTGGAAAGAGTCAGTGCTGCTGGAGGCCTTGGGGAGTGCCCTTGCCAGATACTCTGGGGGAGCTGGTTTGCATTCCTGCAATTTATGTTGCTCTTGTAACTGTGAAATGGACTTATTCCTTATCTCAGAGAGCACCTAGAGCTCTTCTGAAAAGTGTGTACTGAGTTAAGACAGCTGTGAAATCTGCTTGGAGGTAATTTTTCTAAACAGCTAGAAAAAATAAAGGAGAAATGTAACGCACTGTTGCCACAGACTGTGCTCTAGAACAGTTTTGTTTTCTGCATGGCAGCTGTCTGCTGCCATTTTATAGTACAAATGAGGGGATTTTTTTCTGTTCTGCCTTTGAATCACTCCCCCCCCCATCTTTGTTTCACTTGTTTAAAATAATGTTCATTCTGGAGATCTGAAGTATTAGTTTAATGTCTTTGCAGTGTTCCTCTGTGCTGCCTAGCTCTGATCTCTTGCATAGGACACCGTGGTTATGCCTCCAGGGATTTAGGAACCTTGCTGCTTGAATCCCTCTGTCAGACACACAACAGGAGATACTGCACCCACAGCTGGTTCTCACTGCAGCTGCAGGGGTTTGCAAGTGACTTGTGGGTTACTTGACAAATGCAACAGTATTTCATTGTGATCCATGAAGTAGGAAGATTAAAAGGAAAAAATGTTCCAGAATGTGATGGTATAATTGTTTTAAATTTGGCTGAGTCAGAGGATTTCTGTGGGCACTTGACAGACTTCTCTCTGGTAGAATGTGAAAATGGGGAGGTGGAGTTACGGTTCTTAGAGCTGCCACCTTCTTCCCTTCCTGTTCCTCTTTTTCCAGGCACAGGACCTCTCAATTAATTTTTTTTATCTTCTACAGATAAATATTATTATGTAACTTCTCATATACACTTTAAGAGATAATGTATTTTATTTACAGCAGTTGATTGGTATAACAAATCATGCCTTTTCTATGTTCTTAAGTGGCCAGATTAAAAAAGTAGTGGATTTTCTTTTCCTTGCACAGTGATCAGTTAAGCACTTTCCCATCTAACAGTGCCCTAGTCATATGTCACTATTTCCCTACCAGTGCCTGTGTACAGTACGAGGCCAAAAGATCCTGTCATTGACACCAGAAAAAGCACATTCTGATTTCAAGGACAAGAGCAACAGCACTGCTGAAACACTTCTTCACTCTTTTAATCTTTTTGTTGTTGTTATTTTTAAATCTTTGTAATTCTTTGGTAAGAGACCTGTGCTGCTTGCTTCTTTAAACCCAAAACTCCCTCCATACCCTCTCTGGGTAGGTACAACTTATGAAAACATAAGAGTTATTTTGGTTTATGTTTTCGTGCTTCTTGCCTTTGTCCTTGCCTTTTGCCAGGAGCAGAATGCAGTCACTGTTAGTTGCAGGCTGCAGCTGGGCAGGACAAATCTTTGGGAATGGCTTAAGCCATGTGGATATCCAGGATCAGAGAGCTGCTTTTGCAGATAGCTCCCTGGCAGAAGGTGGCTGCCCAGTGGATAGAAATTCTGATCTATTGATGTTGCTTTGTAATTAATTTGGAAGGCTGATATTAAAGTTAGCTTAATGACAGAGGGAGACGGTGTATTTAAATTATCCTGAAGGATCAGACAGGGGGTTTTGTGTAGTAGGAAAACACTGTTTCTATTTTAAGACTTGTACTTCCAGATAAACAAGCTGAATGCAAACCAGCTGCAATGTTTATGTATCTATGGCTACATTTAAAGTTCTTTTAAAAGAAGTGAAGAAAATGGGGTATGGAATAGAATCTTCTTCTTCCCAAAGCTTATCATTAATTCATCACTTCTTTGCAGTCAGGCTGTGATTAAAGCTGCAAACCCATACGTAGGTGTGCAGGCAGAAGCTGGTGTCCAGGCAGAGTAGGGGAGTGTTGCTGTGATGTCCATTGGTATTTCAGTCCAAGTAAGATTTTGGAAAAAACTTGAACCTGTTTGAGCTGTTCTCATCTGTTCTGGTTGAAGGGTCTTTCATGGCAGGTCTGCTGTGGGGCAGTGACAGGTAGTTCCATCACTGACCTTTTCCACCAGCACAGCTTGATATGAAGATTAAGAATCAAAAGCCCAAGTTGCAGAACTATAGGTGATGTTAGCAAAACCTGTGGTGAGTTCCCCTTAGGTTGTGGGGCTCTTTGCAGACCCCAAGCTCTGTAACTTTTTCCCCAGAGAAAATTAATCATGAAAGCCAGGCACTGAATTTCTTGGCTTTTCTTTTTTTTTTCCTGCTGTCTGAAGTCTTGAGTGGAGGCTGGCTAAAAGATGGAATCAAAGCCATCAACTTGAGAAGTGCACAGTTAAGCTTAATTTTTCTCCAGAGTGTTTAGAACAAATGTTATTCTTGCAGTTTTCATCTGCCCTCAGTGTGCAACAGCTTCAGAAACCTCAGCACCTGAGCCTGCCCATTCAAGTGTCTTTTTCAGTTCCACAGTGTCTGTAGTTCTGTGAAAGGAGAAGACATGCATCCCCCACACCTTAATACACACTGATTTTTTCCTCTTCCTTGTATTCCCTCCCCTTTCCTGGCTGGAATTGGATGTTGTTGCAGTATCATGAAAAGGCATCCTGTGTCTCCAGTTTGTGCTGTATTTATAGCCTGACAGAAGGTAGGAATTGGCCTAGTTGTGTGAGTGTTTTATACCCTTTCCAGCCAACTGAATTTCTTGGCCTTTCTTTTTCCTGCTGTCTGAACTCTTGAGTGGAGGCTGGCTAAAAGATGGAATCAAAGCCATCAACTTGAGAAGTGCACAGTTAAGCTTAATTTTTCTCCAGAGTGTTTAGAACAAATGTTATTCTTGCAGTTTTCATCTGCCCTCAGTGTGCAACAGCTTCAGAAACCTCAGCACCTGAGCCTGCCCATTCAAGTGTCTTTTTCAGTTCCACAGTGTCTGTAGTTCTGTGAAAGGAGAAGACATGCATCCCCCACACCTTAATACACACATCTGAAGGTTATGATTTTTTCCTCTTCCTTGTATTCCCTCCCCTTTCCTGGCTGGAATTGGATGTTGTTGCAGTATCATGAAAAGGCATCCTGTGTCTCCAGTTTGTGCTGTATTTATAGCCTGACAGAAGGTAGGAATTGGCCTAGTTGTGTGAGTGTTTTATACCCTTTCCAGCCTGGCAGCTGGAAGGCAGTTGGGGATGTTTCAGCAGCTGTATTGGAACACACATCTGGTGCTGCCTCCCCCTTTATGGGATTTCAAAAACCCTTGGAGATGACTCTGTAGTTAGAGATGAGGAGGGTGCAGTGTTTGCCCAGCAGTGTTTGCCCAGCAGTTCAAATTGTACTAGCCACCAGTGCTACATAAAAACATCTCTTAGTGTGTTGCACAGGTAGATTTAACACTGCTCCTAAGTTCTAGGAGGACATGAGTTGTTTTTACATTGAACTGAGGCTTTGGCCGTGCATTGCAAAGGCTAAACAAAGCTGATCCTTTTCATTTTCTGCATAGTTATTTCAGTCACACTGTTGGGTTGGCTGCTATACAGCACGCTTTATAGACATTTAAACACTCTTTGAAAAAATGTTTATCTGAGAGATACCAGAT
This sequence comes from Passer montanus, assembly GCF_014805655.1. Classification (NCBI taxonomy): domain Eukaryota; kingdom Metazoa; phylum Chordata; class Aves; order Passeriformes; family Passeridae; genus Passer; species Passer montanus. The sequence continues at coordinate 795,631 of NW_024366591.1, forward strand.
GCCTTGGGTTTCATCCAAGGCTTCCATAGAAGGCCCTGAGCACAGAGAAAAGAAATGATTTCTGATGTGTTTCTTAGCTGATTACAATATGGCTTCTGTATTCAAACTGGTGCTCCTGGTGACCCTGGTGTAGGTAGCAGAAAGTGACTTAGCATGCATTAAGGGTTAGTTTGCTCATTTCCATATGACTTGTAGAATGACCTACTTTGGGTTGAGCTCTTTTTTGTTTCTGCAAAATGTGCTGGGTGTGCAGGTCTGGGTTTTCATTATGATGCCACTCAGCTAGCACTGGGTTTTGTGGTTTCTGTTTTCAAGCAACTTCTCATTTCTTTAATTTAAATTCATTTACTTAAAAGTATTTGTGAAAAAAAATTTAATTTTCTTGATCTTTTTCAGATTATCAGAGGCTGATGACAGTGGCAGAGACCATCACAGCACTAATGTTTCCATTTCAGTGGCAGCACGTGTATGTTCCTATCCTTCCAGCATCCCTCCTTCATTTTCTAGATGCTCCTGTCCCTTACCTCATGGGCTTGCACTCTAATGGACTGGATGATAGGTCTAAGCTGGAACTTCCTCAAGAGGTGAGAGGAGCTTGTCTTGATTGATTAAATACTGTCCATGACTATGAGGGAAGTGAGAAATGATCTAAAACACAAGTGCTAACTGTACCAGCCATTGTCAAGTTCTTGCTGGTCGGATTTGGGATAGGTCTTTTTTTCTTGGAGATGCTGACAAAAATCTGGTGAAATAGATAAAGCCCTGCTTTTGAAATTGTATGCTCTGATGGCATTAAACTGCAATTTTACAGGAACTGATGTATTTGGGTTATATATTGTGCTGGAAAAATTAGCCTTGTAGTGCTAGGAAGTGCAGTGTGAACTCCCCAGCTGTGGCCAAAAGGGAGTGATGGTGAGTGAGAAGAGCAAGACTGGCATCAGCACTGGCTGGTTCCTGCTGTCTGGGCTTAGGCTGGGTTTCCCTGCCCTGGACTTCTCTCTTGGGGTTGTCTTGCATGGACCCAGCCTGCTGGGTGTGTGCACAAAACACTCCTTGTAGGGATGTGCCACAAGAGTTTAAAGGCTGGTTGGGAGGATCAAGGCACTACCCCAGGCAGCAGAGGAAATGTCTGACCCCTGCTTACTTGTAGGTGTAACTTTTCAAGGGAGGAACTGTGTAAATCATGGGAAACACCCTTCTCACAGGCCCTGGTAGGATTCTCTGCCTTTTTCTCTGACTCTGGGTTTTCTTCTATTACCATTTGCATTTCTGGGAAAGCAGAAGCGTGGCAGGCACAGGGTTTTGTGGTGGTGGTGGTTTTTGTTTTCATTATCAGGCAGTGCTGCAGCATAGCTTGACACAAAAAACCTTCCTTTATAAAAAAGCTGTGTGAAATTAAAGACAAGATATTTTTGTGAACCTCCAGTCTGGTCTCCATGCCAACATTGCTCTTTTTCTCAAATCCATATGCTGGTAGTTTTCATTTGTTTTTCCTGGCAAGTTCAAAGTAAAACTTTTTTTTTTTTCAAATTGTATTTTTTTCTGTGAAAACTAAAGTGTTTAATCTCTTGATTTCTTCATTGTCTTGCTCTCTTTTTTTTTAATTTTCCACTGGAATAATTAATAACAGAGTATTGTGTGTTCTTGCCATTAAAACAACAGTCTATTGCTTTGGTTTACTATTTTTTCAGAATTTTGGCTGTACTGATAGGCCTAATTAATATCGCTAGTACACTTTTTAGGGAGAATAGCTGATAAAATAAAACACATGTGGATATGCATGTTAATATGCACCATGGATGTTTTCACTGTTACCACAAGCTTCTAAAAGACTGTCCCTCTTTTGTAAAGAGCTTCCTCATTTTAAAATCACTGTAGTACTTCCAACTAAATAAACATATTTTAATTTCAAATAGACATTTCAGTTATTTAAAAGGTAAATAGTTTTTGGAAGAGATTTATCAGGTTATTTTGAAGGTTTAAAGTAAGGCAGTTGATCTATTTTTAGATGTTTGAAATGAAATTCAAGTACTATTAAAAAGTGATCTGACACCTCAATTTACATTTTTTTTTACAGGTAGCCTTTTATGTGAAGGTGGAGGAGTAGATTTTTGATAGTATCTTACAGAGATGAGAACTGTCTGGGAGGGGAGGACAGACAAGACAGAAAGCAGCAGCAACATGCCCATGTGGTGGAATTTTCTGCCAGACTTCCTTGTCCTTCTGAAGTTTCAGCTTTTCTCTTTCTTATTTGAAGAGTGAGCTCTTGAAACTTGGTGCACATAGTCTGAGAAATGCCCTTGGTAGTCACAGCTGGGTAAGGTTTCTTGTGAGCTGTTGAATCCTTTGCATTGTAGGCTGGAGATGTAGATGTGGCAGAGAAATGGACTGGAGACTCTGTTCTCTTAGGAAATACCAAAATGTTATCCTGTACCAATAGATTTGTTTATTTGTTCTTCCTGGGAAGAACAGGAGCTCACTATTATTGAGGTTTTCATTGTAGGGAATTTGCTTAAAAAAGCCCAGCTAACCAAGAAAGAAACCCAAACAAACCCCCAAAGAATAGCAGACAAAACCTGCCAAGGAAGGTGAATAATGTGTTGTTGTAGAACAGTAGAAGACGGCATGTGGATTCCATTATTTGTGCTATCATCAGTATCAGAGGGGCTGTTAATATATTTAACAGTGTTTATCTCTGAAGTTTGGAATGTGTATCAACCTTTATGAATTCATCAGGGTTATACGAGGAGCTCCTCTAGTCTCCTGATATCAGTAACAGTGTTTATCTCTGAAGTTTGAAATGTATATCAACCTTTATGAACTCATCAGGGTTATTATGAGGAGCTCCTCTAGTCTCCTGATATCAGATTTTCCTCACTTGTCACAAAGGGTATATAAAGAGCTGGTCTGTGTTGTAATTTATTCTGAGTTCTGCAAAAAAAATTTTTTCTATGTCTTGAAACTGCCTAAGCTGCATCTCTGTTCCTAATCTATTTATGTGCATGTGTGGGACAGCTTCTGTAAAGGAAAGCAATATCAGATTTAAGCAGGGGCCAAAGAGGTGAGCCTTGAGAGAAAATCTAGTTAGTGCCTCTCAGTTGAAGGACATTGTGGAAGAAAATAATATTGCTGTCTAGCACAGCATGGTTCCCTCAGTGTCACTGTGAGCTTCTTCATTGTGGTTTTATAATGTAGTTTTAAAAAAGACCACTTTTTCTTGCTCAAAGTGTTTTAGGCTAATATTTTTAGGCTAATAATGTGAGAATACTGTCTGTCCCACCTCAGGTTTGGTGTGGTGTAAGTCTTGCACACATATGCCACAAGGTTTGTTTTGGTGGCAGCCTCCCATATTTGGCTCACATCTGGTGTTTCCAGGGCATGCTTTGCAGCATGGAAATCCAGCTGTATCCTAGAAGTTAATGCTTGCAGCAAATAATGAATGAAATCTCCAACAAAAAAGTTGTGTTAGTACAAAATTCAATTTTAGGTTATCCTTTGGGTACATCAGAGCAGTCCCTGCTGGAGAATTCATTGAAGACCACCAATGACCTGCAGACCTGACTCTGCAGCCCAGTAAAACCTGGGGTTTGGTGTGGAGTTGAGTTTCTTGTGCCTGCCAGCAGCAGAGTGCTCCTTCTCACAGGTGCTGCTGCTTTTCTGAGGGCGATGGAGAATTCATTGAAGACCACCAGTGACCTGCAGACCTGACTTTGCAGCCCAGTAAAACCAGCAATGCTGAGGTTTGGTGTGGAGTTGAGTTTCTTGTGCCTGCCAGCAGCAGAGTGCTCCTTCTCACAGGTGCTGCTGCTTTTCTGAGGGCTGTGTGTGCATGAGCATCCTTGTGGTTTCCCTGGCAGCTGCATCAGGAGCTTGTGAGGAGCCCAGAAGGGAAGGGGAGGGCGTGGGAAAGGCTGTGCTAGAATGAGGTGCTGCAGATGTCAAAGGGGAGGAAAGGACCTGTAGCTGTTTCAGGTGTTGCTGGCAAAAGTGTGCTTTGTTTATCAGTGAAACTGATCAATAAAAGTGGTTTTAGCAGCTTCCTCACAGATCACAAACCTAGCAAGTGCTGAAGTAAGATTGGGTTTTTTGATGTGTGTTTGCATTTCCTTCTAAAGAAACTTCTGCAGTGCTACAGAAATACATTTTTAACAAGCAAGTTAAACCATTTCATGTAGCAGGACTTGTATGTATATCTCACCCTCTAATTTAGGAGAATGGTAGAAATTGAAATTATTTTTCAGTGGAAATAAGCAATGCTGAGTTTCCAGCGCTGGTGAAATCAAAGTAGTACCTCATTAAAAGGCCTGTTTTTAATGAAGTGATCCCAAGGGTCTTGGGCAATAGCTTTTCCTGTTAGAAAAGTTGAAAGACTTAAAACCTAAAATGCATTTTCTCTGCTAGTATTAGATTATATATATTCTCAGTGTTTTTATTTGTGCCATTAAAAGGATGATTCAGTGCTAAACCTGAAGAAATTCTGTGGGTTTTTATTTTTGTATGTTCTTTCAGAAGATAAAGGTCTCCTGAAAAGCCTTTTTTCTTCTGATGCTAACACATTTTAGACCAAGATAATTATTGAAAGATAATTGCTGCTTTGTATGCATTCTCAGGCTATCTGCTGGTTTGATCCTTGATAATACTGCAAACCTATTGGCAAACCTCAGTTTTATATTTTTTGCAGCCCAGTGTGAGCAGCCACCTGAGGAGTTTCTGCAGGCTGCTGTGGCTTTGAGCTGTAAGCTGTTCTCACTCCCAGATTCTGGGCTGCCATGAAGGACAGCAGTGCTGACAATAAGTGCAGAAGGTCCCCATTTGCTTACAGGAGTGGCCCAGGAGCATCCTTCAGAGCTCAGGCCCTCAGTAGACACTTGGCACAAGCCAGCCACGTGTGTACACAGCTGCACATGCATGTTCTCTGGGTGCTGTGTGTACCCAGAGAACATGGAACCTTTGGTCCCCAAGGCTGGGGCCAAATGCTCAGAGGTGATACAGGCTGGAGATGAGTGGGCTTCAGTCTTTCAGTGCTGTATTCAAGCAGAAGCTAAATAATTCCCTTCTGTGCTTTTGAGCAGAGCTGAAAGGAAGGATGTGAGCTTGATGCAGGCCCTGCTAGATCTGTCTGGGGCTTTGGCCCTTATTGTACCTGAGGTCAGGCTAAAGAATTGCAATCGTCTTTTGGTTTTGGAATGGATGGGTGTGCTCCAGACCCCACTAAGGCCATGGAAGGTGGTGCTGTTGGCTTCAGGGAACCAGGTACACAAACACTGATTTGCTTAGATTCACATTTCTAAGGTTTGTAAGGCTTTCACCTGGACACCCTGTTACTTGGAATGATAAAAGCTTATGGGAAGGACAGGTTTTTAAGTTAGGATGTGACATCCTTGTTCCTTAGTGTAATGTCTCAGGAGAACCTTTTATTGTAGATGATGTAATGTGTCCTCTCCTGTGACAGCTGCTATTGAAGTGAAGTGGTGTGCAACTGTTTTGGGGTTTCTTTTGATCAGAAAACTGATATGTAAGCAACAAATAAAAGAATACGACTGCTCTAGAGACCTGAAATACCACATAACTAATTTAAGAACGCTCTTTCAATTATATCTCTACTTACACATGTTGCCAAGTATCTTGTCTCCATATCATTTTAGTTTTGTGTGAGTAAAATAATAAACAGTGTATCCACATAGAGAGCTGTCAGCTATTCACAGCCCACTCAGCTGTGCTGCCTGCAGACAAAATAAAAAACCCTTGTGGCCAAAGAACTCCTTTATTTTTCTGCTTTGTGTACTTGCCCAGTTCCTAGCATGCAAAATGCTTTGGATGACCATGATTTCATAAATAATAAGTGCCTTGTAATTTTCCTTAGTTTTTAAGGAGGGGAGCCCTCCATCCTTACTGTATTCCATTCTGTTGGATCTACAGTGTAGCAGCATAGTAAGATTGACTGCTGTGGTGTTTGTCACTGATTTACTTCAGATTTCATTTTCACAGAAAAATACTGGTTTGGTACCTTTTAAAGGGCTTGTGCATAGAGATGTTCTTGCCATTTCTGTTCCCTGAGGAGCGTGGCCTTTTCAGAAGTTTGTGTGCAATTCTTGAGGATGACCTCAGCTTCCCTGAGTTCAGAAAGGCTAAAGTCACCCAGGGAATCTTTGCTTATGATGCTCAGGGTATGGTAGTCGTTTATCTTACATGTTTTTAACCAGGTACTGGATAACTACAGAGTGTCCCTGAAAATATTTACGCTCTGTTTAGAGTATTGCTGCACACTGACTTTAAAAAAAAAATGCTTCCATGTATGCCAATTTCTGGAAAATGTAATTACAAGTTGCATGATAAACAGTCATTGTTAGGAGTTCAGAGTGTTTAAGCTGTGTGTATTGCTGTTAGAGAGGAGCCCTGCAGAAGGGAAAATCACACTGGAAGGATTAACCAGGTGTTAGCCCTGATATTTATAAACAATTTTAGCAAACATTGAATTTGGCTTTTTCTTCCATTGGCAAGGAGTTTAATTTCAGTGTGAAGATTGCAATTTCTGCATTGATAAGGTTAATGTTTGATTTCTTTTAGGCCAAGTGCTTTATGGGTACAACCAAGCTTATTAAGCAAGAGTGATGTTTTCTGCAGAATCTGATCCAAAAAGGAAGGAAAGTTGAATGGCATCAATTAAAGAAAGTTGTAAAAGGAAGTAATACAATTAAACTGTTTGAAGAGTTTCTTATGGAGTCTGTCTTGCCTTTTTGGAGACTGCTTGAGGCAAATTCAATGCATTTTGTTTCTCCCTCAGCACTGATTGGTAGGCATTGTGCCTGGTTTCAAAGCTTCCTTTCTCTTGTGTCCTGAAGTGCTTACAGTGTTTCTGACAAACACCAGCTGACTTGACTTCTGATTGTCACAGAACCATGGCTACAGAGGGAGCCTTGAAGCTCCTCGATTCAGGTGTTTGCTTCAGATGCTGCCTTGGAGCAGTGCTGATATCAGGGGAATTCAGCAATCACACCTGCCCTGCATAAAAAGAAAAACTTTTTCTAAGGTGCACTAGAAACTGTTTGAGAATCAATCTGTTAATTCTCTTTATTGACCTTGGATTCTTTTGCAGCACCTAATTCAGTTTGTGATTTAATTTCCAGTAAAGGATCTATACAAGAGATATTAAACTGTTTTATATGCTTTCCTTTGAGCATAAGAAATCAATCTCCATATTGAAATGTAGAACATTAGGAAATAAAGAACTGGACTTAGGCTTTCCTTTGTAACCATGGGTAATATTGTAGCAGGGCATGAACTGGACTAGTTCTGTGCAGGCTAGTGCAATATGTCCAGTGGAGTTCTGCTTTAAGAATTCTTTTTTCAGTTTAAATGTTGAAGCTTAATAAGATATTTGTGTTTTAAGGAGAGTTGACACCCTCTGTTCTATAGAAACCTGTCACAAGTACTAAATGTATATTTTCATGAGTGTCCTTAAAGGAACAGATCTTGTCAGGCACAGCTTATTCTAGTCTATCTATGGCCAGTCCCACAGCAAATTCCTACCAGAGCTCCTTGTAGCGCTGATTTCTGGGATCATTCACCATTCATTCCATGTCAGGATGATATCTTCTAATTGCTGCTTTCCAATTAAATTGTGGTGGTGTTTCCATCCTCCTGCACTTACTGAATCACAGGAAGTAACTGGAAATATGTCAGTTCTCATAACCTGAAAGGTGGTTTTGCTGCCAAGCTGTGGTGATGCCTGAATTCAGGTATGGCTCCTAGAATGATGCAATGCAGTTGGGTTGGAAGTACCCATAATCTGAGTGAAATATTTTGTATAGTGAAGGTTAAACAAAACAGTGACAGTCAATTTTGATTCTACTGGGAAGAGAAACTGAAATACTTCCACAGAAGAGCAAAGTTACTTCTCTGTTCTGAACTTTCCAGGCAGGTTTCACACATGACTGAGGTTCTTGCTGTGATGTGTTTAGTTATGTAATGTCTTGAACCCATTTGATTTTGCAGTGCAGAAGCCAAAAGGGGAACCTTCCTCCTTGCCAAATAAAGAGTGAGGTAAACCTTGAAAGATGCAGAGCTTCTTTTGATCTTGCTGTGGAAGCCACATAGGTGGTTTTTCTTTTTTCTTTTTTTTTTCCCCTCACCTTGGTCTTTTTTGGTGGTAAATGATGGAGAACAGAAAAACAGAACGAAAACGAATTCATTTCATTTTTCCCTTGGAAACAAACTTGCTCATTGAAAGAATTACCTCAGCTGTCAGGAAATTGCCTTTTGTTGCTTACAGAAAAAGAGAAGGTAATTTCATTGCACTTCTGCAGTATCAGCACACTGTATAAATTGAAATTTGGTAAATCTTTTAGAGAAATGCAGTGATAATCTGAACAACAGGCAGTCACCTGTTTATATACAAACATGTGTAAAGTAGAATTGTACATATCCTGTAGCTAAAATTTACCTGTACATGTATGAAAAAAAAAATCACACATTTGTACCTAATTTATGTTACAATCTATTTTGTACATAGTAAATATCTGTAAAATTAGTCTTCTTTCTCAGTTACCTCCTCAAAAGACCTGGAACTATAAGTCTTGTGTTACATTCTTCAAAGCCTACCAACCAGTTCAGTTGGTTGGGGCAATTCTGTTTTTTACAAAATAACCAAACAAATGCAAATATATTTGAATCTTTAAATAAGCACAAATCCCAAAGATGAATAATGTTCTTAGTGATGCTGTAATGCTGTCCTGTTCTAAATTAAATCCCAGGCTAACCTGTGCTTTGTGGATGTAGACAACCATTTCATCGAGCTGCCAGAAGATCTACCCCAGTTTCCAAATAAACTTGAGTTCATTCAGGAAATTTCAGAGATACTGATGGCTTTTGGAATTCCACCTGAGGGAAACCTGCACTGCAGTGAAAGTGCCTCCAAGATGAAGAGCCTCAGAGCATGTGACCTGGTTTCTGATAAACGAAATGGGAACATAGCAGGATCACCTCTGAATTCCTATGAGCTGCTAAAGGAAAATGAGACTATTGCAAGACTCCAAGCACTTGTTAAAAGAACAGGTGTGAGTCTGGAAAAGGTAAGATGTGAAATGAGCTGCACTCTCTCTGGTCCTGCAGTGGCAGATGGTCTGAAGTCATGGCCCAAAGATGCTGTATGTCTGTCTTTACTAGAAGGAACTTTATCAACATCTTCCCAAACCTTGTGAGCACCTGTAGAGACAAGGACAAGCTTAGGGGAGAGAGGGAATGGGATTTAACCCTGCAGCATCTGGGAAAACTTTTGCTGTCCACCAGGTGTTTCTTTACTGAGATAATGTGTTTAAAAATAGCACTTTGCCTTGTTTATTCTTGGTTTTAAGGTTTATTCAAAATTGGCACCACTTTTTAATGAATTAGGTGGCTAAAATTGACATCTAGATAATGCTGAAGTTTGCATCCAGTCTTGGTTTCTATAGATACCTTTTTCATTCTGTCTAGAATATATATAATTTTGCTTATATGTAAAATATTTGCCATGGGGTTACTGTGATGATTTTTTCTGGTTAATGTTGTTGAGTTCATGAGTGTCTGATTCCAGCAAGTGGACATGCACAGCTTATGGTGATCCTGATTGGATTGTTTGAGTGATTAAAATTGTAAAGCAAAAAATAAATTGCAGCCCTTTGTGCCTAAAATATACTACCTGAATGACCTGGGAGTTTTTTGAGCTTTTGTGGAATAGAGTGAAACCTGTCACTGTTGTTGATTATTTTCCCCCTATGAATTGAATGTCTTAATTTTATTGCTTTTTTTAATAATTTTTAGCCCACATCTTAACTGAAAATGCCTTTTCTTTTCTCAAAGATTACTCTGAGCTGTGTAGTGGGGAATTGTGGTTTACACTGCTAAGGACTTAGGGTACAGGGGATTGGCTGCTAGCCATGCACAGCTTCTTGTTACTGTGCATTTCTGTCTTCGTTTGAAAGCTGTGTATGTAAACCTGGAGTTGTTTGACACCAGATATAGATTTGCCTAATATGCAAATTTTTAGGGGTAGTAAGAACCTCTGAAAAGCCTATGCAGGTGATTGAAAGGTAAGAGGAAGTAAGTCTGTGGCATACATGGACATGTATATGGTTGTTGTTTACCCTTTTTAAATTTAAAACATATCCAGTGCAAACAGTGCTGAAGTAAGTTTTGGTTTATTATGAGAAATTTTCTAGGCAAAGATTTCTGTCTGGATTGTTTTGATTTTGCTCTTTGCAGTAAATATTTTTCTTTATTGCAATGTTGACTTGAAAAGTAGCAACTGAATGGCAGATGAAAATCTTGTATGCCTGGAATACCTGACAAAGCATCAATACAAATTATTTGTGTTTTCACTTACTTTTTTAGCTGGAGGTACGAGAAGAGACCAGTAGCAAAAAGGATCTTAAAATTCAATGTGATGAAGAAGAATTCAAGATTTACCAGCTGAACATTCAGATTCGGGAAGTTTTTGCCAACCGCTTCACACAAATGTTTGCAGATTATGAAGTGTTTGTCATTCAGCCCAGTCAGGACAAGGAATCCTGGTTTACAAACAGAGAACAGATGCAAAACTTTGATAAAGTAAGTTGTAATAAAAAGGTACATCAGTGTGAGAGGAAAACAGTATTCAAACTTTGTGTATTGGACCATCAAATAGAAAACTGTACTGTCAAGATGGTAATTTCTTCTTTAAATTTCAGTGTTCCCAAAAAAGTCACATCTTAGGTATGTAGAAAAGTATATACAGATACAGACTTAAAGAGTTAAAGATACTCTTTTAAGGATACTGTAGAAAAATGCAGCTTACCCTAGAAAAATAGCTCAGAAAGCCTGACTTTGCTAATCTTCACATTAAGGTTAAATATTACAAGTTGAAACAGTTTGATTTTTAACCAGAGGAATTGCCAAATACGTTAATGAATTAAGTCATGACCCCAAATAATGCTTATGTACATGTGTACCAAATGTATTCCTAACTCTCTTGTAGAGAAACATAAGACCCAGTTCTTCAAATTTTTGCTCTGTTTTCTTTGCTGGAGATATTTGTCAGCAGCAGAGCTCACATGGGTGAAGATTGTTGCAGCACTGTCTGCTAAAACATTCATGTGATTCTCACCAACTTGTATGAAAAGATTCCCATTGATTTCACAAGCTGTGAGCCCAGCCAGAAGTACCAAATATGCACACCTGCAGTACTGATGGTGTGGTTTGCTGGGATCCTGTTGAAATTTTTAGGAGATGAAGGAAATGCTAAAAAGACAGTTTACCAGTTATTGTGCTCTACAGTAGGTGATTGTCCTGATGCTGAACATTTTATACAGACTGCCTTTTTTGGGGATAGAATTGATGTATATAATAAAACCAGGCTTTAAGTGGCACCAAAGCACTCTCATACATCCTTGATCAGAAAAATTGGTGCTTTTGGTGGATGTCTCTCTCTTTGCAGACTCCCAAACACTCTTATCTCTTCTCGTCTCTTAGGCTTCTTTCTTGTCTGACCAGCCTGAACCTTACTTGCCTTTCCTCTCGAGATTCCTGGAGACCCAAATGTTTGCATCCTTCATTGACAATAAGATTATGTGCCATGATGAAGATGACAAAGACCCTGTTTTGAGAGTTTTTGATTCCAGGGTGGATAAAATCAGGCTGCTGAACGTCAGGACGCCGACCCTGCGCACATCTATGTATCAGAAATGTACAACCATTGATGAGGCTGGTAAGGGCCATGGGGCACTTGCTTGACAATTAGTGCAGCTGGTCAGTGCTGTTCGTTGTAGACATTAGATTCAGTAATGATTCATGCTTTGAAACTTCAAAAAAACCAGACCAAAATAGCGGAGATGTAGAGCTTAACTGGGGAACTAAAAGTTTTCTGTGATGTTGAGATGTGAGATGAAATTAATGTGAAGTAGAATTCAGAGGTTTTCCTGCATGCTTGGTGTGTGAAAGATGTCTGACTTAAGAAGATAAACGTTTTTCTCCTTTTGGTGGCATTCTTTGATGTCAGAAACACTCTTGTACTAATGTCCCTGTTGAAATCAGTAAGCAACTTCCACCTCTTTCTTTAGTTTGACATCTGCTTTTAATTGAAGATATGTGATTATAGATACATGTCTGATTAAAACACCTTAAATTAACCTTCTTACTATTTCAGAGAAATCTATTGAATTAAGGCTGGCAAAAATAGATCACACTGCAGTTCACCCACACTTGCTGGACATGAAAATTGGACAAGGGAAATACGAGCTTGGATTTTTTCCTAAACTTCAGTCTGATGTTTTATCCACTGGCCCAGCAAGCAATAAGTGAGTAAGCTAAGGCAACAGGTGCTGAATCTTGGCAAGATCTGTAGAACAGCACTAAAGCAGAGATCTTAGAAAGCAAAGTCAGTTTTGGGGTTGTTTTTTCCAAGTGGGAGCAGATCAGATTATGTGGGGTGGGGTTTTTGTTATGTCTCTTTTTTTTTTCTTTTTTTTTCTTTTTTTTTTTTCTTTTTTTTCTTTTTTAAATACAGACTTCTTGGAGCAAATTTACTGAAGAAAGCTCTCTTATGTTTGAGATGATAGTTTGTGTACTTAGAGTTACTTGCAGTTATTGTCAATATAAAAGCAGATCCCCTTATTTGATCTTATGTAGGAACTAGCAAATATTTTAGGATATTTTCTTATAAAAACCTTGAAGGAGGAGAGGTAAGGCTTAAATTGTCCTTGGAATTGTGACAAAAAAAGGAAAAATACAGAGCAAATGCATGTGATCTAATATTCTAAAACATGTTGGTTGCCCAGTGTTCCAGAGATTCTTTGTGTGTGTTCGCAGCTGCTCTTTGGCTGACGTAACTGATGTCAGCATGTTGAGAATGTGTAGAATGTATAGAATAAACTGGAAACCTCTGATTGCCCCTTCCCCTGCTTCCTGACACTTGGCTGGTGTTATTCCCCACGTGTAGGTGGACAAAGAGGAACGCTCCTGCTCAGTGGAGGCGCAAGGACAGACAGAAGCAGCACACGGAGCACCTGCGTCTGGACAATGACCAGAGAGAGGTGAAAATTGCTCAGCTCTAGAGATCTGATTTTTTTTTTCTTTCCTAATGGCCTGAGAAATGCTCTGCAACCTTTATGAAATGTCTAGACAGTTACTTGCAGTTCGTGTCAGCTCTCCCTTAAGTGTATTTAATACAAATGAAGTAGCAGACCAAAAATACTTAATTTTCTTATTATAAAAGTTATGTCATTTTTGCCCCCTCTCAGGACAAAATTATTTCATCCCACATATAGGAGAGTTCTCTGAAAATATAATCACATGATTGCAAGTTGTTCTGCCTTTTCTTTTTTCTTTTAAAGGGGTTGTGTGGGAAGAGGGCAATTAATAGTTTTCAGCCATCTATTTCCCATGTTTGAATAACTTAGTCACCCTGTGTTTCTTTTGTGTATTTGGTGGAGGAAAGATAACCCCCTCTAGAGAGGGATTAATTTCATCTTAAAATCAGGAACATTGCCTTTTGGCTTAAGTGTCTTTTGTAGACCATATAAAAGCCTTAAGGTGACAAAGTGGGAGGCAGCCTCATTGCTGAGGTGAGAGTGTGAAGCCCACCCAGACTGTCACGTTTGTGGCTGCCTGTTTTTGCACAGTGCAGTCTGATGCTGATTTACCCACCTTCTGAGCTGATAAACATCTCTCACCACTGCTCCTGCAGCTGACACAGTTTTTCTTTGTGGTGAAGTGGTTTTGAAAGATCTGGGTGAAGTGAACTAATTACAGTACAGTTTCTGATTCATATGGTACAGACAGCAAACTGTTACACCAGGTGTTGATTTATGGGTAATGCCAAGAATAGACTGGCTCAAAATATTAGAGGGTTTTTGTTTGTTTACAACCCCAGAGTTTTGCTTTTGTTTGTGTGTTGTTCATTGGAAACAATATTCTCTTGCCTTGTTAAATATCCCTAGAAAAGCTTAGTTTGGAATTTTAGTAGGCTTGTGTCTGTTTGGATAGTGTTTTGAAACTCAGGTGTGTTTGTTCAGTTCATGCTTTTGTGGTAGTGATGGATTTAATTGTCTTCCTAGTGTACTCAGTTCTGGAATTTACTTACTGGTTTGTCAAAATTTTGTTGAATTATAGTGTCATCTCTGTCATCCATAACCATGTAACAGAAAAATGTCTGCATAATAAAAAACCTCTACGAGTAGTTTCTGGCTTTGACATGTTCCATATGCTCAGCTAACTCTAAAGTGCTTTTTACTTAGATGTAACAGAAATGAATAGTAGTTGATTTCTAACCTCATTACTGTGCTAAACAACACAATTGTTAAAGCATGTAAACTTCTGAGATAATTACAAAGGCAAAAATCTGCCTCTGGGCTCTGGGGTGTTTTGTTTGTTTTGTTTTTTAACTGATTCCTCACAAGTTCATTTGCTATAGGAGTTATTCTGTCGCAAAAGGCAATAAATATCCAAGGAATAAATATTTTGAAAGACGTGCTCAGCTGGGGGTACCAAGTGCCAGTGGTAGGGGTGCTGTTGTTTTAGGGGTGTATGCTGTATTTCTTTGAGGACATAATGGTGATTGAACATGGGCCCCTGCTCGGGGTGCACCTCAGATTTCCACAGTAAATTTGAGAGTGGGGTGGGAGCTCTTCTGAGGTGAGCACTAGGGGTCAGGCTGAGCAGGAGGTGCCAAAAAATTGAAGCTTTGCAGCAGCCAACAAAAATCTGTGCAATGGAGACTTTTTACTTGCAAACATTTGTGCCCAGTGGAGGGCAGAGTTTACATCAATCCACTGATTTAACACCATCTTTTCTTTTTTCCTTTCAGATTCATTACTTACGAATTTATGTTTATGTTGAATGCTTGGGACTTCTGCATTGTATTATGTCTTCACTCTTTTCCTTTTCTGTTTTGCATGCTTGCTTTTATTACTTCATATGTCTTACCACTTTCACTTTACATCTGCTTGGCTTTTTGCTACCAACTTATCCTGCCAGCACCTGGACTTTTCCATGTCAGAGCTTCAGTTGCAGTTATGTTTAGACTGGGACCAGCATGATTGGCCCTTCATGCCCTCTATAAAATCTGTGTCAGAGCATTATCTGGTATGTCCAATGCACAATAAGACTGTAATCATAGTTCTGGATAAAGATGCATGATCAAATGTATATTATCATAGCTCTTTAGTGCAAGGCCAGTGGAGAAGGTGGGGTTTCCCCTCTTTGTGTTTGACAGATCTATTCACTGACATTTCAGTTGGTCATTATTTCAATGTAAGCTAGAGAGGTTTCCTTTTAATTTTATATAGGTACTAATCCTGAGTGTTCCATCAGTGCCTGTACAGGACTTTCTTTCTATCACTAATTCCCAGTTAGCTGTGCCCCAACCAACCTGTGATCACCTGGCTTCCAAAATATTTGTCATACCACTCTTGTCTTTGGGGTGAAAACAATGGCAACTCCTTGATGGCAGTAATAGGAGCAGAAGAGCTCTTTCAAGTAGAGTGGGTTCAGGAAATTATTTTTCTCAAAAATGCAGCTGGTTCGCAGCTGAGATATGTTGCTACATTTGCATTTTGCAGCTGCTTCCTGAAAGAGCAAAGTTTTCTTGCAGTCCCCATGTAGACCAGTCTGCCACTTGAATACTCTTGGTCTGGGTAGTTTTTGCAAATTTTTATTTAAATGAAAAAAATAAAAATACAGTTGGCAGTGGTGCAGGGAGTAGCTGAATCTCTATGCATCTGAATATCCTTGGCAGTTTGTATTGTGTTTTTGTAATTCAGCAACATGTGTTCTAATGCTGTGTGGACAATATAAATGGGGATTTGACCTCTGGTGAAATAGCACTTTTATGTGTCTCAGCCCTAAATAATGCTGGGTAAAAAGGGGCTTTTTCTGAAAGAGGAGATCCTTTGCTCCTCACTCCAGAGGTGTGGGTTATAAAGATAAATTTACCTTTTTCTCTCAGCCAAGTAGTCTCACTTGCACTTGTGTCTGTGTCCATTTTCTCCCCCAATCCAGAAATACATCCAAGAAGCCAGGAACCTGGGCAGCACCATCCGGCAGCCCAAGCTCTCCAACCTCTCTCCATCAGTAATTGCACAAACAAACTGGAAGTTTGTAGAAGGCTTGTTGAAGGAATGCCGAAATAAGGTAAAAAAGAGAATATTTCTGCTCTCCTGCACCTCATATCCATCCTTTCTGGACCATTTTGTACCCAGTTGTTTTGAACCCCCCCACTTTTCTGCCATCTGTTTCTGCTTTATCTCTATAAGGATTTTTGCACGGTGGTGAGAAATTAATGTAGAGATAATGTATTCAGAAAGTCTGCAAGAAGCAGAGACTTTGTCAAGCAGATTTATGATACAGATTGAATATTCTGAAGGGTCTTTACCATCCTGCTGCCCAAGTCTATTATAGCACATTTCAGTTATAACTAATGAGACAGTGCTATTTCAACAGGAGTGAATAGTCCAAAAGAGAGGCTTGTGAGGAAAATACAGGAGCTTTTCTCATAACTCCATTTCTGAGGAGTACAGTTTTAAGCACTTAACAAAGAAATTTGACATTAATTTGTAGACATGTTTCACCAGTATATATTTGACAACATATTAATCTGAAGTAAATGTTAATGTTTATAAAAATACAGCAAAGAGAATAATTATGAAATAGACACATTCTTGGCTAAAGTCAGTGGAGATACTGCAGTAATTATATACAACTTTTCATAAAACTCTATTTAATATGTGCATTTACTTCTGATTTCACTTTATGGAACTGTTCAAATAACCCCCATTCCTTAATAGAGGCACAATAGATGGTGAAAGTTTTTGAAGATAGACTTGGCTCTGTGACAGTGAGAAATTGCCAGAGGGAGTGAGGGGGAGAAGCAGCTAGGGACTAACTTGGACTTAATTTTCACCAAGACTATGCAGAGGTGCTTAAGGGAGTATTCTTCATTTGAAAGTGAGTCTAGAATAGGAACAAAGATGAAAAAATTTGTAAGAGATGAGTGGAACTGATGTCCTCACCATTTTTTCCTCCAGTTGGCTGTATGATGAATATATTGTGACTGGAAGTACTTCAGGAGCTGGTGAAGGCTTTGTTGGCCAGTATGAAATTGTGCACAGTTTAGGAGAATGTGGCTCGTGGGGAAGCTCAAGAGGTGCACTCCAGAATGAGTTTGGTTTAATCCAAATGCCCTTCTGGCAGAGCAGCATCTCCCAGGAATGACATACCTGTGCTGCTTGGAAACACTTGGGTGTATTCACCTCTCCTGGGAGGAGGTGGACAAAGTGTCCTGCATCCAGTAGTCACCAAAGTACCCAAGATCTGTGTTTTGGGGCTTGCTGCTGAGCATCCAGCTTGTTAATGTGTGACCTGCTGTTCCCTTTGTTGGGGTTACACTGTGGAGGATGATGTGCCTGCTTGCAAACCCTTTTTTAGAAAAACAGATGAGCACTGTTGCTGTCCTGGCTTGAAAACCAAGGATAAAAGAAAGGCAGTTCTGCACTAATGCCAGAAATACATATATACAGCCAGTTATTTTGCAAAACTTTCTTAGCATGTACTTCTTAATTGGTCATTTTAAAAGTGTAAGTGATCTTGGAAATTCCTGGGAGAGATTTACCTCTCTTTTGTCTTGTCTTTTTGAGACTAAGAGGATGTTGGTTGAGAAAATGGGTCGAGAAGCCGTGGAGCTTGGTCATGGTGAAGTGAATATCACAGGAGTGGAAGAGAACACCCTGATAGCCAGTCTGTGTGACCTCTTGGAAAGAATATGGAGCCACGGCCTGCAAGTCAAACAGGTGAGGAATAAATATTCCTGTACATTGCAGAGCACACTTTCCTGAAGCTGTGTTATCTGTTCCTCTCTGCTTTCAGAGGACACCTTGAGTGTGTATGTAGAGATGTTAAAATACTTGTGTGTCCTGCAGTCTTGTTTATGTCAGGTCCTACCCCCTGTGTGTCTCTGTGTTGTTGGATATGTGCAAGTGTACCTGTAGTTGTGTTCCACAGATGACTTCTTGGAAGATTCTCCATTTAACCTGGGGTTTTCTTTTGGTTTGGTGGGTTTTGGTAGTTTTCTTTAATAGGATGATAAAAAAAACCCAACTGTTGCTGTGTTCTTAATATTTTTGTTAATGAAGTTGCATAGGCTACAAGGCAGCCTATCCTAAAGGTGCTGTCAGTGGGAATGGGGGAATTTTTTTCCTGAAGGATAATTTAGTACTTCAAAGTAACAGTCTTGCTGTTTTGGTTCTTCCTGGGTAATGTAGGGGTACTTAAATTATGGTTACAAGATCACTAGCTAGAGGTGTTGGGGTTTTGTGTGAAATTAATAATTGTTTTGCTGTTCTGTTTGGAGTCACTTGTGGGACAAGATGGAGTTTGGAGGGCCTTTACCAACTTTACTCCTCCTTTGTACAAAGGAGTAGCAAGGGTGGAGGAGATTATAACTTCTTTTTTTTTAAAAGAATATATGTTCATAATCCAGACAACTGTAATCCAGTATCTCTGTTCCCAGCAGCCAAACACCAGTGTTTAACTCTGCTCTCCTTCAAACTATACAACAGTTTTCTATGTGAAGATTTATCATGTGATTCTCTCCCTTCCCTCTTGTATATCACTTAGGATAGAAGCTGTACTGCTTTCGTCTTAGAAGACAGAGCATCAGCATACTCTGCTTCAACCCAGATTTGGGCCTTTCAGAGCACCACCAGACGGCCAACCCTCCATAAGGTTAATGCTTTGGATTGATTGCAGATGTTGGCAAGCAGTGCTGAATGGTGGAATAAATACAGTGGTGGAATAGAATAGAGGCCTGATGGAGGAAGTGCAGTGTACTCACAGTATGATCCAGAGTTTAAAATAATAAAAAGTAAAAAAGCACCACCAGTTCTCTGTGTGCTCTGGCCTTTATGAAATATGCAAGAGCCTGCTGTTTCATACATCGATTTTATTTCATTTTTCAATAATGAGCCAAGGAAGACTCTTCTTTCTCAACTGACCATAGTAATGAAGATGGCTTTCCTTCCACCAATCCCTGCTTCTCCCTCTTCCCTGCTGATGACCCCAGTAGTCCTACATTAGCTACCTACTGATTTTTCCACGTGCAAAGGGAATCCATGCCTTCCGTTGTCCCGAGCGATGCAGAGGATTGTGATGTAGGATCTAATGACTGAAATAGTCTGGACTTTCAGAAGGCCTTGGTTATTCCCTTGCCCATTCTCTATCCCACTACTTTCCTTAGGCTGTCTTCCTTCCCCTTGTAGATCCAGCTTGCCTCATCATTGCTATTTGGTGAAGTTAAAGGAGAGGTCCACGGTGCTGGAGGAGCGGGCAGACACTGCATGAGTCCTCACATTCATCATGGTTGTTGGCATCAATTTGCTGCAGGACCCTTTGTTGCTGCTTTCTGTGATCTGTTGCAGTTCTCCTTGCCATGGCAGCTGGTTGCTGAACACTAGACTGTGTGTGCATGTGTGTGTTTATTGGGAGAAAACACAGTTTTGGATGTAACTCTTTGCTGGGTGGTATTTCCGTGCTCTTTTTTATCTGTTTGTAATAAGATTTGCAGTTTTGGCTTTCCATGTTGGATCTGTCAGGTACACACAAGACACAGTGGATTTTTTTTATATCCTCTCGACTGAATGCATATTTTTAATAGATTTCTGTCATCACAGATGTTACAGACACTCTAGGATTTATTCTTCTGGAGGTGTGCCACTTCTGGGATAATCCCTCATGGTCAATAGTTCATTATGTCAACTGCAGGGAGCTATAGGATGGAAATGGTTAGACATTTTAAAATATAGTTTAAAAAAGAAAAAAGTGAAGATGAACTATCATTACTGCACTTCTGGGAAGGCACTTAGATAATTTTAGGTGAAATTGATAGTGTGGAATTGACAACTATTGCCTTACAGTCATGACTTCTTTCTGTACAAAGCTGTAAATAAAAATATGGCCTTATAATATGACAGCTTTTCTGAAATGCAGAATTGCTAAATCTTTACTGGGATTTCAGGTTAATGCAGTCCTTTAGGAAGATAAGTAATACTAATTATCTGTAAGTAATTCCAGTTGTTGTGCCAGAGAGCCTCTGTTTGCTTACTGCTGCTTTTCTGCAGGTTTGCAAGCTTTTGGTTTATTATGTGAAATATTTTGTGATGAATCCAAGAATCTTTCCCAGTGAAAGATTTTCTCACTCTCTGCTTTAAGCCATTAGGGGTTTAAGAAAGCAACATAATGAGCAAGGTGCACCTTTTAACTTCATATGATGGATTTATCTTGGCCTCAATATTACATCCCAAATTCTGACTTTTAAGTTGGTTTTACAGTGTGTAGAACTGGGTATTTTTGCTGATAAGCTTTCACTGCCCTCCTTATATTTTGGGATATCTTACTGTGTTTGCTATTATGCTGGTGCTTTGCTGATGAAATTGAGGGGAATCTTTAGAGGTTCTAGAAATGGCAGCATTTATCCATAGCCCTAAATAACCCTGAGGGGAGCAGGGCTTGGCCTGGGTGAGTCTTGCTCAGGCTGGCTCTGTGTCCCTTGTCATTTACTGCTGGAAAGGCAGGGAGAGACCCACAGGACAGGTCACAGCCTCAGGTTTAAAACTCAACAGTCTTTTACAAGCCTTTGGATGTTCTCTTGTCATGGTTATGAACTAAGAGGGAAGCAGTTCCATTGACTTTTTCCTGTTTCCAGAATCATTAGATCCCAGTAGTCTGACTCTTGCTTTTCCTTCTCAGCCTCTTTACAGCTCCCACTTTTGTCTTATTTTTGTTTTTTACCATTGGGTTTGTAGGGAGAAACATCTTTAAAACAAGTTTTTGTCATGGCTAATACTTTCAGTGATGTTTCAGACTTCTTTTTTTTTTTAAATTCAGCTGGTAGTGATTTCTTTAACTAATGTTTTTTAATTTTAGGGGAAGTCTGCTTTGTGGTCTCATCTGTTACATTACCTAGAAAACAGACAAAGAAGAACCACATCAGGCAGCTTCAGTACCTCAGGTAAGATTGGCATCTGCTGGAAGAAGATGATTAAAAGCTGTGAGTAAGAGCTGCCTGCAGATTTACACCAAGCAGAGTTGTTTTTTCCCTTTGGAAATACCCTTCACTCAATATAACTGAATCAAATATTATGGCTACTACAGATTTAATAAGGGCCCGGTGTGTTGTCTCAGTATGTTTTGTGGAAAATAAACTGGTTTGTTTTGTGCTTGCTTGTTTGGGTCTGGGATCTGACTGCCATGCTAGTCAGAAACCCAGAAATAGCTGGTGCTTCAGAGATAGGCTTTGAAATGGATTGCTCTGGTGCCTCATCCTCCATGAGACACACAGGCCCTGCATGACTGGCAGAGGAAATGATCTTATGGGTCAGGGTGGGAAACAAGTGTAAGCACAGAAAATTTTGTTGTACGCCCTGAAGTTTTACATTGTGGCTTGAAAGCAGCTAAACAGGAGGCTTACTGTTAAAAACTTCAACTGGAGAAACATATTTTAATTTTTGTTGGGTCCGCTGTTGTAGTAGAAGCAATATTGTGCATAAGGTTCACTGATAATATGTTTTTAGGATTATTAATGTAATTTTTAAACATTTATTCTTGTGTCAGGTGGGGGCACAGCATATAAATTTGGAGAGAGCAATGGCTTTGGGGGAGGCAGTGGGTTTTTTTATTTTTTATTTAAAGCTGCTGTAAGCAAAGATTTGAGTATTAGTAATGTGTACAAGATCCTGTAAGCAATCAAAACCATAGATTTGGAAATGTTAAGGTCTCCTGAATGTCCCTTAATTCATAGTGTATGAGAATAAGTCACAGTCAGTTCTATGCTTTCTAACTTGAGATTGAGGGCAGGGACTGTATTCAACATAGAACTTCATTCTGGAGTTTAATTTGGAAAATAAAAATAATATTGCTTGAAAACCCTAAAATGCGATATATAAAAAGTAGTGGTGCTACAGGAGTGTGCAGAGTAATAGTTCAGGAAGCACAGGGTGTGTGGTGTACTGAGTACAGCATATTGACACTGTTCCCTGGTGTCAGCAGTGCCACTCAGGGTTACTGCACAGCAAGAAAACAGGACAGTCATTAGAAAATAATACTTGATTTCTGTGTGTCTTAAGCCATTTGATGTCATAGCAATTTCAGCTGCATCTAAGTGATGTGTGGGTGCTCAGTGTGTGCTGATCTGTGGAACCATCTGTGTAGCATGTTAGATTTTCATGTCATTTGGGGTGGAAATACACCACCCAGAGTCACCACTAGTACAAGAGTGCAAACTGGCATTAATTCACCTTCTTTTTATATTGATTGCACAATCTTTAGATGGATTTCTGTTAACAAGAAATTGTTTACTTCTCAATCTAGGAATACTTCTTGATTCAGAAAGACGAAAGTCTGATACAAGTCCAGCCATGTCACCTCTCAGAATCTCTCTCATCCAGGATATGAGGTGAGTTTGAAGTGTTAAACAACCCAGAAACCCCCTGAGATTTGCACACTTGTTTCTGTGTCTGCTGTGCACCATCCTGTGCACTTCATGGAAGGCACTTAGATAATTTTAAGATGAAATTGATAGTTGGAATTGACAACTATTGCTTTACAGTCGTGGCTTCTTTCTGCACAAAGTTGTAAATAAAAATATGGCCTCATAATATGACAGCTTTTCTGAAATGCAGAATTGCTAAATCTTTACTGGGATTTCAGGTTAATGCAGTACTTTAAGAAGATAAGTAATTATCTGTAAGTAATTCCAGTTGTTGTGCTGGAGAGCCTCTGTTTGCTTACTGCTGCCTTCCTGCAGGTTTGCAAGCTTTTGGTTTATTACATGAAATATTTTATGATGGATCCAAGAACCTTTATAGTTTCATGCAGCAGGAGGGGGCTGTGGGGAAGGAACCTGTTGAACTGTTTTAAAGTAGATAGTTCAGCATTTTCATTGACCTTTACAGAAACAGGTTTCATACTGAGGAGCTTTTATCTTGTCAGAGATATTAACTTATGGAAATACCATGACAGAATTTTCGTATTTTTAGCATTTTGTGTATTGGTTTATTCCACAGAGGTGTGGGTGTAGTGTTTGTGTGTTCCCAGTCATTGCTGAGTTGGTTGTGTCGTTCTGAGTCCACTTTTGCTTCTCAGGGAAGAATGCACTTTAAAGAACTGGTTTGATCTAAAGAATGGGTTTATCTAACATTCACTACTGTAGTGTGAATAAAACTATGACTTCTGCCCAGTGCCCTCTTTTCAGTACACTGAAACAGCAATATGCAGAACTTCTGAAACAACCTTGGCAGGATTTGCCTTTTCCTTCTTTTCCCTTGCAGCATCCATTTTTTTCAGTAGAGAAGAGTGAATTGAGGATTTGCCTGCCTTATTAAAATATACCATTTGTGCCTTGTGTGCAAGAAAAGCTTCTACTGAGCATGCAAAGGCAGTGTTTAATTTTCCAAAGCATTCAGCCATAAATATTGCAGAGATAAGGTCCAGAATGAGTCCTAAATCATGTGAGACAATGGGCCTGGTTTAGAATTTTGTAAATAGGGCACTGCATTGCAGATATTTCCTTTTCAGGCTCTTATTCTCTTTGAGCTAGATTGCAGGGATTTTTTATTGTGCTGAATATTAAGGTGATTATGTTTCTTTTTCCTATTATTTACCTGATGTTTTGTGTTCTTTAGAAAACTTCAGCTGAGCTTGGTTCAAAAGAGCTGTCATGCTTTGACAATACCAAGCATGTCTTTTTCTTTTATTCCAGGCATATCCAGAACATAAGTGAGATCAAAACAGATGTTGGCAAGGCCAGAGCCTGGGTTCGCCTCTCCATGGAAAAGAAATTGCTCTCTAGGCATCTGAAACAGTTGCTTTCAGATCATGAACTCACAAAGTAAGATGGGTTATCTTGGGCAAAGCTTTTTAAAAAATTAAAATTTGTGTGATTGTTTGGTTTCAAAAATCCAGGAGTGCCTATTTTTGCATCTGCTTAGCAGTGTGCAGAAGGCATGGAACAAACTGGCCTTCCATGTGTGTGAGCTGTTTGGGAATCAGGATTCAGTGCTGGGGTTCTTGACATGTGTTTTACATTTATATCCTGCTCAGCAACATAAGGTGATTTGCTTTCATAATAATCACATACAGTGTTTACTGTGTGGAAATTAAAGCCATAGCAATTGTCGTTGACTTTAATTGAAGACTTCTTTCTGGACACAGTTTAACCCATGCTGTCTGCTCTTCCTTCCCTCTCCTTCCACTCACCATCTTCCCAAGAATTCTTCCCTAATCCCCCTGAACCCCAGCAGCTAACTATCTGATATTTGCCCTGCCTTGTATTATGTTGGACTTTCTGATGAAGCTGTGACCTTCAGTGGATAAGGAAAAGCTGAAGGATGGAGGGAGGACAGCTAATAAATCCACCTGTATGTCCAAGTTAAGGTTAAGCCTCTCCAGTGAAGCCAACAGTTTGGATCAGGTTAAATTTAGCAGTGCTTGTCCCATGCAGAGCACGTGCTGTGAGAGGGCTTTCCACACACCACCACACTCCATACACCCCCACAAAAGAGAAGGGAAAAGCCTCTTTTAACACTGGCCAGTGTACTCTTCATCTATCAGGCAGATTCTGGCTCTCTGGAACAGAGGGAGACTGCAGCAAAAGTATGTTTAAAATGACAATGACAAAGGACAACTTGCACAGGATGACATCAATTCTCTGTAATCTTGTGTGCTTTGTGCTGCATATTTAGATATCCTACTTAGAGAGCTGTTGTAGGCAGTGGGGTTTGAAAGTGTGTCCCACGTGTTTTTAGAGGAAGCAGTGCTGATTTCAGTGAGGTACTAAAAGTAATGATGCAACTTCTGCCATTTTACAGTTAACAAGATTGTGTGTTCCTTTTGAAGCAGCTGTTAGATATTTTAATTATCCCATTCTATTTACTTGACATTTGTCAACAAATATAAGGAAAATGTTACATGTTTGGTTTTTTCTAGTCTGCAAAGGGAACAGGGAGAAATCACATGTCCAGAGGTCTTTGTGTGCCCGAGGAAACAGAGGAACCTTACCCTTTGAGGAGACAGGACAGTACATAGCCTGACAGGCTGTCAAACATGTGATTCACATTGTGCAAATGCAGCACAGACATGGGCACCTGTGAGACTGCTGTGGCTTTGCCACTCTTGTGGCTACAGGCAGGTCGGGTTAATTGAAGGCTCAGTCTCTATTTTCATTGAACATTTCCTGTCAGTCTCTAGTGTCAGGTTTGTTATATGAGAACATGCCTGTATGTTGACTGTCACTGGTTTGTTTTGCAAATTTCTGTCTTGTGACTTGCTGACTTTTTTGTAAACTGATAAGGGGAATTGTCAGCTTGCCCTCCTGGCAGGAACAACCTGTCCATGGCTGGGTCAGCATTTCTAATACCTAATTCCTGCATTCTGGAGGGTTTAGAAATTGCTGCAGCATCAGTTGGATTTTGATATATTTTGGCATGCTCTTCTTTTATGATTATGCCCAACACTTGTAGTATTTATTGGTTGCCACCTTTGCATGCCTGTCATTTTGGTTATGTCAGGAGCTGTGTACTATCAACACTGAACTATTCCCTGGAATAATGTGCAGGTTGCTGTAGACCCTGCGTGTTCAGCTATAGCCAAATACAAGCAGATAGCCCCAGTTTTTGCCTTATGTCCTTGGAGAACAATCTTCTGTCATACATCATGTGCTGGAGAGCTCTCCCATGGCACCCTCTGCTCAGAAGTAACTTAGGAGAACTCTCTTCACTTCAGTTCTGTCACTTTACATGGTTAAAAGCAGTCAGAATATTTTTCAAGAAAGTGCAAAATTCCTTTTCCATTTTGGGGTGTTTTTGGATGGGAGAAGACCCTTAAACCAGCTGTTACATTTGAGGGGTGGAAGATAATGAGATCTGTGCTTCACTTTGGAGATGTCAGCCTTGCAGAGATTCAGTGTATCTTGGCACACTGAAAACTCCTGACTCTCCCAGTATCACTTCTCATTTGTAATTGCCTGCCCATTATTCATAGTGTACCTAATAAATTTGCACAGTAGAAAACATTTCACTGGAAGCATCTTGTTACTGTGACAGATTATGTGTTTTGCTTTGTCAGAAAACTCTACAAGCGTTACGCGTTCCTCCGCTGCGATGACGAGAAAGAGCAATTCTTGTATCATCTCCTGTCATTCAATGCTGTGGATTACTTTTGCTTTACCAATGTTTTCACAACAATCTGTAAGTATTTTTTTTCCCTGCAACTCTGATTTCTAGATTTGGTTGAGTCCTTGTCCAAAATTCTAAAAAAATTCAAAATTCAAATTCTTCACAATGCTAGCTCTGAGCAACATGCCCTAATGTTGTTGTTCTGCTTTTTTCCCCTGGGATCCATCTGTATGTGCTGTATTGATGTTTCCATGATCTTCTCTGGTGGCCAGGAGTTTCTGTTTCTGTCACTTTTGTTTCTAATTTAGTAAAAATACATAGCTCTAGTAATTTGAGTTGTGGGTGAGTTCTCAGCTGAAATGTTTGTGGTGGGCTTGTTTGCATGATACTAAATAATCACAGTATGGGTTGTTCACTATCAAGGTAAGAATATTAATGCATGCTGGGAATTAAAATAAACCTTTCCTTTTTTGTGCTCAGGCTACTTTGCTGCATGCCTGTCTCTGGGTTTGGGGTGACAATGAAATGCCTGTTGAGGGCTGCATCAGAACTCCTCAGCATTTAATTTTCCCTTCTAGTTGTTAAAAAGATACCCTAGAGAAACTTTTAAGCTATTGTTGATAACTATAACACTTAGCTGTGTCACAGAATTCTCAAAGATCTGTGTGCCTGCTGCCACACATCATCACTGGGAAGGCAAAATAAGGAAAGACTTTAGCAAGGCTTATGAAATTGGGGGTGGGTGAAAGGCTACCCGTGGTGGTGTGTTGTGATTCACACTTGTGTGTATGAAAGACAAAGCAAACAGGCATCCAAGCAAGAAAAGCTTTTGGTCTTGCAGGCAAGTTCTGGATAATGTGAAAATCTGGTCTGCTGGATGCAGTTCAATTGTCACTTACTTTAGGACTATCAGCACAGAAAATAAAAAGGGAAACACTTTAATTCATTCTTAAATGCTATGAGCATTGGGCTTTTAAGAAAACCCAACCACCAAATGCTTTCTCGAGGGCACTGACAGCTGAGGAGATGCTGAGGGAGAAATGCATTAAATGCCTCAGCTGAAAAGCCCTGACTGTAATCTGCTTATGCACTATGAAAGAAGGGCAGAAAGCCAAGAAACACAGTGACCATTGAGAGAATTGGATTTTGTTATAGAAGGTTGGTTAACAGAGGGCTGGGCAGGAGATCCTGGGTGGTGGAGAGCATATGCCTTGAGAATCAGAGGAGGGACTGCAGCTCAGGTGATACTGCATGGAATTACTTACAGGTAAACCAGGGGACCAGAAAGCATTTGAGCATATGTGTGGTGCTATTTAGAAGGGAAAAAATTTGGATTAGGAAAAAAGGATTACACTCATAAGAAGGCATTATTCCATCCAAATTTCTTTCTTCACTTGACACTGTTCTGCTGTCAGCTCTCCTACTTAGTGGCTGCTGTGTGTGTGTACACTTCCCCATTGTCAGTCAGTGCTTAGTGTGCAATTGTCAGCATGATTAAATGGAATCTCTGATGTTCTTTTAACATTTCATGGTACTGCAGTGCTGTTTGATGACTTATTTTTTGCCCCTCTTTTGACTAAAGAGGTTACATAATTATTCTTCTTCCTTTTTAAAGTTTTCTTTCTTTTGTGTTTGCAGTGATACCATACCATATATTGATTGTTCCCAGCAAGAAACTTGGTGGCTCAATGTTCACAGCCAATCCTTGGATCTGTATTTCGGGGGAACTGGGTGAAACAGGAGTCCTGCAGATTCCCAGGAACTTACTAGAAATGACTTTTGAGGTTTGTATTACTTCATACAAAACCTGATTTGGATGTTCTGTTTGTTCAGTTTTAAATTTTCCCCGTGCTGTACCACCTTGAAATCTGAAAGAGTGGCAGATGTGTCTGTGCTCCTGGTCCAGTGGTGTTTTTTGTATTGTCCTTCACCTGTGGAATGAATGTGGAATATCTTTGTAGTTAGTCACAGATAGTTTGTGCCTGTGCACAAACTAGCACATTTAACCTATATTTAATAACATGCAGAGCAAAATGACTGACAATTCCTTAGTGCAAGGGATAGACAAGACTGTCTTTATGTTACAACTGTGGGAGGTGTCATATTCTCTTCTGTGGGAAAACAAAGAAGTGATTCTGCTCTGATTTCTGCATGTGTGTTGTGTTCATTGGGTAAAATTGAATTGAAAAATCTAGTTCAGCTGATGTGCTCTGTCCAGATCAAAATAGTATTTAACAAAACAAGCAAAACCAAAAACAAGTAAAGCAGCCTACCAAAAAGCCCAGAACCAACCGTGCAGTCAGAAACAGGAACCACATTTCTGAGTTTCTGTCTGAGCACGTTCCCTAACAGTTTACTCCCACAACATGCTGCTTTCTTTGTTTCCTCTGACAAACTCTTTGTTTAATTTGCAGTGCCAGAACCTGGGAAAACTGACCACAGTGCAAATAGGACATGATAATTCAGGGCTGTATGCCAAGTGGCTTGTGGAATATGTTATGGTCAGAAATGAAATAACAGGGCATACTTACAAGTAAGTATCATCCTGACATTTCATATGGGGTAAGTAGAACTCCTGCAGGGAGCTGGCACAGTAGGGCTTGTTTGATTAGAAAGGTCTGATCTCCTGGGACTCTGTGTCTACAGTTGCCTCGACCCGAAGGCTCAGAAAGATTGTTTGGCTTCTGGCATTAAACAAATCCTGGTTCTCATTAATTCAAGCAGGGTTTGCAGTTTGCAGATGTTCATGTCTCATATCAGACTGTTGGTGGAGAGGATGAGTTGACTGTTGTGCAGCTTCAAAATAATCTGCCTTGACCCAAGCAAGAAACAGCAAGTCAGAGCTTGCTGCTTACCAAATATAGGTGGTATTTTATATTAGGTCTGGGTACCCCAGGTGTTATAGAGACACCTTTGGACACAGGCTGGAACACAGGGCCTTATGAGTGTTAGAAACCTGTGTTTACACGGTGAGAGTAAAGGAACAAAACTTAGAGTGAGAATTAAATTTATTTGTGTTAGATACAGCATAGTTTGATGCCCTGTCCTTTGTTTAGGGAAACTGTCAGGCTCATGTTGATGTCAAATTGGTGGGTAAGTCCATTCAACTCTCCATGCCAGTTCATTTGTAATTAAATGAGGCAAGATTCTATTTTTGGATGCTATTCAATTTTCCAATTAAGCTGATTAAACTGCCATCAAGATTGGTTCAGAAAAAGTGATAATGAGCAGATGAGCATGTGTTCTTTCTAGTGTCTGATTTAATACCCCAGTTCAGTAGAAGTACTGGTGTTCTGGCATTTAAGCATGTGTTTGGGCTGTGGGGTTGTTTTACAGCTGCCTCGCTATGTAGCATATTCAGTGTATTTCCTCACCCATCTATGGGGTGTAGTAGGAGTTCCCCTTTTACCCATTTTTCCTCAAATCATGCTGGGACTCAGGCAAAATCTGCTTGTGGGTGGATCATCTACTGCAACACTCAGCACAAACTTGGAACTGAAAAGATGTTTTAGTTTTGATGCCTGTGCTGGCAAAAGCCAAAGCCAAGACTTTATTACTTGGTGCTGGATGAATGAAGTCTTTCTAATAGCTGGCAGGATTTGGGCTTTGGGCAGCTGCAGTTGAAATTGTTTGGCATGGAATTGAATCTGGATTGATCCATTTATCTCCTTGGTGTTGTTAGGTTTCCCTGTGGAAGGTGGCTTGGGAAGGGAATGGATGATGGCAGCTTAGAGAGGATCCTGGTGGGAGAGCTGCTGACTTCCCACACGGAGGCCGATGAGCGGCAGTGCCGAACGCCTCCCCTGCAGCAGTCTCCAAGCATGATCAGGAGATTTGTCACTATCTCACCAAACAATAAGCCAAGTGAGTTCTGGGGCTTGTCCTGTTGTCCTGTTCTGCATCATCACCTGAGGGCTTGCAAACACAACTGGAGTTTGGAGAGGACCTATGAAACTCAGCCCAGTGTCCTGCTTGAACTCCAGCTAACTTCCAAATTACAATCCTGGGCATCCTGTTCTGTCTACTTAACTTTTGAAGTCTGAAAGGGTGGCAGATCTGTCTGTGCTTCTGGTCCAGGGGTGTTTTTTGTATTGTCCTTCACCTGTGGAATGAATGCTATGGAGGAAGGTAGAAATTTGCTGCCTTTTCTCTGTCTGTCCTTTGTGGATGAAGAATCTTGCAAGTGGTTTCTATTCACAGACTTCTCTTTGTTTGCTCTTGAGGTCAGTGTTCTGTGGTAGTCTTATTCCTGATAAATCAGGTGGTTACTTTGTTCCCATACTTGGGTTTGCAGCAAAACTACCACAGGAAGTATTTCCAGGATGCCCAGGTTTGTTAATCCTAAACAAAGCTCCTTTTCTTAGCTTTGGATCCTGGTCTGACAATTCACATAATGTGTTAGAACCCTTTCCACTGCTGATGTTTTGAAACACCACAGTGTTAACTTTGATATAAAACCAAACCATCTCCATTCCTACCTCCTCAACAATAAATAAAGTAGGGTTGGGTTTCCATTTCCCACAGCCCAGCACTGTTTCCTTAACAGAATGAGTTATATTGGTTTGTGCTCCTCTGCTGTGCTTTGTGCTGTGCCATAACCCTCACACACAAGGTACAATTTCTGAAGCTCTAACTGGATGTATTTTTGTGTTTTGCAGAGTTAAATACTGGTCAGATACAAGAAGCTATTGGTGAAGCTGTTAATGGTATTGTCAAGCATTTCCACAAGCCAGAGAAGGAGGTGAGGGGTTGTTGTCGTGTAATGGCACTCCTGTCCTAAAACTCTGATTAGTAAACATGAGAGAATATGTAGCAGAACTAACTAAACTGAATGAACATGCATGTGCTTGAGAATTCCTGAAGTGGAGCAAAAATGAGATATTGAGATAGTACAGCCTCAAATACCTGTGTTTTGCTGCTAACTGGAGCATTCTGTTAAATTGAATGTTAACATTCTGGTATTGGAAATTGTGGTATTAATCAAATTCTACCAAGGATTCTACCCGTACACTGTCAAGAGCACAGCCTACTGTTTAGGTTGTTCTGAATTAACTGACATTTTACATCTGCATTGAGTTCTAAGTAGGTTTTTAATGTCTGTTTTGCATTATCCTTGCTACTTAAAACATAAAAACCCATGGGCCACTTTAGAAAACAAGAAAGAAACAAAGGCCACCCTGAAAACACCCACATCCCCCAAGAAAGTGAAGCAGAAGTGCTCTTCAAGACTCTTTTGCATTGCACATGTGATCAGCTGGCACAGCAGTGATTTTCTGAAACAAACCTAAGTAGCATGCTCCTGTCCAGCCCTTGTGAGCCAGAGAGGTGTAGAGCAATGCTGGATCTGGATGGATGGCTCTTGACAGTCAGGATTTTTTTACATTCCTGTAACACCTGACTTCTAAATTCATTATGGCATGACAGCTTCATATCCAGTGTAATTCTAGTCAGTGATCACATTGATAATAATCTCAAATGGCCATGATTTGCCACATAGTTTTGCAGAACAGAATTTACCATCATGTGCTGAAGCAGGACTTTGTTTTTTACTGAGCATTAAATGTTTTTGTTGATAAGCAATCAGAGGCACATGCTACACTGGGTCTGTGATCTGTTATTTAAAAAAAGAGGAAAATATTTTCCTCATTTTCTGTAGTGATGATTATTATAGGTAAAGCCTGCTCATTATCTTGGCCTGTTTGAGGCTTTGATGATGATGATGAAGCCCTGACAATGCTTTCCTCAGCCTCCTTCTTAGAGAAGTCAATCCATTTTTGAATGCTCAGGCCTTGTGAGAACTGGGCCGTCCTGTCTGGGGTCACTGTTTGACAGCAGATTTGAACTTTAGGCATCTGTTTATTTAAAAACTCAATGGGACACGTGTGTCCCAGAGTCCCAAGGTGAGGTGATGATTGTGTGTGCTTTCTGTGTGTGCTGGCAGAGAGGCAGCCTGACCCTGCTGCTGTGTGGAGAAAGTGGACTTGTTTCAGCTCTGGAGCAAGTGTTCCAGCACGGGTTTAAATCACCAAGACTCTTCAAGAATGTCTTCATTTGGGATTTTTTAGGTGAGTGGGAGGATGACATCCCAGAGCCTCTTTGTGTCTTTGAATTACATCAGCTGTGTTCCTTATCACTGCTGTTGTGTCTCAGCTGGTGTGAAGAGCAGACTTCTTGGAGGCATCTCAGCAGCTGCATGGCCATGAGAGCTCCTACCTGCTCCTGCTGTTGTAAGAGAGCCTCTGTCTTCTGCCAAAGCTGACTGTACTTAATGCAGCAACTGGGCTTTGTCCTTCTAGCAGTTATAGTGTAAAACAAACTTTCCTGCGGAGGAGGAGGCACATAAACAGGGGGGTGAATTGACATGGGGTAACCTTGCCTTTATTGAGCACAGAGAAAGCAAGAAGTCACCCTTGTAAGATGTTGAATTGTCTTTCAGAGCACAGCAGATGGATCTAATGCTGTTGATATGTACTGGACATTGTAATAAAGGGGTTATACGCATGCATTTTTCACACAATGGTCTAGATTCCTTGACACAAAACTAAATAAATCAACTGAGTTCACAAACACATTTTAAAAAATGAATTATTTTTAATGTTTCAATACTTTGAGTAGCTACTTTAACATTGCTGTTCCCCTTACATGATCATTTTACTGCACTCACATTCAGTAGATAGGTGAACCTCTTCAGGATTGTTCAGAGGGGAGGAAGTGGAATCCTGGTTTTATGCAGGGGGAGCATAGGACTGAATCAAACAGAAAAAAGACAGTGCCTAAAATTAGTGATTCAGGAAATTCATGGATGACCTTTGATCCTAGGCCTTTCAATTTTAATTCTCTCCTAATTGCACTGATGAAACTTCATTATCTCCCACCATTCTTTTAAGAAAAAGCACAAACATACTATGAGACCCTTGAGCAGAACGAGATGGTCCCAGAGGAGAACTGGCAGACAAGGGCCAGGAATTTCTGTCGCTTTATCACTGCTATCAACAACACCCCTAGGAACATTGGGAAGGATGGCAAGTTTCAGATGCTGGTGTGTCTTGGAGCCAGGTATAAATTTATAATATATTCTTTGTAGTTGTTGTTGTTGATATGTTAATGAAATGGAAAAGATGTTGCACATGGGGCAGTTACTCCTCATTCCCTGTCTCATAAAGATAAGTGGAGAGCACGGTAGGTCTGCTTAACAGCAAAGAATAAAAATGGTGTCTGTGCAGATGTGCAATTGACTTGGCTTTATTTTTCTTCCCAAACTGCCCACTGGCCCCTTGTCAGAGACCACCTTTTGCACCACTGGATCGCCCTGCTTGCAGACTGCCCCATTACAGCCCAGATGTATGAGGACATGGCCCTGATTAAGGATCACACGCTGGTGAATTCTTTGATTCGGGTGCTGCAGACCTTGCAGGAGTTCAACATCACCCTGGAGGCATCTCTTGTCAAAGGAATCGACATCTGACCTCCTGCCCCACAGGAAAAACTGTCTTTACAAACCCAGAGAAAAGCAACAAGGAGTGGATCTCGTTAGTATGCAAAAGTTCTGTCTTGCCAGTACATTGTATCGTGAACTTGTTCATGGCCCAGAAATGCAACTTTGACTTTTCTCGAAGGAAACTCCAGAAATAGTACAGGCAAATGGATAGAAGCTGTAAACTCAATGTAAAAAAGAGGATTTTGGTATAAATCTATTTTAGAGTTTATTTGCTGATTTGCTTTTTACACACTTTCATGTGAAAGAGATAGAGATGAGTATTGTGCAGCTTATTTTAAAGCTGCAGTATTTCCTTGCCATAGAAAAAGTGCAGTGAGCCTTTCAGCATTCTGTGAACTTGCCTTCAGATATGCTGTATGTCATAGACCCCAGTGTATACACTCCATTTCTGCTGAGAAGGTCATTCTATAGTTTTTAAACTAATATTTTATATATTAACATTATTACCAATGTTTGATTTTTAAGGTGTTGGGTCATGTTCTGCTGCAAGGGAACTACAGATCTGATCTGTGCTTTTAATAGCTCCAAAGCACTGATTTGTCAACAATTATTTTTTTCCTTTATTTTTGTTGTCAGTATTATTTTTAGTGAAATCCAGGAGACTGAACAGTGAAATGTCCAGAGATCAAAGTAATATTTTTCATATTGGTACGTAATTGCACAGAAGAAGAAATTAAGTCTGTTTTTTAACTGATGTTTTTTATTTATTTAACCTATCGTTGTGTTTTGTAAGTTTGTCTTTAAAAAAAATCTTCTATAATACAACTGGCTATATTATGTTGCAATTCAGAATTTACAGTGTAGCCCACTTAAATGAAAAACCTGGAGTAAATGTTCATAACACAGGAACGTTTCCACTTAAACCAGCCTTTTGAAGCTTGGTATATGGTTGCTGCTGGTAATTCTCCTAACTGCTAATAAAGAGGGACATGAGTTCCCCAGATGCCAGATGACTAAATAAAAACCTCTATGCCCCATCTGAAGTAATAACAGTATACCTTACTAACAAGTATAAGGATTTCTTAATGTTTCTGAAAAGACAGCGGTATTAAGGTTTTTTCTTTTCCTTTTGAGTGCATATGTCTTGGATCCCCTTGTCACAGTCTGCTTCATTTGGGATGCTTTTGTTTTTAGCAAAGAAAGTTTAGTCCATTTCTGCTATGAAACACAAACATTTTGAAAGCTTAATTTATTGGAGATCTGGAACTTGGCAAACGCCTAAAGGCATCTCTGTTCATTTGAGTCCTCTGATAAAAATCTCTTTGAAATGAATATGTGACTTAAGAACAGGCTGATTTATCAGCATCACAAATTACTGTACAGAAGTTCAGGGCTGTGTATTTAAGAAGTCTCCACTGTATAAACTTATCTCAGTATTGTCTCTCTTTGGAGAAGCAGAGTCCAAGTTTTTTGGTTCATACAATGTTGTAGCACTTTTACTTTACCTACAGCTTAGTCACATCTTGTGATAGTTTTATTTCCATAATTTATGAGTATAGCACATGTATTAAATTTTTGACTATTTTTACTTTTGTCCTATTTATTTCATTATTAAACTGAGAAGTTCCTTTGTCACTACTTATCAGAGCAAGATTCTTCTTTGATTTCACAGTAGCATTAGGAAGATGTGAGAGCAGTGTCTGAGCCACTCCTCACATGGGGTGGGTGCAAATTCTTTCACAGCTTACAGGAGCATTTCACAGGAGTATTCTCTGTGTGTGCAGGATTGGTTTTGTTGGTGTTTTTTTAAATTTTTCTTCCCACTTTGGAAGGGCAAAAATGAAGAAAATAGTTTTACTGCATTCTAAGAATTTCATATATTCAACTTAATATGTTAGGATGGTCTTTTTACACCTGCCCTAAGTTGTTTATGCATTAATAATAGCAAAACAAAAATTGCTTTATTTTGGGGTTGTTTTTTTTGTTCATTTGTTTTCTTTTGTTGTTTTTGTTTCAGCTGTATTGAAAATGACTTTACTATGCCTGTGTATTTCACAGGGAATATTAAGTAAGAAAGAAAAGTTCCATATTTTGACCTTGACAGATGAGTTGATCCTGTTAAAAACATATATCCCATCGTATTAAGGGTGGATTAATTTTATCTTGCATGAGGTAATTACCCTGATCTAAGGTTCTTTTTTATATTTTTTTCCCTTCCTTACACAAGCTTACCTAGTGAGCCATGATACCCTTGGCCTGATGGCTGTTTTGGTGTGGATTGTTTTGCCCTCATTAGGACAGTTTGAGGTCCCTGGGATGGGCAGGGGCTGGGATTTGGTGATTGCCAGGGCTGGGCTCCTTGGCTGGCCCATGGGGATGGTGCTGCCCATCAGTGGGAGCACCCTCAGTGCTGGCTGTCCT
Source organism: Passer montanus (assembly GCF_014805655.1). Lineage (NCBI taxonomy): Eukaryota > Metazoa > Chordata > Aves > Passeriformes > Passeridae > Passer > Passer montanus. Next base: position 831,661 of record NW_024366591.1, read on the forward strand.
GTGCAGAAGGAGCACACAGAGATCCTCTTCCAGCTCCTGGGTTACTTATTCTCACAGGAAAAGCCAGTTTGAGATAGACCTTCCTCTTCCTCTCACAGGGGCCTGTGCTTGATCCTGTTGGGGTTCAAAGCACTTTCTGCTGTGGACTTCAGGTCTGCAGGGATTTGCTTCACTGATGGAGCAGTAGAAGGTTCTGAGATGCAGCTGAAAAAAAGCTGGTTTTGTTAGCTCCAAAGGCAATCTTGCAGCCAGTGCCAGGATTTTGGGAAGAGATGTAGCTGGCATGTGTAAGAACAGCCCAGGCTGTAGGAACACAATCCCACCAATCTGCAGGGTTCACCTCAAACCCACCCACTTCTCTCATGGCTGTTCTAGCAGCAGCCCTGCAGGATAAAGTGAGGATCCAGCATTTGCCATTCTGCTGAACTTTATGGGAACAAACAGTGTAGGCAGCACCTTTTTATGCAGAGCTTTGTAAAATCCTTCTCCCTTTGTTCACAATAATGCAGTTTTGAGTTTTTTTCTTGTTGCTTTTCCAAAATAAGGGGGCAGGTTTGGTAGGTACAGTTAGTGTGGCCGTGCTGTTCTGTTCAGTGGGGATTTTTTGGTAACTGTAAATGAGAAAATCTTTTTAACAACACACATTCATTCTAAAGAGAGAAATGCAGTGATAAAAAAGTAAGCAGTTCATCGTGCAGTAAATACATAGTGCTAAACTAGCCAAACATGTTTACAGGCTCATACCTGAATTAAGAGGAAAAATTAGGCTGTCACTTATCAGTTATTTAGGCTTCTTTGGTTAATGCTACAATGATACTTTATACAAAAAGAAAATGCAAATTAATAAAGTTTGGTTTAAATGTAATTAAATACTGTGATGGTAAGTTTATACAAAAGAAGAAGAAGAAAAAAAGCCTTTACCTGCCATAAACTTTAACCACCTGATATTCTGTAGCTGAAAACATATTCATGAACTGGAGACTATTCCACAACTTTTTCCATTACAAAGAGTATTTTTCAAACTGTTCAAATGGGACTTATTAGCTGGATGACCCATACTTTTTATGTGTTTTAAATTCATGAATATGTTAAGATTTCTGCAGTGAATCTATTCAGATTTAACATTTTCTGTATATTGTCAAATGAATTTTGTCCGTAGTGAAGAGACTATAGGATACTTGAAAATACTTGAAGAAATTGTACACGTACTTCACATCTTTGTAGCTCTTTATTTTATACCTAGAGATTGGCTGTTAAATTAAGATATAGCATCAATACCTTATAAACTATATATTTTACTACATGGGGAAATCACTGGCTTGTTATTTTTAAGGGCCGTGTTGAAGTTTACATTATAATGACAAAACCAGGTACTGTTTTCCTTTTTTTTTTAAATTTTTCCTGTGACATTTCAATCCATTGGACATTAAATGTGAATTGGATATACAAAGAGGTTTTACAGGTGTAGCTCATTTGCTGAATTGCAATAAAATTTGTCTTCTAACATGAAAAAATAGCATTCATGTGCTATTTTCAAAAAGCCTGGTATAATTTGGCTGATCAAATGGCTCACTGCCTGGCTGCAGGTCTGTGGGACATTTTAGTGGCTCGTTTCAGATCTTTGTTGTGCAGTTTTGTGTCTGTTCTGTTCAGCTGCAGCCTTCCCCAGGCCATCCCTGCCTGCTCAGGGAATGGGGACAGGGGAAGGCCAAGGGACCAGCGCAGACCTTGGAAGGGCTGTGAGCACACACCCTCAGACATGCTGCCATCCCCTCTGCTCCAAACCACGTCAGGTCGTCACTGAATGCTCTCTTCCACCAGGGAAGGAGCTGGATCATTAATCTGGAGGTATCTCTGTTGCTTCACCTCTCACACACCCCCCTGCTCTGTGGTGGTGGCATTTTTTAAGCAAAGCAAAATAACAAGTGTCAATATCCCTTTTGGGGAGCTGCCTGAGCTGATGGTGTCACCCTGGTGGTGTCACCAGAGGGTGAGCTTGGCCTGGGCCATGCTGTGGTGAGCTGCTGCTCATCCTTGCACAGGTTTGGGGGTGCAGCTGTGCCCTTGGTCCCTGCTGTGGGTGTGCTGAGCCTCTGGAAGACACCAGAGCTCTGCTCTGCTTGGGATGGAGCTGCTGCCCTTCCCCTCAGGGATGGACACGGGGCAGGCCTGCATGGAGCTCAGGTGAGTGCAGCTTCATTCACCTCACCACGGGTGCTTCCCTCAGGTGTTCCAGGTTTCCTGCAAGGAAAAGGGAAAAGGAGCACCAGGAGCAGGGCCTTGCTGGGAAAGTGTGTTGTGCAGCTGCTGGGTGATGTTCACTGGCTGCTGGGGTCTAAAATGTTACCATTTGTTGTGGCAATGACTTGGAAGGCTCTCACAAGGACATAGAAATGTCTAAAAGTTATTTCACACCACAAAGTGTCTCCTTTCCCCCCATTAACTCAGAAATGCGTGTGTATTAATAGGCCATGCTGTGCTCAGCTCTGCAATGAACAGGAACTGTTCATTTCAGTGACAGTGACACGTTCAGATGCAGATCCTACCACATTTAAAATGTCACTGGTGGATCTGATGTTTGTTTGGGGAATGTTTTTCTACAAGTGGCATAAAAAGACTTAGACAAGGCACATAAATTACATGGGAGGGTTTTTAATGCCCCTTGTGACCAGAGAATCCAGAAATTTCCTCTGTCTCAGATGAGTCCTGTGCATTCCTGCTGATTACTGAAGATGTGTTACTTTTACACAGAATTCAACAACCCTGGGACACTAAGATGGGAAGTGCAAAAATTTGAGTGATACATTTCAAAGAAAAACAATGACTCAAAACTCAGTGCGCACTTGGAGATGAGCAAGGCTTGAAACTACAGCTCTGAGACATTTTTTATTTTAAAGTATTTCCTCACTTGTCAGGATCCTACTTTGCCTTTGCCATTCTGGCATCTCCCAGCCCTCCCAGTTGTTTTCAGCTGCTGTCACAAGCACTCATCATGCTCGCTCAGTCATGCTAAATTTTAGGTCAATATGATGCAGGCCAGCAGAGTTGCTACTTCTCATTTAAAGTGCAGATGAAATGGCAATTATATGTGCTCAGGTATTGCTTGGTCATCATTAAATAATGAAATTTAACAAGGATTATGAAGCATAAAGCAGTTTTTAACCCCAGTTTGCAGACAAGAGTATTCACCTCTACTCAGGACATCAGGTGTACAATTTTTGGAGCAAATTTTGCATCCAGCTTAGTCTCCATCTCCCAATGTGAGGTAACTGCATGTGATAGTGAAAATGGAGAGCAGAGGGGAACTGGGGGTCTTACCTCTATGGAAGTAGCTGTTTGCCAGCATCTATTTTCCTCCCTGAAACTTTGTTACTTGGTTTTATTTTAAATTGCTGGAAAACTTCCCCAAACAGTCCTATTTGTGTTGTCTTCCCGTCCAACTGCCCTGGTGTGGTTGTTTTCCTTTCCTTATACTTAGTGCTGAAGTCGAATCTTAAGAATTTTTCTAGCTTCTCTCCCTCCCAGTAATGGTCTTCGTGCCCAGAGCAGTCATCTGTCACTGTGACTCTGTGAATGGAAATAGTTAAAAAGGCTGCAGAAAGGCATCTGAGTTGAGGTCTGAGCTTGTCTGGTTTGTGTCTTTAAAGAGATATTTTAATGGCAATTCTTCATCATAAACAAATGTGTGTTATATGTGAAATAATAGCCAGGGTCCTTCACAGAACACTTTGAGATTTATGTAGAAGAAATGGCTTCATTAGCTAAGATAAATTTGATATTGTTCTGTTTGTTTTCCAAGCTGCAGTGAGATCTTTTGATCTAACTCAGGCATTCCCAAATATTTATGTCTCACTTTATGTTTTAGTTTACAGAAGTAAGAAAGAGGCTTTGCTTTTACGGTGCCTCAGAAAGCTTTGGATATTTTGGTTACACGACTCTTTAGTGTCTCTCACTGGTTTTTCTGCTACACTCTTCATATGTGTTCTTACTTTACTTTGCAAATCTTGTGATGAGAGTTAATTAAATTAATACTGGCTGAGTTCATTGAGGGGACCTGAGTGGGCAGTGCCTGAAATGAGTACCAGCTTTTCTGTGAGTGGTTTGAGGCCATGTGCCTGGATGGGAGATGGCTTCTCTGTCCATTTGGGAGAGCTGTTTGTGGGGACACCCTGAGTGACATCCCTGGATGAGAGATGTGCAGGTGTGCCAATTCCCACCCCGAGTATGATGGTTTATTCAGGAGATCATGGAAACTGGCGAGAAACCCTTCATTCATTTATTGCTTTCTGATGGTGAGGGGAAGACTGGGGAATGGTGCAGGGCTGGAGAATCCTTGGAGTGTTTAATGAGCAGCTTTATGTACTTATAGATGAGACTGCCTAAGACTGAAACCGTCCAGGAGACACAAAAGGTTGCTTCTCATTGGATTTAAAAGGAGAATAACTTTGATCATTTCAAAAGCAATGAAGCCTGATGCTCCAGCGAGAAAGGAGAGTGGTAATTTATAGCTGCCATTAAGGAAACAAAGACAAAGACTGAGGGAAAGTTTCATTCTGAAGATTTACTAATGTGTATAAACCGCCCTTGCAACTAGAAACAGCTCGGTATTTCTCACAGAACAAAACAAAAGAGAGAGGGCAGTGAAATGGGGATGGGAGGGAGGGGTGGAGAAGAATACTGCCTGCTTTTGCTCCCAGCCCGAAAGGTCAGACATTATTTAGGAAATGATAATTTCAGTGAATAATGCATGAGCCAATTTTACCTGCCAAAGGAGCGACAGCTGTGAGAAATCCCTGGCTGGGAATGGAGGTGGGCTGGGGCTGCGCTGGGGGTGGCGTGATGCGTGGGCCTTCAGCCGGGGATTCACGCTCTGCAGTGGGCTGTAATTACCCGGTAAAAACCTCAGTATTGTACTGCACCGACCCAACGGAGGCCGGAGCGCCTCGCGTGTGCCGGGCAGCCACATGCTCCGTGCTCAGGGATGCTTCCCGGGCGGCGTGCGCGGCATTCCCGCCCCGCGGGCACCTGCGGTCGGGGCGGGCAGGTGTGCGAGCGCCGGGGCGGGGCCGGGGGAGGCCGCCCAGCCCTCGCCTGCTGCTCCTGCTGCTGCCCGCGCCGGCCGGCCCCGCCGCGCTGCCCCTGCCCGGTGAGTGCCCCCTGCCCGGTGAGTGCCCCCGCTCCCTTCCCCTGCCCGGTGAGTGCCCCCTGCCCGGTGAGTGCTCCTTGCCCCGCTCCCTGCCCGGTGAGCGGCCCCGGTCCCCTGCTCGCCCCGCGGGCACCGCTCGCTCCCGGCTCTCCTCTCCGGCCCGGTGCCGGTGTGAGGTGCGGCCGTGGCGGTGGGGCTGCCCGAGTGCTGCCAACGCCGCGTTCCCGGCGGTTCCCGCTGCTCTGGGAGCGGGGAGAGCCCCGGGACCGCGGGTGGAGCTGCCTTCGGAGCCCGCGGAACCAGCCCCGGGACTCTCCCGCCGCCGCCGCCTCCTGCCAAGTTGAAGGCTGCGGTGTTTGCTCGCAGTCTCGTTCCCCCAGGGTCTCTCTTCTGCTCGTGGTACTGTCACTGCAAGGGGAAATACCTCTCCGTGTGCCTAGGATTTTTCCAAGCCCTTATTCCACGCCTTTGCATGCATTAGTGATGCGGCTTCTTGTTGCGGTTCTTCACCGCACGCTGCGGATCACAGAGGGGCGGTGTAAAATAACCCAGCTGAGCCACGAGCTCTGCTTGATGTCTCTGTGTCCTGCCTTAGAGGGAAGCCCCCTCCTTGCCATGTGTTTTCTGGGACCCCTCTTGCCGGGGCAGGTCTGTGCCCCTGGCTCGGGCAGGGCAGAGCTGACGGTGCCAGGGCACACCGTCTGCTCGTGTGGCTGCTGCTCCTTTATGGCTGTCTGTCCTTCCCTGCCCATCCCTTCTGTCTGCCCCACTAGCTGGAGACCCCTCAGCTATTGCCCGCGCCCTTCCTTGCATGACTCCTTCAATTCACTGCCTCCCACATTTTTTAATGGCTTTACTTCCCTCCCTTGAGAAGAAGCCAATTCTGCTGCTCTTCCCAGCTGCTTCCCACTGTTTGGCACCTTCTCCTCTCTTGCTGGTGGCAGTATGTGGGGACCCCATCGCTGCTGCTGGAGCTGTGTGCACCTGAGAGCCAGGAGGGCACTGCTGCTCCAGCACTGGCTCTTTGCCTTGTTTCCCACTGCCAAACCCCATTAGGAGTTAAAACCAAGTGAACACTTTCTGCAGTTGGCAGCTGCTGCAGTACCTACAGGCATATTTTGTGATTGGGGGAAAGGAAAAAAAAAAAAAAGAGCAGGATGAATGCTATAATTGTAAATGGGAGAAGTGCTGGCTGAAATTTCCATTTGGAAAGTGATCCCCACCATAAAAAGTGGCTGACTATTGAAGTAGTCTCTTTCTGCTGATACTCATGCACTACTTCGTGTTTTAGGAGGCACTTCTTGTACCTGCATGGGGTGTTGCTCCTACAATTATCCCTTTTAGCCAGTTGCTGGAAATCTTCCTGTTTCCATGCTTCAGTTTTCTTCTGCTGTGTGAAAAACTTGTCCTGATGTCTTCTACTGCCTGTAACTTTTCTTCCTCTTCTGTCTACACTTCTTCATCTCCAGGACTTCTTCCTGTTGGTGTTTCTCTTTCTCTTCATTTCCTCTTCTCTGAAGTTTCCACCTGGATATTTTGCTTCAGTTTGCTGTGCTATGAGATGGCTGGCCAGGTGATTTGGCAGTGCTGCTCCCCAGATACAATTCTTGTATTAAAAACAATTATTTTACAATTGTACATCTGTTTAATGGTAAGTCAGTCTTTTAATTTGTTGGTGGTGACTTTGAAATAAATTTCAATCCTCTCCCCTTGTTATTTTCAAAATCCTTGGGCTTTCTGCAGGTGATGCATGGATGTGATCAAGAACTCTTTCAGTGACTGTTTTTTTTAATCAGAAAGATTAACAATCTCTGATGAATCTCTGTGAAACTATCAGCTGAATTTCATAGAGTATCCAGTCCTTATCAGATTGTTTTGGATGCATTTATAAACATGCACAACAGCTTGCCCTGGGCTCATCTGAATTGCATGCAAATATATCCGTCTGCAGGTAGAATGTGACAGAAGTTGCAGTGCAGATGCTGTCTCTGCCTCTGTCTGTCCTGACACCCAAAACCACACGATATTCTCGTGGGCAGCACAGAGAGGTGCTCAGCCCTGTCATCTCCTCAGGGATGTGCTCAGGGCACACGCCCTGTTCTCCTCCTGCTGGCATCCCTCCTGAGCCTGCTGTCTTTTCACAGATGTGGACGAGTGTGCCCTGGGGCTGGATGACTGCCACCCAGATGCCATTTGCCAAAACACCCCCAAGCTGTACAAGTGCACCTGCAAAATGGGCTACACCGGCGAAGGGAGGAAATGTGAAGGTAAAGGGACCAAGCACAGCGCTCTGTCTGTGCCAGCCTGGAGCATTTCTAAGGAAATAGAGCCACTGAAAATAACAAAGGATGATTTAAAAATCAAAATAGTGATTGTTTCATCACGCGATATACTTCTTGTTTACAAAATCAAAGGCAAACCTTGTATGGATTTTCACCTGTTCATTTCACTCAGCCTGATAATGAGTTTGTTGTTTATGGCCTTAAAAAACATAAGGTAAGGCTGCAAGGGGGTTTCAGGGTGTTTTCTCAGTGATTCAGCAAGAAATGCATTAAATATAGTGTGTTTGCAAGACAATGATGATTTTGGACAGCAGTTGCTCACATTTAGGCAGACACATCCCTGTCTGTAACACTCAGGCATCCATCATACTGACTTTTGCTTTATTCCTCAGACATTGATGAATGTGACAACGACTTCAATGGGGGCTGTGTCCACGAGTGTTTCAACATTCCAGGGAATTACCGCTGCACTTGCTACGACGGCTTCATGCTGGCTCATGATGGCCACAACTGCCTGGGTAAGGAGTGTGTGCTGTGGATCTCAGCCCTGTGGCTGCACACATGGGGAACCCCATGCCATCTCTTGGGCTCAGTCAGCTCAGAGAGACAGAATGTTGCTGGTGAGTCCAAGGATTTTCAGGTACTGAGGTGTCATCCCAGTGTGGCTCTTTCCCCCATCTGTAAGTGAGGATAACTGTGCTATATTTCTGTGGAGTGCTTTGGGTTTAAGTGTGCCAAATGCCATCTATTATTATGCTGAGTGAGTTTATATAAAGGAACGTGTGCTATCACTGTCCTCTCTGTCCCACAGTTAGGTTAGGATCAGTTGTCAGGTGTGTTTCCAGGCTTAGGGATCTTCTCTCTCAAATCTGTCTGTAATGTGGGGGCTTTCACTGTGAATATTCCCAAAAGGAGAGGATGTTGGGAGTGTGCAGTAGCTGTGTATGATGGAGGCCATTGAAGAGCAGAGGGGCTAAGCCTCAGGCTGGTGAAGCTGTCCTGCTCCCTGGACCCCAGCTGGGCAGTGGCTCACCCTGTGCCACCCGTGCCATTTGCTTTTTCAGGGATGGCTCAGTTTTCCTCTCCTGCTGCACCCCGTGTGGATGTGACTGGACACACCTCCACACCCATGGCAGTCAGAGGGAACCTTGCCCTCCCTGCAAAATTGGAGCTAGTTTGGCTGGCTATTTCCCACTGGTGTGTGGCACATCAGGTGGGGCTCAGACCATCCCCAGGCTGTCTCTTCTGCTGGGACAAATCAGAAAACTCTGGAATATTCAGTGGTTTTGTGCTGGGTTTTACCTGCTGGGAACCTGTTGCATGCCCAGCTTTCTGCAGTGTAGGTGGAGGAGAGGGAGAACTCCACTCCCCAGGTTCCAAATATTTAAATAAAGTAGAGAGGGAAACAAAATATCTGCGGATGCTTTAAAATAACAGATCATCCATCTTATTTTTGCGTAAACACAGAGTGGAGTTCAGCTGAGGTTACCATGAAGGGTGGATGTGAAGGAGCACACTGCCTCCAACAATGGCACCAAAAGGCATGTGTGCATTCTCTTTGTAGCCAGGGCATTCTTCAGCTGGGCTGTTTGTGACCACTGACACAACTTAGACCAAAATCTACCACCTGCTGTGTCACTGGGAAGCTGCTCAGCATTGCATGGCAGACCTATAAAATAAAATAAAACAAAATGTCATTGACATACAGTGAGGTTTTTTACCACTGATGTGCCAATTTCGAGTTGCGATGTAAACGTTAAATAAATATTTTGGCATGCAGCAAATTGGATCACATCTTCTCTTAATCTGTTTATTTACTTTGTTCACGCCAGGGTTGCCCTCCTCTCACCCTTATTTTTGAAGATCTCTGCTGTGTGCCTGGGTTTAAGCCAAATAGACAATTACTTGTTGGAAAGAGATGATTTTTTTGAAAGCTTTCCAAGGTCTGTAAGACAGAAACATCTGCTGGAGTTCAAATCTGTAGCACTAAAGACTCGTGGTGGCTGTTTATTCATGATTGTTTGCACATTCACATCACTGCAGAACTCTAAAATACTCAGCTTCTTTGTGATGGAGATATGTCAGCCGCTCTTTTTCTCCAGCAGGTCACATTCTTTTGCATCCAATTGGCTTACTCACTGCCTTCAGTGGACATTAAATCTGTTGTAATACTATGTTATGCTTCTTACTAAAAGCCTCTCTTTCTCCTTTTTTTTTAAAAGACAGCTGTTTTCTGCCAGAAATGCTACAATGTTAAATTAAAAACATTGTACTATTAGCCAGGAACAATGAACAGAAGAGGGAGCAAACATGGTGTTACAGATGAATTTGCAAATGAGACCAGTGCTTTGCCTCAGCAGAGTTTTGTTCTGTTTTCAAGGAACTGAGTGTTTTTTAGTTCCTATTAAAATTTCTGAAAATTAGGCTAGGAGAAGTATTTGGCACTTGTGATTACGAAAACCTGTGCTTATTAAGGGGTAAAATTCCCAAGAATTGGAGATTGGGATTGGCATCCTGTTATTCAGAGGCTTAGCTGAAGTTTTCCTACTCTTTGGTTATCCAAGCAGAGCCCTTCTGTGTTCTCTGGTGTTGTTGAGACTCTGAATGTGGCAAAACCAAGATTAAATCTGCTTCCAGAACTTCTGCTCTTGTCCTTGACTGCAGTCAGTCAGCACAGCAGCAGCCCTGATGATGAGTGATGATGTCCTAGGCTTGAGGGAGGAGGATGACAAACCAAGCAGCAGAAGAGATGTGGTGTGTGAATTCTAGCTAGGGTGAAATAAGGAGCAGGGGCTTTAGCTGAATTTCTTTTGAGGCTTGTATTTCTCTTCTTCCACCTTTGCTTTAGGATGTGGAGCTTCCTGGGGAAAAAAAATAATCTCAAATTAATGAACCAAAAGCACTACAACCTTTAAAGCCCGGATGGGTTTGGGAGCAAAGGGTGGCTGTCCCATTGAGGCAGCCGTGTGGTTGCTGAGCTGGGTGTGCGGGGCTGTGGGGTGCACTGGGGACAGGGAATGTTCCCCTGGGTGCTGGGCTGGCTCTGCCGAGGCTGTGGGGTGCACTGGGGACAGGGAATGTTCCCCTGAGTGCTGGGCTGGCTCTGCCAAGGCTGCGGGGTGCACTGGGGACAGGGAATGTTCCCCTGAGTGCTGGGCTGGCTCTGCCAAGGCTGTGGCCATCAGCTGTGCTTGGGAGCCCTGTGCCTCGGGCTGCACACACGGCAGGAGCAGCAGCAGGAATGCCCTTGGCAGGGGTGACAGCACCCACAGGACAGCCGGGGTGTCCCAGCCCAGCTGATGTCTGTCTGTGCCGCGCACTGGTGACGGCACAAAGCTCATCTCCATCTTCCCCCCGCTCTCTCTCAGACACAGACGAGTGCATGTTCAACAACGGCGGCTGCCAGCACGTTTGTGTCAACACCGTGGGGAGCTACGAGTGCCGCTGCAAGGATGGCTTCTTCCTCAGCGACAACCAGCACACCTGCATCCACCGCTCCGAAGGTACCGCCCGCCCGGCGCCGGGCTCTGCCGGCGGCAAGAGCTCCACACCGCCTTCAAAAGTATCTCTGGGCTGATGTTTTCAAAGCTGTGAAGGGTCTTGAAGTCCTCGCCGCTTTTGAAAAGGAGCGGTGTGTCAGGATCTTCTAAGCGGCTTTGAAGGCGCTGCATCCCTTCCTGCCCTTTGATCCCGGCTGCGTGGTCTGTCAAAGGCTGGGCTGCTGCACCCCTGGTGCTCTGCTGGGCAGCAAAACCCTGTCCCAACCCAGGGGATGGCCACAAACACAATTCTGGGCATTTTCACTGCCTTTAGTTATGGGGCAGTAGCTGCACTGCCTTCAGATACCTTTCAGATTCCCTGTACAATGTTTAGGTTTCAGCTAGGAGATTTATTGTTTGTCAGCCCCAAAGGTATTCAAATCTCCTGCTTTGTTTTGAGTGAAACCTTTGTGAAGCGACCTTTGAGAGATCAGAGTCTTGGATATCTAATTAGACATCAGATGGAACAAAATTATTTTGGATGCCCTTAGGGAATGCTTTAAAGTGGTTGCTCAGATCAGGGAGTTGTCCATTGAACTGTACAGTGAAAATCTTAGTAAGAAGTGCTTAGAGCTGCGAGGCTTTCTTTAATCTATGGCTTATTGTTGGCATAACTATAAGAGGAATCTGAGCATGAATAAACAAATCTTACTCTAAAAATCCCCAAAGTGAAGAGATCAACATTTACAGACATATATGGCCATCCAGAGATGAGGGTGCTGAGGTGGCTGTCATCTGACAGAGCTGAACTGCTCTTCTGTTTGGACTGAGAATTTGTGTCCTCAGCTCCTCTGGCCCTGGGCTTGGTCTCACAGGGCTCTGGTGGCTCCTTGGGCCATGGCTCAGGTTGCCACTGCAGGGCTGGGCCAGGCAGGGGGGCAGCAGTGGGGGGACAAGGCACAGCAGGGATGTGAGTTTGTGCACCCCTGGAGGAGTCTGAGGACTGAACCTGGTTGCTTGAACTCCTTGTCTTGTCTGATGCCAAGAGAGGAAAAACTTCCAAATCTTTTTTCATACTTGCTGCTACTTGAGTACCTTCTGCTCTCTTGAACTGACAGCAGCAGCATTCCCCGTCACCAATATTTACTCCCTTCTTTGTACCTTTGGAATTCTGTCTCCCTTTTTAAAGATGCATTTAATTTCTCTTAATATTTTTTTTCCCTAAAAGGCCCTTTTTCCATAGCACCAAACATCAACTAAACATAGGTATTTTTCCTTGAAAAGGAAAACAAAGAGGACCTTCCCCCCCCCAAAAATGGACATTTTCTCCCCATAAAATCTATCTAATAAAATACATCTTGATCAAAAACAGGCTTAAGAAAAAACCTCAGCACACTGTTTTGCCTGATACCTTTTTTTTCTTCTTAGAACATTGAAGTGCTTGTTTTGCTTTCTTTAAAAGCCATTTTTTCAGGTTTCATGCTGTGACTGTTTCACTTCTACCTTTCCCCCTCCCCCCTTCATTACTGTAAAGTGCTGCTCAGGATTCCCCACCTTTTTTTAAACTTTTTTTTTCCCCTTGGGTGGGCATGTCTGTTGTAAGCCAAATCTCTCTTCTTTATCTTTCCCCTCACTTTGTTCTCTGCTTTTCTGCTCATTTCTGGGACTTCTGTTCTCCGCCTTGTGTATGCATGGCTCAGTGTTTGTACTTTGCTGGTTCTGAGACCTCACAGCATTGATCAAAGCAGATTTTGGCTCCCATTGCCTAGACCATCTACTCAGTTTTGCTTCTTATCTGTAAAATGAGGGAACATTTCCTTCCCTGTCTCCCAGCCCCATTAAGATTCTTCATATATCACTGCCTGAGAGCTGCAATCTTCAATCCCTGTGGGCTGCAATATTGGCCTTTAAATACACAGAAGCAGTGACCTGGAGTTTAAACCACAGGAAATGAAGGTGTTCTGGGAAGTTGTGCACAGTCCTGGTTTTTATCCTTGCTTTCCTGCTGGAATGAGCTGCTCTTCATCTGTGTGGAAGAAGGAATTACCTAGGGAAGCTGTTGAAGTAGCTGGCAGGGCAGCCATGCATGTGCACCTTGTTTCTGGGTTCCACTTGCTCCATGTTAGGGAATACAAAAACTTGAGGGGAAACAGATTTTTTTTGTGAGTAAACACCAAGTGCATCTTTGTGGCTGCTGTTGCTCTGCATGGCAAATCTTGCTGCTCTCCCTTGTGGAATCTCACAGTCATAGCTCTGCTGGCTGGGCTGAATTGGTGGGAATGAAGGGTCTGGGGGATGAAAACCACCTTTGAATCCTGTGTGAGCTCACACACAGGGCACCATCCCAGTGCCACTCTTGGAGCCTTGGCTGCAGAGGACAGGGATAGCTGGAGAGCTTTGGGGAAAAAGTTCCCTTAGCACAAAGATGTAGACAGCATGATGAAAGACCAAAGCATTCCTGGGGTGTCCTGCTCTGCTGGCTGTGCTGGTGCTCCTCACCGTTTTTCTGTTCTCTCAGAATGCCTGGTAGCTCTTTGTACCATTGCCTCCTCTCTCTCTGTCCTACAGTGCTTGAACCTGCCCTAAATGGAGCCTTAGTGCTCTTAGCAGATTGGGAATATTGTCCTGACACCTTCTGTGCAAAAAAATATAAATATTTAAACCCAGATCATATATGTAAGAGATTAATTTAGTGTGACCTGATAGGGAAATGCTGCTGGCTTGTTTTACCAGTGGCAGGAGTGCTCAGATCTCAGGTTTGCTGGGTAACTTCAAGAAGGTCCAGCCAGAAATGTCCCATCTGGCTCAGGAACTGTTCAAGCATGTAGGCACTGGGTTCACCTCTCTTGGCTGAGTGGGACAATCCAGAGCCATCCATCCCAAGACATTTGTGGGTCAGTAGGCCAGGGTACAATAGAAATTGTGTGTCTGGGAAGCGTGTGGGGAGATTTGACCAAAATTTCCCTGGGTTTTGTTTCTGGAACACAGTCTGCCATTGCAACAGCTCTGGAACAATGTGATCTGGGAGACCCTGTGTCCACCAAGGAGTTTGCAGCCACACAGCATTTATGGCTTTACAGACATCTCTTTAATACATCCTTGTAAAACAGGGCTGAGAGAGATCTACCAGCTTGGGAAACAAGCAGCAGTCCCAAAGTAAATGCTGGAATGGGTGGATGTGTGTATCTTCTATGAAACTGCCTTTTAGGTCAGCTGGATTTTGGTGGGTTTGGTGGAGTTCCTTGTTCCACAATGGATACCTTATTATTAAAATGCATCCTGGTCTGGAAAGCAGTTTTAGCTTTCTGTGGAGTCCTGATTGAAGCCTGCTCACTCAGAATGGAACAATCCCAAATGGAGCATATAAACCATTTGTTTGGTGCCAGTGAACTTTACCAAAGTACCTGCTTGAACAGTTTCCTCTTTGGTAGCTCAATAGAGACAAAAGAATAACTCTGTTGACAGAAACTAAGCTGATAATTCTCTTAATGCTCTCTAACCCCTCTGAGCTAACAGACCAAACTATACTGCATGCTTAAGACCAGAACTTTCACAAAAACACCAGAGCTAATGAGGCTAATTTGTGGCCTCAAAAGTTGTCTCCTTCCTTGACTGACACAATAATGGGTGATAGCTTTCCTGTGGGCTCCTTGGGCTGTGCCTGTGTGCTGCAGGATTTGAAGTCTCATTGTCTTGTGGGACTTCTGGAGAGCCCTCACTGTGGGAAAGGAATCAAAAAGCCAGTAGAGCAGAATAATCTGGGCTCTGCAATGTCCATTCTTTTGTTGCTTAAAGCTGTCTTAATAGAGAAAGGGTCCTGTAGCTGGTGCTGCAGGGGGTGAGAATAGCAGTGTGGAAAAAGGACCTAATTGAAGTGAGTGGAATAATGGTGGTGAGCTGACCTCTGCCTCACAGTGCAGTGGGCTTGTTTCACTCAGTAGAAAGGCTGGAAAAAGGGCTGTGTAAGTTTAAAAAATATATAGGGTGTGGAATTGACAGTCCCTTTTCTGCAGCGTGGTCACCTTTGCTCTTCTGCTCCTGATTGTGCATCTGCTCAGCTCCAGAGATGTTCACTGGGGTGGTGTGGGATGAGCCCTTGCAGCCAAAGAATGTTCCCCTTGGTCTTCATAAATGGAATGTTCTCACTGGGAAAAAAAATAACATTTTGGTGTAACTTGTCCTTTCAAAGCCAAATGTGCCCAGGCAGAGAATTTGATGGTAAGGGTGTGCTCTCTGTACACCCAAAGAGAGCATTCAGACCTCTTCTCTTTCCTGGTTTTGTAGCACTGTAGAGGACTTCATCAAAAACCTGTGGTATTCTTTTAAAAGAAAACCTGTTTGTTTAATTTGGTCAGTTGATCCCATTGGGTAACTCAGGCAGCTGCCCGGTGTTTTGTGTTGTGTGTGCACAGGCTGTGCCACCTTCCTGCAAATGGCCAAGACACTGATTTGTGTCTGAACCATGGAGCAAGAGGAAAGAAGCTTTTGCAATAATTTTAGAAACTATTCCTCCCTGTTTAATTTGCTTTATATTTTTTGCAAGGGTCAGGAAAACACTCTGGCAGTCGAGTGCTGTGCAAGAGCTGGCAGAGATAAAAATGACAGAATGCTTTAGGAGGTGTAGCAAAAGAAATCCAGTCATTAGTGTCACACTGGTTCTTCATTTGGCTAAAGCAGACACTGGCACTAAATTCTATCTAACTGGGAAAGTGTGTAGAAATACAGAACACTGTGATAAAACTCAGTGAGGTTATCTCGGGTGGTGTGGACTGAAATCAGGAAAAAAAAATGAAAACAAAATTGTTAACAATAAAGAGAATTAATGTACAGCGTGTGAGCAATCTGCACATTGGCATGGTCTGAGACAGGACCCAGCACTTGGTCACAGCTGAGATAGGTTATGACTCTGGGAATCTGCTTTGTAAGCCAGGAATTGAAATTGGGATGACCCTTGTGATTGCTGTTCTAAACATTTCTGTGTATGCTGGCTGTTGTTTTAAGTAGAGAAATAAGAACTTCATTTTAGACTTGGACACTGCCACTTTTATAAAAGAAATGAGGGGGTTTTATGAACATCTAAAAGTATAAAGTGAGAGCATTGGATGAGAATGCAGGTGCTGTACAAATCTGTGAGTGTTGCTCTTTGGCCTTGCAGTCAAAGAACAGGCACAGAAAAGGTCACAGAAGGAGAAATCTTGGGGCCGGGACTGGACTTGCTGCCTTTCCTCTCTGTAAGCTGAAACTTCTTGTCCCAACCCTGCAGAGTCTTCCCAGAGCTAGAGGCTTAGTCTGTGTGAGTGTGTTGAACTGACCTGGTTGCCTGCACCCAGAGCCCTTGGGGCCGGGACTGCACTCGCTGCCTTTCCTCTCTGTAAGCTGAAATTTCTTGTCCCAACCCTGCAGAGTCTTTCCAGAGCTAGAGGCTTAGTCTGTGTGTGTTGAACTGACCTGGTTGCCTGCACCCAGAGCTGCTGAGGATGCTGATGCTCTTGTACCTTTCCTGTTTCACAGAAGGCATGAGCTGCATGAACAAAGACCATGGCTGTGCCCACATCTGCAGAGAAACACCCAAAGGAGGAGTTGCCTGTGAATGCCGACCAGGATTTGAGCTGTCCAAGAACCAGAGGAGCTGCATTTGTAGGCAACATTCTGCATATGCTTATGGTTTCCCAAAGTGAACAAACAGCGTTCTGTTTGCAGTGAGATGGGACTTGGGGTGTTTTAGCTAACGTGGGATGGCACCCCTGGACTGTGTGTGTTTGAACTGAACCAGAGTTGGTGTGTTTTCTGGACACTGTCACACAGGTCTGTTGATTGCTGCAGTGTCTGCAGTTTGGGAGTTGTGCCATCATCCATAACCACTGAAGCTCAGCTCCGCGAAGAGCTGTGCAGTGTCTCACTCTCACAGAGCCCTTCAGGACGGGGGCACCTTAGGAGGGTGCATTGGATGTTCAGGACTGCACACTGTCCTTCAGGGGTGCTGGAAGGGCTTGTGAGAGTGCCCTGTGTTTTCTCCCTAGTGACGTGCAACCACGGGAACGGGGGCTGCCAGCACACGTGTGACGATGCTGACAGCGGGCCCGTCTGCGGCTGCCACCCCAAGTACGTCATGCACCTGGATGGCAAAACCTGCCTGGGTCAGTATGCTCTGCAGGGAAGTCCTTTGCTGTGGATGGCCAGCTCCAGGGGGTGTGCTGCTGCTGTGTGGGCACAATTAATGCTCCTCGTAACTGTGGCTAGAAAATGTCAAGGAGTGCAAAATTAAGGAACTTGCTGATTCCAGGCAAGTTATGCTTCCCTATTTAAGTAGCTACCTAATGCTGTTGCAACCTGTAATTATCACTGGTCCCCCTGAAACAGGAGGCCTGTCACTGACCAAAGCAGGCTTCCTTCCCTCTGGGATACTTTAGGTTCAGTTTCTTCAGCAGCATGAGCCAGAGGGTGTAAGCAAGGAGTAATCTGTAAAAACTGGGACTCTGAAATCAATTAATGTATAGTTTTGGCAAGGCAGTTATCTAGTAAAGAAAGCACTTAAGATTTATAACTCTTCCAGTCGCTGGAAGAGTTTGTTGTCTGTTGATTGAAATCAAATGCTCAGGCATGACTGGCTGGTTGCTGTAATTAGCCTGGGATGGATGGTGACAGTGCACTCCTAACAGAGCAGTTCAGTTAGCTCTTTCATCTTGCTGCTCTTTACTGCATCTGCAGCACATCTTTTGTTTTGTTAAGGATACTGAAGCAAACATGACTTGTAAGGAAGCCACAAAAGCAAAACATTCTCATGGTTTTGACTGAAGGGTCTTCACGATTTTTATTACTACTTGCCCTTTAAAAATAGCTTATTTCTGCCTGATCAGTTCTGATTGTCTCTAATTCAGTGTGTGATGCAGCTGGTTGTGTGTGTTGGATGTCAGATGAGGGTTCTGGTCAGGGCACCTTTACTCACTTGCTTTTTTCATGTTCCTTACAGAGAGGGAAGAAGCTGTTGAAGTTTCTGAGGGAAACACCACAGCAGCAGCTGATGTGGACAAGAGAGTGAAGCGACGCTTGCTTATGGGTAAAAGTGCTGATCCAAAATAATTCTGCTGCTCGTTGAAACCTTTTAGATTGATGAATTAGTGGGGGGCTTTTTTTTTTGTTTTTTTTTTTTTTTTTTTAATGGTAACCTTCAGCTCTGGGCTGAATTCTGCCTGAGATGATCGACTTTCACTTCAGGAAATAGTATTATTCCCTAGTGTTCAGACATGTAATGAATAGCTTTATTTTCAAAAAGAATGGCAGAGGAAGAAAGAAGATGCACTGTGTATTCTCTTGGAGGTTGGGCACAGCCTGCCAATACTGTGTGTGAGATGAGAGACAGGGAGGGAATAAACCAGTAAAGCTCTCAAAACTTGACAATAAGTAGCATCTGTTTGATGCTGCAGAAAACAAGCATACAGAGCTAGAAGAAAGTAGATTTCAAAAAGCAGACATTAAAAAAGCGTTCTTTGCAGCTCTCTCAATCAACACATGCCATGTAAAATTGTATTTGTCCAGCCAGTAAAAAGGCTGTTAGCCTGACTGAGGTGGTTAGACTGATGACAAGAGGATGAATGCCAAAGAGTGAGTTATTTCTGTTTGTAGGATGTGTAGAACTGTGTTTTAGGAGTGGTCACTAGCAAGGTTTGGTGAGATTTAGGCATAGCTTGCATAGCAGGGAGTTAGAGGAGCAAACTTTGGTTGGAATGGCACCTGGGTTCTCAGGCTGAGGGAATGCTCAGTGAGGGTGTTACCCACCATGACTGGGAGCACAGGTAGTAGGGAAGATGAGTCAGGAGGGATTTAAGAAAACTCATTTAGTAGTGCTGAGTGTAATCAGGTGTCTCGTTGGTGGGAAGTGTCAGGGCATCAGCCAGGATTCACTGTGGGTGTAAGGAAACTGACTGGCAGTAACAGATTCATCATCAAGGAGCAGGGATTTGTGTTTAAGACACAAATGGAATACCCAGAAGACAGCATTTTGGTTTGTAGAGTTTCCACAAAAAGCCTGGAAATAGCTGAGGCAGGGATTGTGCCAACACGTGTATTTAGCAGTTGCGCGTGTGTTCTAGGCTGAATGTTTGAACAGCAGTGTGCTTGGGGCTGTGCCTTGTATCCCATGATGTTTTTGGTCCTGATTTCCCCGGGGAAACCTGAGCTCTGTGTCGTTGCCAGAAACGTGCGCGGTGAACAACGGCGGCTGCGACCGCACCTGCAAGGACACCTCCACCGGAGTGCACTGCAGCTGCCCCGTGGGGTTCACCCTCCAGTTCGATGGCAAGACCTGCAAAGGTGGGCTGCATACTCCCGCACACCCATCAGGTGTTACCAGGTCCTGTAAGACACAAATCTCCAAACAGGGGCAGCCCAGTGTCCAGGGGGAAGCCGGTGTGTGCAGTCTGACCGCAGGAAGGACTGCACCAGGGTGGAGGCTGTGGTTTCCTTCACATCAGGTGTATCACGTGCAGAGAATCTCTTCTTCTCTGCCTCCCTGCTCTCCACTTCCACCTCCCGTGCCTCGTTTTCCAGAGGTGAGGTTTGGGAGAGCTAAACCAGCTCTGTGTTTGAGCACTGAGGCTGGCAGGTGTGTGGGTGCTCACAGGTACCCAGCCCAACAGCCTGGCTGGGCATCAGGAGCCGTGGTAAATAAACACCCGTGTGTAAACAGGGATGTGTTTCATAAACATACACTGCTCCAAGCAGCTCTAATGAGAGCTCTGGCAAGGAGCAAAGGCACGGTTAAGTTGTATATTATATTGCTTTTCCAGTAATTAGATGTTAAGGCTGCTCTGCTAAGTAAAAATGATGAAATCCCCAGGCCTGAGTCAATTAATATTAGATAAAGGCCTCATTCTAATGTTGCCATGAAAAGGACAGGGTAGTGCAGGAAGTCTCTGTCTGAGATTTCTGCAGGGCTTACAGAAAGGAAATGGAGAGAATGTTTAAAATACTAAAACCTCTTAGAGAGCCTTGGAGCCAAAGTGTTTCCAAACAGAACTTAGGGAATGGTCTTTTATGAATGCATTGCCCAAATGCAACTGACAGGGATACATTAAATGAGAACAAATAACTGTCCTGGGGCTGAATGGGCTGGATCATTCTTAAGAGTTGGATCTGATCTTCCTTCCTTCCTTACTTTGTGGTAGTCTCACTAGATTTTGTTTCTGGGCTCCTCCAGCTGACTGGACGTGACTATTTTCTGAATCTGGCAGTGGGAGTAGGTTGTGTGCTGAAGCTCTGTGTTAATTTGCTGAAGGCTTTTTATTTTTTTATGTTCCAGATATTGATGAATGCCAGTCCAATAATGGAGGCTGTGATCATTTCTGTAAAAACACTGTTGGCAGTTTTGATTGCAGCTGCAGAAAAGGATTTAAATTATTAACAGATGAGAAGTCCTGTCAAGGTATGTGCACTGGAGAGACAATGGTACAACAAAAGTAGGACAAATCAGCGTGGCTTGGACATCTACAACAATGATGAAGTGATAATGCACTCCAGAATCATTTCCATTCCTCAGATAAGATTTTTTTCTTCTGAAACAGCTGTTGAGTTAATACAGTTGGCTTGATGCTATTGTAGTAAATAAGTTTAATGGCACAGTGAGCTATTATCTGGAAGAGACAGAGGCAGCATCGTATCAAAACCTCTCTATGAGGTTAATGCTTCCCCCTGCCTTGATGATCTTAAAATAATTTACAGGGAAAATTAGGCAATGTATCTCTCTCAGTCTTTCTGACTGATTCACCATTGCAGTGAAAGTATTATTTCTTAATGGGATATTTAGTTGCCATGAGCTCATTATTAAAGGAAAAAGATATAACGTGACCTCTGAAATTATAGGTCTGTAGACAGACTGGAATCTGTTCCCTAAAACACCACGGAGCATTTGCTCTTGAGGATGACATGGATTTCTCCTGTGAGACCTACAAAGCATGTTTGCTTTGCTCTATAGTGGTTTGTACATATAGATTTAGCAAGTCTATTTAAGCTGCTTAAATGCAGAAAAAATCAAATGGTCTGTGGTTGTGGAAAAGCAACAGGCTGAAACAATGTCAATTCAGTCAGCCAAATGGTGAATTATGTGATTTCCTAGGAAACCAGCTGACATTGAAGGTGACTTTCAGAAAACTTAACTGACCAAGAGAAAGTAATTTTCACCTGGGTTTTTTTGGTGCATTTTTATCCTTTATAAATAGGCAAAGAAGGCCAACTATTTATATGGAAAAAACTTACTGTACAAACATCTGATTTTCAAGATAGTTTGGGGTTTTATTTAAATGAAATCTGTTTATGAATGCATCTTAAAATCTTGCACTCCTTTTTGCCCTTTTGCAACCTCTGTTTCTTTCCCTTGTTTCAAAAGTGATATCATGCTGCATGTCCAAGAAAAAAGACTGATGAAAAGTGCTAATGAAGTTGATGTGAACTTTTTTTTGTCTTGCAACATTTTTACCTGGCATGCAAAATGTAATGGCACAGAAATTTTAGGTGCTTTTGATGGTATAATGAATGTTCATTCTCAGAGAACACTGTGATTTTCAGCAGACCTAAATCAGGTGCTGGACATTAATACAGAGCTTCATTTAGGGAGGAAAAAACAAAGGCAATGCTTTCCTTCATACAGTTAATTTCAATGGAGAGTAATCCTAATGAAATAAGAGTTTTCTCAGCAGTTTTCTTCTCCCACAGAAGAGAAATAATTCGATTTAAACATAATTGTAAAAACGTAACAGCAGTGTTTGTGCTTGCCAAGGAAAAGCTTGTTTGGCAAACCGAGCATTCTTTAAAAACTGTCATTTCATTATGTTACACGACGTGCTCTGAAAGGATCTGCCTGGCTCACACAAATCTGCACATCCCTGCAGTGGCTGGCTCCTCAGGGCTCCCTGGGCAGCCCGAGGGGTGCTGATGGCTCCCTTTACACCTTGCAGACATTGACGAGTGCTCCTTCGAGCGGGCGTGCGACCACACGTGCACCAACCACCCCGGCACCTTCCAGTGCTCCTGCAACAAGGGCTACGCCCTGTACGGCTTCACCCACTGTGCAGGTGAGTCACACACACTGCCCAGCCCCCTGGCCTGCTCACAGTCCCTGCAGGACACAGACTGAGGCAGAGCCAGAGTAAATTTTACACCTGGCTGTGATAATGAGACCCAGGGAAAGGAGAAACTGATCCTGCTTATTCCTGTCTTTGCCCAAGTGATTTTGAGCATGCAAAAGGGACCTGTAACTATTAGGACAAACTGATGGAGTTTGTTCTTGGATCTGAAGTCCATAATTCAATACAATTTCCACATGCAAGAAGAGTCACTAACTTGGGTAAAAAGTCATAAAGTAGGGCTTGAAGAACATGAAGCTCTGAACAACTCTGAAAGCTGCAGTTCTGCAGGTGCACATGTCAGATGCTCATGTGATGTAGGTTGGAATGCAGTTGATGTAGTGCCACTTTGCACTGGCCAAGGTTAATACTCTTAAATTTTTATGTCTTTCCTACAAGGAAGGAGAAAGTTGTTCGTAGAAGCTCGACATTTGACAAGTTCCCAGAATTAACATGAGGAAACGTGAATAACTGGGACACTAAATGGAATCAAGCTTTAGGCAAGACCTTACTGAGTCCAAATTTTACTCAATTCTGAGTAAGACCTGTTTATTTCTGAGGCAGAATGAGCACAGTTGGAGATAACAATTCAGAAATCCCTGTGTGCCTGTCTGTTCTACCCTCTGCCTCTAGAAATTCTGCAAATGAGGTTACAGAGCTATAACATCACTGTGTTTTATCCTGATGAACATGGGAACTTATCTGGATGTGGAATAACACTGTGATGTGCACTACTTAGTAAAAGACAACTTCTGATTAATTCCTCTGCATTAATTCAATTTCTTTTGGCTACCAGTGAGGAAAATGAGCTGTAATTTTGCTGTTGGCTGCTAACTGGCCTTTTCTTGTCATGCAGAAGATCCTAATTAATCCTCATACCACAGTAAGTCCCTCGCTGACTGGCAAATCACAGGCTGGTCAGAGCTGATAGGACACTGAGAATACACCTTCTGACCTCTGGGGGAGAAGTCAGTAAGTGTTGTAGATAAGAGGTTGGCATCCTAAGAAAAGGTCAATGAAAACCAAAGATTTGTGGCATTTTAGGCAGCAGTACCAGTTTAAGGTGTTGTCTTCTTTCTACATTATTCCTCTGCTGCCTCAGTTCTGTTAAAAGTACATTTCCCCCCCAAATCAGACTGGTTTTGTAACGTGCTTCACAGTGTTTTCTAACAAATTGTTACTTAGAGGGTGTCTAGTCTGGGGACAGCAGTGACAAGAACTTACTAGCATTGAGATAAGTGTGTGTGGCAGTAGGCACCCTCAGATGAACAAACTTGATGGGACTTTCAACAGGTTTCCTGATGGCAGCTTTCTGGGTTTATGTACACTTAAAGCCATAAAGCTCTGGGAGAGAAGTGAAGCCCTCCTCAGGGCTGAGGAGGATCTGAGCAGCAAAGACAGAGACCTTTGCATTTCCCTTTGTTGAAATTCATGAGATTCCTATTGACCCATTTCTCCAGGCAGTCAAGGTCCCTCTGAATAGTGGCACAACCATCTGGTGCATCAGCCACTCCTCCCAGTTTTGTCTCATCTCTGACCTTGCTGAGGGTGAACTCTTGTCCCACCATCCAGGTTTAATGAAGAGGATAAATAGTTTTGGCCCCAGTGCTGACCCTGGGCTGCAGCACTGCTGAATGGTGCATTCTGCATCAGCATGCAAGTGTGCACCAGAGGCAGCATGTGCTGTGTTGGTAATTTCTACTCCTGTTGGCATTTACTGGGCAGGACAAGGCTCCAAAATTGGATAATTGGCCAAAAGAGACAAGGGGGACACAATGGTGGTGTTTGGTCCCAGAGCCAAAGTGTTACACAGTAATTGCACCTATCAGAGCACTTTGGAGCATTGGTCAGTATGAATCCTGCCCTGTTCTCTGTTTTTATTTAAAATTAGAAATATTAATTAACCAGACAAAATGCAACACAGACTTAACTTGGTCTGCTTTTCTTAATGTTGATTTGTTATCATATTGCTGAGGCTGGATATTGTTTAATTATGAGCCACCAGTGTTTGGTCTGCTTTGACATTTATCAAGGGATTTCCATGAAGACAAACTGATTCAAGCTGGGTGTCCAGGTAGCATCCCTGAAGTTTTTCAAGACTCTACTGAGTAGTATTTATGTCCACACTTACCTAGTGCAGTTGGAGTGCATAACTTCATGAAGAGCAACTTTAAAAAATGTCTTTACCTTTCCTCTGCAGATATTAATGAATGCAGCATCAACAATGGTGGTTGCCAGCAGCTGTGTGTGAACACGCTGGGAGATTATGAATGCCTGTGTCAGTCTAACTACAAGCTACACTGGAATAAAAAGGACTGTGTTGGTAAGGTGTCTAATAAATACATTTCTACTCCTGATGTGTCTGGTGGGCCATATGGTTACAGTCAAATTTGGTGGTCTGTCCAGTTAAGTGGTATGAGTCATTGTTCCTGGTATTCTGCTTTCATTTTTAGCAAGGCATGATGGTAGTGATGTTGAAACTCGTAAAAACAAACAGCAAACCAACCCAAAAACAGGAGATACTTTGAGGGATTTTGATGCTTTCTTTCCTGTGCTTTTATCTAGCTGTTCTTCTATTTCCTTTTGTTCCTCTGCATGAGAAGGCTTGCTCATGATAAAGGAAGTTACTTTTGTGGTGTGATCTTCCAGTGATTTTATTTGGCTTGAATTTTCTGTCTAAACAGCATAATAATTGCATGGGTGCTCTCAGGTACTGGCTACAAAAGCAGCTGTGTGCTGATTTATTGGTAGGGTGAAGGTAGATGTTTTAATGCTGTGAGTGTTTGTTTTATCCTGTTTAGAGACAAAAGATCCCTTGTCTGACAGTGTGTCACCCAAGGTGTTGCTGCACTGCATTAAGAGTGGTGGGAGTGATAGATGCTTTTTGAGCTGCTCTCCAGATGTCCAGGTATTCTCTGGTAAGTCCCAGCTAACAGAACTGAGCACAGAGGGTAAGGGTGGCCAACCTCCTCACTGTCAAGAAAGCCCCAAGAAGCAGTCAATAAACAGAGACCTTTCCTCTTTCACTGCAGATAATAAAGGGCCATATCCCTGGCAGTGTCCAGGAAAGCCCCTCTTTCCTTGTCTTTTATAACCACTCTACCCTCAGATTCCCTTCTCACAACAAGTCTCTTTTTGAAGCTGGGGAGGACAGGGAAGAATTCTCTGTGCTCCCTGGGCCATTCCTTAATTGGCCCTGAGAGGCACTGGTGAATGGGCAAAGGCATTCCAGCCCTGCGTGGGGTCTGGGATTGTGCCCACACAGCCCCTCCATCCCACAGGACTCAGCTGCTGCTTGTGGGACTGATGCTTTCTCTTCCTGAATCCTTTGAGTGGCTTAGGAAGAGGCAAGCTCTAATGTGGAGTATTTTATGAACAGCATTGTGTGTTGATGCCAGTCAACAAGTTTAAAATGTGTTTTATGCTACAGGAGTCCTCAGTGTGTGCACTGTGCCTGTGTCTTTACTGTCTGTCTGTCTGTTAGGAACACAAGATGCCTACACCCTCACCTGTGGCAGGTCCTCTCAGCTTAAGAAAAAACAGCAAAATGCAAATGCTTCCAGCTGGCTGGGTAATCACCATATTTACTGTTACATAGTTTACTGTTTTATTTTCATTGATAACTGTGAAACAAAGGTATTTCTGTTGACTTCCCCCCTCCCCCCTTATAATTTATCACTTTTTTCTTCCTTGTGATTGTAGCTCATTATTGCTGCAGAAAATTCCCTTATGTTGCTTCATAAGCATCATTCAAACTGAGTCTTAAAAATAAAGAAAAAGATCAGTAGTGAAATAAACACTTAGCCCAGGAATTATGTCTCCTTTTAGTCATCCAAACCTGGACAGTGTTGGCAACACACAGTGTGTTTAGGTTGAGCTGTTGGACAGTAATGTTTAGAAGGCATTTACAGCCATAGACATAAACTACTTTCTGAAATTACTTGAAATACCTCCTTTGATTTCAGCCAATAGTAGATCTGGTCTTGATCTCCTTTCTCTGTCTCTCTCTCTCTTTTTCCCCCCCCTTATAAAATGTACTACACTTCATTCTCATTCCAGTTGTGAACTAACTTCACAGCAGGAGGATTCTGACATCTCATTAGGTTTTCTGTGATGATCACTTCATGTCGGCATACTTTTTGTTGTCATCATTGTGGTGTGACATTAGGGCTATCTCAGTTTTCTACTCCTTTTTAAAAAATAACGTGTTTCATTGTTTCTTCCTGAAGATGCTTCAGCCATCAAGATAAGCGTAACCTTTAAATTAAATGAAGGAAAATGTAGTTTGAAAAAGACTGAGATGTTTCAAGAAGGTCTGGAGCAGATGATACCAGGTATGAATATAAAAATGAGGTAAGCAGGTTAGAGCCATAACTCAGGGGTTAAGTGCTTTCCAGATAAGAAGAACACCACAAACAAAGCACAGAGGACTGATGGTTTTCTGTTCTTCACTTCTTCCTGCTTGGCCATGACTCCTGCAACAGTTATTTCAGATCCCAGGATTTCCTTGTGGCATCCTCACAGTCTTGCTAGGAAAGCCCTTATCATTTTTTTGTTTGTAATACTGCTAGTAAATTCTCAGTAAAATCAACCATTCTTTTTATTAATTTGATTCCTTCTTTTTCTTCCTCTTTTTGTCTTTCTCTTCTTTCCTTTCTCACCTGCTCCTTACTGTCTGGTGCCTCGTTGAAAAATCTCCTGACCTTTATGCTGACTCTATTGTCATAGGGTTATTCCTCTTGTCTCTTGTCTTCCTTTCATACTTCAGCAGCCCCAGATGGATGCAGTGAGGTCAGCTCTTCCATCTGTTCCAAAGCAGAAAGAATAGCCTGGGAATTTACAAAGTCAGCAGAAAATGAGGAGGAGTATGTAAAAAAAAAAAAAAAAAAAAAAAAAAAAAAATGGGGCAAGGAGTCATTAGACAATATGACGAATCAGTGTGTCTGATTGTTTGTCCTTAGCAGAGTGACAGTGAGGGACTGAGCTGAATGCTCAGTGACAAGTTATGTCCTCCAGAACCAGAGCTTGTTCTGGGTGTTTCCTTTACCTAAACCTTATCTCCTCATTGAAACCAGGAGAATGGCCATGACTCTGTGTGAGGGGGCACCAGGTGAGAGACTGCCCAAGCTGCTCTTTCACTGGCCTGTGGAGGTTTGCTCCTCTTTAACTCTTCACGATAACCCACGTGCTGAGCACCGGTGAACGTCCAATAACAGACCTGGCCAAGCTTTTGCTTCCTTTGGTTTTGTTCATACAGAGAGACAAAACTCAGTAATGGAGAGCTTCCACTATGTAAACCTAACATGCAGCTCTGGCAAGAAAGTTCATGGAGCCCTCAGTAGACTGGCAGCGACTAGAGAGATTTTTATCACTGCGGACTTTGAGCTGGAAACGAGCCGGAAGGAGGTGACAGGTTGGTTGGAAAATAATTCCAGGTGCGCTTTGAAGCTTCTTGCCATTTGCTCCTTGATTTCTGTATTTTTCACTTCTGTCTGTATGCAAAATTATGAGAAAAAGTATCTCCTGTTTTGAACACTAATTTCACTGTTTCAGGAAGAGTGAGGGATGGAGATAGCTCCAAAGGTCAAAGAGCTGCTCAGTGTATTTGTCCTTGAGGATTTCAGACTTGTTCCCAGAAGTCGCTTTCTCAGTGATTTGAGTTGGTTGGTGGGAGCTGGGCGGGATTTTGTGCACGGTCACTTAGGGCAGCTTTCACCCCTGGTGCCTTTCAGACACGTGCGACGTGCGCTGCGCCCGCAAGAAGACGGAGAAGCGGTTCCGGAAAACCATCCGCACCCTGCGGAAGACGGTCAGCAGGGACCAGTTCCGCATCCGCCTCTCGGGCACGGACCACGAGCTGGCCAGGAAGGCCCTCAAGCCCTCAGAGCCACAGCAGTCCTGTGGCGTGGGACAGCTGCACCCGGGGGCCAGATGTGGTGAGTTGTGAGGGAGCTGGGATGGAGCACCTCGTGTGTTCCACGGTTGTGCTCAGGCATCTCACAGGGATCAGGGTTCTCCCATCCAGGAGAGAGCAGGGCTGGGTGTGCACAGAGGGGTGCTGTTAGTGCTGCTGAAATTCTCTCTGTGAGTTTATTGTTGGCAGTTGATGTGTTACAGAGTAGAGCAAGGGCTCACTGCACTGCACTGCAGCTGATGCACAGCCTGCAACAAGCTCGAAGCCAGAAATCCTGGGAATAACATCAGGCACCGATGGCCTTGGCATCACCAATGTTACTTTTAAGACTACATTTAGTATACTTTATTAATTTAGTAATGCTGTGTTCTTGAGCTTGTGCACAGCTCACTTCTCCCTCGTCCCAAGGAAAAGGCTGCTCAGAATTTGATACAGTCACACTCACTTTGCTGATTAAGCTCAGAGTCCCAGAGAATCTTCATGACAGAGTTATAAATTCATGGTGATTTTATGGGCCATCACTGAGAAAAGTCTTAATTATCATGGCACTGGAGGGCACCACCATAATGCAGCCAACAGTAAGTGCTTCCAGAGCACAAAAGTTAAGGAGAAGGGTCAGATGTTACATCTCCACAGAGGCCTAACAACCATGACAGCTAATTCAGGCTGCACGGGGTAGGCAGCGTGTAGGTGGATTGTGAATCAGCAAGCCTTTAAAATGCTTGTCACAGTGAATTAGTACGTCTTCCAGCAGCAGCATTTGGCCTAAGAATAGATTTTCCAATCCAGTTTTGCTAACTCTAGAAAAACTTGGGTTCGTAGAACAGGCAAATAGTTTAAAACATCTGTGCAAGCAAGCAAGGAATTACTCAGGAGATCTCAGAAAAAGCTGTAAGAGTTCTTTTTTCTTTTTTCTTGGAACATTGCAATAAATCTGAAAGATTTTGGAAAGTTCACCAAGATGAGTTTACAAGGATATTTTCAAGCTAATTTGTTGGATGCTAGAGAAAGGCTTTGAAAAAAATCTGTCATTCCAATTGTACAGAGCACAGTATGACTCCAAAGATATTTGTGATTTCATCTGGAGAAAACAGCAATGAGTAAGCTAAAAATGTTGCAGGTGGAGAAGGCAATGTGAATTGCAATTAGAAATTGGAACAGAGAATAAGCACAATTTTTTTTAGATAGCTGCAGAATCAGTTTAATGTCGCAGCACAAACGAGAAGCATACGTGGCATTTCTGTGCTAGTTCAGAGAGAAAAGCGAATTTTGGGCAATGCCTGCTCAGAAGGCTCTTTGGTGGGGTGAGCACAAACAACCTGCCCATGGTTAAACCAGAGCCACTGAGCATATGAAGATGAAGGTTTTGAAGAACAATTTGTAGAAGTCAGGCCTCTTCTGTTGCCGAATTGGTGCCCCAGTTTGTTCTGGACACCCTAACAGGTGTGAGCAGTGGAATGATCCTGTGTGTCTTATGGTTTGATTTGCTCGTGCTTAGCAAGGTGCAAGCACTAAATGAACCTTCCTTTCTTCAGCTGAGTTACTCATTCCATGTCCTTGTGCAGATTCCCAGTGATCAAACAGGAGGTGAAGCTCACACCGCAGCCTTTCCCTTGCA
The DNA here is from genome assembly GCF_014805655.1 of Passer montanus. Lineage (NCBI taxonomy): Eukaryota > Metazoa > Chordata > Aves > Passeriformes > Passeridae > Passer > Passer montanus. The sequence continues at coordinate 861,217 of NW_024366591.1, forward strand.
CCGATGTTAAGGGCTCTCTCCTTGCACTCGTTCCCCTGCTTATTTTCATTAAATGTACAGAAAATTAGTATCTTTGAAACCTCCCTACACCGCTTGTCAGGCTGCTGGGAGCTGGGCAGACAGCTCCCTGTTGCTGAGAGGACATAAAAGCACATGCAGGGACAGCGTTGTTAGGAACGCCTCATTTCCCTGGAAAAGGCTGATTGTCCCAGGCTGAATGGCTAAGGTGGGACTGGGGGCTGTGCTGCTTGGGCTGCCAGGCAGAAGGAGCTGAGAGACAGGCTGGGGAGAGGAGAATAGAGTGGGAATAGTGGGAAGAAAGGCAAGAAGCTAGTGCAGGGATCTGTGTGGGAGAGGATGTTGTGGTTTTTGTTGCTTTGTTTTGATCTGATGGTTTTGCAGAGCTGCTTCTGGATGGGATTGAGGCTCTGCTTACCTACACGTGCTGGTGGTTCTGGGCAGAAAGTGGCTCCACAGCAGGAGATGCTGGTCAGCAGATGGATTCAGTGCAGGTGGTGGATGTGGCCTCTGGACAGCAAAGGACTTTTGCTCAGTCTGGCCAGAGGAGTAGGAAGCAGTGAGGGAACAACGCAAGTCAAGGGACTTAGAAGTCGTCTTTGATGCAGTTACTGAGTAAAATGCAGGTTTTAGTTTATTGTTTTCAAATACTTGGAGAATGGCTAGGTTAGATACAGTTTTGGTCCTCCTGTAGAATTCCCCTGGCACAGCACTGCCTGAAACATTATTTATATTTGAGCAGTGTCAGAGGGAAAGTCTAGCTTCTGCTCTGGTAACTTTTGTGCTGGGTAATTGGCCTGCAATTGCAGCAGCAAGATAAATTTCATTTGGTTTCACACTTCTGGTGAGGTAGTTCTATCCCTGATTTTCCTGTCTTAACTCCTATAGTCTTGAGTTGGGCACAGCACAGAAGAAAATCTTTAGAAAGACAGCAGGAACAAATTGCATGTGGTTTCCAGGGTATTTTATCATTGTTAATGTGCTGGATGCTTGCACTTGTGTGCCTGCTGTTCTTTAAGTGGCTGTTGATGGTAAAAGGGAAATCACTGCTGATTGCAAGGGATAGTGTGGTTTATTTCAACTTCACTGTTTATTGTACAGTTCTGTTTGTGATTTTCTGATGCTTTAGAGGCTCAAATGTTGCATTTTTCTACCTTGTTATGTGTGAGTTATGTATCTATGATGAGCCCTTTCAGCACTGGCTCATGTTGGTTAATCCCATGAAGTCCTGAGTGTGGCTTCCAAGGAGCAACCAGTGATAGGTCCATAACCATGGATATTCCATAAAATGCAAAATGGAACTTTCATCAGCCTTCCCAGAGACCTGGACTCTCTTAGCAGAAGTATGATTTTTCTGCCTTGAAGTAGATCTTAAGGAAACAGAGATCCCTTTTGGAATGTCAGTGCATCAAGTCTATGTGTGACCCCTCTGAGCATGCTGGAAATGCTACATGCTGCCTTGAAAGGACATTTGTCTTGGGGAGAATGCAGTCTCACTCACTAGCCAGGCTACAAGTGTTCCTGCTCCACCATGAGCTTGACTTCAGAGAGATTTAGCAGCCAAAGACCAATTGTTCCTTTTCAGAAAGTGATTTGCCAGAAACCTCTGTACTGAAAGAAAATAAGTTCAAAGAACACGCACTTTAGCTGCCCTTCCAGTGCTTAAAACTCTGTCATACCTTGATCACATCCATGGTGCCAAAAGCACACCTTGCCTGTCCTATTTTTTTTCTTTTTTTTTTTTTTTTTCTGTGTTGGCCACACCAATACTTTCAGAGGTGGAAGGAGGCACTGGGAATTACCATTTCCTGAAATGGATGCACAAAAGGATATGACAGCATATCCTTGCACCACAGTAGTTGCAAATGGGTTTCCCCAAAGAGCTGTCACCTCAGAAAACAGCAGGCATGAGCAGCACTGGCACAGGCACTGCTCTGATGGAAATGATGAGCAGCTTCATCTTGTGTGGGAGGTGTCAGTGCATTTCATTGCTCAGCATTCAGCAGCTTTGTCCCCTCAGCTGAGAGGATGCAAACAAGATAATGCAATTTCATCCAAAATGATGAACCATGGTCTGAAAGGTTTGTATGTGGTATGATACTGGCATTATAAAAGTATGAGAGAGGAAGCTAAAAGGAAAAGCAAAGTGCTGTCTGCCTTTGCAGTCGTTATAATTAATAGTTGTGTTGCACAATTGTTGTTTGGGTTTTTTTTTTTTTAATTTTATGAAAATCCTTTATAATTAATAGTTGTGTTGCACAACTGTTGTTTGGGGTTTTTTTTTATTTTTTTTTTTTAATTTTATGAAAATCCAAGAAGAAGAAATTAATTTATCAAATGGGGGAAAATGGGACTGTTTTTCCTGGTAACCTGTTTGCCCTGAAAATCATAGACTGAAGGCATAAATCCTTCGCGTGCGAAACCATCTCATGTGACCTAAATGTGTGACCTGCTCCAGCACAATAACTTAAAGGATGCCGCTTCAGAATCCATTTGCATCACTTGTTGGTGATTTTCCTTATAAAGTCAAGGCATCATTCTTAAGAAAATGGTGAATTGGTGGATCATGACCTCCTTTATGAGGTTCACCTTCTCAGCCCCTGAGATACTACAGTGTTTGTCTATAGGAGCAAATGCTCAAAGGCTAATGTGCTGAAAAGAGGGGAAGAGCCTTTAAATGTCTTTGTAACTGTTAATCCTGGTTCCCTGTGGGCCCCTCTCTTCCCCCCCACCCCCCTTTTCTTCTTGTTTTTGCATCAGAAAAGCTTTCACTTTTTTTTCCCCTTTAAAACAGCTGCATGAGACTCAAGACCAGGTTTTTAATGGGCATTGAAGATAAACAAAGACAGTGGCTGCAGAAATGAAGTCTACTAGAGGCAATTGGTTCTTTTGTTCATTTGGAGAAAAAACAATCAAGTTTCTGAAAAAAAGAGCAAAGCCAGCCAGTGGAATTGTGATTTAATGTCATTATTTGCAAATCTTCAGATGTGGTTCTGACTGGGTATTTCCCACATGTCACATGGGAGCATGCAGTTTCTAATTTTGAGAAATGAAGATCATAAACTTCTGTACTTGTTTTCTTTAAGCAAATATCTGGAGAAGTTTAACTTCCTAGAGGTGTTTCTTGCGGATTTTTGGTTTTTGTTAATTTTGTTTGGCTTCCTTTTAAGAGAAGGTTCATCCTAATTTTATGCACAGTCCTATGGATCTCGGTGGGATGATTTCTGGGTTGAAATAACGCCCCTATTATTAATGTTACTATAATTGAATGTAACACTAAGTCTTATTTGTTATGCTAAATTGGGCCCCTGTGACTGCTGTGAGTTTCTGAACAGGCTTTCCTCACTACCCCAGCTCTGTGCTGCAGTGGGGCTGGATGAGTGGCCTGTCTGAAACATTTCTAGGTGGAAGATGAGGAGGAACTGGGAGCAGTTTACAGGGAATGTGTTTATGGATTGAACTGTCTGGACACTTCTACCACTGCGCCTGATTTGATGTAGTCATGTGAAGAAACAGATATATTTGTGAGTTTGAGGCATTAAAACTTGGACATGGCATGGAGAAATCATGATATTAGCATTGAATATTGAATAGTTGTTAGACTGTAAATAGCAAAATCTGTATGTGGCTATACTGACCTCTCTTCTCAAATGCACAGAGGATCAATCAGAGCCTGAAGTGTTTGGTGTGTCTCAGAAGTCAGAGCTTTTTCCAGTTGGTTTTGAACACCCTGTTATAGTGGTGCAGTGGTGGTAGCTAGACAGCCTTTTTTCTGTCTGTTGTTGCTACCTCTCAGGAAAATCAGAAGGAAATACTTGACTCAAATGGTTCAGATTTAATGGAAAAGTTCTCCTTTGGCCCAGATGGAGGATCTCAGTGATGTCTGAGGAGATTTTTTTTAAGCTTACTTACGCAGTGCAAATTTTCAAAAATTAGGCACTTTTTGCTAAATAACCCAAGAAGATTTAGATTAACTCAGTTGTGTTCCACAGGGACCTCCACAGTTTTAACAACATATGGTTTCAAGACAAGTAAGATACAGATGGCAAAGTTGTCAAGAGAGATCTGATGGGATAAGTTCTCAAATGCAACATTTGCACACAAGTTGTGGGTTTGATTCCTGCCCGGGGCAGGTTTCCTTTGAGCTCTGATAGATGTCCTGCTGTTCTGCTGGACTCTGAGCAAGTCTAGGAAACCTAAAGTACAGTTTTAAGACTGAATTTGTAGGGTTAGTGTTTCCGTTTGAAGCACAGAACAGACACACCCCTTCTCCCAAATGCAAAAACAAAACCAAACCCAAACTAAAAAACCCCAAACTTGACATGTGGTTAAAGTGAATGGAAAAAGACAAGCTAAGGGGAGAGAGCAGGTATTTTCTAGCCAGGCCACTGAGAGCATTGATTACCCCTAGAGCCATGGAGTTATATGAGGGAAGGAGATTTGCTCAGGTCTTTCCATTTCTTCCAGGTTTCTGAAGTCAGTAGGCACTTTTCAGGATCACCCTTCCTAACCCTGAATTGTCTTTCCTTGTCATGGAATTGTAAATAGTGCTCTTTCCTTACCTTATTAGGAGTGCTGCAATGAAAGCTTGAATTCATTCATGTTTGTGGAAGTGCACAAATTGTACAGAGATGAGTGTTCTGTAGGAATGTTTATAAAATGGAGAAAGGCTTGAAAAGTGTGGGAGCAAATGAATGTGTGGCCTTATGAGGGCAGAAGTGATGTGTGGTGGAAAAAGTTGGAACCAGGAGCTCAGACTTCCTCACAAGCTTTCATTGATAAGCCCCAGAGCATTGCTTAACCTGCTGCATTTTATTTTTAAGCCAAGGAGGAGCACTCAACGATTCCTCCTGGTGTATCAGCCATAAACAAAACTCTTCATCATTGATCATGACCGGTAGTTAATGCCCTGCTTGTTGTTAGTCATATATCCTGAAACGAAGCCAAGGCCAATTTAACTTCCTAACAAAACAGCTATTCACCGAGTGATTTATTGGAGCTATAAACTAAAACTAACAGTTTATTATCGTAACAGGTCTTAAAAGGACAGAATTTTTCAGCACAGCTGAACAACTGCAACAGTGTTTTGTGCCTTTCCAGAGCAGGGTAATTATTAAATACTGGCACTGAAGCCAGTTCTTTTGTGAAGAGCTTGAAAACCAGAACTTCTCAAAGATACTCATGAATATTGCTGAGCTTGCTAGATAATACTGAGGTGTGTGATGAAGTAAAATCAGTCAGTTTGGGTTAGTGCTGTCTGTGCACCATGCAGAACGCAGCAGCCCAGTGCACAGATAATCATTACCTAAGATTATCAGAGGAATGGTAAGAGTATTTTTGCTTTAAAAGTCTTTGAGACATAATGTTTGGTTTATTGAATTTGCACAATTACTTGCTGCACTTGAGGTTTTCACACAGTTAGTAATAGTAATGGCCATGAAATATGGATATTCAATAATAAGATTAAAGTACTTACAGAAGTCTGGAAGTATGTTTTTGGCATCTTAGGTTCAATACTAAATTATTTTATTTGGGAGGAATTCAAGAGCTCTCTAGCTGGACTGAGGAGATAATCACTACATAATTGCACTGTAGAGAGGAGCAGAGAGCCCTGGACAGGATGAGTGTCCAGTGTGAAATCCGTCCCAGCTCCCAGAAGGGCTCCCTGGCCCCCAAGGCTGTCAGTGTCTGCTGCACAGTGCACTGGAGGTATAAAGCTCCAGCTGTTGCCTGTGCAGGCTCACTGACACTCCTCCATCTCTAATGTGTGCTCTCCCTCTCCTAGATCAGTGCTCCCCTGGGGAATACTCTCCCGATGGCTTCAAGCCCTGCCTGCCATGTCCCCTTGGCACGTACCAGCCTGAGGCTGGCAGAGTGTCCTGCTTTCCCTGTGGAGGAGCTCTCACCACGAGGCACAGCGGGGCTTCCTTCTTTCAGGACTGTGAGACCAAAGGTGAGGCCGGGGTTTGTCTGGTGAACTGCACTGATCCGGGCCAGACTGAAATGCTGCTGCTCAGGTGGGGCATTCAGAGAAGGTCCTTTCTCCTCCTGAGGGGCAGTCCTTCCAGGAGTCCCACAGCAGGTTGGCCTGGCCTGGCTGCCAGGAAATTCAGTAAAACCTCAATTCTTTCTAAAAGTGATTACCAAAAGCGTGGGTAAAAGAAAATTGCGTATATAAATCAGAAGGGAACAAAGTCTTTAACAGAAAATCTACTGCTGCAGAGCAGAAATAAGGGATAGAAATAAGGTCCTGATGCAAACATTTGGTAGTGGTTTGGATGAAGAGATCTCTCTCATTTCAGTTGATATGTTTATTGAGAATTACAACATATTGTAAGAATTCAGCAGTATCATTGAAGAATTAATATTACTGGTAGTAGTGTGATATCTAATAGTTTCCTTCAGTGTAGAATCACTGAACCCACAAACACTGCTTTTTCATACTTAATTTTGTGAAATTGAAATACTAAAAAACGATGTTAAAACTCTGGATCAAGATAAGAGGAGCTGATTTCAGTTTTATTTAACATAAACAAAAACAAGTCTATAAATGAGGTTCAGTTTTCAAATTGGAGTGGAGATTAAAGGAATTCTTTCTATTAACTGGAATGAAGAGCTCAGGAATTTGCATGTGGAAGAGGCCACATGAGACGTGGAATCACAGATGCAAGAACTATTTGGAGCTTATCTGAAGCATTTGGGTTGGGGCAGCATGTAGGGAAGGACTCCTGGCTGAGCTAGCTTCCAAAACATAGCAAGAATTATTTGGGAGTAAGCAGAGCTTGAAATGAATAGGAAAAAAAAGGGACTGTGCAGCATAGAAAACTACATTTGATAGTAGATCTTTTTAACTTGCACAAAATAACCTGATAAACTGAAGTTGTTTTGTTTCCCTTGTTGTTTATTACTGTGGTTTTATTTCTGCTTTCACATAGAACCACTCTACAGTGTTCATTTGGGAACTTTGAACCTGCACAGAATTATTTGATTAACTAAAATTACCTCTTTTTTGTTACCCCCACAGTTTACAAATATGGCATTTCAGTTTTTGAGATTACACTAGGTCTTGCACAAATGTATAAAAGCATATTCTAGTATTGCCTCTTTTAAACCATGATTATCTAATTACTGTCCAGTTCAGTGTTCTCCTGGCCATTTTTACAACACCACAACTCACCGATGTATTCGCTGTGCAATTGGGACATACCAGCCTGAGTTTGGACAAAATTACTGCATTTCCTGCCCTGGAAACACCACTACTGATTTTGATGGGTCAACAAACATAACACAGTGCAAAAGTAAGTACGGCAAGATGGTTTTGATCCTCTCTTGCAAATAAAAAGACTGGGCCATTAATGTTTGGAGCGGCCCTAAGGGCAAAACTCAGCTTTGCTCCAGGGAGCTGGAGAGAAGGCAGAGCTTGCTCCTCTTTGGCTGCCTGCATCTCACCCCACATGGCTCACTGAGGTCTGTGAGAGACCATTTCTGCAGACTGGCTCCATCAGCCTTGTCAAGGTCAGGGATGGCTGTGTTCTACCACTTGGTGCTGGATTACTTGGGGTAATTGCTATTAAATCTTTTCTCTCTTGATGGAGCAGAGTTTGTGTTCGCAGCACCCCGATTTGTTCCCTCCTATTAAGAGGAATGGAAGCTGGCTCACAAAACTTAATAGCTCTAGTAACCATTTCTTGTTAATATCAACCTTTGAAAGAGTCCATTACAAAGGGAGCCACTGTTCTGGATTTATGGTAGCTGAGGGCAAATTAAAGAGGGAGAATGGAGGGCAGAGAGGTGACTGCTCAGAAGCACCTCTGGAGTGCCTACACACACACAGACACATGTAAACACACCCACACAGGAATGTCAGAGGCTGGCAAGGAGACCTGTACCTGCAGCAGATGCAAAAAGGGAAATGTGACTGTCACCCGTGCAGGAGGGCTGTGGGGTGTCCTCTCTTTGCCTTGTCCTGCATAGTGTGCTCCTTTTCCAGACAGGCAGTGTGGAGGGGAGCTGGGAGATTACACTGGATATATTGAATCACCCAACTACCCTGGGGACTACCCTGCAAACACCGAGTGCACTTGGAACATCAACCCACCGCCCAAGCGCCGCATCCTGATCGTGGTCCCAGAAATATTCCTGCCCATCGAAGACGAGTGTGGAGACTACCTGGTGATGAGAAAAAGCTGTGAGTCTGAAACACCCACTGGGGCACAGCTCAGGGGGAAACACAGGGCTCTCACAGGCATTGCTGTTTGCAGAAACTGAATGTAGCCTGCCTGGCCTCTATTTAAGAGCAGAAATTTCTTTAATGGCAAATGAAGAAGTCCTATTTGGCAATGCTGCCCCAGAGTTTTCAGTGAAATTCAGAGGGTGCAAGGCCACGATGTGCCAGTGAACTGAGAGAAATATTCTTAAGAAGGGGTGGATGGTTCAAACTAACCAGTCATGCATTATGCTAAGCAGTTCTAGGCTGGGTTAGCAAAGAGGAAATGCTTGCTAATCCTTACAGGTGCCTGATGTGTGGATAAACAACCTCAGTTTCTAGTGTAGGCACGTCCTTCCAACAGTAGACTGTTATTTTAGGAAAAAGGAAAATATTCCCTCACCAAGAAGTCCCTCATTGATGGCCTGCCATCCACTGATGGCCTGCTACATTTTGGGGAGTTTTCTTAACACCAGCAAGCATTTTTCTCATGGTAACAGAGAAAACAGCTCTGACATCTCTTGAGAGGGAAGCATTGTCACAGAGCTGCCTGTTGTGTGTTTGCTTTGAAAGCCTCTTCCAACTCGGTGACCACGTATGAGACCTGCCAGACCTACGAGCGCCCCATAGCCTTCACTTCCAGGTCCAAGAAACTGTGGATCCAGTTCAAGTCCAATGAAGGGAACAGTGCCAAAGGATTCCAAGTTCCCTATGTAACCTACGATGGTAAGTGGGAGGGAGCAGCTGGGCTGATGTGGGCTGCTGCAGCTGCAGCAGGGCAGAGCTCCCCTCCCTAAGCAGCAGGGCAGCCCAGTGCTCCCAGCAGTGTCACCAGCAGCTGCTTCCAGGAGCTGCTCCACTGAAACCTAGTCTAAGGAATTCTGCAGTGCACTGCAGTCTTTTAAGTGCCACCATTGTCTTTCAAACAAAAATCTGGGGTTCTGGGCTCTGGGCTGCAAACTACAGAGCTCAGACATAGAATCTAAGTTTCATGCACTTCTGTGCCTTTCATTTTCATTCGTGTGGCCCCAGTTAGGAATTAGGTAGAGCCAAAGTACCTGTGTTTTATGGTGTTTGTGCTACCACTTGTGGCTTAGAATCAGATGGCAAAATATCTATATTGGAAAGAAGCTTGAGGGGAAAGATTTTCACCTCACCCTTGTCAGAATCACGAGGTGTGAAACTGGAGCTGAGGATTTGCACTTCAGCATAAGTGAAGTGATATTGTATGTCCTGCTCACACTGGATTTACTGTGAGGGAGTCATCCCTGCTGTGGTCTGCAGAGTTTCACTAGTGGTGGAAAAGTAATTTTTCAGGGGAGACCTCTCCTTTTGAAGAATTTCAGGTTATGATTGACCAGGGGGATTGCTTTTAAGAAAGCATCCTCTTACATAATATTTTTATTCTTTCTTCCTGTAGAAAGAAGTCAGTAACAGGTTGTGGGTTCCTGCAGTTCAGCTGGTTTGAAGAAGGTTACTTGGTTACCATATACACTCCAGTCTTGGGTGCTTTATGATTTCCTTTGCTTTTGACAGATTGATGCTGAGCAGCTCAGCAGAGTACACTGCTCTCATAATAAAAAGAGAAGTGTTAGGAATAATTTCTGACTGCCAATATGAGAGTAAATTACTACTGTTTCGTCTGAGGGCAGGGCTTCTGTGTGTAAGCACAGGAGGTATTGAGTATGTAAGTGAAGTGAAGCTGCAAATTACTCTTTTGTGCATTCCCTACAGAGGATTACCAAGAGCTAATAGAAGACATTGTTCGGGATGGCAGACTTTATGCATCTGAAAATCATCAAGAAATACTTAAGGTACATTCCTTCCACTAAGCATGTTGGTTTTGGTTGGAAGTCATGTTATTTGGTGCAAGTGAGTTTGCTTCCTGCTCTGCATCAGGTCTGTTCCTTGGTGCACCAGGCATGAGCTGCTCCAGGGAAATGGGGAGCATCAGCAGTTCCTGGTTGTGCAGAGCAGTGGATATAGGGCACCCTTTGCTCAGGGGGACTCAAGGTGGATCAGAGCTACCAGGGAAACTGATTTATTGGGAAAGCACTTGGTGCTGCTCCTTGTATCCTGTAGATTAGCAAAGGCTTTTCCTCCCTAGGCAAAGCAACCTCTTTGTGAATTTCTCCGACCTTGGTTAGGGGACTTCCATAGGCAAGTTGAGTGCATGCCTTTGTTTGCTGGATATCAGCTCAAGTGTGGGTTCATTTTGTGGTTTGTTTGCTGTTCTTGGATGTATGAGGAGGGAAGAAATTCTGGAGCTGCTGATGTGGAACACCAGTGACTTCCCAGGAGCCTGAAAGTCAGCCTTGCTCTGCTATGTTTCCAAGCCCCTGAAACAATTGAAAAGTAAAATGCACCATTATCTTTTTAGAGTCAGACAGGCATTAAACTTTGGTAATGCTGACCATAACTCCTCTGTGGAGCTGATGTAAAATCTGCTTCCCTTTTCCCAGGACAAGAAGCTGATAAAAGCACTGTTTGACGTGTTGGCACACCCGCAGAACTACTTCAAGTACACAGCCCAAGAATCCAGAGAGATGTTCCCAAGATCCTTCATTCGGCTGCTGCGCTCCAAAGTTTCCAGATTTTTGAGGCCTTACAAATAGTTGGCACTGAACTTAAAGCTAAACCAGCCCTGGGCATGCACAGAGGGGCTGTGGTAGGTGGGGCTGCTCTCTGTGCTTTACACACTGGCAGAGACACTCCAGGGAAGCTCGCCAGCTCCCTTCTTGGCAGAGTTTGGCTTTCTCAGCTAATATAAATATTTTGGTGAACAGAATTTTGATTCCTTTCCAGATAATACCTTTTGGGTACCAAGGGATACCTCACGGGTCCCTGAATTGGAGACTGACCATGATTTCTGTAACTGAAGGGCGCCAAGCAGAAGTTTGTGGAGCTCTGCCCCGTTGCTTCATCAGCACCTGTAAAAGCTCCTGAGGACAGACAGGCTAAGCAGTGTGGTTTGGGATGAACCCTGGGCTGCCATTAATGCATGTTACCTCAACAAAGCTGGGTTCATGCTGGGTCTCACTGAAAGTGAGAGCAGGATGGATGACTCTCTTAATGTTTGCTACGCAGGAAATTCAGAGCTAAGGCTGACATAGTTTTAATTCAAACCAGTGAGGCCAAGAGCTGCACAAGGTGCACATTTTCTCTGAACTACACGTGGCATGAAGCAAAGGGTTGAACTTCAGCTTGAATGTTCAGGGTCTGGCTCACACAGTGTCTATGCTAGTGACCTATTGGCTTACGTGGAGTGATACCAGAATAAACTGTGGGCACCACAGCAGTGGGAAACAGGCTCTGACTCACGGGACATTTCCATTTTGGGCTGTCTGCAGCTGTTAGAGCAGATCAAAGTATTTCCTAAATCCCAGTTTTGTCCCCATGCACAGGCCTGGGACAGCAAAAGGCATTTTCCAAGTTGTGTAAAATTCTGCCCTCTGAGCACCTGCAGGTGGACATAGAAGCCCCATTTTAAATGCAGGCTTTGCATAGATGATGCTCTTGGTACAACGCTGTTTAAAGCTGATAAGGTTACTGTATGAGCCCCAGCTGTCATATTCTCTACCTTTTCTGAGCACCTTGCAATGGCCTTGTGGAGCAGAGAAGAGCTGCTTTCCCTGTCTGGCTGGAGAGAAGGAGAGGTACAATTCAGCCAGACTGTGGCCACAAAAGCTGTCTATGGCAAATTGTTCCTCAGGATCCCCAGGCTGTGTCCTTCTCCTCTGGCTGTGTTTCCTACTGGAGACAAGGCCTGATAGGGCCTGTAGGGAAACCTGTGCTGCTCAAAATGTTGTCTCAGTGCTATTCTGCCCATACCTACATCTCCTCTGGCCATACAATCCATTCTCTCTGAGCAATGTACCTTGAGGACCTTCTGCCTTGAAGGGAGATAGCCACAGTCCCATCCATTTGGAAATGGACTCAGGACTTCTGTCCTTTGGTCACTGGCCATGCCAAGGGGTGCAGTGGGCACCAAACTCCCTCTCTGTGCCATCTTAGGAGCAGTACTTACATTTCACAGGGTAGCCAGGAGCAGTGCTCCCTTTCCCAGGATGTGGAGTGAGTTTCCCTGCCTTGGCACGTGGTATTGAACTGCTGAACGTGAATAACACCAGTCCACAGTGTGACAGCAGGAGCTGGGCTCTGAATCTCTGAGCAAATGGGTGCTCCTGACTCAGCCTTGCTGAGCTGCTGTGCCACGCTGCGTGTGGGGCAAGGACACATCCTGGCCGTGGTGTGACAGGGAGGGACAATGGCTTTGGCCACAGCTGGGGAGCAGAGCCCCTCAGGATGGGGCTGCGGGGTGCTGTGCCCCTCTTGCTGCTGGGGAGGAGTTGCCTCAGCCTGGCCAGAGGTGGGAAATGGTTTGTGCTGCTGCCAGGAGGGAGAGCTGTGTCCCCCTGCTGCACTGGGGCATGGCTGGGCAGGGCAGGGAGTGCCCACCCCAGGCACAGGGCTGCTGCAGGAGCAGCGAGGCACAGGGAGAGCTGGCAGGGCAGAGGAGGAGGAACACACTCCTCATGTGTTCCTGCAGCTGTGCTGCATCCCAAACAGGGCCCTGCTGCTGCCTCTGGAGTGGGGAGCAGAGGACAGGGACACCTGGCAGAGGGAGGGAAATGGCTGAGGAAGGCCAGAACAGGAGGAGGGGTGGTGAGAGGCTTTGCTGCCTCCCTGCTGGAGTGTACTGCTGTGCAGAGAGCCAGGAAAGCATTCCCAGAGGGTTTCCCTTTGGCTGCACAGCCCCTAGCCCACGCTGTTGGAGGCTCCCCGTGCCAGAAGCAGCGTGCCAGCGAGCCACAGCCACCTCTGTGTGGCACTGGAGCACTCTGGAGTGGCCAGGGTGCTGCAGTCCTGCTCTGTGGTGGGTGGGCACTGTGGGCAGAGGCCATGCTGTGCCAGGTTCTGGGCCAAGCCCAGCAGAGGGGCTTTGCTGGCTGGCTGCCAGGGAAAACAGGGCAGTTCTTGGAGTGCTCCCTGCCAGGGAGGCTGCAGGGGTGAGCAGCCCTGCCCTGTGCTGCTGCGGGACACACAGCAGTGGTTGGTTTCAACCAGGGCTCGAGGAAGCCAAAGTTGTGAAGCATCCCAATGTTTCTAATGGGTGAAACTGGGCTGTGCTGCTCTGTGTGTGAGTTACTGATCTGGGTTTGTCACACTGCAGCTCCCCTCCTAGTCCTGCTCTGCACAGCTCTGCAGAGCTGCCTGGGACCCACAGGGATCTCAGCCTTGCTTCTCCTGCCCCACCAGCACAGGCCATTTTCACTGCTGGGAGGAGAGGAGTGTGCCTGCTCTGAGGCTGAGGAGACAGCCTGCCCTTCCTCAGAGGAGAATCCTCATTGTTCCACAGCCCTGCTCGCTTCCTACTTACATAGCAAATGACTCAGAAGCACTTCTGTTACCCTTGACCTGACATTGTGGATCAAAATTTCCCCTTTTACTGTAATTCCTGTGTGTACAGTAAAAAGTGAAGAGGGAATTTTTGCTGCCTTGAATGCTGGGAGGAGTGATAACTCGCAGAATGTTGTAAACACTTGGCATTGTATCTTCATAGTGATGGTAGTGGCTCTGTAGAAATTTCGATTTCTACTTTCTGTGTGATTGTAGACTGATGATGTGTTTTGGCAACAAATGACTTAAAAATGTTTAACCTTATAAAACAAGATGGAATTTTTGGAATAATGATTAGCGCTAACTGGATGACTCAGTGTCACCTGTGTGAAATAAACATAAGGATCTCTTTGATGATTGTAAATTAATGTAAAATATTTCAGACTGTTATTCTTGATAAGAGAAATAAACCAGTGAACTTTTAGCTGCATTAAGTTCTTGGGTAATATTTTTAGTTATCTTTCTGTGCTAAATAACAGTTTTGACAAATTTAATGGTTGTTTAACAAGTTATTGCACATCAGATACACTTTATCCTGGGAACATCTGCTTACCACAGCATTCTGTTTCATGTAATACATTACTAGCCTGCATCTATACACATAAAGACACAATTCTTCACATATTTAATGGTGCACATAATTCTGGCCAGTAAAATACCAGAACTATCATGGTATTAATTCTAAAAATTATTCTAAAAATGTCTCCTATATGATGAGCTGGAGTCAGTTAGTCTGTTGTAACAAGCTGCATGAAGATAGGATAAACAACTTAAAGTACTCCAAAGTGTTTCATTACTTTGTAGATCCATCTGATTATTTTTCCTAAAAAACAAAACCAAAAAAACCCCACACAAACAAAAAACCCACACACAAACAAAAAAAACCAGCCCAACCCCAAACCACATGGTTTAAAATGAAAAATAATTAAAAAAACCCCAAACCAAGGAAAACAAGGTGAAAGCCTATGTTAAGACACAAGTTGCCAGAATGCTTTTAAGATTATACCACAGTGTCGTTGAAGTCACTGGCTTAATTTCTTAGAAATGAAAAGTAGAATTAGGTCATAGGAAACTGAAAATAAGTCAATCTATAATAATTTTAATACTGTTTTTCTGGGGTTTTTTTGTTGGTTTTTTAAAATTTTAATATTCTGTTCAGATTTTTAGGTTTAGTCAGTCTATCAAACTTTTATAAAAGTAATCCAAATATCTTCTCCTGAATTTATTCAACTGCCTGTTTGACCCTTAGCTTCCTTTGATCACAGTGACAAGAACTGATTTGTATTTCACTGAACGTGTCCACCCAGGCTCATTTGGTGTGGTTTTGGAAGACACAGCTGTGTCACTCAGCTGTTTGCTGTGGAAAGCTGATGGTTTATGTGGCAAGGAGTGAATGACATGCAGGAGTATAGAGGTCCTGGAAGAGTATGGTGGCTACAGGCTGATCACAGCAGAAAACTCTGTTATCCAAATATTCTCTCTGGTTCTGGAAATGCTGCCAGTGCTGGTCTGCAGTGATGGACACGAGTGCTCAGACACCCCCTGGGACAGGGAATGTCAGTATGAGCTATCCTGGGAACTCCTGAAATTCTGACTGAGACCTTGTGATGTTCATATAACAGAAACAATTAATAGGGGAATTATTGGAGCTTGGAGAGCAAGACTTGAAGCTTATTTAAATCCAAGGAACCAGAGGAGGTCTGGTGTGGGTAAATAGGAAAGAACAGCATTATGATAATCCTTTGTAACAGAATGCTGCAAGCATAGTGATCCACAAATATTTCTAAATTAACAACCTGAAATGCAAATTCTTTTCCTCTGATGCATATAGGTGGCATCATGTAAATGCAACAGATGTGGACTGAAAAACCTGTCACAACAAAAATGTCAACCCTTCCACTCCTCCTTTGGATGCTGCTCCACCCAAACCACGTTTGTGCCAGGCTGCTGCTGGAGGAGACAAACAAGTGTTTCTTAAGGAACTGGAGCCAAAGTTGGGTTTGTTTCTGGGGATCCCTGGAGAAAACCCATCCCACAGCACCTCTTGCTGCTGCCCGTTTAATTTGAACAAACCTTTTGCACAGAGGCAGATTTTCCTTCTCCCTTGTGGAAGTCTGCTTTCCACAGGGCATGTTCTGTGGGAATGTAGGGAACAGCCAGGAGCAGCGATGGAAATGAAGCACCCGTAGGGACAGCAGGAGCCAGAGAGCTCAAGGGACACATTCCACTCAGTAGGTAAGTCCACCTAATTTTTCTCTAAGTCAGAGCAAATCATATATGACATTCTTATGCTGCTCTTATTAAATCACTTTAGGTGTTAAAAAAAGGAAAAAAAAAGTATCCTTCTCTGTTTAAATATATGTTAGTGGAGCTTTTTCTTTGATTAAGCACATTTTGAAGAGTAGGTTTTCTGAATTCCATGAAGCAAAGCCTGTTTAGTACACAGTGAGAAAAAAATAGGTAAGAAAAAAAGACCTTGAAATCTTTTTTTATTATTGGAGAGGTGTATAATTACAGAATTCATAAAGGAAACTCCCTCACACTGTCCAGCTGATAAACTTGATCTGATGTAACCCAAGCCTTCTTTTTTTTCCCACTGGGAAATTTATTCAACAGGCTATGTAGGCTTACAAATCATATACCATGGAATCTCAGTTTTGTCATGAATCTGGGGATTAGAACATCAAGGGATCATAGTTTTAAGGAGAGAAAAATTGACTTTGGAAGCTGAAATATTCTGAAGTAGTCACTTGAGGTGCAATTTGTTGTTTAGTTCAGGTGTTGCCTGTTGTGCACACTGCAAACAGCCATGAAACACTTCTGTACTGGACAAGTTTATGCCTGACAGGAGGAAGCCACATCCTCCTCTGTGCCACAGTCAAATACAAGAGTGGCAGCTGTCACCTGGCTCCTGGAGGGGCTGCCCAGAGTAAAACCCATCCACAGAAAGGGCAAAGGAGGGGATGGTGATTTTTGTGATGTTTAATGTGGAAATTGAGGAAGCATTCCAGAAAAGTGGGAGTTCAGGATCTCTGTGTCCAGTGCACAAGCCTGTGTGTGACACATTATGTTTAAAGTGGAAATTGAGGAAGCATTCCAGAAATCAGGATCAGTTTTTCTGAATTCCAGTTCAGGATCTCTGTGTCCAGTGCACAAGCCTGTGTGTGACACAGCACTGCTCCTGGATTTTGGGTGGCCCCAGTTTGCTGTTCCTGGTGCAGTGCTGGTGTGAGGGGCTGTGTGGAAAAGCTGAGACCAGTTACTAAAAACAGGACTACAGAAAAGTGCTCGGGGGGCCTGTCTGGCTTACATAGCACAGCTATTGTGCCCTGGCTCCCGTAGGTGCTAATTCTCTCAGCAAACTTACAAAAATAAAACCCTGAAAAGGCTCATCCATGCTGAGAACAGCAACCTTATTCAGTGGCAGAAGGAAACTTAGCTCTAGGAAGGGAGTGCTCCACACTGGAGGCATTGCTGTCTTCCCCTGGGCTGTGCAGAAAGCCCTGCAGCCAGTGTTGCTGGTGTGAGAGGGATGCAGCCCTGCTGGAATAAACACATCCCAAATGCCTGTCCAGCTCTGTGCAGGACACGAGTCCAACCATTTGCCAATGGAGTGGATAAAAGAGGCCCATCCATCCCAGCAGCATGTTTCCTCAGGCAGGACTGGAGAAGCCAAACCCCATGAAGAAGACAGTCTGGCTTAGGGATGCTCTGGCATAACTTCATGTGAGATGCTGGAGGCTCATCCCTCCCTCGGACACCTCTCAGGGTCTCTTCTTGCCTGGGCTGTTGGGAAGGGGCTCAGATAAGGAGGTTTTTGAGGGTCTGGGGAGCTGAGGCAGGGGGGCTGTGCTGGTGTGTGAGCTCCCTGTGGTGCTGTGTCTGGGTACCATCCTCAGGGATTCATTCCCACGAGAGGGCAGCATGTGGCCCCAGCAAAACAGATCCTGCTCCAGTCCCTGCTGCAAGCAGCGAGGGGGGTCTGTGGGGCTTCTGCAGCAGCACCCCTAAAGCAGAGTCGGCTGAAACTGGGGCTTGGCAGCTCTTGGGCCTCACCACAGCCTCTGATCAGTGCTTTTGGAGGGGATGGGGTGATTCATAAATGACCTTGTACTTTGAGTTAATGTGTTTTTACAAGAGGCAAATATGGGGCCTGGAAGGACCTGTGCTGCTGCCACTTCAGCTTGGAGTGAGAGGAGACCTTCTGAACTGAGTTCTGACCACTGGTCAGGGCTGTTCCCCATCTCTTCCAAATTACTGGTGAGGAAATGTGTGGGTTGAAAGCTGTTGATTTCCAGGCAGAATAAACCTCCAAGGAAGCTGGAGGAAATGGGCCGTGAACGTGTAACTTCAGTTCTGTTTGCTTTGAGAACAGTGAGCCATCCTGGCACTCTGCCTGGCCCCATCACCCTGCGACTCAGTCCTCACAGGTGTCAATAACGGACTTTGAACATTTGTCTTTGCAAATGAAGTTGTGTGTGTGGTAGTCAGCTACTGATTCCCTACATCGTTTGGTTGCTCAGCTTGATCACAGTTTGACTCCTGTCGGTGGCTGGACAGATGATCCTGCAGGAAATGACCCCCAAGGCAGGGCAGAAACACCCCCAAGTGCTGTGTGCCTCATCATTCCTGCCCACAGTGCTCATGCTCCTGCTCTGCTGGGGCAGCTGCCTTCCCTTTGGGGCACAGTGTGAGCTCCAGGGTCCATCAGCTGCCTGGACTTGAAGGTGGAGGCATTTAACCAAATCACAACATGGCAAACACAACCTCTGTGTTAGGAGAGCTGCATTGAAGCCCTGTTGATGATTTTGTATGTAAGCAAATATTAGCCCTGAGTATCCAGTAACATTTCTGACTGATTCTCACCCGGCAGGAGCTGCTGCAGCTCTGCATGGGCTGTGGCAGGAGGGCACAACGGGAGCTCACTTGTGCTGGAGAGCCCTGGAGTCCTGACTTCATAAAATAAACATGAGGGCTCCACAGAGGTGAGAGATCCTGTGTTTGACTAACACTGTGGGGACCCTCCCTCTAATGATGATGGAAAAAATATTTTTATCTTAAATGGGCGCTGCAAATATCTTGGGTTCAGATTTGGATTTATCTCAAAGTTCCAAAAGAAAGGTGTTTCGATGCTTTCGATGAACTCAGGATTTGAATGTTTTAAATTCCAAAATTTATGTGTCTTTAGCTTATAGCATTTAAACCCTGAGTCCATTGAATATTAGTCTGTTGTGAAACCAGATCAATTTCAGACTTCACATACAAAACAAGCTGCCCCCTTCTCTTCTCCTCTGCAGGAAAGGTGCAAAGCTGTCCTAGATCCAAGCTCCATAAGAAGGTGGAAATATCTGTCAAATGAAATCCTTCTATGAATACTCCTTTAACTGGCAGTGGCAGGAAAGGTTCACAGTCAGTCTTTTAAAGAGCATAGTAAGAATGTTGTTCCTTGGTGAATCCCACTTTGGCATGAGTTGAAATAAGCACCTGTTCTTGGGGCTTTTGCAAGAGAGCTGGGAAATTCCAGTTTTGTTCAGCTCGCTTGCTTACTGCATCACTGGAGTTTGTTATTTTTGTCACAATCACCTGGTGAACTGGGTAAGCCATAGAGGAACCCTTCAAAAGGCAGCTCTGTTTCAGAGCTGACCTGAATTCATCCTGTTCCAGAGGCAGAGTGATCTTATTTTTGCAAGGTTTTAAATTATGTTCTGAGATTTGTCTTCTCCATGAGGTAAATTCCACAGGGTTTGCTTGAGGAGTTCCCCCTCCCTCTCCCCAAATACTGCTGTTTAGGAATCATTCCACTCCAAAGCATCTGGAACGAGAAATGCCTCTGCAGCAGATTTATACTTGGCCAGAGGGAAGTTCTCTGGCTAGAAAGCCAGAAAAAGCAGAAGGCTTTTAAAGACTTTGCATAACTCCTTTCAGGACTGAGAGTTCCCCCCTGTGGCAGGGAGCTTTCAGATACCTGTGCCAGCCCTAAACTTGTCACTCAGAGGCAGGAGATGTACAGGACCCTTTCTGCTGTGTAAGCTGCTGGACTTTCCTGATCTTGCTCCTGCTCAGGCTGCCTTGGCTTGCTCTCATTCCCAACTCAGGTTTCTGCAGTTGCTTCAGTTGTGGAGAGGGCAGAGCACTGAGTCTGTGGCCTCACACACTCCACAGCTCCCATCTTTTATCCTAGAGCCAGTGTGCATTTCACACTGATGAAGACACAGGGTTATGGAAAAGAAAACCTTGGATATAAGCACCTGGGCTAGCAGGATCCCAGTGGAAAATGATTGTGGTGTGATGTTCTCCTGGTCCATTGTGGGCATCTGCTCATGGCTCCAGTTGTTTCTGAGGATAATTTATTGGTTTGAGGAGAAAGTAAAAGGGAGAAAATGACAACCAGTGTTCCATGCTTGCACCAATCAGGGGGTAATTATTTAAAACATCTTGCTGCCAAGTTAGGATGGGGTTAGGGAACTACTTCTGTGTCTGCAGCTAGGCAGGGATGTCATTGTGGGCACCATGCATCCTCACTGTACCTCCACTAATGCTCAAGGTGTTGACTCAAGGAAAAGTTTGGCCAGCTGCCTTATGGTTGATTAGCCACACAAATGTAAAAGCAAACACAGATGTCCCAAGTATCCAAGAGAAATGTATACCTACTGCACATGATTTGGTGTGCATACTGATATTTTATTTACTAAGGAATGACTTTTCACCATGCTGGGAGGGAGAAATTTTCATATTCTCAAAAGCATTTAAGCAGGTGCTTAAGTGAGTTGGTGAATAGAAATGGATTGTTGTACTGAAGCATTTAGACCAAGACTGGACTCCTTTGTATCCAGAAATCATGGTGCTAGCATGGCTGGGTTTTGTCCTGAGTGCTGTGCACAGCCTTTGTCCCTCAGGCAGAAGAAAGGGCAAAAATTACTAATGGGACAAGGAAAGTATGGGTGAAAACCATGGCACGTCTCTGTTGGAGAAAACTGGGTGCTGCTCTTGCTCCTGCAGTGGCTGTTTCTGCACGTCTCTGGTTAGGTGACATTAGTCCAGTGGCTAATGACACTGAAAGCATCCTGCAAGCTCCCCTGATGGGGAGAGCCCATAATCCCTTTGGTAGGGACAGCTGGGAACTATTTCAAGAAGAAACCAGGAGCAGCCTCAGCAAGATTCTGCCTGTGGGGTGGCTGCTGTTCAGGAGGTTGGGTAAAAAACACCTCTGGTTTTCACAGCTCGTTGTGAAGCTCTGCTTTGTCGAGGTCTGGGGAAAGACACTGCAGCAATCCCACAGCAGCATTCTTGGCTCTAGGATGAGCCAGGAAATCCCAGCCCCATTGCTTGAGCCCACCTGTGATCTTTTTCACTGCAGAGCCCAGCGGTGAGCCTGTGTCTCCTGTGTCTCCCTGCCCTCTCCCACCCCTCAGAGCCAGGATCTCAGCCCAGCAGCCGCTGCTTTTCCAGAGCAACAGGCCCCCGGGTATTTCTTAGCAGCTCCTGCTGGACTGACATAGAACCTGATGGGAAGAAGAGCAGCGCCCTCTTCCTCCTGGCTTCCAGAGCTCAGAAATCCCGAGCAGCAGAGGCTTTCCTGAGTGTCCTGCCTTGCTCCTCCTTGGTCTCCAGATGTCAGGCTTCTGGAAAGTTAGACAGGAGTGAGAAAACTGTGTTTGTGTAGTGTGAAGTGACTCGCCCTGGTTTAGCCTTAACAAGATCCCTCCTATATATTTAATGACCTGAATGTAAAATTTATGGCTTGGAATGCCCCAGCAGCAGAGGAAGCCTTCAGCACACAAGCTGCCTTTTGCAGGGCAGGAGAAGTGAAATCCCCTGAGGTCTGGGAAGTCTGAGTGATGTAGTTATGGTTGGCACTTTGAATATATGTGTAGACTACTTCAAAATAAATATTTGCAGTTCAACTCTAACATACATCTGGGAAGGTGAGAACTAGCATGTATTAATGTTTCTTCAAATTAATAATTTTGAAAATTTTACACTGAAATAATTTTGCTGTTGCACATAATAAACAGAGGTTGGTGTGGGTACATACTGGAGAGAAAATCACCTGCTCTCTATGCACACCATTTCCTCCTGTTTTAAAGAGAATCAGCACTTCTCACATTTCAGCCTCTTTAAAGAAGGGAAAACAAAGTAAGGGAGCTCTTGCAAGACGTGCCATTTTAATCTCTTGTTTCGACATGTGCAGCTTTAGTGCTGCTGAAACTCTCGTTCACCTGCTGCCTCTGTGTATGAGAGATAAATTCACTTCAGTCTCCTGGGAAGCCATGCAATGTCTGATTCCTCTCCCAGTGTCATCTGTGCCTCTGCTCCGTGCTTGATGCCACCAGCTCAGGCACTGCACAGACACACACTGGGCAAGGAGGCTGGAGCTGCACCCAGGATAAACACGGAGAGATGCCCTGGGAATAGTTGTGTCCATGAAATGCCTGTGATGGGGCCCAGATCCCAGCCCAGGAGGTCCTTTCCCTTGGTCAGCACTGGAAACACAGAAGGTGAATGTGGAGCTGCTGAACAAGATGGGCTACATTTCTCAGGAACCTCAACCTGACCTCTACCTTTGGTTGTTAGAGAGTTTCTCCAGCTCTATCCATAGTCTTTGTCTAGCTATAGATGATAATTAAGTAGCTCAGTAAATGCTTCTGGATTTTTGTATCCAACGTTTTTAGAAAGGACTGGTTTGTGGTCTCCAAATTATTCCAGTTGTTTTCTTGATTATGCTAGAACTGACCCTTACTAATGCACTGATGGACTGAAAGCTCATTTTAATACAACAATTATTGTGATTTCATTTTCTTAAGCTCTCCACAGTCTTTCCTCTGGAAATGGATTCTCTAAAATTTTCTCTTTGTGCTGTGTAAATTATTCCTTTCAGACCTACTGACTGCTGCTGTTTCTGTTAAATTATACCACTCTGTCCTTTCTTCAGAGTTTTCTGGGGCATCTCTGCATTTCTTCACGATATCTGTTTCTGTTAAATTATACCACTCAGAGTTTTCTGGGGCATCTCTGCATTTCTTCACGATATGGCAACCACTAACAAATCACTTGTTTTTACGGAAAGATGGGAAATCAAAGAAAAGGAGAAAAAAAAAAAAAAAAAAAAAGGACCGACGACCCACTTCCTGCGTTGCCTGCTGCTGCTTTGGTGCTTTCATCTTCACCGGGAGGGGCGGTGGGACCGGGCTGTGAACCGGAGTCCGCAGCTCCTCTTCCCTCGCTCTCATAAAGCTGCAGGCGTGACTGGAGACTGAGGCAGCACAAACCGGCTGGAAACAGGGATATACCCATCGGAGGTAAAGGAAATGCCATTTGAAAGCAGGGCATTGTCTGCCCTGGACAGTGGCTGACAAGGTTATCAAAGTTGTGCATCCTCTCCCCTCCCTCCAAGGGCAGCCGCGCTGCCTTCCCTGCCCAAAGGGCACCCTGGAAATGCCACCACCGTGTCCCTCTGTTTGCTCCTTGCAGTGGGTTTGGCCACCGAGGGGGGAAAAGCTCTGGGGAAGATGCCCGGGCAGGGGACAGAGCCCATTGCACTGCTGCAGCTGTGCTGGCAGCTGGCAGGGCCAGCAGGCTCCGCTGTCCTGCAGCCTGTGCCTGTCCCTGTGCCTGTCCTGTGCCTGCCCTGGCACCTCGGCTTCCCTCAGGGCCAGGCTGGACAGGGTTTCTCCAGCACAGCCCTGAGAAGACTCTTTTTGACACCGGAATTGATTTTATATGGAGGTGAGGAGGAACATTCCGTGCTGCTCTGGAGGCGGGAAAGAGCAAGAAAAGTGGGTTTGTCACTTGGAGCTTTTCTTGAGTAAGGGACAGTGTCACACACAGGGTTGTCTCCGGTGAGTGGATGGAAATTTTTCTGAAATGTGCCCCTATTTAGATACATTATAAGGGAAGGAGGAGAAATACCACCAGCTAATCTGTGCAAACAAGTGATTTAGCCACTTAACCAGCTTAACCCCAGGGTCTGAGCTGTCCAAACTGGGCCCCTCCTTCAGTGTGGATCCTGCATCATTTGAGCAGATGATTTACTGCTTCTTCCCCTTTCCTCTTTCTCAGGATTAAAAACCAAGAGAGGAATTAGGCTTTTATCTCATTTGTTACTCTTGAATATTGAGCAGATTTTCCTCAGAGCTGTTGGCACAAAGTGCATTTGTAACATACAGCAGAAGTGAAATTACAGAGCTCAGATAAAATGCTTGTGTGCTGAATGGAAACCCAGGCTGCAGCCTCGGAGCTGCAGTGTGAGGGGGCTTTTCATGCTCCACCTGTGCTTGCAGCTTTAGTCCTTGTGAAATAAGCCAGAGCTGACTGGGCATTTGTTAATACATTGGGCAGAGTGCTTCTACTCCATGAAGCTTTTATACTAAAAATTGCCTCCTGGTTTCAGTGTCAGCCCTTTTGCTTCCTCCTTGCCTTTGGGAGAGCATGGATGCAGTCGTATATCTTTATTTAATCAGCTGGAAAAGTGCCAAATAGCTCCCAAGGTGAAAAACAAGGTGCTTTTATCCTCCTGGCCCCGTGTGCCAGAGTGGAACAATGGTCCTGTCGTGTAATGAGCTGAGTCAGCATAGGGAATAAAAATTATATCTCCCCTTCAGACTGTCAGCCCTGTTATCCTTCTGCAGGCTGACACGTTCACTGAGCTGGGCTGGCTCTGTGTCGTGGCCCTTATGTGAGCCTGTGAAATTTTGTGCTCGGGTTTTATGGCATTCTGACTCATCAGCTGATTTTTTTCCCCTCCTCTCTCCCAGGTCACATGAGAAGGGGCTGAACACACATGGTCTGTCCTGGCTGCAGAGCTCAGGTGTGTAAGTTCACCCACAGGGGTTTGCTGCTCTGGCATCAGCCCTGCTCTGTGCCAGCCCCACTCCCCAGGCCAGGAGCAGGGGCTGCAGGGTGCCAGTGGTGTCTTGGGATGCAGAAAGTGTGAGCCCAGGCTCAATTGGTGGGGGAGAGCAAAGGAGAATCACTGTCTCAGCTCTGGAAGGCAGGCAGTGCCCTAGAATCTGGCTTGGCATAAATGCTGGGCTAAGCTCTGCTTTTCTCGTGCTTTGCCTAGCACATCGAAGGTCTCTCTTGGTTTAATAAGAACCAAACCCATGTGCAGTGTTTACAGACCTGTACTATCTCTCTGAGGCAGAGCTGCATTTCTTCTGCACCTATTCCACACAATAAATTACTTGGAAAGCAGGAAGTTCAGGGAAGCACCTGCTGCCCTCACCTGCTGTTGCAGTGAGTGAAACCCAAGTATGCTATGAATTCTGATAACAAAATTACCTTCTGTAACTATTACATTAATCAACCTCTATAGTATGAAACTCTATTAAAATGGTTTGTTAATGCGTGTTAGTTCATATTGTACACTGTAATGGAAAGAGGTATGGGAATTTTACTGGAGACTTTTGTTTCATGCTTAAATAAAACAAGTTAAAGGACAGGACAGTCCCAGAAAAAGGGACTTTGCTTCTGGGAAGCCTAGAGCTGCCCATGAAGAATAAAGGGCACCTCTAGCGAGCCGAGGTAGTGCCAGCATCCTCTAACACATCTCCCAGCTTTGTCTGGGATCAGAGGCAAGTAACTACAGCAACAGCTGGGTCATTAGGCAAGCAGCACAAAAGCTGTAAAACCATAGCTGCTTTTCCAAGTTTTGCTCTGATTAACAATCACTTGTGTGGGTGTTGGTGATTAGTCACATTGTGCTGTTCCTGGACATTTGATGGGTACAGAAACCCCGTGTAAGACCACATTTAAGGTGCCCCAGTTTGGCTGGGACAACTTTTGAGACAGTTTTCCTGGGCACTTGAGTGGGCAGTGATGATCCAGATTGCTGCTAGCCATGCTGGAAGGAGACTTAAGGCAGTGTCTATTTCTTTCTTCATGCTGTTTTTTCTGTTAGGAGGAGTTGGTTGCGTGTGGAAACTGAGTGTAAAAAATGCAACTTTTGTATGTAAATGGAAGGGAGTAGAAACATGAGGGTAGTTATAGCGTGTAAATGGAAGGGAGTAGAAACATGAGGGTAGTTATAGCGTGTAAATGGAAGGGAGTAGAAACATGATGGTAGTTATAACCACAGTTGTTTTCTTCTAGTAAGTACTTTTAGATGCCTGGCATTCAGAGTAAATAGCATTTAGTTTCTTTTTTTAATTTTTATTATTTTTAAGTTTTGCATGAAAATGGCACTCTGTTTGCAGTACAAAATTCCTCTCTGGGTCAGAGCAAGTCAAAATGGCTTCATACAATGCATACGTACTCACACATGTTGGCCTGTGATCTACAGATACACACAACACATAATCATAGCGATTCAGTGAAGTGTGCTCACTGGTATTTCAAATATAAAACTCTCAAGATCGCACCGTGGCCAGTGGGGCTGCATGACCCCGGCCGGGGGAGCAGCCAGGAGCGCAGGGGTGTGTGCCGGGCAGTGTCACCTGCGGCGACACCTGGGCTCCTGCGGGCAGGGCAGTGCCTGCGGGCGGCTCTCGCAGCCCGGCTCCGCGGCTCTGCTGTCCGTGCGGTCTCCGCCGGCGGCAGGAAGGGCGGGGATGTGCCGCGGGCTGTGCTTTCCCCGCGGAGCTCCCCGCGCTCCCCGCGTCACCGCGCTCGGCTATAAAGCGCAGGCGGAGCGCATCCCCCGGCAGCAGAGATGTTCTACTCGGGCATCCTCACGGAGCCCAGCAGGAAAGAAGTGGAGATGAGGGAAGCGGCGTCTCTCCGGCAGCAGAGGAGGATGAAGCAGGCGGTTCAGTTTATCCACAAGGATTCGGCGGATCTCCTCCCTCTGGACGGGCTGAAGAAGCTGGGGACGTCCAAGGATACTGTAAGGCTCTATTGTGTTTATTGGAAGGAGACTTAAGGAGCTGGTAGGGCAGCATCTATTTCTTTATTCACGCTGTTTTTCTGTTAGGAGAAGTTGGTTGCGTGTGGAAACTGATTGTGAAAAATGGGACTGTTGTATGTAAAAGGGAGTAGAAACATGATGGTAGTTATAGCGTGTAAATGGAAGGGAGTAGAAACATGATGGTAGTTATAACAGAGTTGTTTTCTCCTAGTAAGTACTTTTGGATGCCTGGCATTCAGAGTAAATAGCATTTAATTTATCTTTTTTTAATTTTTTTTTTAACTTTTGCATGAAAATTGCACTCTGTTTGCAGTACAAAAATTCCTCTCCGGGTCAGAGTAAGTCAAAATGGCTTCATACAATGCATACGTACTCACACATGTTGGCCTGTGATCTACAGATACACACAACACCTAATCATAGAGAGTCAGTGTAGTCACTGGTATTTCAAAATGTAAAACTCTCAAGATCACACTTCAAAGAAGGGTAATGCATATATGGGGGTTTTTAAACTGAAGAGACATAGTTTTAGGTTTAAATATTTACATATGCAATGATCTATGTGATCCTGTACTTGGTGTTATTCACCATGTCTGGGGGCTGGAGAGCATTTCTAAATACTGTACAAATGTTTCAGCTTTCTCTACTGGGAAAGGATACTTCAATGTTACATCAAAAGTTCTGACAGAAGAACTAAAATTTAGAAAACATATCTACCAGGGAAAGCTCCTTTAGCTTTTTTTTGCCCACGTGTTGAAAAAAATCTTGCACCTTGTATAACAATATTTGGTTTTTTTTCCAGTGCTTGATATGGGTTTTATTGAAAACCAAAGTCAATCTTTTTATTTTTAGTGTTTTGTTTTGTCAGAGCCTTGCTGCTCAGCTGGGTTAGGCTTGTCTCTGCCTGCCTGAGACCAGTGGAGTGAGTTGGCTGTTCTCTGCAGAGCACATGGAGGTGATTTTTTTTGATATCCCAAGGGTTTTGCAATTGTAGGAAGTGAAGCTCCTGCACAGGGAAAGGCTCAGAAGGAGCTTTCCTGGTCACTTCTGAATTGCAGCTCTCCAGCAGGGAGTTGAAGTGCTTTTCAGGGAGGGATGGCATTATTACTGTTTTCAGCAGATTCTAAAGGACATTTTGTGGCTCTGTGACCCCCAGGGAGCAGGACTGAGTCCCTGACGTGGGTTCTGCTCTGCCCAGACAAGAACCAACAGGCAGCAGGAGCCAGGGGCACTGAGCACTGAACTCCCCTGCCCTGCAGAGTGAGGACCAGGGGCAGAGCACGGGGCTCCTTGACAGCCCCTTGGACACAGAAGTGTCACGCGAGGTGTCCTCCCTGCTCCTGTGCCATGGCTGCAGCACCATCCCTGCTGCACCTGCAGCCCTGCAAGGGGGATCTGCACGGGGGCTCTCTCCAGGGATGTGCCAAAGCCCTGGGAAGGGCTACAGCTCCCAGTCCCCTCCAAGAACAAAAAAGAAGGTGCAATGTGGCAAGGGTGAGACGCCCATCTGGCTGGTGGGGTGAGGTGAGACCCCAGCTGCTCTGGGCCACCCCACTGCAAAATGCCCCTTGTCCCCATGCCACAGTGAGGGTGATGGCACATGTGGCCAGGGCTCCCTTGGCCACAGCCTGCTGCCCCATGGGGTGTGCAGGGAGTCCCCAGAGTGGGAGCACTGGCACTGGGCTGTTCCCACAGCCACTGAGAGGATCCTGTGGATTTCAGAGACGTGTCCCTGGGGTGTGTTGCAGTGAAGTGATGCTGCCACACTCACCCCTCACACAGCCAGGGTGGGAAAGGGCACTGCTGAGAGGACACACTGTGTGTCCCCACTGCCATGGCTGCCTGGATGTCACAAGGGCTGTCCCCAGGAGGAGCAGGAGATTGTGCATCTCTGAGACTGGACACCCTCCAGAATATGGGACTTCACTTTGGCGTGGCCCCAGATTGAGAGGCCCGTGCCCAGACGGACTGAGCTGCATGATCAGGAGGCCCAGGGCATCAGAGCTCTTGGCCCAAGGTGTTTGCATGGCTTCCTTGAGGATGATTGTGCACGTGCCCCCCAGCAGCAGGTTCCTGTGCCCAGAGCTGTGTGGCAGCCGTGCTGACGTGCACGGAGGGGCTCCTGGCGTGCCCGTGGTTATTAATGCAGGGTTTCCCCTGAGGGTTTTCCAACAGCCTTGGCAGGAGCAGAGATGAGGGAACAGCTCCTCAGAGATGGCGACAGGTGGTGAGAACAGATCCTGTCTGTCACTGTGGCAGCTGGCAGCAAGCACTGCAGTTTTGGGGAGAAATCCCCTTCCTTGTGACCTGGTGCGGGGGTACTGAGCACAGCGAAGCTGCAGCAGCTCACCAGGGTGGGTGTGCTGGCATCCCCCAGTCTGTGTGCCACCACCCAGCTCTCCTGGCGATGCTGTGCACAGGCAGGTTTGAGAAATGCTTCTTGTGATCATCCATTTCAATGCTGTCATCATTCCCAGTGAATGACTCTGGCTCAGAACTCCAGCTCCTCACTCCCTTTATGTACTCCCCTCTGTCCAGTATGACACCAAGCTATTGCAAAGCATAAACTGAATTAGGCAAATGTTATGCTGGATATAGAGAACAGAAATGGCTTTGTTTTGATGACTCTTCCCTCTATTAGCCTTTTTCCTGAAGCCCAAAAAACTGGCACGAGATGGTGTTTAGCTGGGATGGGGGCTCCCTGACAGGGTAACCATGGCCCCCTTCCCAGCCTGGACAGGCTGTGCTGGCTCTTGCAGCTCCTCCTGGTGCTCTGACACTTGTCCCTTGCCCCCAGAGCCACCAGACCAGTTTGGAGCAGCTTTATCTGGAGCAGTCCCGCATCATTTGACAACCTGGGAAGCAGAGTTATAAATAGTGGCAAAAGCAGCAACAGCAACAAAGCATTTCCCATTTCCATCATGCCCTCAGACCTCCCCTGGGCACCCTCAGCACAACACTGGGTGTCCCATGGCCCAGCCCCAGCTCCCCATGGCTGGGGCAGCACTGGATGAGCTGCAGCATGGTCGGGTGTCCCCACTCCCCTGCTGTGCACTCCCAGAGTTTGGTGAGAATAGCCTGGAATGCACAAAGATGTGCTGCTGTGTGCTCTGCCTGCTGTGCTGCTGTGTGCTCTGCCTGGGCACACGGGGGCAGGGGGCAGCTCTGCCCCCCTCATCACCCTAAGAGAGGGGCTGACAGCACAGGATGCTGTCAGGGACATGTGAGTTTGGGTGAAGGACGGGAAGAAAAGAGAGAAATTGATTATTTATTGGGATTAGCTCTGTCAATGCATTAAAACTCTTTTTTCCCTCCCCCCCACTGTCTAGGTACAGAAGAAAGGGCAAACCTCCAGAGATGGGTTTGTGGAGGAGGGGAGCTGGTGTCTTCCCTTTCACCTCCACCTCAGTGCAATTGTTGATGGGTCTTGTTATCCCCAGATTTAGAAGCCAAATAGAGGGAAGCCTGCCAGAGAAATGAATACTGCAAGCTGCAGCAATGCACTTGCTTACAAATCACAGAGGAACAAAGCTGGGCAGAATTATTTGTGCTTTTGACAGGCAGTGGTAAATAAGGTCAGCAATAGATGGTGTCTCCAGTCACTTCTTTAGGTTTTCACTGTGACACTTTTAGGGGATCATAGCTATTTGCAAATCTTGGGGTTGGAAATTGATCTATCTTATGAAAAAATTCTGATTTGTATTTATGCAGTGCTGAATGATACAAGGAAAACTTCTTTTCTAGCTGAGACAATGAAATGTAACATTCTATACTTTTATAAAACTTTCAAGAGTTTTTTGCAATGCAAAGGAATATTGTACCAGCTGATCTGGGTTCCTTCAAGCACTGCCAGGCCCACACTGGAGGGAGAACACAGCTGCCTTCCCCACTGCTCTCAGGAGGAGGTTTTCCCCCTCTCCCTCCCTCCCAGACACGGTCTGCTTGCAGTTTGCCAGCAAAATATGCATTTGCAAATGTCCCCTGGCAAATTATCCATCTACCAAGTACGTATCCATCACTTGAGTCATGTCCGTGACTAACGTCCCTCACTGTGGTGCACATGAGAGTCAAGGGAAATCCAAGTTAAAGCAAAGTAATTAATAGCCTGAGACAGGATGGTGCTGCAGGGAACCTTTTCAGCCCTGTCCTGCCAGATTATTGCTGTATTGGAGCACAGCATAAGGAATATTTGTCTCCCTAGAGGCAGAATTTGCTGTGGTTTTCAGAAGGGCAAGTGTCAACAAAAGACAATCCCATTTGTGCTGGTGACTTGTGACTGCTGAGTGATGGATTTTTTCCTTTTGGTGATGGATCCCATGTAAGATTCATAAAAACCAGGGCTTGAGAAAACCCAGATATGCTACTGATTAACAATCCATAGGAGAACTTGTAGTTAAATATAAATAGGTTGAATTCAATGGTATGTGCCAGTTAAAACAGCAGTGAGGAAGGTGCTGGAGATTGAGGCCAGGCAGATCAGAAGAGCACCCACTGTCCTGGATGGCATTCAGGAATTTCTCTTGGTGCTGCCTGAGTGGGGCTGGGCACAAGGAGGTGACCACTGTGTGACAGGCTGTCTTCTGGGTGAACCTCATCATTTACTCCTACACTCCCCTATCCTTCCTTTTGTTGTTTTTAAATGATGTGAAGAATTACTGTTCCAGCTGCGTTCCTGAGCTGCAGCCAAACCTAAAGTGTGAAAAGGACATCCCATCCACTGTCAGAAAACCCTGGCCTGCATTTTTGCTCTGGTGAGGAGCACTGGAGGTGATCACAGTGCTCACTGTGCACCTACTGCTTCTGCCTCACACAAGGGAGCCCTCGCTTCCAAACTGATCTGTTTGTCCCTCCACACAGGGCTCAGCAGCAGTGCAGCCTGCCTGCTTTTAGTCCAGTTAAGTACTACTGGTTTCTGCTGTTTGGCCTCACTGGGAAGGCAGCACAGAGTCAGTTCTGATTCCTCCCCACCAGGAGTTACTGCTTAGACTCAGGGCGTGCTCAGTAGCAGGCTGGTCAGACACATCACCTGCAACCCAAAATGGCCATGGGATTTTATTTCAAGCAGAAGAAAGCAGGAGGGTGGAAAGTGGGGATGCGAGGAGCTGAAGTGTCCCAGTGACCACTGGTGCTGCTGCAGCTGCCCCAGCCCATCAGCCTGGCCCGGCTCTGCTGCCTGCGCTGCGCCCACAGCGCGATCTGAAGCACCAGCCTGGCTGCAGTTATTTTAGGATGGTGCCAGGTTGCATCAGACTCCTGGAAGTGGTGTTATTTAACATGCTGTGCACAAGGGTGGGCACTGGCCAACATGGGGAGCCACGTTCTGAGGTTTTTAAAGTTATCCTGACTCTGATATTCCCTTGGGATAAGGAGGTTTGCTGGTTCAGATGTTTCTGCAGACACACAGGCAGGTTTAACATAAATGCAAAAAATCAGGGATAAGCCAGTAAAAATGTCTCACCATGGAGAAATTAAAATCAGAAGGAAAGGCATTAATGGGGAGGGCAGATTAGCCAGGCAGAGAAATGAGCAGATAATCAGGCAGACTCATTTCACCTCCAGCAGAGTGTGTGCATCCATCTGCAATGAACATTAAACATTAAAAAGGCTTTTGGGAAAGAGGTTGGAGGAGATCTTGAGAGGCAACATGCTTCTGTCAGAGCAAATGGAAATAACAGAGGAAGAGAGAAGTGTTGGGAATTCTGGGAGGATACCTACCTGCCTCAGATGAGCTCACCTCTTTCCTTCCTCTCCCTTTCCTCTTGTGGTATGACACTCAGGATTGGTCCCATTTAGCAGCTAAATAAAAGTACAGGGAAAAGAGGCACAGAGGGCAATTTTAGACTTTCTTCATACTTGGGTGGTGAATATCATTGGAAAGGTGATTTGTTACATCCTAATTTTTCAGATCACTACCGAATTCCCAATGTCAAGAGATGAAGGCAGTTGTGGTTGAAACACCAGCTTGAAAAGGCCAGACTTGTTTGGATTCCTATCTGCAATCGAACCTTGAATTTGAGTTTGGTAAAAGAAAGGCATCCCTCCAAGGTCTCAGAGGTTAACAGTTTGAAAGTATTATTTTCTTTGCAAAACAAAGTTCTTTTTAGTCAAAGACAGGTAAGCCAGACCTAGCTAGGAAGAACAGCTGTAGTCTGGGAATTAGGGAGAGTGAGACCTCACAGCCTCCCCCCTGTGAGAGCAGCGCTGGCCCGTGGGCACCACAGGCAGTCTGGTGGCACAGGCCACTGTGTGCCTTTCCTCTGACTTCACCCTGCTCTTCTGTGTGTGTTCTTCCCTAAAGCAACCACATAACATCCTGCAGAAGCGCCTGCTGGAGACAAATTTATCCAAGTTCCGAGGCAGCCGAGGCAGCTGGGCTCCCAAGGGTGATCTCTCTTCACAGACCAACAAGCTGAACCAAACCAAACTGGGCAGCTCGGGCAAAACTGAGGATGAAGAGCTCATAGTGGTGAGCTGCCAGGTAATAGTCCCTCCACAGCCTTTTGTGGGTTTTTTCTGCAGATTTTATTTCCCACAGTCTCAGGCTGTGCTTTTGTTCTCCATGTTTCCCAGTCAGGTTTGTGCTCCCACAGGACTGTCACAGCTCTGGGGATACACTCTCTCTGTAGCTCCAGGCTGCTGTGGCAGAGATGCCCACCAGGGAATCACAGAGAAAACTGGTGTGATGGGTGTCTTCCCTTACATATCAGGGCAGAGGGGATAGCTAAGCTGGGGCAGCATGCTGAAATGCTGGGGTATAATCCCATGGCAATTTTTGTGTTTTTTTTTTTCTGCAGATTTTATTTCCCACAGTCTCAGGCTGTGCTCTTGTTCTCCATGTTTCCCAGCTGGGTTTGTGCTCCCACAGCTCTGGGGATACACTCCCTCTGCAGCTCCAGACTGCTGTGGTGGAGATGCCCACCAGGGAATCACAGAGAAAACTGGTGTGATGGGTGTCTTCCCTTACACATCAGGGCAGAGGGGATAGCTAAACTGGGGCAGCATGCTGAAATGCTGGGGTATAATCCCATGGCAAATCCCTGCGCTCACAGACTGCTTGTTTTCCTCAAGTGCCATCACTATTTTCTTTGCTCAAGGACAGTTTCACATTTCTATTCCTTAGCCCCATGCTCATTTGTTTTTCCCACTCTCCACAGCATTCCCTCCTGCCTGGGCTGCCCCATCTGCTCTCTGCAGGGGCAAATGAGCCAGGAAGGGCTCAGGACCCCACGTGCATCTGAGCATGCAGGGGGGCAGGGATGAGCTGGCATGAGGAGAGCTCATGGGCACCAGAGTTCCTGGACACTCTGGTGCTCATCCTGCATCCCACACATCATTTCCCATCTCTTCTTGCTCTTGCAGTGTGCGGGGAAGGAGCTGAAGGCCGTGGTGGACACCGGCTCGCAGCACAACCTCATGTCATCTGCCTGCCTGGACAGGCTAGGGTAAATATCCAGCTGGATTTCTGTTCTGCAGGAGCATGGCACCTGGCAGCACAGGCAGCATCCTGGGGCTGGGGCTCTGCCCATGTCACTGATGGTCATTCTAGAAGGGCTGGGCAAGCCCCTGCCCCTCCTGTTACAACCAAAAACTGCCCCAACCTTAAATGGCAGGGAGGTGGGATGGAGTAGGGTGCCACCCTACTCACCTCTGAGGGAATCCCATCAGAGGGTTGGATGCATTTGTATTTTTTCACTGCCTGCTTGTCACTCAGTGCCTCATGAAACAACAGAACCTTCCCCAGCCTTCTGTGTCCCCAGGGCAGCCCAGCCCAGCTCCTGTAGGCTCCCGTGGCAGGGCAGGGACCAAGCTGCTGAACATGCCCCCAGCCTGCTGGCCCAGGAATGTATTTACATTTTCCAATGTAAAGAAGCTGTGTTCTCAGAACTGGGTGTCTGATGCTGCTCCCAATTACAAATTTCTCCTGGTTGAAAGAAAAGGAAAGGCATTTAGGGATTAGAGGTGACTGACAGCCATTTGCAGCAAAACTCTCTGTCATCTCTGAGGAACAGGACGGGCATCAGTTCACAGGATATCAAGGAGGTTTTGGCAGTTTGTTCCCATGGAGTCATTGCTTTTTGCAGCTAACTTGCAACAATTATGAAAAAAAAAATTACCCCTGCTCACTGAGCACTACTGCACGGCCCTGACTGAATGGTGCCTGTTCCTGCCCTAACATTAATTACCTCATTGCACAACAGTGCTCAGTGACTGGAAGGTGGCTGTGCTTAATACAACCTTGTCACAACCTGTGGAGCAGCTCAGGCAAGCTCAGGATGGCCACACGATGGCATTTGGAGGCATTTCATGCTCTGGGACAGTTCCTCTGCTCCCTGTGTTACATGTGTCCAGTGCAGTTCTTGCTCTGCTGCAGCAGCCCTGTCCTTCAAAAAGCACTGAAGAAAGAGGTCAGAGCCTGTTTTTTCTGCTGCCCAGGTCTCGGGGCACCTGATGCCTCAAAGCAGCACTTGTGTCTCTGACGCTCAGGCTCAATTCCTCCTTTCTTTTTCAAAATTTTTTTTGTGTCTTGTCATGATGCCAGTGACTCTCTCCCCCTCACCCTGAGGAAAGCAGTGGAGTAGGCTCACAGCTTGCCAGCATGAGAAATCCCCTGTGGAGCTGTAGGAGGTGCAGGAGGCGGCCAAGGAACTCATGAACTTCTGGTTGATTCAGAAGTTGATTCAGTGTTCCTGCTGATTTTTAAGGCCAGACTCCAAGAAAGCAGCAGAGGGGATCCAGCTCCTTTTCCCTGCCACCCCTCACAGTCCTTGCACCTTGCTAAAGGGTGTGGGCAATGCTCACCTCAGTCCTGGAGCCTCTGAGGGGGCTGGCCCCCAGGACAGATGGACAGACAGACACGCACAAGCACTGCTGCAATGCGGCTCAGCAGAAAGCTACCTCAAATAGCTGAAACTTGATCTGGCTTTTATCTGAGAGAGAGATCAGCGCCTCAAACGGCCTTTCCATTAGATTCTTGCTCGGTTTAAAAGAGAAACTGAAGCTAAATATTTAATTAGTATTGTCAGACTGCTTCAAAGGGTCTAGATAGAAACTGTACCCGAGGCATCTCTGACACCCTTTTTTCTTTTCTTTGGGCTGAATGTGATTGATCTGTCCCCATTTCCTCAGAACAAAGCCAGCAGCAGCAGCTAACAAACATGGATTGGGCCACCCTGGATGTGAGCCATGTTTGGCATGGAGAAAAGGGGACCCAGGGGGTGCCTTATTGCTCTCTACAACTGCCCAAAAGGATGCTCAAGTGAGGTACTGAGTGACAGGACCAGAGGAAATGGTTTCAGGTTGTGTCATGTGAGGTTTAGTGTGGGTATCAGGAAAAATTTCTTCCCTGCAAGGGTGGTCAGGCCTTGGAAGAAGCTGCTTAGTGAAGTGGTGGCACCACCCTGCCTGGAAGTGCTCAAAAGATGTGTGGGTGTGGCACCTGAGGACACAGCTGGGCTCGATGACCTTAGAGGTCTGTTCCAACCTCAGCATCTCTATGATGCCATGGGGACACAGTGTCAGCTCCACTCGAGGAAGCTGGAGTGAGCTAACCCTTCCTCACACCCACACTGCATTAGAAGCAATTCTGTATTCCCCATGTCTCAGGAAAATGTAGGAAAAAAGATTCCCCTGCTAAAACAAAAATGCAGCACAGAACTGTGCTTGGGCAGCTCTGTGGGTCATGCTGTGATCTGCTGGCTGCCTGCAGAGCAGCCACACAGAACCTGCCAGGGAAGCAGCTTTCCAACAACAGCAAATGAGCAAGCTAAGAGCACTTCAGCTGTAAGCACCCTCCAAACACCAACTGCTCCTTGCTGCAGCAGCCAAGCCATGGCCATTTGATGTTAGGAGTGTTCTCAATGCCCACAGGTTAAAGGAGCATCTCAAAGCACTCCCTGTGGAAGAGGAGCTGGTTTCCTTGCCCAACAAGGTGAAAGCCATCGGGCAGATCGAGTGTCTGTCCCTCACGGTGGGAGCCGTCCCCGTGGAGTGCGCTGCCCTCGTCGTGGGTGAGTGCACAGCCCTCTGCTCCTCCACCCTGGGCTGGGGTCTGCTTCCTCTCACCCCAGCAGGAAAACAGAGCTTTAGGAAGATGTTAAAATTAAACAAAAAAATTAAAATTCTTGTTTGGCCCCCCAGAGGGAAGGGGGAGGATGTGTTCACAAGCTTGGCTTTGCCATGCTGATGGAGAAACCACTGCAGGCACATCTGCCTGCCCTCCTGTGCCCTCCTGTTCTCCTTTGAGTCAGTCCCTTTATAAACAGGGTTTTGTTTAGCAGAGCAACCCCGATGGAATCACTGACAAAAAGCCCAGGAGGGCATTTTGAATGTATAAATCTGAAATGTCCTGTTTTTTTCAGAAGACATCGACCAACCCTTTTCCTTTGGGCTGCAGACACTGAAGTCTCTGAAGGTAGGAGTTTTCCAGCAGGATGCTGATGGGGGGAGCTGGAACCACTCTAACTTGCAGTTTTCCCTCTTACCTAAAGTCATTTATTCTCTACAGTGTGTCATAAACATGGAGAAGCACCACCTGGTTCTGGGGCAGATGGACAGGGAAGAAATCCCATTTGTGGGCGTTGACAGTGCTGAGGCAGGAGAGCAGTAAGTCTGGGGAGGTGAGCTGCATGTGCATCCCTCAGCCTGCTGCCAGTGCCCCCTGGCAGGGCCACACAGAGCTGCCAGACCCTTTACTGGAGGTGCATGAGAGGTCAATGGCCCTGGCAGAAATTGTTTGCATCAGCTCATCAAATTTTGAAAAGGAGTCCTGAGTTTTCGGCAGGCTTTGTCAGCTTTTACTGTTTTTTTTTTCCTAGTAAACATTGTGCATCAAAGCGGGTGTCTGACAAGACATGCACAGGGGAATGCCTTAGGAAATGTACTTTTTGGAGGTCACCAAAAAGACTCCTTGATGCTGCTTTGACAGCATTCGCAAACAATTTTTTGTCTGGAAAATATTTTTGAAGCAAGGCCAACAAACCCTCATAAATGTTTGAGAGAGAGATCCTGCCTGGAGATAACGGTGTTGCCACTTCCTCCCCATTACCCCAGCAGCCCTCCTGCCAGCTCCTCCTGGTGTCCCAGATTTTTCCAGCCTTATCACACTAAAGAAAGATAAATGTGTGCTGCACCTCTTAAATGTGTGTAGCCGTGGTGGCTGATTCTGCAGGCAGGACAAATCCTTCCTCCCAGGCACTGCACGGGGAGCCACGCAGGAACCCAGGCTGGGCTCCCTGTCTCCTTTGAAACAGAGATGGACAAGCACAGTGCGGCTCTGTTACCACTGCACTGATAAATTATTTCTTAGAACTGCTTTCAAGGCCAAATTATGATTTTTTTTTTTTCCATGAAAAGCACCTGTTTTACTAAATGTCTTTTCCTTCCAGTTTCAGCAGCTTGGAGGCATAAAGAGAAATTGAAACACCATCCCCACGCAGGAGCTTGATATCAAAGAAATCCTGTGCAGCTGTTCCAGATGAAACAGCAACGTGCTGCTTTGAAAACATTTATACTAGGCTACAGCTTGAGTAGAGCTAAATGAAATCCTGTTTGTAGCCAGTAATTTAGAGATATTGTCATGTTTATCTATGGGTTTTAAGAAACAAATGTGTTCTTATTTTCTGGACTTTTCTATATTGTGTCCTCTTTATTACAAACAGTTGGGAAAACCTTATAAATTTCTTCTGATCAGAAAAATACTTTTTATAGTGGCCTCATATGAGTAATTATACTTAGCTGAGATTAGAGGCTATCAGAATGAGATTTTTATTAATGATTTTTCCAGGGGCTAAGCATTTATATTCACTTAATTGATATTGCCACATTCAAATGGCCATTACCAGGAAGTTACTCAGAGTAAAATAACAATGTTAATACCAGCTAGGAATTATAGCTCATCCTGTTAGCATAGTATTGTTGCCACGTAATTATGGATGCAACTGCTGGCTTGATGACAAAGAGCAATTGCAGAATTATTAATGGTTACAGGCTTCTCTGCAGTGGCGTGGCAGAAGCACAGGGACAGGGTCTGGGAAGGCTCCCAGGGTGATCTCCCAGTGTGGGGTTGGCACCAGTGCTGGGGCTCAAAACCCTCTGAGCAGGGATCCTCTGGGCAAGTCTTGGCTGCCTTCCTGTGGGGGTAGTCAAGTAAATCAATCATTACACGGGGCCAAAAAGCAACAAAGGAGCACAGAGGTGTGCTGTCTGGAAAGCAGCAGATGCAGTGCCCTTGGCTGTCCCTGCCACCAGGAGCTGTGCCTCTCCCTGCCCACCCAGCAGGGAGAGTGAAGCCCCTGCAGCACCCCTAATTGTATTTGTGGGGTTCCCAGACGAAGTGAGGAATGATGAATCTGACACCATGTTCTCAGAAGGCCAATTTATTATTTTATCTATGTTACATTAAAGAATACTAAGCTCAACTATACTAAAGAATACCGAAAAGATACAGACAGAAAGCTAAAAGAAACTAATGAAACTCGTGACTCTCCAGAGTCCAACACAGCTTGGCCATCATTGGCCAATAAGTCAAAACAATTCACATGAAACCAATGAAACAATCACCTGTTGGAAAACAACCTCCAAACACATTCCACAGGAGCAAAACACAGGAGAAGCAAATCAGATAATTATTGTTTTCCTTTTTCTCTGAGGCTTCTCAGCTTCCCAGCTGAGCAAAATCCTGGGAGAAGGGATTTTTCCAGAAAACATGACTGTGACATGCCCGGCTGGTGCAGGTTATTGACTCCAGCTGCACTGCAGTGCTGCTGCCAGAAATGCCATGTTTTTTATACCTATCTACAAATCGCTTGGGTTCTCAAGTGCAACCCCTGATGACGCTCAGGGGAGGTGGGAGTTTTTGCCAGGAGAAGCACTTCATTTGGTGTCACTGCCCTGGAGCAGCAGGGTTGCTGCTTCCCCTGCCACACGGTATTGCCTGGGGGAGCCTGGCCTCACAAAAGCAGCTTTTTATGTTTTCAAAACCTGCTGGGAATGAGTCGCTGTCATCCGCTGAAGAGGCATCTTTAAAATTCAGAATAACCTGCTTGTGATGATGTGAACTGCTGATGGCCAGTCCTGCTGGATCCTTAAGGGATGCATTGTGCTGCTCTGGCAGCTCTGACTTACCAAAAGCGCTTTGGCCCCGGATCAGCCGCAAGCACCGCCGGCATTCCCGGCATCCTCTTGATGGTTCTGGCTGAG
Organism: Passer montanus; assembly: GCF_014805655.1. NCBI lineage: Eukaryota > Metazoa > Chordata > Aves > Passeriformes > Passeridae > Passer > Passer montanus. Next base: position 900,882 of record NW_024366591.1, read on the forward strand.
AATCAGAAGGTTCTGTCATCTCATGGCCTTTGGCAGCCAGGCTCCTGCCAGCTGATCCAGTGTGTGCCCACCCTGCCATCCCATGCCTGCCAGAGCATCTCAGCTGGAGTTTTATCTCCTGCAGTGGGTTTGAACCTCTTTTCCATATTGCGTCTATCCAGCAAACCTGAACTATCTGTATTTTGAGCTATTTTCTATTTTGGTGATAAGTTTCAGTGCTTTCTCTACATACAGTATTTTATATAATACAGCTATAAATATAAAAATATATATATATTTACAGGGTTGGGCTGCCCAGGGTAGTCCCACTGATGTGTTGTAGAAATATTTCACTAAATATTAAATATATTTGATTATTTTATATGCTATGAGTTTGGTATTTTGGTACTTTTTTCTTTCTGTGCATATTACTGTGCTAAATGTCAAATTAAATCTAAATAAAGTTACACCATTATCGCTGTTTATTTGCTTGTGTGCTAGATAGGCTGGTTTGGTTTTTTTGTTTTCAGTGCATGTCTCCGTTAAGAAAAGGATTTGTTTTATTCTTAGATCTGTTGGGGCTCTACAGTGCTTTTGGAAATGCTGTTGGGAATTGCCATTGAACTGAGGGAGAGTGGCATTTGGGATGAATTAACCAGGGCAGGTTAAAAGGCACACAGCACTTGGGCTAAAAGGTGAGCACTTCTCAACCTTCTGTGGCCATGGCTGTCCCTCCCGAGGGAGGAATGAGATCTATGAGATCCTGCTGCTTCCAGGTTTACCCTTTGGACAGCTGTTTAGGTGTTTATGCTGTGTTCAGCTAGCTTGCAGGATGGATATGAGAGTCCTTTGTGAACTCTGGAAAGCTGGGAAAAGAAACAACATGAGAGAACACGAGAGGTGAGGCATGAATACAACAGCTATGTGACCACAGGCAGAGGTCAGGGTCTTCCCCCAAAGCTTTGAGTCCAGATTTAGGGACTCCTGTCTCTGCCTGGATGGGCTTTAGGATGCTTCAGCAGCAGTTGAGTTCTGTCTTACTGATGAGAAATTATCCTTTCACCCACTCCAAGTCCCACAGCAATAACTTTTGGTGGAGCAGGAATATTCCACACCCAGTGAAATTGGTCCTCCTCAATGCTGGACTGGTATTTTCTCTGAGCATGGAAAGAAACCAGGCTCCAGAAATAAAATGGAGGAAAAAATGAGAAGAATCAATGTACAGGCAAAAATAGTGTCTCATGCTTCCTGGAGCTGCTACAGGATTCTGGATTTATTCATGGTGCTAGAGAGCAGAGTCCCAGCACACACAAACAGAACATCAATGGGCAAAATTCCATCCTTTCTGCACAGTGGGGCTAGCTCTGGACTGGGGGCCCTTCAGAGGTGGCTCCTGTGAACAGGATAAGACAGGAGAGCTGCTATGGGAGACAGGCATTCACCTCAGTCTAGAGGGATTATAGAATAGGAGAAGTGATATCAGATCTCTGTGTCAAGCACTTGCATGGTCACAGGGCTAAATGGTACAGCAGCTGAGTGATGCAGACCAGCTCCATAAGCCCTGGGTGCCTGCTCCTGCTCCTCTTCAGCAGAGGTGTGTGCCTGTGCCCCTCTGGCAGCCTCTCCCTGGCATAGGTTTGCAGGAAGGCCTTGCAACCAAGGGACCTTGGCAGGAGGCAGGGGCAGAGAAGAGGCAATGCCTGCAGCCATGTGGGACGAGGAGGACTCAGGAGATAAAGACACAGCTGTAAGAGGACATTATGAGAAGCCTCTGGGGTGGGAGAGGGTTTTGTTGAATGTTTTACTCAGCTGGTTAATGTCACCATGCTGCACACAAACACCTCACAGGTGAGGCGAAGCACAATCCCCTTCCCAAGCAGCCTCAGGGAAAGTGAGCCAGCTGCTCCTTGGCCAAAGCACTGTCCCTTGTGCTCATGTGGTCAGCAGAATGGGGTGGGACAGAGTGCCTCTGCTCCCTCCAAAGACATCTTGTCTTTGTTTTGGTCATGCTTAAAGCCAAGACAAAGCACTCAAAGAAAAAGACGTTAAACAGAACCCTGGTGAGCCCATTGCAGAGCTTCAAAAGCTGGTGGAACATGCAGGATCTTGATGCTTGGGCCCTTGCAATTAAGATGGCCCATGTGGGCAAGGCATCAACACTTGCTGAAAATTTTAGAGACCTGGAGATCCGGTGGAGAGTGGCTGTCAGGCTCCCAACCCATGTCATTGCAAGTGATGCAGCCGAGGGCATGTGGGCAGGCAGCAACAGAGGAGGAGCACCCTGGGGCTGCAGAGAGGGGGTCACCCCCCAACCCCACCTCCTTCCACCACATTTGCTACTAAACTCCTTCTGGGCTGGCCACTCTGCAGTGGAAAGTCAGAGGCCATTACCAGGAGCAGCCCTACAGCCATCACTTACATGTACTTTGGGTCCTGCTGAGATCCACTAACATTTGCTCATCACCAGCAGGGCAGCTGACTAGATGAGAGCTGCTGGGGTGTCTCTTCACAGTTATCTCCAGGGTAATCTGTTATCTAATGGCTCTCCAGGGAGGTTGTTTTTACAGGCTTTTCTATTACTGATGATGCAGTGATGCTCAACATGTTGTGAAAACAAATCTAATTCTTATGTCTCAGAAGCAAATAACTTGATGACTTATTTCTATATAAACATGTGTCTTGGGGCTGTATATTGCTGGGTTTATTTTATGGGACAAACATCAGCTGAGGCCTGTATTGCTTTTTCAGCTGCTGCTTAATAGATGGAGGTAAAGTATCAGGTTTCCATTAACTGAAAGTCTGCTGCTTTTCCTAAGCTGAGATTCCTCTAGTTTCTCTTTTCCATGGGCCCTGCACTGCTGGCAATAGCTCAGCCATGTGCTGGTCTCCTCCTCCTCCTCTGTTAACAACCACATGGCTGAGGAGAGGCTGCAGGCTCTGGAGATGACACTGCAGGTATCAGTGACATTTCACCAGAGATGCTTTGCTGCAAAGGCAATTGATTTAATGATTTTGTTACTAGAGCGCTGCTGCAACCACTTCCCCGGGATGAGATCTCATCACTCCCAAAGTGGGTGAGAAGACAGTCGACAGCCTAAAAATATAGTGAGTTTAGGAATAACAGGAAGCCATGGCAGCAGGAGAACTAGCTGGGGAGAAAGCTGCAGGGACTTTCTCTCCTGCTTTTGGCTGTGGTGGGATCGATGGATGCCCGGAGCTCGTGGCTGCCCCCGCAGGAAGATGCAGTTGGATTCTCCAGAAAAGCACCTTGGCTCACTCAACGAGAGGTGGTGTAAAGTCATGGCTCTTTAAACCTAATCCTGCCCAGAACCCAGACGCAGGTGGGGGATCTGCAGAAGGTGGGGAGCTCTTAGTGCTGTTTCAGCCTGTTGTGTTCACAAGCCCTCTGAAAAGAGAGAGATGTAGCTTTCTTAGATTTCTCCTGAGAGATGCTGTGAGGGAAGCAGAGAAAAGAATTATCAAAACAATTCTTATCTCATTTGCTGCTCCTGTGTTTGTGCCCATGTGGAATGTGTTCTGGAGATTGTTTACCCGAGGTGATTGCTTGATTGGATTCTGGTGATGGTGTTTTGGATTCATTGACCAATTGGAACCATGTGTGTGTGTTGAGACTCTCCGGCAGAGAGTCACGGGTTTTCTAGTTAGTTAGTGATAGTCCTTGTTAGTGTAATATAGTTATAGTATCATATAGTATAATAAAGTAATTAATTAGCCTTCTGATGTCATGGAGCTCTGCACATCATTCTTCCTGCCCGTCGGGCATCACAACACCGATATCAGCCCCTTGTGCCTCCACCTGCTCCCTCTGGACAGTGCCAGGGCCAGCACTGATTTACTGCTCAGCACCTCTCACCTCTCTGGGAGACCAGGAGAAACAACCTTGTCCCTCCGGTGGAGCTGCTGCAATTGAGGAAACCACTGCCCAACACCTCGAGGTGCCTCTGGGGTTTCACTGCCTGTGGGGCAGGCACAGCCCCTGTGCTCTGGAACCCAGCCAGAGCACAGGGACCATGCTGGGGGCCATGGGCTCTGCTGTCCCCATGCTCTGGCTGGCAGCAGCCCCACAGGTGGCACGGGGGCTGCAGAGAGCCAGTGCCCTGCCTGGTTCTCCTACCAAGGGATGAAGCACTAAGAGTGGACTGCCAGCAAGACTGGGGAAGGAGACCAGGAGCCAGCCATCTAAAAACTCTCTCTGCTGTAAGGAGAAGGTAGGAGGGTCAAGTACCTCTGTACCTGCAACCCAGGGAGGCACAGCTGGCCATGGAATTTTCCAGGTGTTGCCAGCTGGGAAGCATCTCAATGGCAATGCTGGCAAAGGCAGCATTGAAAAATGCTGTGTAAGGGAAGGAACAATATTGAGATCTCAGTGAGAAAAACCAATATATTTTAAAGTGTTGCTATAAATCTCAGTCCTCTGTTTCTCCACAAACAAAATCACATGGAGAGATCAGGAGAGTGATCAGGCACTTGACAGATTCAAAACATACTGAGTCATGGAGAACAGGGGCAAAGAGAAACTGTGCAACACCAGACGGCACTGGCTATTAATTTGAAAATAAAAATGTAATTGGGAGTTAATCATTGGTCTTTCCTAGATCACAAAACAAAAACCATTTCAAAATCCCTGGGTGGAAGACCAAGCCCAGGATGAATGAGTTGCAGCCCAGTGACCTGGTTTTATCCAGGCCAGTAGTGATCAGGACAGATAAAAATGCTCAGGACTTTGCCACTAGCCTTTTTGATTGCTGGTGGGGAAGTAGAAAACCCAAAATTGGGCAAAATGTGGCTTGGAGCTGGAGTAACAAAGAAACCGGGCCTCAACAGTGCAGTCATATGAGAATCCAGGGAAATGGGTCTGCTGTGAGAGGTGCCCTGGGAAGCCTGTTCAGCCTTCTGGTTTGGCAGGCTTGGAGAGGAAATCTGTGGATTTTAAGCTCCTACTCACAGAGAGCTTCTCTACTGAGAGCATCGTGATGCTTCTTGGTTTAGACTTCAATGGCATTTTTCAGACTGACTTTTAAGCCTAACAGAAGGGGAAATGGGCTCTTGTTCCTTCAGGAGATGACAGTGTATTTTTAAAAACAATTTATGCATGAGGACTAATTAACTTGGCATTTACAGCTTAGCATTCTCCTGGTTAAATCTGCTCCAACTGAGACCACATTTTGTTGCAAGAAAACTTCTGCCTGGCATTTCCTTCCTTCCTTCCCCCTGCTGCTTCATATGCTGTGACATTAAGGTCATGAGTCACCTTCCAATGTCCTGTTCAGTGACTTCTAATGAAGGAGTGAGTAGAGTGAAGATTTCAGGTTTGGCTGAGCCATGTCTCAGTGGGGACATCTCTCTCATGGTTCTGGTCAATGTTTTAACAACAAGAAAGTTCCTACTGGGTTCACCTGTACCTATCCAGAGGGCATCTGGGCACAGTGGCAGCTGCAGAAAAGCTACTTGGAGAAAGCTCCAGCACAATGAATCCCTGCAGTCTGTGCAAAGGGAGTTAATAGGATGCTCTCATTCACAAATTGTATTAGAAGACACTGATGACAATGAGCCCACATCAGCTGCTCACGCTGCACTTCCGCTCTCTGCCATCCCAAATCAAGTTAAGGTGATCTAGGTGTGCCTCTTACTGCTTCAGGAGGAAAATGTGTCCTGTTTGCTCCTGGGGGGTCACAGGTAACCAACACAGCAGAGGCCAGGCACAGCAAAGGCACAGCCCCATCCCTGGCACTGTGAACTGCCACGCTGGCAGGGAGGTCAGTGGGTCAGTCCCAAGGGCCAACCCCCAAAGCCCAGCTTCAGGAGAGAAGCTCTCAGGGCTCTGCAGGACAGGATGAAGGGATAACATGCACCAGCCTTAAGACTGGTTTGTGGGAGGGCTGCAGGTCTACATCACGATGTGCTCATGTGAAAACACAAACCTTGAGTTTCTCTCACTCTTTTAGATTCTTTTATCTTGATTTTTAAGCCTGAACTGACAAATCTTTGCCCAGCAAGGGCAGTTATTCTTCTTCCCTATAATTCCTACAATATGAAACTATAAACATAAGTGGTGGTGGTGGGTAAACAACCAGATCCAAAGGACACAAACACAAGTCCCAAACAAAACCCTCAGTTGCTGTAAAGCTCAGAAGCTGTAACCAGGGGTCCAGTGTGTTAAACATAATACAAATGGAAGGGACTCAGTGTCCAGATTTTGAGGCAGATGAGTTAAAATTAGGGCAACTTGGAGGATGCAAAGGAGAGGCAGGATGGCAAAAGGAAGGACACGAGGTTTTGGCAGAATTAACTGTGTGCTAAAATAATCCTTAGGAGACTGGTATTAGTAACCAACTCTCCTTTGCATGGAATATGCTGCTCACCCATCACAGCTGCATTTAGGTGTAGGAGCAGCCTCCCAGGGAGCACTGCTCAGAATGGAGGGAAGCCTCCAGGTAAGTCCAACTCTATGTGAGGAAAAGCAAGGCTGTGTATTTAGTTGAATCACCTGCATGCACTTACTGACCTCCCCAGAGATCCTGGCTGCTCACCAGAACTAAGCCACAGGCTGGCCCAAATGGCTTGCAAAGAAAGCCACCCAACTCTCTTTGAATAAGGCCCCAGATTTTAATCTTTTAATTGTTGCAGCAAATCTCTTTTCTGCCCTTGAGCTGAAAGAAGTGGGTGCTCTTGTCAGGCAGAGAACAACCAGAAGCACATCTCAGAAGCACACGATGTACTGAACTCTCTGGAGACTGCTAATGATGTTTGATTAATTTTCATTATCAGTGTGAGCAAGCTTTGAGCTCTCTCTGCATCTGTCTTATTTAGAGTTGTCTTTTCTTTCTTAGTTAAATAGCAGCTTCTACAGACAGTGATCTAATTGTTCCTCAGCACCTGCTTGAAGCCATCCAAGTTAAGGATGGACATTGTGTAATTTGCAGCACATGTGATTTGGTCTTTAAGGCTCAGATCAAATAAAATGGAATAGCAAATGAGGCAGTAACTGAGTTAGGGGGAAGGTACTGTGCAGGCTGATGCTGGGGTCACAGAAATGCTTGGGCTGGACAACAATGACAATGGAACAAATCAAAACACGTGTGTTGTGGCCACCCAGCAGCAGGATGAACAGCCTTCCAGTGGATATCCTGAACTCAGTAACCCACAGAATTTTCTGTCTACCAGGGCAACTGGCTTTTGTAGTGGATTTTATTCTGAGTCTTTGCTGTGTTTCAGAACTCTTCAGCCAGGGCCCAGTGAGTTCAGGTGCTGCTGTTAAGTGCCCAGGATGAGCTGTGTGCTGTCACCTGTGGGCCTGTTACCACCCTCAGGTGCAGTGCAGGGAGTCCCTGTCACTCACACCTCCCAAAACTTGTCCTGGGTATGGCCATGGCCATGCCAGGACAGAGAACTTCATGGTCACAGAGCTGTTCATGTGGCAGGAAGGGGATAGATAACTCTATCAGCACTCAGCTGCAAGCTCCTCTCAGTTGTGCAGTCCTGGAGGAGTCCTTTTGTGGGTCCTTTGGTGAGCCCTAGTAAGGATCTCAGCTATCTTTTGGTTATCAAGCCTAATTTTGATTCCCTCCTAGCCAGATAACGACATGCATGTTGAGGCAAATATGGAGCAATTCGGAGTGGTACAGCCAAGCCACAGACTGAGCTCTCAGTCTGCATATGAAAGCTTATGATCTGTACAGTAAGAAAAGTTTGGTTTTTTTTTTTAAATATCATCCTCTACCTCACTACAGCATAACACTGGACTGGAAGGCAGGAAAACTTATCCTACTTTCTTCCACCCAGCTTCAATGCCCTGAACTTATCTTTATGCTCCATATTTCTCATCTGCTCCTGCTCATTTGCCTGGCTTGATCAGTCTCAAAGTTTTGCTCATGGAATGCCAGAAGGCACCCAGCTTTTGGACGACTGGCAGGATAAGGCTCAGCCCCAAGAAAAGCAGATTGTTTTGTTCAGGACATTAGTCCAAGCAACTATTTGCCATCTACTACACGAAATCGAGTTACGTGAAGTGCTGTTAGATATTAATTCACTTCAGCACGCAAGGAGAAGCAGCACTAATGAAGAAAAGAATATAGTCCTGGAGCCAAGCCACAAGTCATTCCTGATTACATTCCCGAGGAGCAGCGTGCAGCAGGAATGGCAAACCAAACTCAGCCTTTCTCCCTGTGTCTGGGTGCTGGGGAGCTTAATACCTCTGCTCTGACGATCAAAACACCATTTGCTATTTCAAACAGATCTTTCCTCCTCGGAAAAAGCTTTTGGCAATTAAAGGAGGAGGCGTTGTCTGGGTTGAAAGCCGGAGCCTGGGCACGCTGTCGGGCGCGATGAGGCAGTCAGGGGGAAGCTGGCAGGAGCTGCTTTGCAGGGTGTTGTCATGGGAACAGAGCAAGTAGGGCAGGAGCTGCTCCGCATCCTCCTCCCAGGCGCGGTGGCACAAAATCGATGCTGTTTGCAGCGCCGGCACAGCCAGCTCTCTGGTTGTCTTCAGCAGGGATTGAACCTGAATGAAATCTCTGGCAAAGGGCAGAATCTCCCTTTGTGAGGAAGTGGTGTCACTCCTGATTTGAGTGGAAGACTTTGGTGCACGTTTTAGCTGCATCCATAATGGTCAGTGGCAGCAGACAAAGGGTTGACCTTGGTCAGCGAGTGCATCACCACGGTGGGCAAACTCAGAATATAAAATATTGCTATAATGTCAATGTTTGTGGTCATCTGAAGTACCAGACTCACCTTGCACAATGCTGCCTTTGAATGCAGCTTACTTCCTCTGTGCAGGTCTGTGTATGTGGAATTGTTGGAATTTTCTTTATGAGAAATACTTTGTGTGATGCTGTGGTTGCTAGGGACAAACAATGGTAGTGAACGGTTTCCTGGATAAAGAAGAATGCAGAGATTCCTGCTCTTTCAATTATTAGGAATATGTAAATAAAAGGAAAAGAATACTGTTAATGTGGCACCAGTGGAAGCAGAATTAAATGCAATATGTAAGAAAAGATCTGACAAAGGATGAAAATGCTAACAGAAAAAAAGAGCAAAATGTAATTCATTGCCTCCAAGATTTCATTTTACCCAGGTCTGCTGGCAAAGGAAAGGTCTCCTAATTAAAGCAGGCATCTGCAGGGTGACTGCATTGCTGCCACTGACCCAGACCAGCAAGGTGCTGAGTGAACACTCCTCATTTCCTATCCACAGCCAAGTGTGAATGAGGGGCCCGCAGCTGTCCAGGGCTTGCTTGATAGACGCTTTGGAAAAGTGACCAAAATAGCAGGCAAAGGAAGAAAATGGAGCCAGTGCATGGAGGGCTTCCCAGTTTGCTTGTTGAGGTCATTGAAAGCCCCCTCTGCTTAGCAACAAGTTTGCTGCAAGTAATGATAAACTTAGTCACAAAAAAGCTTGGAGTTGTATCATAAACATAACCTTACCTTGCCTTTAACCTCCCTCTCCCTGGCTCTGGTGTTTCCATGCAGGCTGCAGCCAAGGCTGGAGTGAAATGGCTGGCACTGGGCAGAGCACATTCTGGATGCACAGTGACTTTATTCTAGTGCTGATCCCTTTGAACATAAAACAGGAAGCATGAATGTATTAGAGCAATCCTCGTGGATTACTCTGTATGAGGAAGAAACTGTGGTTCCTTTTTGGGCATGTTTGCCTCCGTGCCTCTAGCAAAAGCTCTCTGGGGTGGAACAAGGAGCAGCAAAGTGTGTGGAGCAGCACTGACCTTGTCTCCCCCAGGAGCAATACATGCAGGGCATCTGAGGTCTTGCTGGGTCAGGGCTGGCAGAGGCTATTTATAAGTTTTGGATTAAACAAACAAATGCAGAAGCTGTTATTTGTGCTGCAAGGGATGAAGCCAGAGTTGTGGACTTAGAGATTGTGGTTAAAGAGCTGAAGCCCCTGTCTCAGCTACAAGCTGCTGTTCCTTGTATTTGCAGCATTGTCCTTTGTTGAAGGAAGGGGAATGCAGCAGGAATTGCACTGATAAGGGCATGACATATGTCACAAATTGAAAACATACACAGAACAGGGCATTCTCTCCATGTGTGTGATGTGGGGACTCAGCTGCTGCAGTGTGTAAGAGCCCTGACTGACCTTGCATTAGCAGAGAGGGACCTTGAACTCTTACAGCCTGCAGAAAAGTCAGGAGTGGATTCACTGAGACAGAAAGATAAAATAAATGCACGTCTCTTTCAGCACTTCCCTCCATTTGCTTCATATCATAAATATCAATACAAATATAGAAATACAGAGGTAAACAGTTTGCCCAGCCTGCCCTTTCCATATGCATGCATTTCTGCTGTGAAAGGCTTTATGTAACTCCTGACAGCAGATTGCAAAATAATGCCTCGGTTATGGAAGGAAGCCATGAGCCATTACATTGCATTACTCTAATGTAATGGGTCCCTGAGATGAACCAGATTTGGAGAGCTTGCTTTTATTGCAAACCTTGTACCCCATCCAGCCCACTGGCACTGATTTCTCTGTTTTCTCCAGGGATCAAAGACCACGAGGCCAGAATAGCAGCTAGACCGGAACTGAGCCACTGGGGTTTTGGCCCCAAACAGAAGCTCATGAGACAAAACTGCGCTGTTTATTTGAAGGGATGCAATTCCAGTGACAGAACTTCTTCAGGTGGATGCTTCTGACCAATCTGCTGAAAGGTGAATTTCTCATTAGCCTAGAGAACTGACATTGTAATAATTAATCTCTTCCTATGTTTCTTTGCTAAGTAAAGGCTGCTGTGACAAGTGCTGCCATCATTTTAATTTTTCAACTGAACGTAGGGAATAGACAAAAAAAGAATCTGTATTTACTTTGTTTTTCTCCTGTGCAAATGTCACACCACTTTCATGTTGGCAGTAAATGCAGAAATGCTGATTCAATCACTTATTTGCATAATCCCTTCAGATTTTTCTTTTATATCATTGTTGATAATGAAAAGATTTTCTCAGCTGGGAAAACAAAGAGAAGCAGGCAAGTTCTGAATGTGAATAGGGTGAAGTGACACAAAAAGATGGTAATTTGCATTAGTAAAAATGATCAGAATGTGGATGATTGAAATGATGGCAAATAGCATCTATCCCTACCTACCCTGAGGAACATCCACCCCGTGGCAGCTCAGCTGCAGCGTGTGGAGCAGCCCTATACGAATTGAGTCCAGTGTAATTAGCACAGAGCATGAAGGAACTTTGCAGGGAACCCTTTTAAAATACCCACATTCACATGTGAATCAGTGCAGCACAGGAAGGAGGAGCAGAGGCACAGCTCAGGGCACTGCTGGCTACAGAGACTGTGTGCATTTGGGAAGGCTCCTGCAACAGGGAAGGAAATGCAGGAGCTCGCTCTGCACACACAGTGCCTGGAAACATAGAGCTCTTGAGAAGCTATTTTTGTGAGATGACTGAGCAGGAAAGATGTGGCCCTGGAGCAGCTGCCCTGCCTAGAGATGCAGTCTGTGCTGTGTTTTTGTTGCACAGCCTCGGCTCTTGTTCCCAAAAGCCCGGCTCAGGCTGTGCCCAGCAGCTCAGGAGGATGCACCTACATGGCTGGGGGATACCAGGGCTGCCTCCTCCCCAGAGCCTCGGAGGCAGAGCCCTTGAATGACCAAAGACACTCCAGCAGCTCTTGGGGGCACTTGGTGTGTGAGGATTGCTAATGGAGACAAACATGAGTGCAAGTACCAAAGTGTCAAACCTGACACAGCACGCTCACAGCAAAATGCAAGGTTTAGCTTAGAGAGACCTAAGAGCTACAACTCTCAAACAAATCTTTTTATTAAAGCAGGGTGTGGGTTATTTTTAAAAAGCAAACTGGATGAGAGAGCTCAGCTCCATTAACTTGAAGAGGATTGGTCCAGTAAGGAGAGAGTTAGCAGTACAGGGAGCAGCCTGCTGCCACTGAAGCTCAGACTCTGATAATCCAGTGAGAGCTCTGGAAGATGAAACACATCTTCAGCCCTTCTGGAAGATTAGCAAGCTGGAAAGCAATTATAGTCACCACAGTGATTTAATAATTTCCTTAAAATCAAATTAGTATACATTTTTTAGCTGTCTCTCCCCTTTTAAAAAACTGTAGTTTAACAGTATTGCTTCTGATACTGGTGTGCTGACAAATACATTAACAATTTAATTGAAACAAAGCTGAAAAAAATCTAAATGTTAAGACAGAAACTCCCAGTGTTCTTTTCTTAATAATTCTTTCAGGAGCTTTGCTTACCTAATTAATTATTATTGTTTTCTAGGGGAAGAATGGACTCATCTTCTGGAAAATGTAACCTTTACCTCCTGCAGCACCAAGAACCTGTGGCCCACAAGATCCTGTTTCGTTTTTTTTTTTGGTGTTTCTGACTTTGAGGAAGCTCCAAGACTGGGCTTGAAGGTCCCAAAGGCTGTTCCAGCCACCTAAATAAAAGCACATTTATTACCTGTGCATCAGAACTCTCTGAGTGGATAACAAAAAGTTGAGTTTATCAGGCTCTCTTTTCCTACACCAAACTCTTCCAAAGGCAGTGATGCCTCTGAAACTGTGTATTGTTTACTTCAGCTCAAAATGTGATCTGTGTTTTTCTAAAGATTCAGCATGTTTTTCAACTAAGCAGTCAATCTGCCCATTGTAGACTGTGGCTGTGGGTGGTGGGGAAGACACAGAGCCACGTTCACATTTCAAAACACTTCCATTGCAGACCCAGCCATTAAACAGACAAATTGTTTGGCTCAGGCTGAAACCTGATGTACTCTCATTAAAGTCTGCTGGCAATTTTCCCTGAATTTTAAAGAAAGGTGTTTTGTGTTTCCATAGTAACTCCAGCTCCTTTCCTGAGCTGTCTGATGCACTGCTGGTATTACACAACCTATTGTATGAGGAGGGAGTGAAGAGCAGTGTGGAAAAGTCTACTGAATTTCAGGATTATGAAATTACAGCCACTGAGTGGGGGCTGGGGAGGGAGAGGGAAAACAGAGCAGCTTTTGGCCATGTTTTGTTACTTGGGAGTTCAGACAGAGAACCATGGAATTGTAGAATGGTTTTGGTTGGAAGGGACCTTGAAGATCCTCCTAGTCCCAATTCCCCTGCCATGGGACAGGACAACTTCTACTAGAGCAGGCTGCTCAGAGCCCCATCCAACCTGGCCTTGAGCACTGCCAGGGATGAGGCATCCACAGCTTGTCTGAACAACCTGTTCCAGCCTCTCAACACCTTCACAGTAAAGAATTTCTTCCTGATATCTCATCTAAACCTATTCTCAGTCTGAAGCCATCCCTTTGTCACTGCTCCTGTGAAGAGTCCCTCTCCACTTGTCGTGTAGGCTCCCTTCTGCTGCAGGAATGGCTGCAAGAAAGACAGAAGGAATGGAAAGGAGGAGAAGGAATAAGCAGGCTGAGCTACAGTGCCTGCTGCTCCTCTGTGGAGCTCTCAGAGGGGCTGAGATGAGCCCGAGCTGTTCCCCAGGCTGGGCTCAAACCTTTGCTCAGCAGTGCCAGGGTCCAGCCCTGGCAGGGCCAGGTGGGTTTGGGGTCCCTTGACAAGGAGGGAAAGTCATAGATGGCTTCATCTGCCACTCCTGGGGAGCACAGCTGGAAATGCTGCCTCTCACCAAGGCTGCCTGCCCTCTGCAAGAGGCAGATCACAGCTCCTGGGTGGAAATAATTAATCACCTGACAAACGAGGAACATTGCTGGATTGTAGGGATATCTTCTCAGAGAAACAGCTGTCTGTAAAACGCATGAAGATTTATATAACTGTGTGTCCAGAAGTGTAAAAAGTGGATTATGTGCTGCTCACACACCTCGTAGAGTGGTACATAATCACTTCTTGGATTAAACCCATTCCAGCAGGGCCAAGATCAGGGGAGCTATGGAGCAGTCAGCCCTACCTCTCTTTAAAAAAAGACATGTTGATATAAAGTGTGTCCAGAGAAGGGTAATATGGCTACTGAAAGGAAACAAGTCTTCAAAAATGTGTTTTATGAGGAGGGAGCTGGGTTTGTTTAGCCTGGAGGAGGCTGAGGGGAGAGTTTTTCACTCTTTACACCTGCCTGGATGGAGGCTGCAGGGAGGCGGGGGCTGGTCTCTCCTGCAGCGAGAGGACTCCCAGAAATGGCCTTAAGCTGAGACAGGGGATATTCAGTTTACAAACAAATTCTTTCGCTGTCAGCGTGGCCAGGCACTGCAATAGGTTGCCCAGGGAGGCGGCGGAGTCACCATCCCTGGAGATGTTCAAGGGGTTTCTGGATCTGGCTCTGCGTGACACGGTTTGGTGGTCACAGGGCTGCATCGGTGGTTGGACTGGACGACCTCGTAAGTCCCTTCCATCCCTGACGATCCCAGGAATATTTCCAGGAATATTTCTGTGCCGGCCGGCCCGGAACCATGGTGCGGCGCCGCCGTTCCCGCGGGGACGCGGCCACGCGCGGACGGCGCCTCACGTGAGGGCGGCGGCCGGCGGAAGTGATGGCGGCGGGGCCCCGGCGCGGCGGCGCCAAGGTGAGGGGTGGTCACGGTGGTGCTCCCGGTACCGGGCCCTCCCGCCGGCCGCTCGGCTCCCGCGGGTGGTTCCGCCTTCCCGGCCCCGCGGCTGCAGGGGAAGGCCGGAGCCGGTGGTTTCGTGCGGGCGCTGCCCTGCCGCGCCCGGCGGAGGAGCGGGGCCTGCCCCGGTCCCCGCGCTCCCCGGCAGCTCGCAGCTGTCGATGTCGCTCTGCCGCGGTGCCCGGGACACCGTCACGCACAGCTGCGAGCGGAGCTGCCGGGGCTGGGCTCCGCTCGCTGCCCGGCTGAGTGCGAGCCCTCCCTGCCGCGGCCGAGGCGGGGACTGTCACGGCGGGCAGGGAGCAGCGGCTCTGCCTTTGGCTCTCCCCAAACACGCGTGGATGTTCTCCCTATTAATGGGAATCAGCGGCTTGACTCCTCCGCGGGGAGAGCAGCAGGTTTGGCGTGGGCTGGGGTACCCGGTGTGGGGTGGATTCTCTCTGCTCTCCTGAGACCCCCCCTGCACCCCGCTCTGGCTCCCCAGCACAGCCAGGACGTGGAGCTGCTGGAGCCAGTCCCAAGGAGGCCGTGGAAGGGATCCCAGGGCTGGAGCACCTCTGCTGTGGGGAAAGGCTGAGGGAATTGGGATTGTTTGGTCTGGAGAAGAGGTGACCTAATGCAGTACCTGAAACCCTTGCAGTACCTGAAACCTGTAAGAGAGATGGGGAAGAGCTGATTACATGGGCAGGTAGTGTCAGGACAAAGTTTTACACTGAAAGAGGGTAGGGTTAGGTTGGACATCAGGAAGAATGATGTCTTCTCTGTGATGAGGGTGGTGAGGCACTGGCTCAGGCTGCCCAGAGAAGCTGTGGGTGCCCTGAGCCTGGCAGTGTTCCAGGCAGCTTGGACAGGGCTTTGAGCAGCCTGGGATAGTGGGAGCTGTCCCTGCCTGTGGCAGGGGAGTTGGAACTGGGTGATCCCTTCCAGCCCAAAGCTTTCTGTGATTCTGTGCAGTGCAGTCAGGGTTTCCCAACTGACCTGTGCTCGGTGTTACTCTGCCTTGGCTGCTCAGTGTAGGAGTTCATTACCAATACTTGTTCACACATTCCTTTGTAATGCCACTAGAAATTGCCTTGAACTTTAGATAAGCCACTTTTATCCTTTGTCTCTTATTATTTGCTAAAATAAACTTAGCATTCTTTCATCCCTTTTAACCTCCTCACTTTGTCTGACAAGCAGCTGTCCTTGTAAGCTGAGCAGCTGAGTAATCAACATCAGCAATTTCTGCATGTGTGGTTTTTCTTGGAAAGAGGAATGAGCTCAAACTCCATTTTTTCCCCTCAAGAATGTGTTTCTATCTCAAACAGTAATGTTACTTGACAAATTGCTCTGCTCGCTTGGTAATTCTGAAGGGTTGTTCTTAAACTTGTAGGAAGTCCTGAGTAAGACTGTTCAGAGGTACTTGCAAGTTATTTGTGTTAAATATTTCCAGTCATATGTGAAGATAATATAAATTATATGAAATATAAATGTAATATAAATTATATAATAAGACTATTTGTTCTAAGTGTGTTGTTTGCTTCACTTCTAGAACTCTGAGGATGTCCGGTGTAAATGCATCTGCCCTCCTTACAAGGACCACTCAGGCCATATTTACAACAAAAATGTTTCACAGAAAGACTGGTGAGTGTGTGTGGCACATAGAAAATGATAATAAATAAATAATCTTACTGGTTAAAGCCTTGTTCTGTAGAGATTACATATGAATCTCCTGTGGTGGTGCCAGGACAAAGCAGAGCATTCCCATAACTTACTGGAGCTTTTCTTTCAGAAGTACTCCAGAATTCAGCTCTGGCAAGGGACAAGGCTTAATCCCTGTAGTTTTTGTCCTGTCTTCTCTTTTGGTTTGCTTGCTTGCATGTTTAATTGTTTATTTAGATTTGGGAGGGGCAGAAGGGAAGAAAGTGATGGGTTTTGAATCCAGTGACTTGGAATGGTGTAAAGGCAAGGGAGCACAAACCTGGAACTGGGGCTTGGGAGTATTGTGTTTGCTTGCTCTACTCTTGAAAACCAGCCCATCATTTAGGAACTGTTGTTTCTGGGCTTTGGTGAGGTTCCAGTAGATTTTGCCCTTTCTAGCAACTTGGAGAAGAAAAAATGCTGATATTAATATTTCTTATATTCTCAGTAAGAGACTTACTCGTGTACTTAACCAACATGCAAGATTTCTGCAGTACTTGGGCAGTGTGTTGATACAGTCTTTCAGTCACAGATTGCACAGATTGTGCCTGGCATGTAGTTTTGATTTTTGTAGCTTGGATGCTGCATTCTTCCACAGAGCAAAATGTAGCTCTGCTTTCACATAAATGAGACAAACAAACCCTCCACTCCCCTCCAGAGGCTGTGAGGTGGCACTCAGCAGTTGCAGCTGTGAAGATGAAGTACAGAGAAGACAGAAGAGATGAGCTGGTGCCTGGCTGAGTGTTTGCAGCATTTAGCCCAGTCAAGTGTTGGGTCCCAGGCTGCTGCTGTCACTTCAGGCCTTGTGTTTCACTACCTGCTGCTGCCTGTGCCAGCACTGAGGTTACCAGGAGAAAGGTGAATCAGGATTCTGGTTCTGTCAGTGCTCTGCAGGGGCCCCAGGGCTCTGAACTCTGAATAAGAGCCTGACTCAGCAGGAAGACCAGCATTATGTAAGTGGTTGATGGAAGCAGTTGTTTCATGGCAGCTGGGTTTTAATGCTGTGCTATAGACAGCCCATAATATTGTCAACCACACTTTTGCACAGGGGACTGACTTATGTTTGGTAATCTTTTAAGTCAAATGCTCTTTATTCACTATCCTGCTGCTTAGAGAAACAATCCATCTGACTTCCTTTTTTCCCCCCAATGTCTGTACCTTGTGATGACAAGAAAAAAGAAATACAGTTCATGAATGTCAGAGAGAGGCTAATCTCCCTTCAGACAGTGAAAGGATGGAATAAGGCTCTTCTGAGTATGGTGAAGAAAGAAGGGGAATTAGTAGCTGAAATTTACTTTTATCCTTAATGTCAGTGTCAAATGATGCATTGTGCTGGATTCATATCCTTGGATTTGTTCTGCTAAAAGCTTTAATACCTTCTCTGAAAAATGAAGGCATTGTATTGAGTTAGGAAGATCTTAAATCTTGTTTAGCATCTTGTCAGTAGCTGAATTTCTCGTTTAAGTGACATAACTGTGGTGTAATGATTTATTTGTACCTGCAGTTTAGAGCAACTGAACTTAAGCAAACTGAGCTTCTCAGCTCCTGCAGCAGAGTGGAACAGCTCAGCTAAAGCCAGCTCAAAACTGACTGGGCAGTTTCTGTGTTTCCTCAGTGATTGTCTCCATGTGGTGGAGCCTATGCCTGTTCCTGGACCTGATGTAGAAGCTTATTGCTTACGTTGTGAGTGCAAATATGAGGAGAGAAGCTCAGTCACAATTAAGGTAAGAAGTGTAATTCTGTTGGCATATATTAAAGACTTCAGCTGTTTAGTAAACATGTCTGTTGTCTTTTAGAGAAATGGTATTTTTAAAGGGAAAACTGTTCCAAGGCAGTCTAAAATGTCACTTTTTTTGTAGTTGTTGTTCACAATCTTGAGCAGTAACAATAGCATCAACCTTTAGCTGAAGAGACCCTTTATTGAAGATCTCCACTTCTGAGATCAGACTTTACACCTTGCTAAAATTCCGAGTGTTTTAAGACATTTTATCAGGCTTTGGGCTCTGTTTTCCTTATAGTTTCAGTGGGCCTCTCATTGCACAGCTGCCTTATTTCTTCCTATAAATTTTCTTTATCTGTGTTTGTACTAACAGATGTTTTCTGTGCTCTTCACATTCTTGTCCCATTGGAGCCATTGGGGCCTGGACTGCTGTGAATAGACTGCGGAATGTCTTTTGGTTTTTGACAACACAGACTACTTTTTTTTTGAATTTTAGAAGTTTGGTGTTTTGTTTTGCTTGGCGACTGAATTTGGGTCTGTGCTAGACAGTGAGAGATCAGTGAGGGATGCCCCAGATTTGTCACTTGTTTAATGGTCAGGCTGAGCAGTTGTCTTGGTGAAAGTGAGAGTCATAACACTGAATTGTTTAAAGAGGCATAGCATAAGATTCTTTGCAAGGTCTTACTGTTTCAAGCTACCCCAAACCCTTTTTAATACCATGTTGTAGTTAGTTTTCCTGTCTTTCTGGGTTTAAATCATCTGGTGACACTACCAAAGATCAAACTTCGCCTTGTACTCATCTTTTGGTCTTTGCTTCCTGTTGTGAGACGTGGGGGGAAATGTCACAATCTTGGCATAAACTGTGCTTGCATTATGTAGGTGACAATCATCATATACCTGTCCATTTTGGGCCTGCTTCTTCTGTACATGGTGTACCTTACCCTGGTGGAACCCATCCTGAAGAGGCGCCTCCTTGGACATTCACAGCTCATACAAAGTGATGAAGACATTGGGGTGAGTTCACCAGAGTCTTTGTGCACTTAGTTAGCATGAAAATTGGGGTGGTTTGTTGATAATTAATTATTTGGGGTGAGCAGCTTTTTTGCCAGGCAGTGTAAATGCCTTTCCTGCTGGGAGAGGAAAAGAAATGACTTCTGTGAAGCCACTCTTTCATTTTTCTCTGGGCTGGAAAGCAGTGAGAACTGCTTCAGTTACGCCAGCTCTAGGCACAGATTATTTCCACAGAGAAGAAACAGTGTAGGAATGGAGGTAAGAATATACAGGAGTACAGCTTTTTTGGAGTTAATGATCCAGCATTGCCAGGCATCATTTTTATGGGAAGTGTTTACTGCTTAGTTTACCCTCTACAAAAAGACAGTATGGACATTGCATCTTCTATTGTTCCAACTGGAGTTTCTTCATGCTAAAACTTCAAGGAGAAATTGCTATAATGAAGCAGAATAGTAATGGATGATGACATAATTTCTTAGTATTACAGCCAGAAATCAAAATGTGACAGTATATTCCAACAGGTCAGAAGAGCTTTTTTTGGGAGAAGAAGGGGAGCAGTCCAGTAGTGACAGGATTTTCTGTCATTACTGGCCTTTCCAGTCTCTAGCACTGGGTAATAATCACATATTTTTGTTATGAAAGCAGGGTACATAAAGCATAGCTGATAAAAACTATTATCTGGGAAATTGCTGGATTTTGAATACTTAATTATCTCCTTAGCAAACAAAAACACCTTTTTAAGTGGAGATTGTCCCACTGTTTCTGAAATTCCCTGTGTATTACATGTAGACATGTTTCAACTGTCTTTGTATTGACAAAGTAAGATTTTCCCAGTCACCTCTAGGAGGACTTTGGGTTTTGTTGGGGTTTTTTATTTATTTTAAATTTTTTTTTAAATGAAGTATTTGAATGACTCTTCCTCTGTGTGCATTCTTGTAGCAAATTGGACAGCTCCTGCTTGAATTAAGTGAGCTTGTGCTGTATGCTATATCTCAAACAAATGTATAGCTTAGATAAACTATCTTAATGCCTCCAAATGTGATTTAGTCTTTTGATTGTAGATGGAAGAAGTGAAATAAGTCCCATGGCAGAGTTCAGGTTAACTGCAGAATGGATTTACCTCAAAGTCTGGGTCCATCTCAACCAATGTTATGTTTTGCTGTAGCTTTTCTGTGAACATAACATAATTTGAGGTCCCTTATGAGTTATCCCCATTCTTGCCTTCCCTCTTGCAAGTTCTTGAGATATTCTTGTCACACTTCAAAACGACCATGTCCATGGATTTTGTGGCTGAATTTCAAGGCAGTATGTTCACTCTTTCTTGTTGCCCATTGGTGACAGTGGCAACTGATGAACGTAAGCCACTTCCTTGGTCCTTTTGCTTCTTAAATTATTTTTTCCTCTTTGTGTCACATAGAAATTGGCAGTATCTAGCCTTGGAGCTGAGAATTTTGTTTGTGAGGAAGACCAGTATGATCTAGACTGTCCTGTGCTCTCCCATGTGTTTTACAGTAGCAAACCATGTGTTGTTATTATGATTTTTTTCCCCTGTGAATGAAATGACCTGTCCCCTGTTAAATGCCCATTCTAGATATATCCAATTGTATATATTTTTTTGTGAGATGACTGTCTGTTGTTCTCTATAGGAATATTTCTTTAATGCTCATTGTGGCTTTGGGACTCAGAGCAATCATTTCAATAGATATCATTAATGCTAATCTATGTAGAGCTGACACTTGGCATTGAGCTGCTCTGCACAGTCATATCACAAAGTATCCATTGATATAAATGTCTTCAGAAATGTTCTGGAAAAAAAAAACAGAATGTGAAATGTAGGGATAGAAAAAGACAGTTATTTAATATAGGAAATAACAATGTTATTTTTCATTATGCATATGATACTTTCTGATGTAGCTTTAGCAGCATGACTTTGATCAAACAGTTTAATAGCTAAACGAGAAGTTCAGTTCCAACTCTCTCTGTTTACACCTTGGCTATATTTGCTAGCAGAAAATAAAGCCTTGCAGGTACTGTTAGAAAACAGAGAGAGTAAACATTAAACAAGCACTGGACTCTTATTGAGCTCTGTCACTTAAACAGCTGTATTGACACTGTGCTTTCAGACAGCTCAGCACAATAGGCTTAGTTTGGTAAACATCAGGGTGTGTTGGTTTGGTATAGAAGCTGTGTGTGAACATCCTGAACTGCCTGGCAGAAAGGGCCAGGAGCTGGCAGGGAACTGACCCCAGTTCAGTTGTGAAGTGCATTCATCACAGTCACGGGGGTGCTTGGGTCTGCTCTGGGCTGCACATGGATGCAGGACTGCTGTGATCCTGCAGCTTACCTGTGCAGCACCTAATTGACAGTACAATGAAGTGTGGTCTGTTGAGAAGTCTGTGGAAGTTCCTGTCAGTGAGAAATCAAAGTACAGTTCCCACAATTCAAAAACCTCCTTGGTCATTGTCACTGACCAGCTTGTTGGGACATTTCATTTACCTTAAAGAAAGACAAAACCAAACCAGCCCCTGAGTGGTGTGGAACATAAGGACCCAGCAGGCTCGGGGCTGGACCTTGTGAGCAGTGACAGTGGCTTTTTGCCCTTGCAGGACCACCAGCCCTTCGCCAACGCCCACGACGTGCTGGCGCGCTCGCGCAGCCGCGCCAACGTGCTCAACAAGGTGGAGTACGCGCAGCAGCGCTGGAAGCTGCAGGTGCAGGAGCAGCGCAAGTCCGTCTTCGACCGGCACGTCGTGCTCAGCTAAGCGGGGCTCGGGCAAGGAGCCCCGGGGATGCAAAGAGCTGACAGAAGTCTTCCTGATCCTGCCAATTCAGAAGAGTTTTCTTGAATGATTTGTTATTGATTTAAAAAAAAAAACAAAAAGCAAACAACAAATTAAAGGAGTGTTTGAACTTTGGAGGGATGTACTGGAGTGGAAGGAGTTTAAACGGATTAGTTAATCAAAAGCTTAAATCTTTACGTTTTCAAATGGCTTTTACTAACAAAACTGAAAAGAAA
The DNA here is from genome assembly GCF_014805655.1 of Passer montanus. Taxonomy (NCBI): domain Eukaryota; kingdom Metazoa; phylum Chordata; class Aves; order Passeriformes; family Passeridae; genus Passer; species Passer montanus. The sequence goes on from NW_024366591.1 coordinate 922,828, forward strand.
ACAAACCCTAAGATACCTTGGGTTGCCACTGTGGTACATTATTTACAGTTGTGACTTTATGGTGATTTTTAACTATATATTTCTCTCTATTTATGTGGTTAAAAAGTACCTGGGAACACAGTAATAACTTGCAACTCACTAATCACTTTATGTAAAGACCTTTTGTAAATATACTTGGATTTTCTGCTGATTGATGCTAGGTACTGGAAATCAAAATCTTACAGTGCAGTGTTGGTCTCAGAGAATGAAACCCTGCTGGCTGTGTTCATTTGGTTTCTTGCACTCATACTTTCAAGATGCTTGTATGGCAAGTGATGTCTGCAGACTTGAGGCAAAACATAAGTGGACACTGACTCCTGGAGCTGCATATTTCAAGTACTGTGATGTAGATAAATTCAAATGCAGTGCACATTCAAGCCAGTGTTGATATTTTGTTCTATTTTGCTTTAACAGCTTAATATATTGTAGGTGTATGATAGCTCTTATAAAATCTTTCCCTTTCTTTTCATGGGTAAAGTCTCAGGAGTTAGTATAAGATGAAATATTTATTATAAAAACCTTCCTGCATTTGTTTGGATTGATGGTGTAAGGCACATACTTTCTCTAGCACCTGTCATCTTGGGAGTTAGGTGTATTTTTTTATCTGTGACTCTGTACTCATCTCTCTTCAGAGGTTATACAGTTGCTGGATGACTAACTTTCATATATCCCCTTTGGAATGTAACAATTAAAGATAAAACTGATTTTTGAAAAATGGATCTGCATTATCAGTTTGTCATCATTTTTCTCCCTCATTATCCTGCATGTAAATCCATCTATAAAAGTGCTGTAAACACACTTCAGAGAAGAAATGTGCACTTCTTCAATGATTAGGTGAAGAAAGGCTCATCAGATTGTTAATTGAAATAAGTTTTTAATCCCTGACTCAAGTGTAGCTGTGCATATGTAGTTGCATTATTGTGTGACAGTTTTCAGTTCGGTGTGGAAGGAGGTGGTCCATGGATGAATACTCTGTTTCTGGGTAAGTTTTGGCTTGCTTAGTCCATGCCTGGTACAGGGCTTTGTTTCCATGTCAGTCCTGTAGACTTCCAAACCTGACTTAACCTGGAGTGATTTAAAGCAGGTGGTGAATTGGTGGATCCACAGGATTCTTGCTTTAAATTAAAAAAAACCAAAAAACCACAAGGATTGACAGGTCAAGAAAAATAAATTCAGGCTTGGATTCAGTTTTGGTGTTCAGCATGGCCCCAGTGAGTGGGAAGTGTTTAGTTGTGCTGTTCAATTACTGGTTGTGACACTTAGGGTCTACTAAAGAAAAAGAATGCAACTTGTTGGTGGAATACATGCCTTGATTGTTGAGTATCCCAGTCCTGGGAGTTGTTCTACCTCTTGGCTGCCTTTCCCATCAGGTCTGAAGCTGGTGTGGGAAGGGGGATGTTGGATACAGCACTGTGGCTCACACAGGGGCAGCAGAAGGTGAAGCTTTCTTTCCTTGATGGGTGACAGTCACAAGAAGCAGGACTGAATGTATGTCCCTCTTTTGCTAGAAGTATTTCTGATCTTACAGTTATAAGCTAAACTGGTTCAGGTTTGAATTTTTTTGTGTGGTTTTATTTTGATTGATAGAAGAGCCAAACCATGAGATAGTCCTAAGTGTCAATCCCGTAAAATGTGGGAATTCTGAAGATAGGTGTCTGTTTTCTTGCAGCTGTAGAATTGGACAGCTATACACTGATATATGTAGCATCTAAGTACATGTATACATTGCATTATCGATTCTGTACTGTCTGTCTTTCTAAGCAAAACTTGTGCTGCTGCTGTTGGCTCACTGTTTTCAAATCTTCTCTTATATATATTCACCTTTTATATGGTGTTACACTCAACTCTAAAAGAATTTCCCAAAATTACAGGTATAATGATTAAATTTAAAGGCCTTAAGCTGGCTAATAATATGTGTCCTCATCTGTAGTGGAGAGAAATCTATCACAAATTTCTAAATAAATTCTGTTTTTCTGTGTTTAAAATGAAGCTATGGAAATTAGTTTGCTTATGCCTTGACAGTGAATATTTACCTAAATTCTAGCCAATTGTTCTATTTAGATATTAGAGTACAAAATACCAATAAATGAAAATACTGCTCTGTATTTTCAGTACTATACTGTAGGAGTCTGCAGCAGAAGGCAAACAGGAAGTGAACAAACCACATTCCTGATTACTTTTTCAGGTAATCTGGATATGTTCAATAGCAGTTTCAAAATTTCTAGCCCTTAATGCCAAGTTTTGTTGCCATCATAGCTGTGGTGTGGGTGGAAAAGCCCAACCAGAAATGAGCAGATCTAACTGTAAGCTACTTTGCATGTTGTCAATTGACTATAAATTGCAGCAGTCATTGACTCAGTGGAACAAGCTACATAATTCAGGTAAGAGACCTGCATGTTGCTGTATCTAGCCATAGATCTTCTCTGAATATCAATGTTCTTGTAAATCACTTCTACCAGCCATTTACTAACAGTGTTCTCATAGCTTTTTAATGAATCTTGTTTAGTGTGATCTCTTATTTAATAAGGTGTAAGAAAAAATGGAATGTTAACATCTTTTTTTTAATATCACTCAGATATTTTCAGGTATTCATCACTCTTTAAACGGCACATCTTGTTATCCTGGATTTTACTTTCATCTGAAGATTGGTGAGTCTCTAGCCTAACAAGAAAATGTTCCTAACACTTTGTGCAGGTGTTGAGGCAGCAGGTAACTGTTCTATGTAACCTTGTTGCACAGCAGAAGTGTTGGTACTAAGTAACAAATACTGCAAGTATCTCTTCTTGAGGGGTTCTGTTGGTTGTGGTTTCTTCTCTAGAGTGATATTGTACCATAATTTTTTTTTTTTGCTATGTGGCAGACTTCTCTTCCTCAGTGTTTTTAAGTTGTTAGCAGCAGAAAGCTTTTTTGGGCAATAAGCCAACCTGTATAAGTAGAAAAGGGAAAGTTGACTGTCTACTATTTTCATTTTATGAGGACTGTATATTCACATATGTAAAAATATGTGAGTTTTTTGCATGCATATTAATGTGAAATACCACATTCAATATATCATCTTAATAAAATGGAAAACCTGTGCAGAGGATGGATTTCAATCTTAATTCCATATCTGTCAGGTGTTACGTCCACTCACACAAAGATTTACAAGAAGTTTAGAGATGAGAAATTTCCATGTGTGTTCATGCTTTTAGCCTACCTACAGAAGTACCTGTTTAAGATGCATGGGACTCCCACTCATGCCTAACAGCTGTAAATTAATTCTTCACTCACAGGATTTCTGTTTTGAAATCTATGTGCATTAGAAAAAGAGAAAACTCTGCATACAGAGGCATTTTGACACACTATGTTGTGAGAACAGGTCCATACCAATAAATATTCTCTGTGTAAATGTGGCAGGTATGAAGTCGTTAGGAAACATTACATTATCCCTGTATCCTTGTGAAGGATTTATGTTATGGAACTGTGATTGGAACATCTGAAGCTTTGCCAGATTTTTGTGAGTATGGAATCCAGCAGTTTCTGGTAATCTAGTTTATTGTTCAGGTGTGGATTCCATTTTAGAGGATGCAGTAGAGTCTAAGTGCTTTAGACAACAATGTAGGGATGTACAAGTAGATGGTGAGTAAGAGCATTTTTGGATCAACTCTGTGTAGTCAAGTATTGGTTGCAACCTGTGAGGGTGGCTCACAGTGGTTCTTTAAAAATCAGCTGGTTATTTCAAATGTATTTAAAGAAGCTATTAGGTAACAGTCATTACATTCTCAGCAGTTAGGCTGATGTTTAGCTGTTTGAATAATGATATTGGGAAGGCACCACAATGCAGCTTCTTATAAACCACTGCAAGAGTATCTTTGTGATTAATGTGTCAGGGAGATTTGAGTAGTTAGACCTGCTGTAATGCTGCTCTGAAGAGAGGGTGTGAGGGTAGGCCAGTCTGACTTACAGGTTCCCAGCAGGGCCCCAACAGCTGTGTGCCATCCCTTCTTTGTATTAGTAGGACATGCATTTGTCCTTTAATAAAGTGTCCATTTCATAAATATGAAATATTTAATGTTTAATTTCTAGCAACAGGATTGTTTTTAGTATTTCATGTCTGTGTTTAATCTGAAGGTAGGTGGAGAAGGAATGTGAGGAGGACCCAAGGAGGTGTTAGATTTAGTGGAAATTCTCTTGTCTCTCTAAACTTCTTGTAAATCTTTGTGTGAGTGGATGTAATACCTTTCAGACATGGAATTAATATTGAAATCCATTCTCTGCACAGGTTTTCCATTTTGTTAAGATGATGTATTGAAGCAAATCAAGTGAATAGACAGAAAAATAATTTGTCTTTGAAGGCTCTTTGGTATGAACAGGGGGTCTTTTACTGGAATTGTAGATGTAGTTTTTTTCAGGGATGGGAAGGGAGTGGGGAGAATGCCACAGATGTTGGCCTGCTTTATTTTTTGTTTGTAAGTTTTGGTGGATTTGGAGCAAGCTAGAACTATGGGAAATGCATGTACGTAGAGTCTCTTAATTTCTAAAGCTGAGGTGAAAGGAGGCTGCTTTCTCTTTCCTTCAGAGTCTTTTACTGGAACTGTAGGTGTAGTTTTTTTCAGGGATGGGAAGGAAGTGGGGAGAATGCCTCAGATGTTGGCCTGCTTTATTTGTTTGTAAGTTTTGGTGGGTTTGGAGCAAGCTAGACCTATGTGGAATGCATGTAGGTAGTCTCTTAATTTCTAAAGCTGAGGTGAAAGGAGACTGCTTTCTCTTTCCTTCAGGAAACTTTAGTGGCTTTATATTAATATCTGTTGTGTATTAATTTAATCAGTGTGACCGACTTGCACTTTCTTGTACTTTTCAAATGGGATGTCTTGTTCTACCTGGTCTTCTTACATCATTCTGAAATGTCACAAATGCATTAAAAAAATCTCTTCTGGAAAATGTCAGCAAGGTCTAGAGTTGCTAAGTCCAGGTGAGTTTTTTATACTGCTCAGTGTGAGTTGGTTTAAGTATTCTGTAATTATGTGTTCCCAGGCTAAATGCAGAACCTGATGGATGGCAAAAGCTACTGTAACCTCATCTGTGCTGAGGCTCAGCACATCCAGCTGGCAAGGCCTTTCTGTGCAGACCCACTGGTCACGTTTCACGTGTACCCAGAAACACCAAACCAGGTCCCTTTGGCTGAAGATTTGGCATTCCTTCCTTTCATGTCGGAGCATCTCATCACAGAGACCTTCTACAGCGAGCCCTGCCCCTTTCCCTACCAAATGCCCCATTCCAGTCTCCACAAAAGTGAGTATGGGTCAGCTTTCATCAGGAAGAGGAATGAGAGGGAAAGGCAGCGTGTGAAGTGTGTCAATGAAGGCTACGCCAAGCTGAGGCACCACCTGCCCAAGGAGTACTTGGAGAAACGGCTCAGCAAAGTGGAGACCCTCCGTGCTGCTATAAAATACATCAGGTACCTGCAGTCTGTGCTGTGCTCTGACTCTCTGGTGGCTGGGAAAGGTGTCACGGAGCCAAACCAAGCACCTAAAGCCAAACCAACCCAGTTTTTGAAGACCATCTGAAGTGTTCCAAAGGCATCCTGTCTGGGAATGTAGTAGCCGCTGTGTCAGTGACGTGTGTGTTCCTGGCACTTCTTGGGAGCAGATCGTGGCGCACGTCAGTATCAGCCCACACAAGAGCTTTAACGTTGCAGATAGTTACTACACTTAGATATCAGAGGGACAACTGGGAAAATCTCAGCTGAATGACTTAAGTTAATTCATGAAAATCAGAACGACTTTCTAAATTTGTCACCAAGCTAAAAATGTGACAGCTATATGTGTGAAGTAACTGTATGTATCATCACAACTTCATTGCTTTAAAATAAAATCTCTCTGCTTATGGGACTGAGATTCTTCTCATTTTCTGTCATGTTATTGGTTTACTCTCACATGCACTTTCTTAAAATATTCACTCTAATTGCCAGTGTTTCTTTTAAAATGCCTTTTTAAAGGTTCCAAGGAGGGTTGTTAGATACCAAAAGAAAGGATAATTTAGTTTAAAACTGAGAAAAATAGAGTAGGGTAGGAGCTCTCTGAAGTACAGTTACTGAACATAGGAAAAGCATAAAGTTTAGTGAGTGCTCTTCCATCATTTTCTTATTAGTGAACATTTTAATCACATTGAAAACTTTTTGACATTGAGAAATTTCTATTGAAAATTGGATTGTTGTACAGATGCCAGTGCCCTTAAAAAATACTAGGACTGCTTACAAAATACTCTAAACAGGACTAGCAAGGTTTTAGTCATCATCATAAAAATAACCTGCCATATAAATTTTTTTGGCCTTTGATAATGGTCGAGGTCTGGAGTGGTCTTCCCCAACCTCCCAGTCGGTTCCTCTGTACTGCTGATGGTTTCAGTTAAGTGTGATAAAATAGAACTGTGTGAAGATGATGAAGAGAGATTAGCTCATAACCAATAAAATGTCTTAACATTTACTCTGTGCGAGGGAATCATTGATGCTAAATAATTCTGCTGATAGCATGAGAGCTTGTAAGCTGTCTGTGCAGCAGAAGGCACAAAAAAATGGTTACAGACTTCCCAGGTGATGTATCCTTTTCCCTTACTGCAGTTATCCCACCCTGTTACTTGTTTTTATAGCAGTGAGTTGAAACATGCCTAAAAAAAGGCAATTAAGTGTTCCAAGTACCACCTTCCCCCACAAAAAAACACAAACAAAACCAACCAAACAAAAAATCAACAAATGTCAACTTTTTGTCTTTCTTTTAAGGAGGATGTGAAAATTAGGGATCTCAGCAGAGATTAACAGGTAGGTTTCTGCATTATAATATGACATAATTTTGATAGGCACTTTGTAAGAGAGGTGTAGAATTCATTAATCCTTCCCACTTATTGTGAAAGGAGAAAGTTGTAAAGTGGTTTGACCTTGGTTTGTCTCAGCTTCAACCTTTCTGTGCACATTTCAGACATGTTTATTTGTCACACCCTGTGGTGGGAAGCTTTTTTTAAGATTTTCCTTAACCTGAGCTGTAACTTTGATGTTGGTTTTTGCCCTGCAATCATAGGCAGGAGCCTAGAGGACACTGAGCTATCTTAAAATTGCTTCCCTGTGGTGCAGGAGATCCACGGGGAGCTGAAAATTGAGCGAATGTGTGGCAGTCAGGCGGTCCTCTCTGAAGTCACATTCTGCTGGGTTTTAACCAGTCAGGTCAGGATGTCGTCCAGCCCTGGGGATAACAGCTGTGGCAACCTCCCTAGCAACTGGGAAACACTGGCAGCAAAAGGCTCCCTGTGTCCAACAGGCAAAAGGGTGGCATTTCTGCATTCAGGCTAAATCCAGGTGGTGTATTGTTACCAATAGCTGGTAAGTATAAAATACTGCTGTGCCAAAGTACTTGGAGTTATCCAGAACAAGCAGCTTAATTGCCTTTGTCAGTGCACTGGTTTGTGTAGAAACAGAGGTGTTAAAATGTGCTTTAATGTAGAAATGATAGTTGCCTTTCTTTGCAAGGTATTACTGATTCCATCCTGTTTTGGTTTATAACAGCAGTTTGTGCAGTCATGAAATAAATTGATATATTGTGCTGATTTTCTGACTTAAATATGAATTTTGCAGCAGTTAATCCACTCTTCTTGCTGGATTTGCTGTGCTAGTTTTCTGAAATTATGTATCTATCTGGGAGTCTCCATAAAAAAGTCTTCCAGATCATATTTCTTAGATAAGAGACAAAATACCATCTAAACATGAGTGCTTAAACTGCATTTTGTAAAATAAATTAAGCACTTAAATTTTATAGGTTGTTGAATTTCCATGCAAGTGTTGTCATAAGTGTTTCTAAGCAATATTTAAAAAGAAAAAAATTAATGGAAGCTTGTCTACTACATCTTTTGAAATTACCAGAGATAGCATCACATCATTGATCTTACTGTGACAGCCTCTGAATAGTTATCACTTGTCACATCTGAGCATCTCATTCTTTCTTGTTGCAAGCCATAATCCTACTGTTAATAAAACATGACAGGACAGCTGAAAGATCAAAATATTTCCTCTTAATACATCATTATAAATAAATAACAGGGAAATGTAATCTAACATCAAGTTCAAAACCTGTCACGTTTACTCAGCTTGTCAACTTCAGCTGTAATTTGTGTCTCAGCTTGTAAAACAGGGAAGGTTTGGCTGGCTCTGTACAAGAAAGCTTTAAAGGAAGAATGTATGTATAAGAAAAGAGAGCTGGAAACAAAGAGGGAAACAAATGTTGGAGGGAGGTGAAAGTTATTATTTTCCTGGGGATTTTCACAGCATTTATAGTTTCCTTGAGTGTTTCTGCCCTTTTTCCAGGTTAGGATTTGGGTCAGTGAAGATCACTGAAGTTAGTCATGTGGGCTCATCTGGCCAAATGCCAGTCTGAATATTTTGAATTCAGTGCTTTTAAACAAAAATAAACAATTAACCAAAATTACTGTGTTCTGAGGTACACTGGCCAGCTCTTGCTTGTCTCTTTTCTTCCAACAGGTCACGGCTGAGTCCTGCAGGCAGCAGCTTTTCCAAGTATGGCTCGTTTGGAAGGGTCCCTGCCCAGGGGTCACAGGTATTGCAGTGTGAGGCCAGCTTTGGACAAGTTTTCATGTTCCACTGTCATATCCACAATTAATCCCTGCTGCAGGAACTCTTTTGTTGTGTATCCTGCCTGGATTGCTGAGCACCTTGACCCCAAAAGGTAAAATCAAGTTCCTGCTTAAGTCTGTGATTTGCTTTTTGTTTATCTAAAGGGATAAACCAGGCTGGTATATCAGATTAATAAATTAGCAGCTTGAACATCATTTGAGCTTTCCCACCCCTGCACTGGCAGTTTTTTAAATGTATTAACTAAAGTTATTTGCTGCCTTGGAGATTATGAAGAGCAAAACCTGAGTAAGCCTCCTGTCAAAGAAACATTCCTTTAATATTATTGGGATAAATAAAAGCATCTTGCCCTAACAGTCATCTTCCATGAAATGTTGCCAATGCTTTGTGACAGGGGATTATTTTCCCAGTTTTGAACTAGAAGCTGTCATCAACCAGCAGCTTTGTTGTTTACTTCTCTGCTTTGCTGTTCCCTGAATGCTGCAGTGTAAACCATCAGCTCCAGCACTCTGGAGTGCACCTACGCTGTGCTCTGTGCTGCAGATGGATCTTTTCTCCTCATCTGAAGGGTTGCATTGTCTTGCCAGGTAAACAGCAAAAGGGCTGGTGCAAGTAATGCTGACCAGGGTACCAGCATGCTCCTGGTTCACTTCCTGTAAACCCTAAAGCAAAGAAATCTGATTAAAATTGGGCACTGATGTGTTTTTCCCTGGATCAGGGAATTATCCCAGCACAAACAAGTTTTCTGTTTCTTCCCACACTATTTGGCCTGTGGGAGTGCTACAAAATGAGGTGGAGTGTTCCAGTTCTTAAACCTTACAAGATGATTTTTTTCATGACCTGCAGAATCTATTTCTTTCAGGGCTGACCCGTTTTCTTTTCTTCGAGGTGCCAATGGATCAGCCACTGCCTTCCCTCCCTTGGCCCAGCATGGAAGAGCCTGGGGGACTCAGGGGGCACAGACTGCAACGTGCCTGTGCTGGCTAGAGGGGAACAAGATGGATTTTATTACCCTGGAACAGTAAAAGAGGAGATAGAGGTGAGTGATGGTTGCTGTGTGGGCATGTGTAACAGGGAGCAGCCCTCACACACCACCTGAGTTCAGTGTAGCAGGTTTTGGTTCGGTTTTTGATAAGATTAGAGTACAGCTCACCAGGGCAGCAGCCTTGTGCTGGCTACTGAGGCAGACTGAATCAGCCCCAGTGCTGCTGCCAGCAGTGTCGGGGCTGCTGTTGTGTGTAGACACAGAAACAAACAGCACAGGAAAAGGGTTTGTGTTTTATGTACACATGTCCAGCTTGAGTCAGCCACAGACCAGGCTCAGGGTCTTTCCAGAAGGGGTAGTGAAAGCTTTAATTAATTGGTTTGTTAGCACTTCAAACTTAAACACAGAAAGGAGCCTGTTCTTTCTCAAGAACAGGGAAGTACCTCATCTCATTGTTGATGGAAAGCCTCTTGACAGGCCTTAATAGAAAATAAAAAAATAGAAAAATAGAAAACAGAAAATAAAAATTCCCAACAACCCCTCAAGAAGTAGAGCCAGTGTTGTATGTAATGAGGAAGGACTTGGGCATGAGAGATGAACAGGTCTGAATGGCTTTAGTGACCCCTGTTCCTTGGCACACACAGCATGGTTTGGGAAATACACTTGTCTATAGCTTTTTCTCTTGGGAAAGAAAATACAGTGGTGTGAATCTTGCTTTCAGTCATCTTGCTTTCAGTCATATTGCTTTCAGGTGAGCCTCACTGAGCTTTTTTTGGGCTGTCTCAATGCTGAACTAACACCACACACCCTAGCTGCTGTTCAGGCTTGTTTTGCCCTGGTCATATAGGCCCAGGATGGTCTCCCAGCAAAAGCTGCATTACCTGGCACATTATGGAGTGTTTTTCAGTGGAATTGTTATTTTTTTTCCTGGTAACAGAGTGAAAGAGGCATGTTCCTAGTAGAGTTTGCCAAACCACTAGTGTCACGTGGAAGGCATCCAGTGTGTGTGCAAAAAAACAGCCCAGGATGGCATCCTGGAATATGTGAATGGGATGAAGCACTCCTTGCTCCCTGGAGACAGAGTGCTGGCACCCTGGGAGCCAGACAGGGCCAGGTATGGCCCAGGAACTGTCCTCAGAGGCATTGAGACAAGGGATCCCTTACGAGGTAAGAAAAGTGCTGCTCTCTTCCTCCTCTTGTTCCTCTGGAGCACCAGTGAGGATCAACTCCTGTCAGGGTGCTGCTGCCAGAGAAATAACAGAGCACAGACTACAGCTCAGTGTTGCTCCAAGCTTGCAGGGGCTGATGGATATCTGTGTGTAACCACACCAGTGTGACCCTAAGGAGGCTGTGACTCAAAAATGTCATCATCTTTGTCCATGGGTGTAGCTGGGACAAGGCTGTGGCTGCCATGTGCAGGACTGTGGCCTTTTCATGACAGACACAAGTGAGACAGCTTCCAGGAAGCATTCATCTGAGCTTAAATGCTCACATTTGTACCAAATGGTACATCTGGGGGTGATTTTATCACCCAGACGTAGGAGCTTTCAGCAGCTCATTCATTTTCCCTGTGTCTGACAGTCAAGCTCCACTGACATACCAAAATACCATTCTCAGAGCAGTACTGCTAAATTTGGCAGCAACAACAAAAATTACTGTCACAGTTTTCTTGTTCCTCTGATGACAAATTGGGAGGAAAGATGCTGCCAGGCCTGTTGTTTTAGCCACGGTGTCCAGGCTACCCACTCACCTCTGTGACACTGTGGTGGGGTGTTAGAGAAGGGCAAGAGTTGATCCTGCCTCTTGACAGGAGTAGAAAGTGCATAAAGCTGCAAAGCCTGATCTGTCTGTGTGCACTGCCCAGGCAGGCCAGCTGCTTAAGGCTGCTTGCTTTTTCTCTTAACAGCCTCAGAAGATGAAGAAATTACAGTCCAGTTCTGGAATGACAAGCAAGTGAAACTCCCACGTGGTGTGGCTCTGTGGATCCCTCCTAGCCTGTGGGAGAGGATTGTGGAGATGATCCACATGCCCTTCACCAGCAGGCTGAAGCCCAGACCAAGCCAGGACTCTAACTCTTCTATTTTCCCCTGCAGTCCTAAGGCAGCCCTGATTCCTGTTTGTGCTCTGTGTAGCCTTGCCAAGCACTGCTTGCTCTGCTCTCCCTGCTGGCCACATTTCCACCACCATTGTGCTGGTGGTGTCTGCTGTTCATTAGCCTGGGGAAGGTGCATCTGCTGCTGCCACCCCTGTGCTGCTGCCTGGTGGCCTCTTCCCTCCAGGTCTCTGGTCTTTCAGGACAAAGCTGAAGAGGCAGAGTCCAGCAGTGAGCTCTCTCCAGGCCTTCTAGAACTGAAAGGCACAAAAGAAGGAGAAGCTGCAGCTGTGGCAACATCTTCTCCCTCTTCTGATTCAGAGAGGGACCTGAAGCCATCACCCACTAAGAGTACTCTGGGGGACAGTGCTGCTAACACAGGCTCCAGCTGTCTTGAAAAGTCCAGGCTAAGGAATTCTGCCAGACCTGAGGGGGAATACTGGAAAAAAAACCACTACAAGTCCCATTCCAGTAATTCAGGTACCTTCAAACAACCCCACAGGGAAGCAGATGTGGAGGGAACAAAACCAAAGGCTTCTGGGCAGGGCAGTCACTTTGCAGGTTATTTGTATTGATACTGTAAATTTGCATATCAGACTGATAAAATTCTTCCCCCTCCTCGGTGTTTCTGCTGCCTCATCTGGCTCTTCTTTTGGCCACTCATCCCATGGAAAACTACCAGAACAATTAACTGCATTTGGAAGCACAGCTATTCCTCTCTGTTTCTTGTGATTTTATGCCTTTTATGATGCTAACATCTTCATTAACCTGCACAGCTCACCCATTCAGAATAACCAGAAAAAATTCCTTTCAGGTTTAAAGTGCATTTTTCTCTCTTCTGAAATGAATGTTTCTCCATTTCAGTTCTGGTTTCACTCTTAGATACAATTTCATTCCTTCCCAGGACCTGGAAGTTGTACAAAGGACCATCTGGAATCCAAAGTCATCTCCACTGGGGACATGTCCAGTGTGGCCCCAGCTCAGCAGAGTGCAATGTTTGAAACCACTGAGCAGACTCCCAGAGGGCAACTTACACGGAAAAAAATCCTAAGAAACCAAGATTTCAAGCCATCATTGAGGGTAAGATAATCTGTATTAATTCTGTAGTTATGTAAGCAGGAGGTTTGTTTGGATGGAAAAAAATCTTGTAAATGGTTTGGAACCTGGCAAGAAAAAGGCATTGTTTGTAACTGCTTCCTGAGGCCATCCACCAGTTCTGTGATGGGTAGGAAAGTTCTCCACTAATGAAACCCAAACAAAAATCCCCAAGCCTTAAGGAAGGGCTGAAGCTACTTGGTAAAATGGAAACAAATGTCAGTAGCCATGTAAGCATTCAATAATACAGATTTCAATTCAGAAACCTGCCAAATGTCCACTGACATCTATCCAAAGTAGTCCTGTGTTAAATCCATGGAAAGGTGCTGAGCTCTGCCTATCAAATTGTGATAGTCACAATTTCTGTCTCAGAGATAAAAGCAGATTCTTTGGTAAACAGTCTTTGCTGAGTTCTTCTCTTCCTCACTAGAGGCAAGCAGTTTAAACGGCAGATTCCTGCTGTGAAGGTGGGGGATACAGAGTAAGAAAACTGTGTCACAGCTAGGAACAGCACCACCACCCTGGTTTTTAGGCTGGTTTCCCTCATGCTTTAGAAAAACTTGAAAAAAAATCATACCATAAATGCTAAAAAAAGCAAACACAGAATGAAGAAAAACCTTACAAGAAGAAGGGGAAGATGAAAGAGAATGTCAGGATGAAGAGAAACAGTGCTCTGCGCAAGAGCATCAGGGTAGAATTAATAAATTATATTCATGAAATCAAATATTAGCTTCTCTGTACCTTCATGCTCTTGGCACTGTGAGCTGACTGCAAAGTAAAACTTGAAATGTGCTAAACATGCATGTTTAGAGATGAATCCATTAATAACATGTCTTGGTGAACAGAGAATATACAGGAATGCATCTTGTATTCTCACAATTGCACTCATTCATTTTAAGCAGATGCCAACTTATCAACTGTATGGTTCCTACTTTCTATTCTACTTTATTGGTTAAATAATCTTAGTTACGTAACTACACACCTTTGTAATTGATTTCCTAGGAATTTTCAGGCCAGTATGGAGCTCCAGGCAGGCATGCTCTATGTAAGCAGTGGCAGAGCTGTGCACTGAAGTGACATGAGTTGCCTTTTGGTAAAACTAATAAGAAAGCAGAATTGTTTCATTCCAGCCCCAAAGCAGCAGCATGAATCACAGTAGTGGATGCAACGTGGCAATACAGGGCATAATGACAGAATTTTATTCCTGTAAAATAGCCCCTTGGTGATTTTAAACCCAGAAGATCCATTGCTACTCTGAGATAGCTGAAGCAGTTTTATCACATGCTGCAGGCTGCATCAGAAATGGCTTGCAGCAAACAAGTGGAGTGACAGGACAGGCTTCCCAGAGGTACTCTCTGGGGGGCTGATGCCCCCTCACTGCAGTCAACAAAATCCTGACTTCTGAAGTAGAAAAGTTTTAAATCAAAGCCTAGCAGCTTCTGAAAAATCCTTTGGTCTTGCTGTCCAATTGTGTGTTTCAGCAGTAAAGTTTGTGCCAGCCCAGAAAATAGACCAGTATTAAAGCTATGTGAGGCAGAGGTACAGCCAGCAAAGCAGCAGTTAACAAAGACACTGATGCTTTTTTTAGACCAGACTTCTGAGGGATTTGTTTTCTGTCCTCCAGGAAGGCTTTGCAGCATCAGAAGAACAAAGATACAAAGCAGCATCAGATGATAAATGTGAAGTGACTTGTGCTGGAGCTGACAAACCTGATGTTACAGAATCTGTCAGAGCTCACTTGCAGCAAAGCAGAGAGAGACATGATCAACCAGAATTCAGTACATATACTACTGATCAAGTCAGGGGCTGAAATTTCAGGTAAACTGCTTCTACTCTATCAGTGTTATATTTTTTAAACAAATCAAGTTCTGCTTTAGGTACTGTCTCAGTAGAATATCTTTATGGATGACTATATAATTTTAATAAGTGAGAAACTCTGCTTTTACCCACATTAAACTTGAGCATCCTCATTCTTTATTCCAAAGTGCTACAATAAATTCCTAACTATTTGGACTTGACTTTACAATTCTGGAGAGATCAGATGAGCTGGTAGGAGCACTAAAAGCCTGAATAGATGCACAGCCAGAGTCCAATAAACCTCCCATTTGTCTACAGTTCTCTGGAGTGAGCCACAGAAATTCATCAAAGCAGTTTCTGTTTGTAGAAAGCCAGGAGGAATGGAGAAACAATACAAGCTGACAGCTGAAAGATTTTTTTTTTGGGGAATAAAGCACAAGCAAAAGTAGCCAGAGGCTAAAGGACCTGCTACTGTAGATATGAACAACAAAATGATTAGCATTCAAGCTACTGATTTTTATATTCTGATGAAAATGAATGGAAACCTTAATACTATCGGCTACAAAAAGATGACAGATTACATCACTAGTTCTAAACATGGAATCTGGTCCTTTGGCAAAGTTCAGCATCCAGGGAGTTTTGTTATGGGGACTGCTTGTGTTTAAAGCATATGAACTTGGCCATGAGATGCAATTTACTGCTAAGATGCTTAGCAGTAAATTGGAGAATTTAGGGTACCTCACAGCCCCCAGAAAAGGGGTTTAGCATGGTCTGCAAAGAGACAGAACCTGAATCAATAGCTCATGTGCCTAGACTGAACACCTGACAAATATTTCAGCACCTTTCTGAATTGGGGCTCTAGGCAGTGAATTCCATTTGCATTTCATTTCTTTACCTAGAAAAAGTACAGATAGGAGAGTGGCTTGTGAGCCAGCTGCTCTAAAATCAGTGCCAGCCTACAGAAGCTAATGTGCACCCATATTCATATCACATGGATCATGCTCTCTCTGGTCAACACTGTGACATTGGGGTTCTTTCTGAGGATAATACAACAGAAACTGTCATCACAAAGGCTTGATCATATATTTTATTTCACTGATTGTATCTTTAATTGTTTAGAGCAGAAGAATCTGGAATTACACAGTCACATAATTGGATTTAAAAGGCACACAATGTACAAATATTTATAAAAATCAGTGTACAAAGTGAGCTGCATATAATTGCATTAGCTAGAAAACAAATATACAGGCCATAAAAATGGAGTCCCAAAGAGGAAGGTACTATTAAAGTGCTAACAAGAAAAAGATATTTATAGCTCATTACACTCATTAAAAAAAGCCTCATGTTTTATTCCTGCTATTGCCAGGAAACAACAAACATCACAGAACAAAAGTTAAATCAACACTTTGTCCTGCATTGACATCTACTATATGGGTTTGTTCCACCATGTCTTCTGAGATTGCTGTGACAGAATAGATGCCAGGAGAAACTTCAATGTAGAAATCTTTGGAAGGTCTTCTAGGCTTTAATTAAAAAAAAAGAAAGAAAAAAAAAGCTATGTTATTGGTTAGTTATATTAGATTTCCCAAAAATAATTGTGTTTGGGTAAAAAAATTACATTTCAGCTGCTACATAAATATATGAAGATTTTTCTAAATATACAGAAGGTAGTGCAAACAAAACTGTGGAATGTTTCTATCAGTACAAAAATTAGCAAGTGCCATACTCAAAGTATTCCAGCTAATGTTTCAATTGGTGCAAGTGATCACTGTGCTGTAATTTATGTCTTACAAAACTGAAATGTACCAGCCTAGACAGTTCTGAACATTAACCGGGGAATTCCCATTCCCTATACCAAAGGTGCTCTCACTAATTAATACTGTGGTACAGATTCAGTGTTTCTCAACTTTTGTGGCTTAGAAGTTCCTGAAATTGATTAGCTGAGGTGTTAGGCTTTGAAAAATAAAACCAGTTTTCTTCTCCTTGAGGAACAGGAGTCTTCAGAGAGCCTGTGGGAGGGCCAAGTGCAAGAAACAATCTGGTTTCTAACAAATTGTGCAAGTCTCTGTATGGCCATTTGCCTGTACATATATTCTGATTGTGAATGCACCACTGGTTAATCTTCTGTGCCATCAAGGTCTCCAGATCTGTCACAATTTCTAACAAGCTTGATTCAAAATGATAAAAGAAATGCTAGCAAATACCTCCACTTAAAACCAAAGTGTTCTATACACTTACCCTTTGCTGGCAAGTTTGAGCTTGACTAGGTTCTACAGAACCTTCAGTCCCCTGGGAAGAAAAAGAGAATTATTTTCTAATGATCCAGCACACAATGCAAATCCAAGAGAGGGGATGCTTTAGGTGCATGAAGTTTTCCCCTCCACAAAAGGATGGATAGGACACTGACTGGTGCCACAAGAAGTGACTCCGCCTTTCCCCAACCCAGCACAGGCTTGGATCAGTCCAGGTGTTTTTGTGTCATAAGGTCAACTCACACCCATGAGTCACAGACATCAGGGGGATAACAAATGCCCCACAGCAAGGGAAGGAATAACCTTGCATCAAAACCAGAAGTACCTACTTACCTCTTCTTCTGTGGGATCCATCTTTCTTTCTACTGACTTGCCATGGTATTTGCAGAAGTGTTTGATTTCATTCTCCTTGCACTTGTTGGCTGCCATAGACTCATAGCACTTCTGGACAGAAACAGAAAATATCATGTGGGAGGTATCAAACCATACTTGCAGCCACTGCAGATTACAATTGAAAGTAGAACTACACGATTACTGATGCTGTGTACTAATTGGCTGGTTTGTTCTCTCTGAGGGTGAAAACTATGCCTGTACCTCCAAAGGCCACCTGCCTTCTGCTACAGGACTCTCCCAAACAGGCCTGATTTTAGACACCTGATTCCTAACACAATATGTAGGGCAGGGACTCTTGACACCTCAGAACTGAATTAATGAAAATGTCAGAAGGAATACTCTGGAAATGCCTCCCTGATCAGGCTGGTCAAGAAAAGCCCTGGTGGAAGAAGGCATAATTTATGGGTCCTTAAGAGGACATGTGTGCAAGCCAGGTGCTCTGCAACCCAGTCAGTGAAGATGGGTTCTGCAGGATAAGTGCAGCAGCAGTGCTCTAAAAGCAGAATATGTTAATACTGAAAAATGAGTCAGTGAAGAAGCTGAAGTGTCTAAAAGGCTGGTACCATTTTCACAGCAGTTTTGGGAAGTATATTTAAGCACACAGCAGCCTCCTGCTTGCACTGCAGATGTACTGGCATCTTTCCCACTGCAAATTAATCTCTTGAGTACAGCTCTGCTGCCATCTGTTGTCAGAACAGAACTCCTCCCAAGGTTACTTTTTGATCACAGGGGCCAAAAAGACATCTCTTATTTCACTGGTGTTTTTCTTGTCCCTTCCAAGAGTAAATGTGACAAAATTAAGGCAAACAACAATTCTCATTTCCAAATCTACTGCTGTGTTTATTCCTGGAGCTTCTGCACAAATCAACAGATCTGGTTGCTTATATTGCAGTTTTTGTGAAGCTACAAAATGTATCAAATGCTCTGACCTGGTGCATAATGCTTCACAGAGAATCTCTTTTACATGATGGCACAGAGCAAAAAAATGACATCCAACTTTTGGTGAGAAATGAGTAAATTTTGATCCCTTAGTGAATTTTGATCCCGTAAACTCCAAGTTTAATTGTTTGCATTCAAGTGCCTAAATGGTTCTGTTCAGCTGTGGATTTTTATTTGCACTTTGTAAAATTTACCCATGAACTTATGGGTCTGACATTTCCCCCTTTTTATGACTCTTCTTTTCTACAGAAATGACTGAAGCAGTACTGTCTTGGCTGATGCATAAATGTGGAAGTCATCCATTGCTCGTTCCTACTTTAATAGTCTTAATAGGACACAAGATAGACCCAAAAAATAATTTAGGTTGGAAGACACCCTTAGGATCTACAGTCCAACTGTAAACCTAGCACTGCCAAGTCACGGGTAAGGATGAGCCTGACTACACTTTGTTTTGTCTTGTGTAAAACTCTATTCTGCCCCAGTTGTTCTAGGATTAACTGCTTACTGTGTATGTACTGCTTTGAAATTATAAAGGAGCTGCTTAAGAGCTAATCACTTGGCGTGCTGGAGTACTGTTTTCTCTAATTTAATTGCAGACTTGGGCTCTGTATTAGCCCTGCAGGCAGTGAGCTCCCTGCTGAGTTAGGATAACAGATCCCCAAGGGCACAAACTGAATGGAATTCCCAGAGCTCAGAGCAGTAGCTGTGCTCACAGGGATGGGCTGGCAGAGGCTGGCTCCAGTGTGCCCACCCAGCAGAGCAATGGCACCTGCCAGCCAGAGCCAGCACGAGGACAGTGGAGCTGGGCACCTGCACACAGCAGCAGCATCCCAAATCCAGTCTGGCCTGGTTTTGCCTGGGATAGAGCAAGTTTTCCTCCTAGCAGTTGGCAGAGTGCTGTGTTTTGGAGTTAGTAGAGTACAGTGTCGATAACAAACTGATGTTTTGGTTATTGTTGAGTAGTGCTCACCCTAAGCCAAGGACTGTTCTCATGCTCTGCCAGTGGGGAGCTGCACAAAAAGCTGGGAGGGAGCAGGGCTCTGACAGCTGACCCAAGCTAGCCAAAAGGAAATTCCATACCATAGAATGTAATGTAATGTGTATAAACAGGGAGAGTTGCCTGGGCACTGGTCAGCGAGTGGTGATCAACTGTATTGTGAATTTCTTGTTCTTCTTAGATTTTATTTCTCTCTCCCTTTTTCATCACAATTATTACTGTTATTACCATTGATATTATCATATTTTGTTTCAATTAATAAACTGTTCTTATCTCAACCCATGAGTTTTATATTCTCCTGATTCTCCTCCCCATCCTGCCAGGGGAGGAGGGCCGGGAGTGAGCTGTATAGTACTTAGTTGCTGGCGGGGTTAAATCACAACAGCAACACTAAATTCAAAACAAACACAGGACACAAAGCATCTCTGCACTCGAGATTTAAACTCTCCCTTATTTCTGGCACCCAGAACAGGATATCAGCCAGCAGGAGTGGCTCATGTTCCCCAATAACAACAAAAGGTTCCTATGTCATAAGGCCATTTCCCAGCAGAGATACTTTGGAGCACTGGAAACATTCCACACCTTGTGACACAATGTATTTTGTGGTGCCACCTGACATTTCTGTCTCTCTAACCACACTGCCTTTCCACCAAGAAATGCAGAAACCTTCTGCTAAAACCTGTACCGGGCTATTGGTGGTGTGTACAGAAAATGCAGGCAGTGGTGTTTATCAGCCAAGGTGCAACCAGCTCAGCCGGCCAGGATGCTGAATGCCCCAAACTGCATCCCGGCCGGCACCACAGGCTCGCTGCTGACCCCCTGCCGTCCAGGAGCACGCCTGAATTCTCATTTTTGCAGCGAATTAGCGCGGCCTGTGGCAGGCACATTTGAACGGGCCCGGGGGCGGCCCCTCACCTCGCACTCCTTCGAGACTTCTCTCATCAAATTCAAAACCGAAGCGAACGCTGCATTGAGGCGTTCCCGGTCTCGGTCCTGCAACGAGAGACATTGCTGGTCACTCAGCGTGCCGCTCAGGGCCACAGCCCGTGTGGCGGGCACGGAGCCGCCCGGGGGCACCGGCCGGGGCGGCTCGCTCAGCGCGGCGGCGTGTCCGGGCGGGCCCGCGGCCCGTACGGAGCTGTATCCCCGTGTATCCCCGTGTATCCCCGTGTATCTCCCGCTCTCTCTGTCTGTATCTGTGTGCGTGTTCCGCGGGTGCGCGCCCGGCACTGACCGGGCCCGGGGCCGCGCGCCGCCGCGCCCGCGGCGCACCGGGGCGGCTCCCGCCGGGCCGCGGCCCCGCCGAGCGCTCCGGGGCGCTGCTCGTGCCTCACGCCCGCGCCCTGCCCTGCCGGAACGCAGGAGGGGCGCGTCCGGGCAGCCTTTCCCGGAAAGGTGCCCCCGCATGCTGCTCGCCGGGTGTCGCCGCTGTGCGACGGCGGGGAAGAGGCCGTGACGGGCGGAGGTGCGAGCCCCGCCGTGCCCCGTGGGCTCCCCGCCGCCTTCGGTTAAAGTTTGGCGGCTGGAGCTCACGGCGCCGGCAGGGGGCGGTGGCCGGCCGGGGGAGCCGTGCGGATCCCGGGGCGGTGGCAGAGCCGCTCGGGCCCCGGAGCGGCGCTCGCCGAACGAGCTCTGTCCGCGGGAGCGGGTCTGTGCCCGGAGGGCAGCGCCGGGCTGCGGGCACCGCTCGGAGCGGCTTGGGAAGTGGCGGTGGCTACGTGGGAGCAGAGCCGCTCTGAGCCTTCGCTAACCCCGTGTGCACCGAGGGGACGGGAGTAAGGAAAAATAAGCATAAAAACTTTCTTTACGTCCCATATGGCCAAGGTTAACGTGGAGGCCCTGATCCTTCAAGTGCTTCATTCTTGTTGAGGGCTTTGCTAGCTGTAATCTCTTTGACAAGCGTGAAAAATAATCCTCTCCTAGTTTATATTTTATTGTCATCTCCCAGTTGCTTAAGCAGAGCAGCAGCCAGCCCCCGCAATAAACAAGCCCTTCACAGGCTGCTTGCTCATTAAGACATTGAAAGCCCCCATTCAGTGTTCAAATCCAGCTTAACTTTAAGTTTGGTCTCCTGTACTCAAAAGAAAATTTAGGCAAGTTGCTGGAGTGCTTGAGGTCTGGGGAACTGAATGCAACATAAAGGGGGAGGGGGGAGAAAAATAATATTTGATGAAAGCAATGTTAGTGTGTTTGATGTGGTGGAGAAGCAGCCAGAACAGACCGCTTCCTGCCTAATTGGAAATTGAACATCTTTGCATCATGCCTTGTTAGCAATGGTCTCCTGCAGAGGTGAGTGGGTTTGCTGTGTTGCTGCTCTTGTGAAATAGACTTGGAAAGGCCCTCCTATGTCGTTTTCATAACACAGAGAGAAAACTGCGTTCGTTTTTTATTCCTGCCAGGTACTTGTAGCAGTAGCTTGTTGTTCAGGAGGTAAATTATTCCTGTTGTGTTGAAATTTAAACTCCCACCATTTTTTGATGTTTGGTGACACAGTACTCCTTTTGCAGCTGAGTAAATACATCTGTCCCAAGAAGGCTGACAGCTGAAATAGCTTTTGCTTTGAAACACACATTCACATCAGAATCCAGATGAGAGTTACCCTTATTTCCTGTACATTCATTCTTTTGAAATATAATGGAGGTTTGTGAAATGCTGGGCATTTCCACCAGATTCCTTGTTGTGTGGGTTGATGGATCAGAATATCTGAAGACAATGTATTTCATTTTGCTGGTGAGGTGGCAAAAACCAGGAATAGTTTATCCTGAGCACAATGAATTTCATTTTACTGGTGAGGTGGCAAGAGCCAGGAATAGTTTATCCTGAGCACTTGGTTCTAGGCTCAGGGAAGTATCCTTGAGTAAGAAAACTCATAAGCATTTACCTGATGCTGTTTTCTTCCATTTCAGCCAAAGGAAAGAAAGTCAGCAAGTGCTTAAAAGTTCCAAAAACGTGTAGTGCTGGAATTTGTATTTCAAATTGCAGAATACATGCTGCTCTTTATTTTTCTTCTGTACCTAGAATCATTTTGTTAATCTATTGTGAAGTGACTTGTTTTATCAATGCCTACGTAACACTTCAGGATCTAGGAGCAGTCTGTATTTTGCAATACTCATGGTCCTGCCGAGAGCTCGCATCCTGCCTCTTCTGTATTATTTTATATCAAACGTCTTGGGTGGGATTCTCATCTGCCAAACCATCAGAAGCCGGTGTGCCAGGGAGGTGGCCCGCACAGACAACGTGCCATGCCGGGGCTTTCTTCCCCCCAGGTACGCGCGATGCCCTGGGGGTCCTGGCTGGGCCGTGCCAGCATTCCACATTCCTCGGGCTGCGCTGCCCAGGGAGCTGGGCATTCCACATTGCTGCTCCGGGGGCTGCATCGGAACCGAGGAACCCGGCACGGAGTTCAGGGGCACGCCGCCGCCTCGCTCGGCCTCCGCAGGTGCTGTGGGTGCTCGGGAAGGCGCGGCGGCTCCCCGGTGCGCAGCTCCCTGCCGGGAGCCGCCTGCCCCGCGCCCGGCGCAGGAAGCGCGCCTCCCGCACTCCTCCTTCCTTCCGCTCTGCCCCGCAAGCGGCTCTGCCCCGAGAGGAGCCCAGCGCTCGGAGTGTTTTAAATAAAAACCGAGCGGTATCGCCCCACGCGAGGAGGAAGGCTGTCACTCAGGGAGCTCGCTCCTCTCCTCCTCCTGTGCCCATCGCATCTCCCCGCGGAGCAGCCGGCCTGCCTGGCTGCTCCCCTCCCTCCCGCCTGTCCGGGACCCGGGTTTGGGGCTGGGGGAGGCGGTGCCCACCCCTCCGCGGGGCCGGGGCCGGGGCGAGCGCTGCCGGCGGGAGCGGTGCTCGCTCGGCAGCCCGGGGCTGCAGCCCGGGCCGGGCTGCGCTGGGGGAGCAGGTTTCTTTGTTGGCTGCCGGGTGACTGGTTCCCATTAATCTCCCGCACTGGTCGTGGCCGTCTCCACTTCCTGCCTTCGCATACTTCTCTCTCCCTCGATCTCAGTCCCTTCCCACCCCCTTCCCTCCCCCCTTTCTTTCCCTCTTCCCAGCTTCTCCAAAAAAGCTACAACCGCCCGGGCTGCGGGACGGGGGCTGCAGGCGGCCGGCGGAGGGAGCGCATCCCTGCGCACCTCGGTAAGGGCCGGGGAGGCGCGCTGCCGGGCGGTGGTCGCCTCCGGGGACCCGGGCAGGGGAGCGGGACTGGGGGGGACAAACGATTGATTGCTTGTGCTCCGGGCGGCCGTTCCTGCGCGCCGAGAGCTCCCCGCGAGCGGGGCGGGCCGGGGATGCGCGGCGGCGGGGGCTCGCCGGGAGCTGCGGCTCCCCGGACCGCGGAGCCCGTGCCGGTGCGGGCCGGCCCCGCCGTCCTTGCGGGACCCTGCCCTGCCCTGCCCTGCCCCGGGGGAGCGCGGATGGGCGGGGGTCCTTGCGCACGGGCGGAGCGGGAACGCTGGCGCTCCCGCACTGGTGCCACCGCCGTGCCTCGCGGGACGCGGCTTTTTGCGGGGGTGGCGAGGGCAGAGGCACCGCGGAGGGACAGACCCGCGGAGGGACAGACCCGCGGAGGGACAGAGCCCGCGGAGGGACAGAGCCCGCGGGACCACTTCGGCCGGACGGGGTAACTCCAATCCGGCTGGGGATCCAGCGCGCCGAGCGTGGGGCTCTGAGCTGGGGGAGACGGGGAGCTGCGGCGCTTCCCTTCCAATGCCCACTCGCATCGTCGGTCCGGCCGGCTGCGGTGTTTGTGTGCGTGCTGAAAAGTGCAGAGGAGCCACCTGGACTCCGGCGGAAGACTTTAGGATCCCAGGACAGATTTGGCTGAAGAGCTAAGGGAGTTCTGCCGCAGCTCACTTGGTGGGAAAATCAGATGTCCTGCTCTTGGCTTGGTACCAAACCAAGTTTGCGTTACTAAGGTCACTGCAATCAAAGAGTAGCGGTTACATATGAGAGAGCCTTCTTGTGTTTACTCCAGCTTTATCACTCAAATGTACTTTGAATTTAGTAGTCAGGCTGAATGAAGCCGGGTGCATAGTATTACTGCATGGAGTATGTCAGTAGTAGCGTTTTCTACACCCTGTGCTGACTTGGGGAATAGGTTTTCTTTCATTTTTATGCTGGCTAGTTAGACTTAACCTCAGGCATATATTAAATAATGCAATAGAATTGGCGTGATCAAAACCCATGGAAGATGAAGGATGAAACTGTTGTAGTCTGCTTTTTGATGATAGGATGAATTGAATTGAGGTTGATTTGCCTTTAAGACTTAAGAATGTTTTGTTTATACATGATTAATTTATAGTTGGTGGATTAAAATTTCCATATAGTGGAAGGGTAAGTTAACAGGACAAAGGTAGGAGTATCATGCATTTAAGGTGAGGTTTGAGGAAATCATTTATGTTTTAGGAGCACCAAAATTTAACTTTCATTGTGGTGATGAGGTTATGCAGGTGACATAGTGAAAATCTGTTACCAAGTTGACATGTAAGAGTAAGATTTATGGGTTTGAACATTCATTTCCCTCTTTCTTTAAGATTAATTATTTAAAATAAAGCTGCAACACATTTATAGCAATGGTGATGTCTTTATTGAGTTACCCAGGAGTATAGTCAAGCACCTTTTAAAATTAGCTACAGTATGTGCACTGGTAAGGGTGACAAGACTGACATGGAACTGATATCTTGTTTCTGGGGTGGAACCAGTTTCCTCAAGAGTATGGAGTGAGGAAAGGGGCTTTTGGGAAAGGTTGACAGAGATGGTGGTGCTGGGCTTCACTGGGGCATGGAGACTGTCCTGCTGAAGGATTTAGCATGTGTTCTCCTCTTGTGTGCAGAGATAAGAGAGCCCTGCCTGGCCTGGCTTTCTGCTGCTCCCTTCAGGGTGCTAAACTTCCCCAGCCAGCCTGTGTGGCACAGTCACTGCCCTTCCTGGCTCAGGGGGAGAGATGCCTCCTGTCCTGTCCTACCCCTGCAGCATGTTTGTGCTGTGGCTGCCAGGATGTGCTCCAAGAAGCTCAGGATCAAGCATTGCTCTTTCCCTTGAAGCAAGTGCCTTCATGTACGATGTATCTCTTTAAGGAGTGTGTGACCCCTTATTATTGGTGACCCTGTAAACCATTGTGTAATCTGTTGACTGTAACATACCATGCCAATTTATTCTTGGTTGGGAAGTCTTGCCAAGGACTTGATGGAATAGCATGATTTTGTCCACTTTATTGTTTTCATTGTGTTTCATAAACATCTAAGACCCTCTGGGAAGAATCACTGGGGCGGCTGGGCCTCCTTTTTTTAATTGCTGGTTAAATAAATGTTGCCAGTTTAAAAAAAAAATTAAAGTGGTATGCAGGATCTCAGAATGCCTGGAACTGCTAAACACTCATGTTTAGGAAGCAAGACTATTTTTAGTGTAGGGGCATTTAAAGAAATGATACAAGCCCCTTGTGAAGAGGTCACTGTGAAGTACACTGAAGAGCCTGCTTTTAACTGGAAAGTAAACCCAAGTTTCCCACAGCTGAGTAAAGAAAAAGAACCAGATTCGTGCTTTTCCTGCTTAACTGAAGAGGGAAAGGATGGATTTTTTTTGTTAGTCTACTGTAGTGGAAGTAAGGATGCCCAAATTCTTATCAAACAACAACAACAACAACAGAAATGCTGGTCTTAATGACACCCTCACCTCTCTGATTTCCTCCAGTGAGTATCTGCAATGGAGATGTAGGACTGAAAGGCATTTGACACTTTTGAAGAGGGGCAGCTGAGAATATGGTGTATCCCTTGGGACCTGTGTATGTGGGAGGTCAAAAGTCCCTTGCATGAATCCACAGTTGCCATTCTTATGTATACCTAAAAGAAAAGGGGTAAAACTAGGGAAGAAAAGATCATGTGTGTTGAGAACTCCAGGTGATCTGGGCTCCTAAATCACTTCTGAATATGGGACTGCTGCTGCCAAATAAATTACTGTGATTCCAGAGAAGTTTTTGCTCAGTTCATCTGCCTGAAAAATGGGAGTCCTTTCTTTGGATGGCTTAAGAGAATGTGGTTTAGGTCAAAGTTCCCACTGTGTGCTACAAACATCATGTTGTCTATGAGATCTTGAGTAATCTAGCTATGTTTAATGTAACCCAGGCTCCTGCAGGGCAGAGGACCAACATCTGGACTGATCAGACTTTCAAAATGTATGAAATGATAGCAGAGTTGATTTTTGGTCCAAACTTCATTGATGTCTTGTTTAGAATAAGTTTAGTTTAGATTACGAATTTGGGGTTTTTCCTTTTTTCCCTTTTTTTCCCCCCCTGTTGCTGAGTGCCATGTGTGTTAGTTTTGTCTGTGCACTGTAAAGTGTGTGCAACTGTTGCTTTTCAGATTTTTTGGTCTGAAGTTGGGATTTAGTTGGCAGCACAGACAGAGACAAGTTTGGGGAACTGAATCCAAATATTTACATTCTCAATTTGGCCTAGTTTTTGTGCTTGTAAACATTCTTAGTCAAATTGAACTTTGGTGAGGTTATAAGTGGCTTTGCCAAGCCTTGGAGAGTCACACCCTACAAGACCTGAAATTCCCCCCTTTTGGGAAGAGTTTTGGATGTTTTTTGGGTGTACGTACATCATCTGAGAGTTAGTACTCATCACTTTTATTCCTTATTTGACTGCAAAATCTTTTCCTGTTTGTTGGTTTTTTTCATGTAGAAATGCCTCATGCTGGTGAGCTATGTCAAGTTAAATGTCATGGAGAAGTCCTGCCCACTTATGGGGTCCTGTGCAGATTCCATAAATCCTGGTCTCTTGTGCTGCTCTAGAGCTCTGCCCTGGTAGAGAGAGGCCATGGTGGAGAATCCTCTCTCCCTGTAGCTACCCTTTTCCTGGTCCTTGTTGTTTCATTGTGCAGAAGATTTTAAGACTTATTTGAGCAATGGGGATGTTTGCTTATGGAATTTCAGATTTAAATACTCTTTTCATTCTTGTAGGCTTTGAGCAGTTGTCAGATTTTACTAGAAAGTTTTTTTTCACTGAGGACTGAGCCTAAAAGATATGTTCTCCATTAGCAGTTGAATTTTCTGAAGTCAACACTACTACAAACTGTAGGGATAGGGATCCACTACTACATTAACACTTCATGGCCAACCCACCCTCTCGTGTGGGGATTGTGTGTTCCTGTTTGGGGTTGAGGATGGTTTAGTTGCAGAGAACTGGAGACTGTTCTGGGATAGAGGTGACTGCAGTGAGTTACAGTAAGAGATCTTACTCATCAAGTTGAGGTCTGCAGCTTTGTGTTCTTAGCCAGTCTGGCCTGTCTTATCTTAATCCACAGTGAACATGTTTAGAGTAATGTAACTTGGAGTGTATTCTCAGATAGTTAAAGCTGTTCAGGGAAATGAATGGTCTAATTCCTACAGCCAGTGCTTTTGTTGCATTCTGCTGTGAGCTTCTGACCTTGGAGATGTGCTTGGTAGATTGAGGAACACAGGACAGGAGCAGGTGTTCACTTTTTTTTAATGCCACCTTCACCCCTTTGAAGATATGTTTGGTGGAGCTGTGTCTGTAGGCTGAAAAGCTGTCAGCTGCTGCAGTGAATTTGAGAATTCAGTGAACTTGTGCAAGTGGAGAAGTCCTTAAGGACTCAGGGAAAGCACAGTGGGTTTCTGTCGGAAGTGCACCCTGTGTGTGTTCACACACACAGGAACGGGATGTTATTCCAGTGTGAGTATATCTGTCTCCTAATTGCTCTTTAAAATGAAGATGTAAGAATGCTTAATGTGTTAACATTTAGTGTTAGGACTGGTGCCAGCACAGGAAACCAGGTCTTTGAGTTGAAACTTTTAACATTATTCTCTAACTCCCACGTTATTAAGAACAGTCACTGCATAAAGTTTTAAAGCCATAATTCATTTTATCATTTTGATGAGGTTGTCACACTGAATTACTGGTTTGCATTTTTTCCCCTTAGGAAAAAGATTAGTAGTCTTCATGGGACACCCAGTCACAATCTCAGGGGACAGATGCTAACTGACTAGCATTGCACAGAGCACTCTGCTCAGCCTGCTGTTCCAAGTACTAGGGCAGAGACCAAAAATTTTGGGAGGGCTGGCCTGGAAGATCTTGCAACCCTTCTTGAGCGAGGAGCAGATGTTTCAGACACTGACTCTGCTCATTGTTCTGGGAAGTCCTTCAAGTTAGCAGATGAATCTGTCTCTTGACATTTTTCCTTTCAACTTGAGGGAGTACAAATAGCTTTTGCAATATGGGGTGAAGTTAATGAGGAGTTCTAATGATTTTGATCCTTTGTCCTGATGAAAACTCCTATCACTTGAAGTCACGGGAAAGGTTCTAAAGTCAGGTTTCTTTCTGTGTGGGCACAAAGAGAAATGGGACATATTGACTGACTCACTGTGTGTGAAAGTACTTCTCATTTAGGCTACAGGATTGTAATGATTGAAGTTTCCAGTTTGCCTCATATCTTAATCCTGGCTCTAGGCTCACAAAATCCTATTATCCAGTGTTGTTCAAATGAGCTTTATGAGCCAGGAATATTGTTTTGAAGATATGGCAAATGAGTAAAGTGCAAAACCTTATCAAATAATCAGCAAGCTCTGATTATTTCCACTGTGAAGTTGCAAATCAGGCTGCAGTTCCATACCACAGCTTGTGTTTTTACTGCCTGCTATATTCCTGCTATATTGTTAACTTAATCTTTGAGCAGAACATCACCTGTGCCACTCAAACTGCATAAGAAATGACTGACTTGGAGGGAAGTTGAGATCAGGATAGGAAAGGAAAAAAAAGGAATCATAAAGAAGAGGCATAAAATAATCTGCACCTCTCTGAAGGCTGTTTGTGAAGATTACTTACTTAATCTCTAAAACCATTAACACGCCATTCAGTTCTCATCAATACAATTCACACAGCTTTAAGTTAGTGTGTGTAATTCTGTTGGTGTTTTATGGATGCATCCATCACCATTTCTCCTGTGGAAATGAGTAAATATCTGGAATCATTTAATTGTACTAAAGGGAAAAACAAGGACAAGCACAGGGAGCTCATGCTGTCTCCTTCTTGACACCTGTCTTGTTTGAAAGCCCTTGGGACACTCGGGGTACCTGGAAGTTTTAATGGCACAATCCTGATTGCCTGGTTTTGTCATTACTCAGCCTCAGGGTATCTTGCAAGCTTCCCTCCCTGCTTTCACAGGTGCTGTGCTTCAGCTCTTCCCTTCCCAGTGCTGAGGATTGGTGCAGAGGTGTTTCCTGCTGATTGGCCTGGTGTTTATTAGCCTCTGAAGCAGCACTACTCTTGCTGCTGTAGTTGCAGAGCAGCTGGCAGAGAGCTGCTCTTTCTCTGTGGAGGTGTCCTCAGGCCTGGGAAAAGAAGGGGGATGCTGCCAGGTGGCAGAGCTACCTTCTCATCTAGTGCCGAGGTGAGCTGGGGATCATCTTCTGCCTGCTCTGTTTTTCCTGTGGCTGCATAACTTGGAAAACACAGGTAACTCTCTAGAAAAAATAAATTCAGGAGAGGCAAGGGCTCACAGACTCTTGTCATTTTACCTGTAAAGCTTCACTGAAATCCTTGTGCTTTGGGGAAGGTTGTCTGTCAGCTCCCAGGGAAATGCTGTCTTTTCCCTTCCTCAGTGTTCTGCTTTTCTTCTTTCTCCTTTTAGCCCTTAGCTTCCCTCTGAAAGCAATCCAAGCCCAGCAGCTGGGCTGTAATGAACTCTGTGTGTGCCATAATCTCTACTTGTGCTGCTGCTTCCAAGCTGTAGATGGATATGAGGCTTACATTTTGTGGGTGCCACTTCTACTGTGGCTTGGGATTTGTTAAGCCCTAGAAAGGGGATAAATGGTGACAAATTCTTCATCCACATGTGAGCATTGAGGCTTCTTGTCTGTCACAGACAATCCGTGATAGCAGCTGTTTGAGCTACTGGTGACATATTCCTTTGTTTGTCTGTTCTGATATTGACATTTGTATTTAGTGGAATGCCAAGAGAGGTATCAGACTGCCTTGCACTGTTAAGGAGTATCACATAAGATTTAATTGTGATTTCAGCTTTAATTCTGACATTGTTTGCTGTTGAGTTGCCTCCTTGTGAGGCAGTTATCTGTGAGCTGGAGAAACCCACAGAGAAGTTGGTGAAAGCTCAGCTAAGGTTCTGTCTCCCAAACAGAGCAGTGAGAGAACCATGGAGTATGCAGTGACAGGCACGCGCTCCAAAGAGAATAACAGTGGAAGGTAAAATTGAGACAAATACACTGTCTGCCTATTCACCTCCAAGAGATTGCCTCTGGAGGGGGGAACACTCTGGGATATATGGCTGAGGGGATGTGTGTGTGTCTTGTCTTTTCAGTTGTGTAGATCATGGTATATTGTGATATTTCTGGCAACTGGAAAATGACAGGAGCTAATACCTAACTTAAAAGCATAGCCTTTGATGGGAGAAGTTTCTTGCTGCTTGGAGTGAAGAAGCACTTCTTCTGAAGGTTAATGGTTCACATTAAGTCCATTATCATTATTTTTAGTAGAAAGAATTATTTTGTACAGAGAGCATGAGATGAATCTGACTGATTTTTGGCATACTAGTGTTGACCCAGAATTACTATGGGTAGACTGATGTGATAGAGGAAAAATCTGGCTTACTCTTAAATCTGGAGAGACAGTAGAATGTTTTGCTCTGTAGAAGTGTAGCTGAGCCCCTGGGCTTGGAGAGGTGCTCTGGAAGCAAGATAATTAAGGTAAGTGGCATATTCATGTGATAAATTCAAATATGTAATGTATATTCATGAGCTTATGGATAATGGGTAAAACAGCAGGAATCCGGCCCTGCATAGCCAAGTGCTTTGTCTTGGACCAAAAACTTCCTTTTCCCTTTCCCATGTGCTTTGCAGCAGGACAGGCTGGCAAGCACATCTGCCTGTCCAGCCCAGACAAACATGTAGTGGGAAGGTCAGCTGGGGTGGAGACCACACAGAGCAGCTGCTTTGGGCCACATGAATTATCCCAGCAGTGTCTGCTCACCTCTTCCTCACCTGGCACTGTAGTTCTGGCTGCAACTTTTCAAATTGTTTCTGATAGCCAGTGGGAGATGTTTTGATTCAGGATTCATTGACATAAATACATATATCTAAGTTTTTGTTTTTAATACACAATGAAGACTTACCCCCATGACTTTTACAAACTGAATGGAGTGCTCCTATACTGGGCCTAATGGAAAAAGGTTAGTTTAATCTCTATGCTTTATCATGTGGATTTAAAAAACCTGAATGATGAGGGCCTCTCAATCAAACTAAGATTGGTGGTATTTTAGCAGTAGGACAAATGACAATAAAAAGCAGGAGCTGAATTCAGATAGTAGCAGAAAGATGATGAGCTATAGCAACAGAGTTGGCTTTTCTTTGGAATTTTAAAAGCTCTGAATAAAATGGGAACAAATGAATAAAAGAATTTATCTGACTTTGATAGATAAGGGAAACAGATCAGATGAGATCATCAGTGCAGATAAGAAGGATTGGGAAGATGTCTTGGTTTGAAAAGACAGGAGTCTGTGAAGGAAGGCAAAAGCCTCCCAGTGCAGATGAGAAGGATTGGGAAGATAATTCTGGGAATAGATGAACTCTTTTTTTCATTTTCACTTTAAGTCTTAGGAAAATCAGAAATATGTTGTGAAGCAAAACATTTTCTTTTGTATTGAAGTACAAGTACCTGAAGTAATGCTTTTGAGATGACAATATTGATGCTGCCCTTCAGTGCTTCAAATGGTTTTCACCTGCCCCCACAACATAAAATGTGATTCCAAGTGGAGTTACTTTTCTTCAAGAAGTGTATGATCAGGTGGTAAGGCTATCAGGAAAATTTCTTCTCTGTGTAATTCCAAATATTTACAATGGACCATATACAGAGATATGATGTTAATACATTTTTTTTCTTGAAAAGAGTGTGTTCTTCTTTCTCTACTTATGTCTGATTTTTGAGTCTTAGTCATAACCATTATTTCTGGTTACAAGGAGGCAGTTATTTTGTGTCTACTATCCCCATCTTCCCCTGCATTATAAACCTGTGCCATGAGGAAAAGATACTTTCTGGTACATCAGTGTGCAGCTCAGGCAGCTCAGGTTTACATCTTATGTAGAATACATTTATCATGGCTATTCAAAATATATTAATTTACCCATTTCTTTTCACAAATATTTCAAACAGCACTTTCTGTATGCGGACTAAATTAGCCCTTTTTAAGAGATGGAAACAGAGATTTGCTTTGACACACAAGTTATCACAGCAGATGTTTTATTTATTGCTAAACTTCATTTTGACCAGGGAATGGAGGAGTAAAGGCCCCTTCTACCTTCACAGTTTCTGATCTTTATTAGTAAGTCCTCAGCTCTCTATAAAGCCAGGACTAGGTTAGATTCAAATAGAACAAAAAATGCTCCGGCTTTTTATACAACCCTGCTGAGATTTTCTAAGTCACTTATGATAATTAGAGGCTCATTTTCCATTAAAGTCAGTTTGAACCAAGTACAAAAATCCTCAGTGTGACTTTGGCCTAATTGTTTAACAATAAAACATCCACATGTTACTCTTAGAGGGAACTTGGGACCTTCACATTAGGAATGTGCAAGCAAAAGGCAGCAACTTATTGTTTCAGTGTTTTCCTTGTATTAAAGATACTTCTACATGTCTGTAATATCTCTGTTGAAGCAGAAAAATTCCTCTTTCTTAAATCAATTTGGCCCAAAATACCTGCTTTTCTTCTGTTCCCACACTTGGAGGAACACAGATTTGCTCTGTAATGTTGGTATTTCTGTATTTTCTCCCTTTGATTTTTAACCGCTCTGGGAATAATCACCCATGAGGAAGAACATGTTGATAAAAAAGAGAATAATTTATTTTTCATAACAACTAAGTACAATGTCTGTGGAAAGAAAGAAAGAAAGGAAGAAATCTAGGTAAAGAGTTACTACCTAGCAAATCTCTTGTCCAGTTGGTGCTTTTTTGCTCGCTCATTCAGAAGTCCTCTAAGTCATTCCATTACCTGGAACCTCAGTTTCCCTGTGTGTTCAATAGTAAGGCACAGTTTGATAATAATAACTGATATCTCCCCACATACTCCTGAGATCTGCACATTAGACAAGCAAAAGCAACCAGATGTTTGTATTTAGCTGTTTTTTATGACGCGTACCTTTGCAGTTTGCTGCATTTCTTTTGTTACCTGGAAAGGTTGGATGGGCTGGAATTGGCTTCTGGAGGGTGGTGGCAATTTTCCTGTAGAGTTTCAGTGAGCCTGAGCAGTGTACGTGGCTCGGGGAGCTCTGAAGCTGGGAAGGCTGAAACTCGTGTTTGTTCTGCGCCGACACCTCTGGCCGAGCACAGAAAAGGTGTTGACGCTGGAAGGAGCTGCAGCCCTGCTCCTTGCCAAGTATGAGGTGAAGCCCTGAAGGAAGGAATAGCAGTGATGTGTGACCCAGCAAAGGGTGTTCAAGACCACTCCCTCTGAGTAGCTGGACCCTCTGAGGCATGTGAGGACTCACCATCTGCCAGCCAGGCACTCTTGTGGGAGGCTCAAAGCAACCAGGTTTTATAGCGCTGTTAAAGCAGTGCTGTGCAAGATGCTATTTTTCTGTGATGCAGCAGGATTTCTGACTTTTCTTTTTCTCCTCATATTTCCCATTGTCCAGGAACTGTAGCATCTATCAGGTTACACTTTCATTTAAACAAAATGCTACCAATATGCTTACAGTTAAACATGCTACATAAATACCTTATTTTACTGCTTTATTAAATGTGTAACAAATCTGTTTGGCAGCCACCTAATAGGAAATGGCATATAGGTCTCTCTTGCACATTTACTGAGCTCTAAAGTTTTCAGGTTCGGGTTAAATTGGGTTTTGGATATCACTTTCTTGAAAAAACTTTTCAAATAACCTTATTTCTTTCTCAGTCCTTTGGATTCTGTAGGGACTCTGCTAGTTTTGTATATGTGCTGCCTGTTTGAATTTACTTGAGTCCCCTGAAGCAAACCTTGCTACAACTTTTTCAAATTTCACTTTTGTGTAAAGGGATTGCATTTGGGTCAAATATTTTCTGGTTGCATACATAAAATACGAAAGGGGGAGAATAAGCAGGTAACAGGAGATTTGTTTGCATCCTTAGCTGTGCTTTGGTTTTGCTGTGTCTTTTTACAGACGTTTGGTACCACAGCCATAGTTTTTCTCCTGTACCCTCTCTTGTGGAGGGGATGCAGGCTGGAGAAGTGAACTGCTCTCTTTTCCTCCCCCAGTAATTTTTCTGGTCTTTTTCTACATTCATGTAGACATTTCCAGAGCTTGGATCACAAGCTGGGTTAGCTGATCTTTCATGACAGTGCTTTATTTCATTTACCAAAAGTTTCTCTCAGTATCATACTAGATTTGTTGCTACTCTGGACTCCTTTCCTTGTAAACTGATGGTGGGAGATAGCCTGGTCTCCTGATGAAACTGGCTGGCAATTTCTGGCTCAGATGGAGGGAGAAGCAACATTAAAGGGACATAAAGTGCTTTCAACTTGTTTGAGACTGAATGGAGGTGATTTAGTATACTGGCTGCTTGTTTTCCTCAGAGCTCTTCCCTGTCCTAAGGGAGTCCCTCCTGCAAAGTCTCCTTGGTTTAGGCAGTTTGTGACCTACCCCTGGCCCCACAGCTGCTCCATCCTCAGGCAGTTTGGGCATGTCTTTACACTGGGCCAAATGCCAATTGCATATTTGGGACTGAAACTCCATGTGGGGCTTTTTGAAATTTTTTTTTAAGCCAGAAAAAGGAATCATGAAAAGGTCTGTTTTTTGTATTTTGCAAAAGGATGTTGTTCACAGTAAGGGCAATGGAAGTCTAAACCTTGAACTGCATTAACACGTTTGCATTTTGCTGAGGTAACTCAAGTATTTGAGTGCATGCAAACAGCATGATACTGTGTTTCTTAGAAGAGGATTGTGAAGTAATCATAAAAACTCCCAACAAGGTGAAAGTGCACTTAGGTCTTTCCAGTGGTTTTGTTTCCCATTTGGAAACCTGATCCATTGATTGTTTTCTCTACTGTGCTTAGTAGCAACAGCGAGTGAATTGAAAAGCAGGGACAAGTGTCTGTTTTTCCCTAGCTGATCCTTAACAAACAACAACAGATTCTATATCCTTCTGTAAGGCTGAGTGAAGCCCAGTTTGTGCCACCTGGGACTGTAGTTGTAAGGAAATCAATGGCTTTAATACACTGGATTTCTGCTCCATTTGTTTAGAAAGCTACTCCTGGGGGCTTGCTGCACGGTGAGGATTGTGCTCCTGGCTGGAATTTGCCATGCCCACCTGCAGTGCCCTTCCTTACTCTGACACTGAATGTCAGTCTTTTCTGCAGTGTTGTTTGAAAGACCAGTGAAGGAAAGGAGCCTATACCCTGCTCCCCTGCTTCTCAGGGCATTTCCTACTCCACTTAAAGTAAAAGGGTGAAAATATCCCATTATGGCAATGTGTTATCCTTGCTTGGAGAAGCAAGATGACATTTTCCAGCAGTCTTGGAAGCAGAGTGGAATCTGCCTTTGAATACGACTGTGGCTTTGGCAAAGTAAAGTGTGTGATATGAAACTGGGTTTTTGTCTCTAAAGTCCTCTAAAACATTCTGACTAAACAGTTTCTCCTAGGCTAGGCAGACAGAAAGGCTCAGTCTGTGGGCAGGAGACCTCCCAAGAGCCTGCTTGGTTCTGTGATTCAATTCATGGCATCTGTCCCCTGACCAGAGAAGATGTGTGCCCGTGGTCCAGCAAGGAGCTGAGGGCACAGTCCTCTTGGACATCATGGTTTTCAAATGAGATCTGGATCTAGTGCTGGGCTTAACACTTGTGCCTGCCTGCCTGAGGAGTTATTACATCTCTTGGATCTAAGAAATTGTTCAAGGCACCCTGAGCTCACCAAAATGTAATAATGATTGCCCTGCAACATTAAAGTGTCATCTAAAGATAACCCAAGACCAGCCTACCAACACTGTTAAACAATCACAAACAGAACAGATTAAGTTAGCCACTAAATCAAACCAGGAAAATCCTCCCTTCTACCCTTACCAACCCCTACAAAGATTTGTTGCTTTTGACTCCTCCTTGGAAGATGACCAAATTTGGAAATGTGAGCTATTTCTGACCAGTTTGGCATCAGGAATAGGGTGCTATTTAAGTACTTTTGTTTTATTTTGGTTTACTGTACTTCACTTTACACAAACTTCCCCTCTTGCTCTAAATGGGTACAGTAATATTTTGTCCTTTGTGCCCTCTATATTTCTGCAGATTTGCACTGTTAAATGAGTATTATGTTTTGCTCCAGAAACAGCTGTATTCCAGATGAAGCAATTTGTGTGAGTGCCCAGTTTTCACTATTTTTCAAAGGTGTTGCAAGGTTACTAATTGTTAAATGACTTGAAATTCTTCCTTGAGGAATAGCCTATGACTTGAAGCAATGTTTAAGTCAATGAAGGCATGAAGATGTTGCCTATATGTATTTTGCAGTCTTCAGCTCATATTTGTGTTAGTAATAATACCTAGCTCTGACACAGCCCTTTTCAATGCAATTCTCCAAAGTGCTTTGCAAAGCTGGATGGAGCCATTACTAGAGCTAATTAAAGGTTTTGATTCAATGAAACATGATTAAAATATGTTGTTTTGCTTGTGCTGAACACTTTCTGGAATTCATTTGATGCTGGGAGAACTTCCTGAGGAGCCAGAGTGGGCTAAAGACCTAACTGAAACAGAAACAAACCCAGCAACTGCTTTCTATGGGAGAATAGACATATCAGCACAACTGGCTGATTGTGCAACATCAATTTTTTTGGTGTAATTCAAACATGAGATAAAAGCAAGGAATGACACTGTGGATATTGTAATGTCCCTGAATAATTTTAGCCAGTACCTCCATTTTGTAGGTCAAGAAATCAAAGTAAAGGAAAATAAAATTACTTGCGTGACTTGAATTGCCCAATATGCCAAAGACAGAGCTGGGGCTTTGAGTCTTCTGGCCACAAAGCTTCCTCTGATGCTTCGCCATAGTTTAACAAGGCACTTGCTTTATCACTTTTGCATGAAACACATTATTTCCAGAAATTAAAATCCCAAGCCAAGTGAAATGTGTAAATAAATAGTAACAGTGAATTTCTCCAGGTCAAAGAAAAGGGAAGCTAGGTCTACCTGTAGTGTTAAGTGCTGATGCTGCAAATGAGAACAAAGCATTTGGTGTTTCACTGCTGATATATTGCAGTATACATGGAGCTTCTTGGAGTTTGGAGCGGAAATGGAACTGGAATTAATTTCCTCAGAATTATAGGAAAATAAAATGAATTCCTGCTGTTTATCAGTGTCTCTAACAACATACCTGTTATGACATCATAGAATAGATGACAAAAGAATAGTGAGATATACCTGTGGCAAAGTGGATTTCAACTAAAAATTTTTGAAGGTAATTGATCCAGACAAGTACTGCTGTGCTGCCCCACTCTTTGTTGAGGTCATCCTGAAGACAACGCTTACTCTGCAGTGCTTTGCTGTTGGGAAGTGAAAAGAAGGTAGTGCCCTCAGTTCAGAAAAGGCCTTCCTCCAGCAGAAGGCAGAGATTCAATGCCCCATTTATTGTCTTGACATTTTGTTTTATTGTTCCAGTTTGCAGAGCAGTCTCCAGAGGTTTCTAAAGCATGCATGAATAAGAGAGAGAAATGAACTCTTAGTTTCTTTTGGGAATTTTAGCTTGGAGACAGGCTTGTCTATTTAAACACATCTTTTGCTCCTATTGGCTTTAGCAGGAATCTGGGTGGCACAGTACCCTCCTACTTAATCTTCTATTTTTTCTCTATACCTAATTTTATTGTTCATGCCATGCTGTTTGTTAACAAGTTTAAGTTCTCCTCCGATTTTTTTTTTTCATTGACTGTCCTTTATTACCTTTATTTGTATTCCACTGTAGTCTACAACCACCAGTTGCTGATTGAAGTCAGATTTTTTTGGTCTTTCTACATGCATGAACTGTGTCTGTAAGCAGTATCAAAGGTCCCTTTTTGATGTAAAAAAAGCAGATATAAGAAGTGGACAGGAAGCAGAGAAATACATTTTAGCTTTGATTCGTTTATTGGTAGTATACTAAAAAGAGGTCAAAGTGTCACCCACTAAAAATTCTCGGAGGCTGTGGGATGACTGGGATATAAGTAGATTTATGCAGCATTGGTCTTGAAAAATTATGTATGGGAATCTTCATCACATATGGGAGAGAAGTTATGTTTACATCCCAGAATATAAATGAGATGCTAACTGGAACAGCTTTGTAGTGTGGAATGCCTCTCTTTCCTTCACAGCTTTACATAGTTCAGTGCTTCCCCTTCTTCATGTCCTCATGCCTAAGGAATGCAGACGAATAGCTGGAAAAGGTTTGTCTTAGTGCTGTTGGGTCATTAAGGTTCTTGGACAAAATATATCCCTGACCTCCCTGGCCAGAGGAAATTTCATCAGTGATGATGGTTTCACTCACTTTAGCTAGAGTGTCTCAGCTGTTGTGGATGAGGCCTGAGGGTGCTGAAGGGGATAGATCAAAACCTGCTATAATTCTTGGTAAGTGTGTGTCTGGTGAAAACCTTTGTGCCTCATTTCACGCGAGGAGAATGCCTGCAGATGATACAAAGGGGCATTCCTCCTGTGTCCATATTTTTGTAAGACTTCAGGACACTTCTCATAAATAAAATCCCTATAACAGAAGGTCTGTTGGCCTCTCCAGCTGCAGAAATTCAGCTCTTAGAAGGAGCTGGGCATGAATTATGAAGGTGTGTAATTAACACTGAACTGATTGTATCACAAATTTTGAAGCAAGCTGCTTCCAACAAATCTATGTGTGTGGACATAAGGCATTTTCCTTTTTCCATAGAGGAGCAATCAGCACAGCTTTCTGCTGCACAGCTCATGCTTCCAGCAAGCTCTCTCTGAAGTGGAGTGTCCTGCAGCCTTGCAGCACAAATGGATCTGAGCAGTGTGATCTGAGAAAATGTTTATGAAAAACACTGGAAATGTTGTCAGGCTGGCATCAGGAGGAATGGTAATAGCTGATCAAGCAGCAGCAACAAGAGCCAAATTCTAGGATCTTGAAATCCAGCCAGCAAATTGGAATTCTGTAGGAAGCAATACAAAAATCTTGTGGAATATTCTATATTTTTCTTGCATTAGACAGCTGTTTCTACATATCTGAATAGACCATAGAACCTTTAGGTTGGAAAAGGCCTCTAAGAGCAGTGACTCCAGCTCTTAATCCAGCACTGCCAAGTCCACCATAAAACCCTGTCCCTAAGTGCCACATCCACGTGGCTTTTAAAATACCTCCAGGAATGGTGATTCAACCACTTCCCTGGCAGCCTGTTCTAGTGCTTCACACCCTCTTGTTGGAGAAGTTTTTCCTTATATCCAAACTTAACCTCCCCCGGTGCAACTTGAGGCTGTTTTCTCTCATCCTGTCTGTTCTTACCTGGGAGAAGAAACCCACCCCCACTTTGCTTCAACCTCCTTTTCTGGTGACTGTAGAGGAGTGTACATCTTCACTAAGAAAGGTCACATCAAATCACTTGATCCTGTGGAAAGTGCAATATCCTGACTGTACATAAACTGAGCCCGCAGTAGATATTTCTGTGATGCTGGGAATCCTTTCCCATTGTCCCTCTGAGGAACATGTACCTTAAATGCAGATCTATGTGCAAGTCACATCTGTTATTTGACAGTGCAGTGCTTTGCCCTTCCTGATAAAGAACCCATATATGGGGAGTTGACATAATCTTCCTCAAATCATTAGTAACTGATTAGTTTCAGATAAAGTTTATTTTCTTGCCATTATTGTTGTTCTTAGTCCCAGCCTTTCCTGTTTTGTGACCCTCGTGGGAAGGTTAGGTCTCATGATGGGGCCAGTCTAATTTTGCCACATCCAGAAACCTAATGATTTAAACTTCTGGATTCAGTTCCAAATGACCTATGTTCCCATAAGGCTTGTGCTCATTGCTGAGCATTGTTTTATGTATTTTCTTTATTATATTAAAACTTTATGAATGTGATCACTGTTATGTACAAGTACCTGCAGAACTGAGTGTGTTTTGGGGAAGATGAATTTTGGTTTTTTGAGCAAGCATGCGGTATTGAAACAGAGCAAAGCAGACAATGTTAGAGCCCTAAAGCTGTCCTTAGGGAGAGAACATACAGGATCTCTCTTCTTCCTCCAGGTTTCCCTCCTGGAAACCTGGACTACCTGTGGGACTCCCAGGACACACATTCCAGCCCACTTTTGCTCTTTATTATCTCATACTGTCCTTGCACATGTTCTCAGAATACAAGTGTGACTTTTGTAGGCATCTGTACCTGAATAACCACCAAAAGCTGAAGGGCAAAGCCCCCTTTTTAACTTCAGGGGAATAAAAACCCAAACACAATCTCTCCCTGCCAAACCCCCAATCCTTCAACCAAAAAAAGATACCCAGAATATATAGGCAGTGATACTGCAAAAGCTTTTAGTTGGTTATTTAAAGACAACACTGTTTAGGGGTGGAGTGGGTGGAATCAAACAGTGTAGGTGATTTAGAAAGTAGACAGCTGTATGGAAAATGGTGTCTCTCTCAAAACAAAATAATCTGTCTTCAGAAATTCTATCTTGGTTTGCTGGTAGCATATAGTGTAGGGTGTCACCTATGAAGATGCCTATACATTTGTTACTATTTTGAAAAAAAACAAAAACAGATTTGAAACCTGTCTGTGTAATTTCTCTGTTGATCATATACTCCATTTTTGGCTTGTATTAGTTTTGCACATCACTGTGCCACTTTGCAGAACCTGCCATAACTTCTGAAGTTCATACAGTGCAGCTGGTTCTTGGTGTCTGTTCTTAGTGGAAATCAGCTCTCTTGATTTCTGTCTCTGCCTATGAACAGGAAAGAGAGAAAAAGGTTTGTTTATTTGTTTTGTTTGAAAGGATGATATGCAAAGAGGAGGAGTGACTCTCCAGGACCAAAAATAAAACAGCACCAAAAGTGGACTCCAGTTTTCTTCCACTGCCTCCAGCCTGTGCTCCCAACAGGCAGAGAGTAAGGCAAGGCCAGAGTGTTCACAAGCATATCCTGAGAAAAAGTCTCTGGTGTAGTTCTAGTTTTGCTTTGGGGCTGTAAGGATGCTCCCCGTCACACTGCATTTAGTGCAAATGGCAGAAGCTTTTGAAATTTTGTTTCTGTGGGTATAAAAAACTTACTTTAAGATTTTCTTTTTTACCTCAGGCTAGCTAGGAAAGTCTGGATAGCTGAGAGCCTTGCTAAGTGTGAATAATTGAATTTATCCATCAGCCCTTTTTGTGAGCAGGAAATAGTGTGCTTCTGTCATGCATTATTTCTGTTTGAAGAGACATGATTGCTTGCAAAGGTGCCTTTCCTGTTCATGCATCTGATTGTATAAGCAGGGATGTTTTGAACTCTGTCTGAACCAGATCAGTATCTTGCCCTGGAATTAATCACCAGGAAAACCAATGACCCAGTTTCCCAAAGCTGCTCTGATACCAGGTTAGCTGCTACTTCAGATTTTCCATGGGTCAAAACCAGGGTGCTGAATCCCTCTGAAAAGGTGTTCTGATATTTCTCCTCCCTCCAAAATTCCTCTTTAATGCCAGCCTCTGGCTATCATGTGATGCTTGTCCTAATCATGCTTCAGGGTCTGTCAAGCCAGAGAGGATGACCAGCAAATGGAAATGGTGTGGAGAGCATGGCACTGTCAGGGAGCAGAGAGCAAAGGCTGAACCACAAGAAAGGATGAGCCAGGAGCTGAGGGTGACCCCACCACAGGAGGACAATGCTCTCACTGACCTCAGCAAAGTCCCATGGTGCCCAGCTGGGACCAGCTTGGCGACAGTGACAGAAGTCACTGGTAGCCCAGTGATCACTGTGTAGATGCAGATGGCAGAGCTGGGACCAAGCTAAATCCATGCAGCAAGTCAGGCCCAGCAAGGAAAGGGTTAGGAGTGGTCAAACCTGGAGCATGGCTGAGCCTGAGCTTATCCTGGGCTTCTGGTCCTTTGGGCAGTGGCTTTGGGGGTGCAAGTCCAAGGTCAGGATGGACAGGGCATTTAAGGATTGTTGGTGCACTTGGAGCCCTGATAGCTGCTCTGATGTGGGCCAAGCACTGACATAATTAATGGCACATGTTATTTGCTATGTAAGAATTTCTGCTGACCTCTGTGAGACAGCTCAGTGACTAAAGTGCTACTGAGCATGAGTAAGGACCAGTAGGGCTTCCTTTCTGGAGGCCAAATGATGAGTTATGAGTGTACCCCAGGGCAAAGCAAGGAAAGGGTCTAACATTTCAGCTCCTGAGGAGCAGACTGAGAAAGTGGTTGAGTTGTGATGGGCTGGGACTCCTGCCTGTTGATGTCCCAGGGTAAAGCTGAGGTGGGCAGTTGTGTGCTGAAGAGAGGGGCATTTTTGTGTTCCTGAAGAGTTTGGGCGAGTGTAAGTTTTCTCCATATTTCTAGCCTAAGACTCTTTATGGCCAGTTTGTGTCTAATTTTTCTCTGTGTCAGTGAGAAGAAAGCAAACACAGTGAGTGCAGTGAATAAGGTCTGCCTTCAGGGATTGTGGAAAAAGCTGGCTGAGCAGGTCACTCTCCTGGCCTTGCAGCAGTTGGGTGGTGACTCAACACTTGCCTGAAAATACTGAGTGCAGTTCTGATGTCCTTTAAAATGAAGGAATGTGAGTCTGGCCTCAAGCTTGAGGAGCCTGTGGAAAGGCCCATGTTGACTTCAGTGGTCTTGGGAATGAAGCTGTGCAAGGTTTGCATAGAGCTGGCGCCAGATGCGCCTCCCACCCACAGCTCCAGCAATGAACATGTGTGCACAAGGTCGGAGCAATTATGAGAGAGTTCAAAGGGAGCTCTACATCCAAGGAGAAATGTTCACAGGCTGATCTGTGCCTCAACAATGCACTTCCACACAGCAGCCATCCATAGCAAGGGGCCTCCCCACAGAAGGGAACATCAGACTCACCCCGTCCCCCAGGGCTGAGCTGTATGTGTGTTCTCTGGAAGATGAAGTTACTGCATGTGAGGTTCACGAAATAAACATGCAGGAAAGTCCTGCAGCTTGCTTGCTTGCAGTTTGATCTGTAAGAAAGGTCTGTGGTAGCATGTGTTTTTGCAGTCAACACAGATATTTTTGGGAGGGAGGCTGAAGTGTAGGCAGCACTCAACGATTCATGTGGAAACAGTAATTGCAGGAGTTGCTGTGGAGGGGGTTACAAGAAGAGCTAGTGAATGAGAAGATTATGTTCTTAACTATCGTGGCCTCTTGAGATAAGCCTGATGTGCAGATGAATACGTTGATAATGTGCACATGAATATGCTGATGTTTGCTCCAGGAAAATACTGGAAAGTTTGACGGTGTGAAACCTCCTACCCTGGGTTGGTGGATCTCATCTAAGTTGTTCTTGTTTTCCACCTCCAGAAGTGTAATTTTTTTGGATATGAATCCCTCTGGTGGAGCCGGGAAGAGTTGACCTGCATTAGGAAGGATGTGTTTTGTCACCTCCTTGAATCCCTGTAGGGACACTAGAGCTGTGTCAAACATGGTGGCTGCATCCTGCAAGAAGTAACAGTCAGCTTTCACATAGAGAGACAAAGCT
This sequence comes from Passer montanus, assembly GCF_014805655.1. Taxonomy (NCBI): domain Eukaryota; kingdom Metazoa; phylum Chordata; class Aves; order Passeriformes; family Passeridae; genus Passer; species Passer montanus. The sequence continues at coordinate 966,672 of NW_024366591.1, forward strand.
ATAATTGAAACACTGGATGGTTATCAAATATCTCTTGTTTGTGTCATGAGAGGTAGCATTGCTCACATTGGGTCAGGGTGTGCTGATCTGACCCTCCAGTATTCAATTTTCAGACTGGTTTATTTCTCTCCTCTTCATCTTTACACATCCTGTAAGGCTGCCATGTTGCAGTCCAGGTGCTGCTGTGTTTTGCTGGTAAGTGAAGCAGATCTTGTTTGCTCTGTATACAATTACAGTGACTAAGGAATTTTAAAATAAGACCTAGATGTGTTGTCACAATGTGCTCTTACCCAATGTTATTGTGTGGGAGACAGTGGTAAATACAAAAGAAAAAAAATGAAAAGCTTTTCTTCCTTACTCTTGTCAACTCTACCAATTTTAATGTAGGATTTTTTTTTGTATTTGGGTTTTTTCCTACCTTCTTTTAAGGCCAGAGTTCCTGGAGCTAAATGACTATCCAAAATCTTTACCCTCTCTGGCTTTTATAGCTACACAGGAAAGCTTTAAAACATGAGTCCCAGAGGCCTGAGGTCTGTAAACCTAATAGGAGGAGTACCACATTTATTTGTTCTGAGATTTGTTTAGGTTATCTCACAGCATCTAAGTGATTTATTTCAAGGCATTTGAATTTATTTCAAAGTACTGAAACCCAGTAAAGTGAATTTTGTCTTATTTTCACTCTCCACTTGTTGTGTGGTGTTGGAGGGAGAGCAGGAGATGGGTCTGGGACTCTCTCAGCCAGCTGAGATGGGTGTGACAGGAGAAAATTGTGTCTACCTGGAGTGGTCAGAGAAGTGGTTCCCTGAGTGGTTCCCTGAAGGGAAAGGAACTGGCACTTTGCTCAGGGCTGGGGTGAAGAGAGAACTTCCATTATTATCTTTCACACTGCAGAGTATTGGTAAGGATTGGACAAAACTACACTTTTGTCTGACTTACTATTTACAGCACTGATACTTCCCAGTGATGTCACTGGAAATATCTTTAACTGCTGTAACCTCCAAGTATAGCCAGAGGTCAATGAGAAGAGAATCTGGTACTCCAGAATTCTAGCTTTGTGTAAATAGACAAATATTTTGGTAAATCCCTGAGAATGGAGGCTGGGAGCCATGACATGACAAGCAAACCCATCAAAAATATGCTTCTTGTTGTTTGTTTTGTATTTGGTTTTATTAGCAGACTGAATTTTCCAAGCAGGAGGATTGCACATACTGTATGCAATTTGTCTGGAAAGTACTTTCTCTAGAAAGCTAGGGAAAAGGGAAGAGGAGGAAAGGAATAACTTTTCAGAAGCATTTTCCTGCTGCTTTTGTCTTTCATTTAAAAAGAGATGCTGGCTCATAAGCTAGAAGCTTTCTCCTGCATCAAGATAGTACAGCCTTATGGCCATGCTCTCTGCTTTGCTCCCATTTCAGGAACTGCACTGAAGGTGAGCAGGGCTGTTTTCAACCCAGGCATTCCTCTCCTGTAACATCTGCATTTCAGAGCAGAGCTTTGAAGGAAATCAGATGTGATTGTGCATTGGCTTTTTATCTTCCTGCCACACAGATGAGGCTAATTTGCTTCCCAAGTTTTTAATTGGGAAGAAAACATTTTGAGGTTTGATTGGTCCTTGGCACCTTTCACTGCCTATCCAGTTCTATTAGGCAACAAACAGGTTGAAAACACTGAACCATAAAAAAAAAATTGATCCAATCCTCCACCAAACCCCTGCCTCCAAAACCCTTCCAGGATTTGAAGTTCCATAGAAACTCACCTGTTGATTCTGACAGCATGGCATGTTGGGAGGAAGGTCTCCTTAGCACTGATGATAACCAAATTGAGTGGGGAGCAGCTAGTCACTCTGCTGTATGTGTTTTGGGTGTCCTGTAATTTGACTGCACTGTTGCAGCTTTAAAACTGGGCAGATTCCCAAGGTCCTATGTATATTTAAATAGCTTTATGCTCCTGGCCAGCTTGGGAGCCCAGTGGCTGGTGTGGTGTCTGTGTTTTTGTGGACACACCAAGGACAGGAACAATCATTCACCTTCAAGTGTCTGTGGACAGAGTTTCTTATCAGTTATTTCAGCTCCTGCCAAGCAGGTACTTCTCCATCTAAAACAGTGGCTAAATGAACTGTGCCTTCAAAGCTACATGCCCCACCTAATGAAGCAGCCTCTGTTGGGTAGATGCTGTGCTTTTGTAGAGGACTAGCCCAATTTACCTTATGCTACCTTAAGTTTATAAGCTTAAACCTATACTGCGTAATATGTGCTTGCTTTAAATAGGTTTTACAGGGCATAATTAGTTTCCTTGATGATCTCTGAAGGTAGTGGTTACAGCTTTATAAGGCTGTAAGAGGAGCATTAATCATCTGCAAATGGTAACAATCTGGTTATTCTAAACTGCATCTTCATGATAAGCCATGTATTAGGTAAACAAGTGTTATAGCCCTGTACTGAGGCATTGAGATGTTCCTGTGACTTTGGGTAAGTCAACGGTACCATGTTAAAATGAAACTTAGGGTTTGGAAGGTTTTAATCTGTCCATGCTCTCACTGGCTCTGAGCTCACCTCCGGTGACCTTTCTAACTGAGGATTACAGAATCTTTTTCTTCTGATGTCTACCAGTTTTTATTTTGAGGAAAAGAGGCAGAAAATCAGGGCAGTTAAAAATAAGTTAAATATAGCATTGTCAGGAACCAGAATGATTTTACTTTGCCAGAGGAGACTCATACTTCACATGTGAATGATCTTCTTTTGACCTAAACTTAAACCATGAGTTCGGGGAACTGCCATTTATAGAACTGGTTAGGCCTGTAATTCACTGTGTGAATAACAGGATGGTCTGAAAGAGAAAACAAAGATCCTTACTTCTCAACAATGAACAGAATAAAGACTATCAAATTCTCTTGGGTTTTCTTGTTGTTACTTGTGGGTTTTTTTTTTTTTCATGGAGAAGAATTGGTGGGGTTTCAGAAGTACATTCAACCAGTGCAAACCATTTCCTATTGTGGCTGGCAGCTGTTCTGTGTTTAAGATGATGGGCACAACAACACTTCTTAAGAAACAATTGCTTGCAAAGAAGAGATGAATCTGAGATTATGGTTAAGGGAGAATGCACCCCCATAAATTATTGCATTATTTTATATCAATAATATTTTGTAGTCTGTCATTGAAGTAACTGTTGAGTGGGATTCTGCATCCCACACTTGAGAATGGTCCCTGCTCAGCCAAATACTTCAGCATGTGCTTGAAAGCTGAGCATTGACTTCAGCAGCTTGCCTAAGGGCTGACTCAGGTTCTGTGCTGGTCTGGAAGGCTGAGCAGCTCTCACATGGTGTTTCCTCTGGTGAGAGTTGGACAGCAATATTTGTGTGCTTCCTGTGCTTGTGAAGTACAATGATCACTCCTCCTTCTTTTGCAAATCTTCTTACCTGGCTGGATCAGTGGGGAGGTGGGTGGGTGACATCCACTGGGGTGGTGTTGATCTGGTGTGGGATGGACTGTAAGTTCTCAAAGCTCACCTGTTGTGAGATAGAGAGTTGTGTGACATGGGACAAAGTTGACATGGAGCAAGCAACTGATGTTAATTGGTGTAGCTGCCTCCCAATAAGGAAAAAGAGCCAAATCAAAAGATTTGATTGGTCAGGATTGAAGATGATTGCTCAGGACTGACTAATGCTCTTGGTTTTCCATGCCACCATCCTGACTTCTGTAGCATGTGGCTGGCAGGGATGATATGCCTTAGTCATGATGTCTCACCCTGAATAGGATGAGGTGTGGTATTACTGTGCTGGGTATGGATATTCCATTATGATGTTATTTTCTTCCCTTCACAATATTTTTAATAGTTTCCCTTTTTTTAAGACGGAAAGCACTAATTCAGTCTTAGGATATTGATGATGAATTGATGTATCAGAAAGTTGCTTACTGTGTCAGGTAAGCAGCTGGTCATGTACAGTTGTAGAGTAGGAGACACGCTGTAACCTCTTGAGCATATCCTGGCTCAGTTTTTGTGCAGATTGCTGGGAGATCAATTCACCATGCTCTTTTATTCCTTCTGTATTGATTCAGCGTTCTAAAGTAGGTAGTTCATTGAAGGTAGTTCAATGCAGAGATAATAAAGAGAAAACAAGTCTGACAGACATTTTGTCATTTTTGGCAAAAGTAAATAACGAGTTTGCAGAGCTGTACAGCCCTGCCTTTGTGTTTGGAGAGTGCACATGATTTACTGCAGGAATCAGTTTGGCATAGCATAGCTGTGCCAATTCAGCAGGACCAACCATTATCTTGTCATGTTTTTTAGCAAATTGACTTTTACAAGGCAGCAATTCAAAAACATGAAAGAGAAATGTGCTGAGCAACCCATCCCTTCTTGTCTCCCCCATCCAGTGTGTGCTGGCAAATCTGCCACAGTTGTGCCCACGGGCATGATGATGCTCAGCTCCCTCACTCGCTCGCAGGCTTTGGGCGTGCCGCGTGCGTGAGCTGCTGTGGGTCTTGATTTTATTATTGTGTTCTCAAGCTCCCAAGTTGCTGCCTTTTCAGCTAAGTGCAACAGTTCACACATGGCTTTCTGTTGTGCTTCGCTTTACACTTAGTAGGATTTTAGTGGTACAGCAGGAGTAACAAAAGCACCGTTAGCAACATTTTGTAAATCTCTCTGCTTTTCAGCTCTGCTCACCCACAGCTTGCAGTCTCCCACGGACAGAGAAAAAAGGCCAGAAAACAGCGATGTTCCCGGGCTTGTCCTGACTAGCACTGCCTTTCACTGCCTCTGAAGACAGTGTTAGAGTGTTGAGCTACAGGCACTGCTGGTCTGACCCTGAAGGGCATTTTTGGTGTTTTTGAAGTGCATCTCTAGTCTAGTCTTAACACTGAGCTAGCTATAGACACAGTATTTCTGCATTATTATGTGATTGGCAAATGTGCATGGGTTGTGTTTATTTTTAAGGGGTTAATTAAAGATCTGTAAGACTTTCCTACCTTCTGGGAGTTTGGGATGTTCAGCTCCATCTATGCCTCAGCAAATGGCTTGTATTTGATAACATTTTTGTATATCGCCATTGAGAGATGGCTATCTTGGAGACCTAATCTGCGGATGTGCCCAAGGGTGAAAAAAGAGCAAAAAAGTAAGACTGAGAGGAGGGGAGATAGGAGAAGGAACATTCTTTGTTTGTGCAGGTTTTTTGAATGGATAATGTGTGGGATGAAGAGGGGCAGAAATGCTCCAAGAGCACTCTGAGATAACAGCTTGTTTAGCTAACCAGGATGGAAATGACAGCCCTACCCATCCTTCTGTCTTGCTCCCCTGTGAACCAACCAGTGTTTGAGCAGCATGCTTGGGGCAGGACTGTGCACAGCTCCTTTTTCTGTTCCTTTAGGTTTTGAGATGACACTGCAGGGCTAGTGGGGTTTTCCCTCCAGCTCCTGAGCATAGCAGCTTCTGTCTGGAAGCCAATGACACTGCCAGCTCCTCATGTTTTGACAGGTCCTCTGGCACCAGTGTGTGCCTGTGTGTCACCACGCTCCATGAACCTGCTCCACAAACCCTGTCTCAAGCCACAGTGCTCTTTTACTTGAAGGCATGACTATTTCCTCTATTGAACTTTCCTTTATAGTAAGTACTTGTTTCCTTTCCTCTGCAGAAAATATGTGTTACTCTAAAGGCCTGTTCTGAGGATTAGCCAGGCACACCAGAGATGCCAGTGAGGGAGACCCATCCTGAAGTAGCAGGTTTTGGATCACGCTGCATCCCATCACTTGTGTAGGTTTCCCTTCCTCTCTCAAGTAAGGTCTTAAAATCTTTTGAATGACTCACTCAATAGGAAAAAACTCTCCTCTGTACTAATGGTTAATGGGTCTTTCTAGCAGATGTAAAATCCAGTGAAACATATACAGTTTCTTTAGTTTTAAGAGGAACAGATGATTTAATAAGCAGCTATAAATCTCTTGGGAATGTACAGACATAGTCCAACAGCAAACTTCTGCCAGATTTTTCACTGACTAGACTTATAGCCTATGAGTCATAGCAGTCTGCTTCACTCTCCACCTCAATTGCCTGTTGTTGTTTTGGCTTTTAGGGGTGCTTTGTGCTGCATATGGATTTTTTATCACCTTCTCCTGTTAATGGGCTTGCTCTTTCATCCAGGAGACAGCCTCCAAGCAGTCCAAAGAAGACTTTTATTCTCTGTTTCTGCATGACAGTGCATGATGTTTCTTTTCCATTTCCTAGCTCACTGTGTGATTTTAAAATTGTATAAGGAAAAAGTTTCTGAGGAATGTATTAATACAGCCTCCTAAATGGGCTTAATAGTGGGAATCCAGTTAAATTAAAAGAGATATAACCCATCTCTTCTTAATATAGTAATGCTTTTCTTCCTGCAGTCTATGGCCATCTTATGAAGGTTGATAAATTTATTGTAAGAGTTTTTCCAATAGATTCAGTTGTTATCAGCTCTTTAGAGATAAGGGAACAGGCAGAAAGCAGAAAGTTGTTACAGTTGCCTGTGTCTCATGCTGAATTGCAGGGCATGGTTGTATTTTCTAAACTATTGAGATGCCATTCCAAAAGGATGTAAAATGACACACTGTGTTTTACAAATATCTTCTACATTCTGCTGGCCTGCTGGCATTCTGTGAGTGTCTGAGATATCTGGGAAGGGGGTCAGCAAGCTCTTGTTTTATTTTACATCTGGTTCACAAGACCTGTGAATTATACTTGGGAGCCACTCTAGAGGAGGTGAGGAATTAAAATTACTAAGACTTACTCCAGGTCATGCCCAGGTAAACTAGAGATAAAACTAGTGATAAGACAAGAGTTTGTGAGGAACATTTAACCATTGTGGAGGCTTTTACAAGACAGGTGCATTGCAGATTATTTTGAATGCAGCTGGATAGAGGGGATTTAAAAAATGACCCACAGCATAGGTTTTTTGTTTCTTTTAAATCTCGCAATGTAAATACAAAAATTTAAGAAAAATTGTGCAAAATTCTCATTTTGTCAGAATAAACAGTTGGCAGTAAAAATCAGGTTCTAATTCTTTCAGTTGCTTAGGACAGCATTTGTATTTGTTACATGCTCTCTGAGACCATGTAAATGGTGAGGGACAATTATTTTTTCAGTGGTAAGGATGATGAGCAAACCCTGTTCATGTTTGACCTTTTCCAGGTTGGAATGAGTATCAAAAATGCATAGATGTGAAGCAGGCTAAGAAATTAGAGCTTAGAGGCTGTTTAATGTACAGAATTGTATAATGTAACCAAAATTAGATATTGTTTGAAGTTCATAGTGGAATTAAAATTTACTGCATTGTTCTAACACCTCCAGGAAGCCAAACAGGCCTTGTGTTACTAGGCAAAGAAAGCTATCCAAGGTCATATACCTGCATGGTGTCAAAAGCAAGAACAGCATTTGACTCTTGTGATTCCTTGTTAGGCCTCTCCATACAGTGCAGGAGGAAGTGTAGAGGTTTTCAACACGATGCATATGTGCAAAAATAGCCCTTTCAGCTCTTTCTGGCAAACTGAGAGTGTTGCTTTATGCTTTCAGTAAGCACAGAGCTCTCATGTTTACTGATGGGACTTTCACACGTCAGGAAATCAGAAAACTGGAGACGTAATCAGCGTGTCTGTTCTTGAATGAGGAATTTTCCCCTGAGCAAGATGTGATGTGTGCTCTTAATGATTTGCATCTTTGGGTTCAGACTTTCCATGAGCTGCTTCCAGCACTGTAGGCCCTAACTTATGTTTGCAGTGCACACACACACCCAGCTGCAAGGGTAACAGCCATAGCTTCCATGTTTAGATCTTGGCATATCTCTGAGTGGGGATGTCCAGTTCCTTTGGCAGCCTCCTGGCCCAGCTGTGGGGTTTAGGTGGAGATGTCGGTGCAGCATTCAGTGCTACCCCAGGTTAGAGCTCAGCTAGAAATGGAGGCTTTTAAGAGAGGTTTTCCTTGCCCTTCTTCACTGGCAGGAAGATCTTTTGCAAACTTTCTGGTGTGTGGTCTGTGCACACTGAATGGCTGACGCTGAGCCTGTGATGTGGGATTTTACCACTTCCATAGTATGAACAGCAAGCAGCAGCAGTTCCAGGGAGGGAGTTTTGTCCATTCCCTTAAAACAATGTACATAGCAATGGGGAACATCATGTGACTGCATGGACCTTATCCAGTGTTTTAAAGGGAAAATATCTCTAACAGTGTCCTGGCCTATGTAAACTGTATAGTTTTCCCAGACTTGGAAGAAAAGCACTGGTGTTTTCCCAAGTTCCGCCCTTTTTAGTTTGATGTGAAAAAATAAAAAAGGGTTGATTCTTGCTTTCCTTCTGACTCTAAAATAGGAAGTAGTTTAATGAGAATAAGAAATTATGCTCTTTCATGTCAAGAGGCAAAATCTTATCTCTGAACTATCTGTTTTGATAAGAATGAAGCAGAATATGTTTTTTTTTTTTTCCTTAGGTAATAACCTCTACTCTTAGTGGTGAAGAAAAGATATGTAGGTGTGTGATTCTCCAGCAGCCTAAATGTAGATGTTGGGACAATCTACCCCTCGCTACGGGGCTATTTTCAGAGATATCTCCCAGCTTTGTTTGGAAGAATGCACAGAATTGAAGGAGGAAGGATGACCTTGCTTTTAAAGCATTCATCTGGACCTTGGGTGCTGGGGGCTGAATTTCCAGCACTGGGACTGACTTCCTCTGTGGTCTGCAGTGTATTGCTCTGGGAATGTGTGTGCCACACAATGGATGTCAGCACAAAGGGCCCTGGAGCTGACTCCAGGAGGTCTGCACCGCCCTACACTGCAGTGGGGTACTGCGTGGTGCCACGGCCTCCTTCCCACAAAAGGCAGCTGCACCAGTTCAAGCACTGCTTTGTGCTGTTGGAGCTGTGCTGCTTCCAGTTCTGGCATTAAAGTGGTTGTGGCTCATTTGGGCATCTCTGTACCACACTCCTATTGTAAACCCAGGAAGCACTGAGGTACTGAGAAACACAGAGTTCATAAAATGGTTTTGAACTGTCTGCATGGTCTGGTTTTGGATTTCTTTTGTTTTGCACAAGCTTGTCCTAGTCATTCCAATGTCACTGATTTTCATTCCCTCTGTGGCACTGGAAACCACCTAGGAAAAAAGCCTCATTTTGGCTGTTTCCCATGCCCAAATGTTTTCCAGAAAACTCCAGTTTTGACTGACCCCAACTGCCTTCCAGGTTCTAACTCTGGCCTCAGGGCAAGCAGCAGAGCCTGGTGTTTAGAACACTGTTGGTCACACGCAGTTTCCAGAGGGCCACTGTGCAGACTTGCACACAAAGCCATTGAACTCATTTTTCTGAGCAGCCACACTGCAGTGACATTTATGCGGCTTTGCAAAGCACCCTGAGGGCCTTAAATGAAAGGATCTCTGCATATTCAAAGCAATATGATGTTTATCTGCTCTATCCAAAATAGAGAAGAAAATGCTTTATTGTCTGTGGTTGAGATCTGCCTGCTATGATGTTTATGACGGTACAAAAGACAAACTCTGTGTCCCTGAGAAAACACACTGTCACTGGCTTTGATTTCCATGGGGTGAAGGTGATGGGAGTTGTGCTGAGCCAGTGCTTGCACCATCCATCCTCCCTAGAGATGAGAAGTGGGGCTCACAGGCATTCCCCTAGCATGTTAGCAGCAGTTCACAGGGTCTCCAGGCCAGCTTGGAAGTTCAAGTCATGACTAAAATAAAGGAAGCCAACTGTGATAGCATACAGAAGAAGTCATTGCCTTTTGTCCAAAGGAACATCAGGCTGACACTTTCTTCTTGGAGTCTCTTGGCTCCTAGCATTTGGAAGATAAGATCTGTCCAGTCAGAGGGGGCTGTATAAACTTCCTGTGAACTTTCATAGTTGATGATCAAAAGGAATCACAAACATGTTGTCATTATTTATCTATTTATAAGTTCAAAGAGTATACAGTGCTATTGGTTGTGATTTTTTTTTTTCTGTCATGTAAACAACGTGATATCATACTGGATGCACAGCCTTAGGCCCACATTTTCCATTTTGAGTTTAACTTCAGAGCTGTTTTGCTCTGGAAAGCATCTTTGCAGGGGTAAAAATGTGAAAAATGCAACCACCACCCATATTCTGCTTCAGAAGTCATCTCTGCAATGTTTTCTGTCCTTGTGTCCCTTGCTTTGCTAAAATATTCTCTTCCCTTTGTTAGCTTCATATAGCCAGTGTAACAATAGAAGACAGTTCCCAACAGCATCTTGTCTTTGTCCCACTACCTGGGAGAAAAGTACAGGTAGTGGGATGCCTTGACAAGAACTTGAAAAGTTCCCTTTCAGCCAGAGATTTGGCTTATATGACCTGTAATACCATAATTTATGTGCTCTAAGAAGGATTCTGCCCCTCTGTTCCCATTAAGTCAAAGCTTTGCAGCACTTGCTCAGATTCACACAAGATTTAGTCCTCCCAAAGTTATATTTTCGTGTGTTCTGCTTCAGTGCAATTCCAGGTGTGAGGGAATCTGTTTTTTGAATTGTCTTCTTGTCCCATGTGGAGCATCTTGTGTCACAGGATGTGTGCTGTGAACAGGGGCAGCAGAAACTTGTCCTTTCACTTCTACTTGAAAGAAACAGTAGTGAAATGAGATTAACAGGGATCTTCCCTTCATGTCGGGTCAAATCAGAAATCCTGTGGAGTTTCAAGCAACTCATTGACATCTCTCCTGATATGGCTGGTTCCCAGAGGAAGCCTGCTTGTCTCGTTTGCCCTTCTGCTTGGGGCATAAATCCACCCTTGATGGGGTTATACAGACAGGACAAATAACCTCTCTTCGGGGGATTCTCCCCGCCTCCATCATTTTTGGACCTACAGCTTCCTGTCTCTCCCTTTTGGGCATGCCTGGGATGCAGCAGAGCCATGCAAGGAAGGGTGTTGACTGGAAGGAAGATGGGTTGCAGACAGGGCTGGCTCTGGAGAGCAGAAGGACTGATTTACATGAGATTCCCACCTTTTGGTTATCCCTCTGGCTTGGCTTGTGCCTTGGCCTGGTGCCATCTGACACAGTTTGCAGCGCTGGGATGTTGAGGGCTGGCTGAATTGGCTGCCTGGGCTCAGAGCCAGTTTGTATGGCTTGTTTGGCTTTGCACTGTGTTTCTAGTGGGGTGAGCTGTAATATGTGTCTCTTGTCATGAATCAGACCATAGGTATGGATAATTCTCAAACCAGGCAGTCGCATGAGTTAATTCCATGCTGTTCATGTTTAAAGTTGTTTTATTAAGGAATTATTCAGCTTATTGCTCAGCAAATATCCAGCATCATTAGTAGGTTTAGAATGAGGGTTGTGTCTCAGTATGACCAAACAGTGTCTTAAAGCTTTAATTGCCAAATAAAAACTCTTTCCGCCTCTCTTTTCTAAAATATACGACATTACTAAACCTCCACTTTGGTAAAATATTGTAGCACATATATTTAAGTGTGTTTTTAAGTTCTTTTGAAGTCAATGTTTAAGTGCTTTGCTGAAGCAGGGCCTAAAATAACAAGAGCCACAAAGTTAAGCCACTTTATTTTTGAATGAGTGTTTGCACAGCAACTGAGTGCTTGTCAGCTTCTTGTCATGACCCTCAGGTGCAGATCTCCCCTTAGTTTCAGTGAATTAGAAACTTTTTCAAATTGCTGTTTTGCACACAGTTGGAGTGTCAGAGTCAGACCCAAGTATGGTGGGCTTTCTTTTGCAGAATGAGATCAAACTGAAATGGGATATAGGGCCATAAAGAGATTGGCATCATCTCAAAGAGAGCACAGCTATGATTAGTCATTTCCTATATACATACTATATAAATACTGGGGATATTCACACACACAATTTTTTTTTCTTTTCTGGGTTAGTGAAACCAGTACTGCGCTGCAAACCTGATCCTTGCTAGATCATTGAGGAGGCCATGGAAAATTAATTCTCCTGTCAGAAGAGAGTTGTGCATGTACTATAAGTAATGGATCTGAAATGGGGGAAGACAACAAGTTTGTAGCTGACTGATTTTAGTCTTTCACTTCTGCAACCCCCTTGCAACTGGGGAGCTCCTGTGTTGAATCAACTCTTTGCTATTGTTTGCAGGGCTGCAATCTACTTTTGTGCTACTTACTTGGATACCACAATCTTAGCAAAACATGCAGTGGGGCAAGATTGAAGTTAACATGCCACTGAAGGCAGTGGAAGGTTTAATCTCTTTGGTAGAATGATATCTTTGGGGTCAGAGGTGTTATCTTGTGCCACTTGTGTTGTTGTTGTTTCATGTTCTTACACCACCATGTTGGAGTATTGCCAATAAGGGCCAGTGCTGTGCACTGTTAATTTAAAGAACTCAGTGGTGCTATGGGACTGCTTCAGAGTGTGTGGTGGCTGCTGCCCTGCCTGTCATCACTTTGCCCCACCTGCTAGTCCAGAGAATTCCCTACGCAAAAGTATTGAGTGCTGAGTCTCTATAAAAAGAGCAAAGAACACAGTTTTTGTAGTGCATGTGTGCTTTACATTAAGAGCTGGCTTGGGCTTTTCCCCTTATTTCCATACCTCTGCAAGTCACTGCCTGGTGATGAGGAAGTGCTGCTCCCAAGCTCCCTGCCTCTCCCAGTGAGGTCAGCAGGAGCTGCAGGCACTTCTAGCAGTATTGGGTTAAAAACATAGTGGGACAGACTAATTAGGTTTCACTTTTGCTGTTGAGTCTCAAATACATATTTATTGAGATCATTGGAAAGATGGTCAGTAAATGTGTGGGGATGACACAAGGAAGACCAATATGGTGGCCATCTTCAATGGGAAAGGGGCAAAAGCCCTTGTGAAGGGCATAAAGTTATTTGAGGAGTAGAAAAATTTAAGTAACTTAGCAGGAGAGTTTTTATCTAAAAATGCAAAATGTTACTGAAATTGAAGCAGTGATTAATTTGAATTTATACCTACCAGAGATTTGTGCTGCTGTTGTGGCTGGCTTAATCTGGAGCTCACCTCTGATGTTGTGCTTTCACCTACTGAAAGTGATAAAATTTCATGAGGAGCAAGTCTGATTTTTGTTTTCTCTCCTGTTGCTGCTGATGGCTGCTTGGAAAGCATTCGGTGAAGGATCTCAGACTGGGCATCTCACATTTCCCTTTCAGGCAGAAACTCCAGGTGTGTCTGGTGAGGGCTCCTGCTGTGCTCTCACCCTGCTCAGTGCATGTCTGCTCCTGTGCCTCACGTGGCTGCTCCATCCCGGGGCCAGGCGTGTAGGAAGGAGTGTGTTCAACCCGTCAGAAAGGGGAAGTGTATCTGAAATAACAAACTAAACATCAGCTGCGTGTGAGTAATGGGCTGTCTGTCCCTGCAGAAGGTGAGGGTACACACTCTGATGCCTTTTGATAGCAGGGTAGCTGTGATTTTGTAATTAATGCAAAATCAGCTGCTCACCGTGTCCTCTGTTTATGAATTCAGAACTTAAATTGTGTTCTGAGGTATTGATGTGCTCAATGAAAGCTCAGTGAGGAAAAAAAGTAAGATGTGGGGATGGCTCTTGTTTTACTGGGATCAATCTAAGTACATATGTCACTTTTTGGCAAGGAACTGATTTGGGGTGTATTCATGGGGCTTAGAATAGAAACGTGCTTGTCTGAGGGCTTCTGTGGCAGTCACCTGCCCAAAGCCAAAGCCTGGGTCGTGGTTTTACTACTGTGCCTTGTTTCTACATTTTTGTGTATGCATGATATATTTTAACAACTTCACTTGCTTTGCCTGGAATTTTAAACTGGAACAGAGCGTATATGTAATGCACAGAGCATTTTCCATGATTTATGAATGCCAGCTTGCCTGCTCCTCCAGATCCTTGCCATATATGCAGATGTGGTCATGGAATGAAGTGCCACAGAGCGTTGCCATGAACACTGGAGTGGGATGTGATGCAGATGGTTGGTACATACTCCCATGTTACCAGTAATGGGGGCTATAGGAGGGCTGAGCATGATCAGCCATTTCACTTGTGTTTTGTCACTCACATTCCTAGAGCATTTTTTTATTACTTCTGTGTCTTTGAACACTCCCTTGGCAGTGATGCAGTCTAAAACCTTACTTTCCTGTGAGGAGTTAGCAATTTCCCTCTTTCCCAGTCACACTGCTGAAATTGTGCCCACTTGCAGCATGTGATAAATTTACCTTAGTCATATACCAAAGAAACTTTCCAGGATAAAACCAAGTAATAATTCTTTAATATTTGGCTCTGATGGCTCAGGCTGGGCATCGCTGGTACATTCTTAGCATATGGTGCTTTCATATCTAGGAACTATTTGATGTGATGTCATTTCAGCATGTTCTGGACCCCTGACAGCTTCAGTAGCTGTTTTGTTATGTTTATCTATCTGTGACTAGTCTGCATGCAGTTTTTGGTAGCAGTGTAAAATATGTCTCATGCATATGCTTTTGTGTGATGTTCTTGTTAGAGAGAGAGAGAGATGATTTCAGTGTGCATTCTGCTGGGAGTCCTGTCACAAAATTCAGAGTTTTCCAAAGTACAGGCAATAATATGCTCTGGTGTATTTTATATGTAAGAATGGCTATATGGACACATTTCCCTGAAACATCTTGACTATCTCACACAACCCGAAGAGTAACATATTGGAATTCTTTAATCTCTTCATGTAGAAACCTATTTATATTAATTATATCATGTACATTTTCTTGTGTTCAACTCCCAAAATAACATATAAAGGATTTCATATGCTGTTGTTGAGTTTTAAATGCAGGGGTGGAGCATCATAACAGCACAATGAAGTGGTTAATAGACACAGAAGAAATTGGTTACCTATTTAGCTTGGCATAGGCAGCTTTGCAGTTTTCTGCCCGCTAGAGGGACTGCTGCTTATACTGCTCATTGCAGAACACAGACTCATGAAATCCCTTCACTATCTTCCACAACGTTTTAAAACTTTGAATGACTGACTCTGATTAAATCCTCTCAAGACTGAATCTCCAAGGTATCTCTCAAAGTGTAAAAATTTTGGGCACAATACTCTTATTCTGAGTCCAAATATTTTTAAACTGAATTTTCTTAATAAACGTTCTTTCTTTTTTATAAAGTATTTTCTGTTCTTTTAATTTATCAGTCAAGGCTTTCCTATATGACGTTGGTGGGGATTAGTTTGGATTCTTTTTGTCAAGGAAAAAATGTTGTATGTCTTTATTTATGTTTGGTGTAAGTTTTGTTTTGCAACCATGGTGCCAGTGAATATGGTAAACTAATCAGTTCTTGTATTTGCAAACGTCAGTGAAATGGGTTTCTCCTTTAACTGGGAGATAGCAAGCTTTGGGTAAGCAGAAATTAAACTTATAGTCAGTATGAGAAAACTTCCAGATGTATCTCTGTGTTATGCTTAGCTGGGGGATTTTTTTCTGTTTGTTTGTTGGAGCTGCATGTTTCTGACCTGCCCAATTTTCTTCTTAATTACAGAAACATGAAAGAATACAGGAAGTCCTGCATG
Organism: Passer montanus; assembly: GCF_014805655.1. NCBI lineage: Eukaryota > Metazoa > Chordata > Aves > Passeriformes > Passeridae > Passer > Passer montanus. The sequence continues at coordinate 982,128 of NW_024366591.1, forward strand.
ACCTTATGAATACCTGTGCTAATTAAGTCACTGACTTGGTACTGGGAGAACAGCAAGGTAAGCAGTCAGGCCATGCCAGCAGAATTTCTTGTAATCTGCATGATTGTATTTCAACAAAGCTTCAGTGCTTTCACATATCAAATTCATAAGTAGTCAGGCAAAGACAAATAGCCTGCAGGTCTGAATGTGATAGATTTAGTTCAAAGCTTTGGTGACTAAACATCTTTTTTTCCTTCTGGGGGAAAAAAAAAATTACAAGTTTTGTGGTAGTTTTCTCTTTTTTAGAAGGCAATATCTCTAATTTCCACAATCAATTCCTGCCCAAATCTCAGCTTCCTGGGCTGACTCTGGGGAGGGGCTGGAGGAGGGGTGGAATGTTTCAAAACTTAGCTGATGAAAAGGCATGCTGTTTTGTGGATGCCTCCCAGAATTGTTTAAATCTGTGTGTGTGTGCGCGCGCTTATGAAAAGGGGGGGAGAGAGATCTCCATGACAACTGGCCTGGCCAGTCTGTGTTCTCTGCAATCATTTTGGCTGGAATCAGTGCTGTGAGAGGTCATATGAAGAAGTTATGGGAAGCACAGCAGGTATTAGATACTAAACGACTGGTTTTCTGATTGCCTCAGATAATAATACAGAGTTTTGTCTGGGAAATACAAATCTGAGAATGGAGTGGAAAGGGAAATGCTCCAAATTTCAGGTAACAAAAATTGCCTTTTTAATGTTATGTCCTCCCATTGTAAATTTTGATGATTTTTAATTTTGTTTTTTATTGGTGGTGGTGTTTACTCCCAGCCGAGAGTGCCGGAATGAGCTTGGATTCCCTGACTCTGGGGAATGATGTCATGCGGCAACAGTTGGATTCTATTAGCCAGGGAAAGAGGAAACATCCTGCATTTTTTGTTTTTGGAGTGGGAGGGGGGAATGGGGTTACTTTGGCTCTTTGTTGAATCCTGTGCAAAGGCTACAAGAAGTGTTTTAAAAAGTTTGTAACAAATTAATTCCCAGAAAATACCATTTAGGACCCAGACAGTGCCAAAGCTTAAACCCACTGCAATGATTACTCCTATATGTAAGAAAATTATTATGGAAATATTAAAGAAATCAGAGGATTTTCTTTCATCTTAAATGCTCCTGTATTCATCTTTAAGGAGAAAATTAATTAAAACATAATTAAGCAGAGGATTTGGAGCCTCCCTGCAATTTGGGATCCTTTAGTAATTGTTTGGAGAATGTGCTGCTATAGAGTTTCTTCTGGGTTGGGCCCTCTCTCAAGTGGCTGCTCATGAATAGATGATGCTGGCAGCATTGTTCTTAATAAGGTTTTCAGTCCTAGACTGTGTATTTCATAGCTGTAGACTAGCCTTTTAGGGAGGAGACAGTGGGGAAAGAAAGCAGAAAACTCATAATTTCAGCAATTTGAAAGGGACTTTTCTTTCCAGCTTTCCTTTTGCTAAATGCTGTATTAAACACAATGCTAGGGCATCATGCATAGCACTTTAAGCAGAAAAATACTTATTGGGTGTACAGCTGTTGTATCCTAATGAAAAGACTTACAAATTTAATATAATCCTACTTTGCCAAACATCACAAAACCACATTGTATCAGCAACCATGATGAATATATTAGGTCACCATTGTGCTGTTTAATTCCCCTTTGGAGATGCTCATTTCTACTTTTATGCTGCTTTGTTCCCTTCAGTGTGTTTCAGACGTGATCCAAAGCTTGCTGGAGTCCATGGGAGTTTTCCCGTCAACTTCAAAGGGCTTGGGATCAGCCTCTGCCTGAGAACTTCCCAGCCTCTGTGTCAGTCTTTTGACTGCAGGACCAGGCCACAGGCTCTGCCTTTTCTTTCTTGAACTTTCCAAACAGAAGGTCTTTTGTGTTTCTCCAAACAATGCCAGACGCTGCTGACTGGCTTCAGCATGGCTGCTAATAACACCATGCTGGAGATGATGGTGATGCTGATCTCCACTTTCTCCTCAAACCTTCCTAGAGGGGAAAGAATGGAAATCAGGTCCTTCTATCCCACCTCCCTCCCCACAAATGGCTATTTTTTATAAATGTGTGTGTGTGTGTGTGCGCAGATTGTTCCTGGATTATAGGGCTGTGCTTCAGAGGAGCAGGAAGACTTTAGGGAAAAAAATGCTGTCATAGCTGTGACCTACCCCAGAGCACTCATGCAGGAGGAACAGGCTGTGTTGGAGCAGAACTGACAGCTGTCATCTGCAAACTGAGGGCTCATCAGCACTGCCTACCACTTTGCGTCCACTTCTTGCCTACCAGCTTGATTCCTTAAATAAATACTCCTATTAGCAAATATTGATAGCCTGATTTGGAAAAAAAAAATCATGTCTTTGATGGTTGGGACCAGTTTAATATGAAATTCTTGTGCTATTTTTGACTAGAAATTAAATATCTGTGGAGCTGGTGTGCTAGTTTGAACCATCTCCCTCCTTAAGAAGGAGCACTGTGATTATTTCCCAATTTTAAGGTTCATTTGAGGGGAAAATGCTATTAGTCCCTGAAATGTCTAAGACAGACAAACCTAATGATTTTCAATGCTGCTTTTAAGTGCATACATTTTACAGATGATCATCCTGGGAATCCCGAGAGATCTCGGCAAGGAGTTGCAAACTGGATATTCCAAAGGCAGCAGTGAGTTTTTGGTGTGTATCTGTTTGCTGTGGTGCAGCAGGAAGCCTGGTGAACTCTCTCCTAGAGCTTCTGGCTGAGTGGCATTTCCCTTAATGGTCTGCGCTGTAGCATTTGCAAGTTTCTTTGAAAAGCGATACAAGGCATCATTCCCTTGGACTTTTAAGATAATTTCCATATGTTCTAGCATTCTGAATGGTTTCAAATGAAGTTTTCATACGTTATACTATGTATACCTTACCAGTAGGAAATAATAATAAAAAATATATTTGTAACTACAATTGTAACAAAGTTGACCCATTGTTTTTTCATCTATTGAGGGAGTGAGCAATTCAGGAAGGTGCTGGTATAGCTGGTAAGGCAGGTGGAGTCCTTGCAGGAGTCTGTGCAGGTGTAAGAGCTCTGTGTTCAATACAGTTCATACCTCTGGATAAGTCCTTAGCTCAGTGTTTACAGCTTTCTGTATTGTCACTTTATCAGTGCATTCATTTCTGTATTTCAAAGACAGTTGCTTTGTGTTGTCCTGATGTAAATCTCCTCACTGGTCCCAGGTGCCCACCATGTTTCTGCCAGTGGCTGAATGTCTGTGTTCTGTCTGTGGATAGTCCGTGGCTCTGAGTTTTCCAGAGACAGTGGTGAGGTTCCTTGGTGGGATTAATTGCTTTCTGTCTTACTGTTCTTAGAAGGGAAGTGAATGGACACAGTAGAAATTTTTTTGTTCTCTATTCTTGACTGTCTATAGAGTAATTTTTATAATCTGAGGTTTGACTGTCTACAGAGTATTTTTTATAATCTGAAGTGTTTTAATTGCTTGTTTTATCTTGCACAAATCCTATCTCTGTAACCCCTTGTACGCCCTCTATCTGTGGGCTGACAGCAGATGTTTGTGTTGTCCATTGAGGTCAGTTCCAAGTTACCCTGATGCATTTGTCTTTATTACTTAGAAGTACCCTGCTTTGGAAATGAGCTGAGGCTGTCTAGAAGCCTAGGACTCACTTGGTGTGTGCAGTTCAATACGAGTTTCTGCTCTTATTCCTTTCTCTAGGTTACTACAAAGTCCTCTCTATTTTTCTTCTTAGGGAAAGTCTGTGAGACTTGGAGAAACCTTGTTTCTTTTTTCTTTTTCTTTGTTTTTGTTTTTGCTGTTTCTGTTGAAGGTTGATCTTCAGAGCACCTGGTTGTGGACAGATGTACCATTAAATTCTTGAACACAAGATCAGTATTCTTCATTGGTAACTTTATGCTCATTATAGGTAGAATTAATTGATTGAAAACAATGATTCTGTATGTTTGGTAGAGCTGCTCATGGTGATGCTCAAATCTTTCCTGATTTTCTCTAAGTTAATTTCAATTCCAGCAGTATGAACAATGAGTTCAGTTGTTTCCTCTCATGTTCTGTTTTCTGGTCATGAGTGACTTCCCAAGGTGTAAAATGTGACACGCAAAAATATCTGTTCTGTGCAGCTCGCACTGGAGATGGGTATGGCTGCCTTTAATTACAGCAAGAGCCTGGACATGATGGCACTGTCATTGTGCTCTGCAGTGCAGGCTCTCATTAGTGCTAATCAGTGATCTCTCTTCTGGCTGTGCATCTTTGACCCAGTTACTCTGCTGAACTTAGCACAGTTGCTAGTGTGACACAAAGCAGACTCTTGGCACAGCCCTGATCACAGAGCAGGGCAAGATCTGGCAACTTTCACACAAATCCATTATAATTAAGGCTTCCGGTCTGGGATTTAAATGGCTTCTTTCTCTTAAAAGCTTGGGAGGGTTTTAAAAGTATTTTTTCAGGCTGAAAATGGACTCACTGCTGGTAGAAGCCAAGTCCCCAGGTGGCACTAGCTTTAGGCAGACCTGAAAGAAGCAGGTGCTGCTCTTGTTCCTTCACCAGGCTTTGCAAACCTGAGTGCTTTTTGAACAGAGCCTCCCCGTTGTTCCTCAGTTTCTTGTGACAACAAGAGTCCCCTAAGCAGTTACAGGAGTGTTGCGCAGTTGGCTTTCCTCCAGTGCCAGCTCTTATTCTGAGTTCAAGCTTCATGTAACATTAATCTTCTCGGCCCACTTGGAGCCAAACTGCTGTAGTCAAGGGGCTCTTCAAAGTCCTGTTTCCCAACCCTCTCAGAGGCAGTGCTTCCTCCTGGAACACTTTTTGCCCGTCCTGTTGCAGTTTGATGACAGGAAGATGAATTGGAGGCTAAAACTTCTGCCAACGTCAAGAGCATAGTCTGGCATCCTCTGTGTAGCTGGCATCCAAAGGATACAAGCCATCACATTATCTGTTCTCCTGGGCCAGCTGAGCTCATTGGTTTATAAGCAGAACATCCCTCCTGTCTTTAAAGCTTCCTTGAAAGTTAAAAGGCATTGCTAAATTTTTAGCACATTTATGGGGCATGCTGAGGACAGTTGGGCAACTTTGACAGTCCAGAACCTGTTCCCTACAATGCTGTTTCATGCCTTTTTGGTAGAGAGCAAAAAGCAATTTGAGCTGCAGCAGTATAGAAACATTTGCAGCTGCACAACTCACATTCCTGCGTTTCAGTCTCTCACAGGCTCATGCAGACCTTCTATTATTAGTTTTAAAAGAATAGCTGACAGCTGATTAATTTGAATGGCGTATTCCAGAGAGAGCTGTTTTATGACTGTCAAGAGTAGCAAGCCAAGAAAATATTGACTGAAGTTAAAAAGAGATTTCTGATGTAGAGAAAAATCTTGTTTATCCAAAAGATTTGTAGGGGACAAAACCATCTTCATACTGCCCTGCTGTCAACATGTTCAAGCTCATGCTGGGGGAGGTGAGAAGCTGAACAGCTCAGCCTGTTTTGCATTCATTCCCTCACAGTTTTCTGGGGGAGTTCCCAGGGGTTTCCTGGCATGTTGTCACAGGGCAGGGGCTGTATTGCAACTCAGCCTTTAAAAACCCACCTAAAAAATAATTTCAAGTGACTCAGTCTGGCGTTGGTTTTTGGAGAAGAGTCAAGTTGGTTTCAGAGGGGAAGAGTGAAAATAAAACTACTTTTGGACAATGGATATGCTCTGTGTAATCAGCTGATGCTCTGGATTAGAGCTACTCTCCTGTGCATCAGACTGGGTTTCCCTGTTGTACTGACCCTGCTGCACTCAGGCTCAGGGCAGCAGATGGGCTTTTGGAAGGCTATGAAGATGTAAGAGCAGACATTGGTTTTTCAGTGGTGTCTAATCACCCCTTTCATCTCCTGTGGAAAGCAGGAAATTGCTTGGGGAAAGCAGGAAAGTGTGCCACTGCTCACAGCCTGGGCAGCTGGGGCACAGTTACAATACTCTTGCCCTGACCTTGGGCTTCAGTGGAGAAGGAGAGCCAGTCCTGCCTCTGGAAATTATCCATTTAGGCCTTCTGCCTCCTTCAGCATCAACCCTCTGCTATAATGTTGAAATGTTACTTCCTTTCACAGGCCTGTTCCCCCTGACCTTCCTGTGGGAGACTCTAGTGTGGCAGGAGTCACAGAAGGTCAGAGTGAAGAGAGGCACGGCACGTGAAGGCAAAGCTGTGCCCTCGTAATGAGATTTCTTTCATGTAAAGGTTGGATGAAGGCAGAGGTTGAACTGACAGCATTTGGAAACACTGACTTTGTGCCCACAGGTTTGGAGCTCATTTCATGGTGAAGGGGCTGCTATCCAAGCTGGGTTAGCAGAGAACCCCATCAGCCAGTTATACCCTTTTCTGCTCCAATCTCAGTGCACAGTAGAATGTGCTGTCAGATTTTACATGCTCTTCTCTCCTATGAACACATTATCCAGGTTTCTGCTGAAACACATCATGAACTGAGGTCCCTGCTGTGATTTATTTACTATTGGCTGATGTGTATGGACAGCAGAAAACACATGTAGGCATGACTCAGTAAATAAATGTCAGCCTGACTTGGTGCTGTGTACTGCAATAGCACAGGATGCCTCCTGGGGTCAATAACCATCTACAAGAACTGGGCATTCAAAAGCAGCCCGAGGTCATCAGCCTGCAGCACCTTATCAGCAGTTCCCAGTGCAGTTCCTGTGCTCGTGACTCTGATAATAGCTGTGCTACCTCTTCTAAATGTGTGAGATACTCAGGTAGAGGAAGGCAGTGGAGCTATGCTAAAGGTTTTCATGATTTTTCTGTAAAATCTGTGCAGTCCTTGTTCTAGGTAGGGCAGGCTGATTGAAAAGTAACCATTTATCCAGAGATTTCAGGAGTCAGGGAATGGCTGCTCTGGTCAGGCTGTGAGATGTCCTGAAATTCTGAACAAATTCTTCTTTCTCCACCTCAGTATTTCCATGTAGAAACCTGGGCTGCATTAGGTGAATTCTCATGTGCACCAGCCTCTTGCTGAGCTGTATCAGGTATGTAATGTCATTTTGGCAGCTGCATTTCTGGTGAGATCTTGGCTACAGCAACTGTGCCCCTGGGCTGACTTGTCTTTCATGATCTGGCATCACGAGTCTCTCAAGGACACAGTGACAGGACAGACTCCAAAGTGAACTGCCACTTGTTCCTCAGAAGGGTGAGTTTTTACTACCTGTATTGGTGCCAAATGATATGCTGGCTTCTGGAAGCTTTGAAGTATTTACTATTGAAAAATGATTTGTCATGAGAAAAGGAGAAACCTGTTGCTTCCAGTGAGGGAACAGTCAACTGCTCCTGAGTCTGGGTGGAAAAGGGAAATGCTAGGAAATAGCTGGAGGAACAGGGCAGAAAAAAAAAGCCAGCTGATATTGTGAAGGAGTTGAGACAACATTGTTAAAACATAATTATTCTTCTGGCTTTTCTGTGAGGTGGGCAAAGTCAAAACCCTGGCTTCTGGTTCAGCTTATAATTTCAACACTTATCATTGCAAGATTTGCTTATGATCTGATTTAAAAGCAAATTGACCCATCATTGTAGACAGGGAATCCTGGAAAAGATTTTTTCACTATCATGGACACATGGTGCTCCCAAAACAAAACAGTCCAGGGACACTTGCGGCAGTGGGGTGATACTGGGACCTGCTGGGCTGTTTCACTGCTGAACAGGAGCAGCAACTCTTGCCCTGGACAGATTGCCCTTGTGACAGTGGCTCATTAAAATTGTCCCACAAGTTATGTTTCCATGACAGCCTCAGGTCTGACAAATGTGGCAAAGTTGTGTTATATCAGCAAATCCCCTGTGGGCCCTAGTCAGGAAAGCATATGGATAAGGAGAGAAAGTTATTCTTCCTGCTCTTTGTTACTGACCGACTGCTCTTTGTGTGTGAAGCAGCCAGCCATGACTGGCTACATTTCTCTGTAATTTGCAGTCCCTCCTGTGTGGGGCTGAACCAGTGCTGACTCAATAAGTTTTCCATTTGTTAAGAAGTTTTATTTATTGTTTGGGGTACCAAGTAAGCTCTAAAGGTCAGATTAAAGTTCTGGAGATCGAAGAACCAGTGGAGGTGCTACAGGGAGGCTTGGGCACCCTTGAATCAAACTGGCTTTTTTGCAGAACAGTTACAGAAATTTGGGTAGCTGTGTTGGCCAGGGTTGGACCTGTGGGGTGAGCAGTCAGACTTGTTCTCTTGCAGTTACTTAAAAAAAAAACAAACCAAAAAACCAGCAAAACACAAGAGCATGCCATTTATATTCAACTAATATCTTCCTTTGAACTTACTCAGTGAACACTACGAGATGCAGAAGTCTGCAACCACTTGTTATCTGTTAATATGTTGTATGCCAAATCACACTCATACATAAAACATGGAGAAAACAAAAAGATAAAATTATAGACATGGAGAACTCTCTTTCTATCATGTACCTATAAATTTTAATTTCTAGAAGGATCTGTAATACCAGTATTTTCCCCTCCTATGCAGGGAAGATAAAAGAAAGGAAATAATAGTTGTACAAGTAAGATAACATGACATAACTAATAAAAAGGAGGAGGGCTTTTTGAAGTAGAACAAAATTGTAGACACACAGTTTGTGGGGATGGGGAGTGAGGCTGTGGCTGAGCTCACCCCCAGTGGGTGCAGCTGTGCAGAGCAGCTGAGCAGTGCTGAAGGGAACGAGCCATGGGGAGCTGAGGTGTTACTGAGCAACCCCAAAGGGAGCAGAGGGCACACAGCTGCAGGGCATGGGCATGAGGGGTATGAAAGGCTGGGCTGGAGGACAAGCAGGGCAGAGCTTGTGGCCTTCTGGAGTGAGGGGATGTTACTTTGTATGGGCAGAACCCTGAAGCTTTCTGATGTGGTATGATGTTACTCTGGGTGGGTTGGAGCTTTCTGAAATTGTCTGGTGATACTCTGTGCATTGTGGCCCTTTCAGCTGTGACCTGTGCTGTGGGGTATGCTGTGACACATAACTGTCCCTTCCTTAATAGAATCACATCTGCTTAGAAGCATTCAGTCCATCTCTGAGGGGAATTGCAGACAGGATGCAGCTTTGCTAATATTGGCACATTTTGGAGCTTTTTTTTAACTGAAGTAGTAGACCCTTGGTGTCTCCATCAGAAGGTCACAAGTTAAATGCTGGTGTTACATTCAGGATGTCTCTCAGACAAAATTTTGTCACGTGCAAATAGCAAATTCTAGTTTCTGAGAGAGTGGTGAAACACTGGAGCAGGTTGCCCAGAGGATATGTGGATGCTCCAACTCTGGAAGTGTTCCAGGCCAGGTTGGATGGAACTTTGAGGAACCTGGGATAGTGGAAGCTGTCCCTATCCATGGCAGGGGTGTTAAAACTAAATGATTTTTAAAGGTCCCTTCTAATCCATACCATTTAATAATTACATAAACTTTGTGACACACCGAGCACAGTCAGTGGGAAGATGGAAGACAGGGATACAAATGGGTTTGTTCTCAAAGGATGCTATGCACCTCAGCACAACTGGGTATTTGGTGAGGGAATACCTTTGTTTTACAATTTTAACAAATTCAAATCTCTATTTTGAGAAAGAGAAAAAAGACTTCTTAAGGATGAGGTGTTGCTAAATTAATTATTTCTATGCAAGATTAAAATTCTGTTGTGTTTTTTGGCATTGAAAGTAGAAAAGGCAACATTTGAACACAGTCAATGAAAAGGAGCTGACAACCATTTTAGAAGTCATGACCTCTGTATGTAGGCTCTGCTGGCAGCAGTGGTGTGCAGCACTACCAATCATGTTGTATATTCTTTTACAAAACTACAGCAAAATGAAGCATTAGGTGGCTCATGCAGTTTACTGCAAAGTTTTCTTTGTCTCCTGGTAACAGCCAGTCCCAGCAATGTACTTCTTCCATTGAACCTTTGCAGGGATGGTGTAAGAAACTGTGTGGGTGACATCACAGCAAACTCCAATTGTCACAGTGTTTGAAGAGAAACTACTCAAGTGAGACCAACATTGTGAGTTTTGTTTGTGTAGTGTTCACTGTGCTAAGCCTTACTGTGTTTCTGAGGTAGTGGGTGTAATAATAACTGGATTAGTAAAGTTCAGGCCTGATAATCACCACTGTTAAACTGAGTAGAATATTGCCTTTTTCTAGCTGCAGCTCTTCTAGAAATACACACATTTTGATTCTCAAGAGCCATTAACTATCTTTAGGTTAAAAGGAAAGGGGAATGAGTCAATGCATATCAATTTGCTCACCGCTTTCTCCCATTCCTCTCACAAATCTGTGGCTAAAAATGCAGTACTCACAGAACCTCTCCATCCTGTATCCCAGTGAAGTTTGCATTTCTGTTGTTTTTCTACAACCAGCACATTCCTGTTGGCAGTTCAGGTGGGGAAGTGGAAAACCAGAATTGTGAAAAAGTGCTTTGTTTCTCAGCTGGCTGAATCCTAGCTTGCAGTTTTCATTCTACCTTGAAAATCATCTCCCAGAAAAATGAGTCTGAACACTAGACAGAATTCCTGTAAAAACTGAGTCATTGCAATTGTCAAGCAACTGTCTTAGTGACTGAGATGAACAGATAGCTAGGAATTTGCTGTAAATCTATGTTACACCATTCATGATGGTTTCTTTTTTGTGTAGTTATACAGGGAGAAAACCGACAGCATTGCTCTGAAACAGGTGGGTTTTTTTGTATTAATGGAGTAGCAGGCAAAACAAAAAATAGTGTGACTCATAAGGAGTAAGGTGGAGAATTAAGAGATTTTTCTCTCTTTTTTCCTCTTTCCTCATCATCAAAACCTTCCAACCAATACACTTTTTGAAGCAGTTCATGTTTTACGACTAAGTATTAAGTTTCCCCCACTTACACTAGCTAGGTGGATTATATATTTGCAGTTTCATAGCTGAGGCTTTATTAATAATCCTATGTATTCAGGTGAATAAACATGACAAATATCTTTGTGAGGGAGTTAACTTGCAATAAATCTGTGGTGTATTCAAAGCAGCAGATCAGGTCTCAGCAAAGTGTGTCTGTGAGTAGGTGATTATACAGAATTTTATTCTTCCTCTCTCCCTAGGTAAAAAGGACTATATTCAAAGGGGATGTGCAGGACACTGTATTCAGTTCTCTTCTTAGTCTGAAAGCTGTTATGGGTGGGAAAGAAATTTCCTGCATTCCCAGTTGTGGGAAAGACATGTGGACAAATGCCCTGAAGGGCAAGAGGTGTATAAGGCTGTCAAGAAACAAGGAAAAGAAAGGCATTAAAGCTAATTGGATAATTAGATCTCATTCAAGCAGTGATTCATAGAATTTGGTTTTGGCTGTCTTTGGACAGAAACTTTGGAAGAAGCAGTAGCCAAGAGATGATTGAAAATGCACCACAGCTCTCTTGGCACATTGCCTTCCAAAATAGATGGTGAAGCATCTCATTGGAGCCATTAGCTGCTGTGTTAAAAATGTTTCTTAGTCACAGAGCTACTCGGAGATGAGTTTTAAAAAGATATTCTGCAGCAGCTCTAGTCAAAGCAGGGTTCATTCTATATTGTCATCCATGCTGTCAAATGACTGCTCAGTGTCAGGCAAAGAGAGATGGAAGGTTTGAAGGGATCCTTGACTGTTTTATTAGGTGACCAGGTAGATAAAATATGTGAATGCAATGCAAAGAAGATGTGGTAGTGGCTTTAACTTATCAAATGGAAAGCTTTTTACTGCCATGTAAAAGTTTGGTTAATAGTTAACAGATTAATAAATTTTACTGTATAAGAATTCTATACCTGATGGCTGTCATAATTTCCTTTGTCTTCATTTAAAGGTTTATTCTGGTTTCTACTTCTCCGTATACTGTAAAAATCTGATTTGTGGTGTGGTATGAGTATGTAATGATCAACCCAGAGATTTCTGGTGCAATAATATCTGAGAAAAACTAGTATTTAAAAATGACAGTTTAAATCACAGATTGAATTGAGCTGAAGAACCATGTCAACAATTTCCCTTCCCTTTTTCCAGAAGAGGAAATTGTTCTAGCCCAGAAGTTGATGGGATGTTTTTTGTAATTATTTAAATTGCTTTTACCTTGTTGTATACTGGCAGCAGATACTTCTTTCATCTTGCTGTATGTGGAGAAGTATCAATGAAAATGTATTCAGCTCTGCTGCAATTTTTGGAGTGATCGTTTTGCCAGAGAAATATTTTAAGACACTGGAAAACTGTAGACGAATGCTGCAAAAAGCGGTGACCCATAGATTGAAATTTGTCATACCAGTGTTGCTGAATCCTAAATTCCTTTTAATTTGAACATCAGGGAGTAATGATTACCTAGAGAACCCTAATGAGGCTTCTGAAACAGCTCAAAGTTTAATTGATGTAAATAAACCTGCACCTTTGTGGCACATCTTAGCTGCAGAATATGCAATGACTGGGAAGCACTGGTTATTTTTTGGGGGGTTTGAAGTTGTCAGAGAGCATTACTGTGATTTTACACAGGGGTAATAGAGCTGGGCTGCTGCACAGACAGTTTAGTGGTAACTTAAAGACAGAGCCAAAGTCTGAGACCCCACTTATGCTGTTAGTGAGCTAAAAATCTGAGAACCCTCTTATGCTGTTACTAAGGAAAGGGCCTTTCTGATGCCTTTCCAGCTCAGACTGTTGAAGCTGTGTGTGCACAGCAGGTTTTCTTTTCTTTTAGCCGTATGGTATATAACTGGACTTGCTTCTTCATGTCTCTGGGCAGTCGGATTCTGCTGTATTTTCTCTTTATGGATGATCCTGGTTGAAAAGTCTGCTACTCTCCATTGCACTTGACAGAAAAAAATGTTAGGGATATGATTTTGAAACTGAAAAGTGCAGTACTCTAATAAATTGTGGCTCTCTGGTTGAACATGAGGATAAAATTCATTCCAGACCCTGTGTTCAAATGGAACAGTTTATGAATGGAAGCACAGCCTCGGGATTGTATTTCAGCATTAGTCTCTGGTTTGGAATTGTGCTGTTTCCAACACAGACAAGGATATATATTTTATAAGCTTTCATTCTTGCACTCTTCAGATTGTTCGAGGACAAAATCTCTTGTTCTGATGTTGGTAGTGGATTATTTGCCATAGGAAAAATATTTTAGATTTCTGAAAATAGCTTTGTATTTGGCTGAGGGAGAACTGGCTAATACTTAAGAGATATCATATTTGTATTTCCTCTGCTTCACCTTAATTTCTTACTAGCCATGTCTTGTTTTATGTTCATCCTGTCCCAGCACTGATGTCTGTCGGATGGGGACAACTCTGTCAAATGGGATCACAGCCATGTGTGCTGTCATTTGAACAAATGTGTTCAATGAAGGGCACCAGCTGCAGTAAGTGTCAGTTAGTATTTGTTGTATTCAGATGGGCAAGATGAAATACAAGAATGGTGTAGTTATTAAGAAAACAACCAAATCAGGAAAAAACATGCTTAAGCAGCACCTATTAGGAAACTAGGAGTCTTGGACTGAAGTCTGTGAAAGTTCCAGCCTCTGCTGCAGAGAAACAGCAGCTGAGTAATAGATGCTTAAAGATGAAGACCAAGCCAAACCTCCTGTCAGTTAACATACTGTGGTTTCACCCACTGCTTAGAACTGTTTAGTTTTAAACCTCTCAGATGGTTTATGTTACAATGTTGACAGAAACAAAAATGAGATACAAAAAGAAAAGCTTAGGGAAAAAAGCTCGAGCTGTGATTTTACATATGTTAACTGGAAATTTAATTTTTTTAAAATGTGTTGTTTCTCACTGGGATATTTAAAGATGCTGAGCTCCTATAACTTTGGCTAAGAAATGTTTATTGATGTCTAGCAATTTCTTCATCTCAACTGACAAGACCAAGTGTCTTGGTTTTACTGATTAATAAGGAGGTGAAAGACCTTTGTTCAAATAGGATGTTTATTCAGTCTATCAAAACATCAGTTACTCTTTTTTGTTTTAATAATTGGAAATAATTAAAAGGGGGACTATAACAAGTCTTCTTATTTCAAGTAGAAAAATGTGATAGAGCTACAGCAGTTTGTAACATCAGATGGACTGAATTGTTCAGGTACCCAAATATGAAGGACACATGAAAACAACTGTTCCAGCAAAAAAAAAACCTCTGAAAATATTCAAACCCCACCCTGGATAAGATCCTGTGGAACCTGCTCTAGGTGAACCTGTAGCAGGAATTTTGGACTGGATGGTTTTCAGGGGTCCTTTCCAACTCCTGTTATTCTGTGATTCTGTGACTCTTCTAGCATGCTTGGAAATGGCAAGTATAGTATGTTTTCCAGAAGAGGAAAATTCAGGTCATTGATTCTGATTATGATAAACCAGCTTGGAGGGAAAGGACACGTGGAGCCTTGGAGTTTAAAAGTGAAAGGTAGATTGTGCTGAACAGTCTGATAACTCTGATTGCTCTACTGTAGACTCAGAGAAGTGGCATGCTTGTTCTTTTTGGACTTTTGCTCAGCAGAGCCACGGAGAGAAATTTAGAATCAGTAGAGCAACTGGAAAGTGAATTGATAAGGATGTTAAGATAAGACTACTGTTGAGAGAACAATATCCTGTTGTACAGAGCTTATTAATGAACTACTACATAAGTGTCATGAGACTATTTTCATCCACTATCTCCATAAAAATATTCATTAAAAGGAATATGCAGTTAGATTTGCTCCCTCTGTGCAGCTGAGTTGGTGATTTTTACACTGAGATAAGGGAAATGGCATGACAATGTCATCACCTGAAGATTAAGTTGGGCCCTGTTGGGCCGAAGGCAAGCAAACACAAATTTTAACTGAAACCAATCTTATCACAAGAACTAGGGACTATAGGAAGTGGAGAGCAAGCCAAGATTGCTATTGGGGCAGATCCTTCAGGTCTCTCATTTAGTATGCAGAAGAAACACCCTTCTCTTCAACTGCTGATTATGATTTAAAATATTTATTGTTTTCAGTTTTAGTTCAGCTTCTTTTAATAGCCCTTACTGGTAAGAATATGTGTAGGCAACAAAGTGGGAACGGATGTTGCAAGTCTTTTACTGACTCTTTGAAAGCTGTAGCACAATTGAGATAAATTAGTAGTACCAGCAGCCTGTGAACTCTTCTCAAGAATGTTCTCTTAAAACAGAGGGTAGCAATCTGGGTCAAATCCATCTGTTAAGTGACATACTAAATTTTTTTGTTGTTGTTGCCAAGGCATTAGTTTAAATAGTTTTTTGTCTGCATGTTTCTATTCTTTGTTTCTTAATGGAAGCATTAATGTGTATTTTTAAAATGCTTTTCTGTCCATAAACCATAACTTGAATCTTTTCCAAAAGAATTTTTAATAATAGTTTCTGCTAAAACTAGTTATTGGGGGGGATTCCTGTGCTGTTTGATAGAGGAAGTGTGGGTTTTCTTTGTTGTTTATAGTGCCCAAAGAGAACTTTAATTTTCATTCCCACAACACCCCCTAACAAACCCTGAACAGCCATGTTTTACCCAGGCTCTCAGTGAGACTCAAATTGCTTAGCTAATCTGAACAGGGCTGTTGGACCCCTTCAATCAAAGTCAACACTTCTTTTCCCCTTCCCAGTTCCTTACAGAGAAGATTATTTCTAATTTAGTCTTTGTTTCTCCTTAGATGGTTGAGTTTCCAGGTGACTGGGTAAGTCAGGCAATAGTAATAATAGAGGTTTTGCACTATGTAGTGCTAGATAAAATAACAACCAAAGGTAGATAAACTTTATATGAAACAAGTAAAACACTTCACTAAATTAGAACTGAGTAAACACTTTTTACCTTGATTTACCTTAACCTTCTCACTAAATTTTTCAGACAACTTGCTGTCTTAAATCTTCTATATGATCTGTGGACATCAAAGCAATCTTGTCTAATAGCATAATGATTAATGGGGCTTGGCTGAAGCAGGGTAACTTTGAAGGGAAATATTTAGCTGGCAAGTAGCTTTAACTTCTTCCAATAGAAAAAGTATTTCTTAAAATGTATTTGCTTCCCTTTAACACAGGTAAAGTACCTTGCTGACAGTGTTTTGAAAGACTTCTGCGATACTTTTAAGGAGATTGTTATAGTGTATCCTCGTGTGGAATTTTGGCTTTGTTTTTTTTGTCTATTTTCATTGAGCATTCACTTGTGGAATTAGTCTGAAAATGTGCTGTATTGAATGACATACACTGAAAGTCTCTCTCTTTTCTTGTGAGAAACAAGATTCCTTTTGCAACCTGAAAGCCTCTTTGTGTGTGGCAGGAGTGAAATACCTTCTGAGAAACATGAAGCTCAGCAGATGCTCTCTTGAAGGTGTCTGCGCAGCCATCCCTTGGACTGACTGCTGAGCTTATTACTTTTGTGTTGAATTGTCTGCTTAAAGCAGCACTGAAAATTAATGCTCATTCTAGCACTTGTACAGCACTGTGAAATACACAAGATACAGAAGAAACTACTCTCCCTTCCCCACAAATTATGTGTAGAGAAACAAAATGCTGGGTGCATCATTGTGCATTGGCTCACCTTTAGTTTTAGATTTAAATGTTGTAGTGCCATGTAAGAGCGTAGCCATAGTGGGCATCTGAAAGGACTCGCTGTTAGCAGCCTGTTGGGTTTCAACTATGCTATTCATATGATTATTTCCTCCCTCCAGCTGTTTCCACAAATTGGAAAGGCTTTATTTCGGTTTATAAATGCCATTTCTCCATTGTTCATACCCACAGATATTTTCCATGCCCAAATATCCATCCTCCCAAGAAAAGAAATCCTGACCCTATAAAAGAAGGTATGTGGAAGGATCCTTTGAGGAGAAAGTGCAAAATGGCACAATATTTGATTTGCCATCTGCAAAGTTTCAACAGCTGGTATTCCTCTGTTGTGTGTCTGTGGGTGGGGACATGGGGCACAGAGCAGAATATGAGTGTTGCATTGGGTGTGGTTGCATTTCCAAAGAGCTCTCATTTTTTGTGTTGTGGCTCCAGCTTTCCCATTAAAACTGGAAGGGCCAAAACTCCCTTCTGTGAGAATTGAATGGAGTAGTTGCTTGATGTTTTGCTACAGCATGAGGTGAATTTATCACACACAGAGAGACTCCAACCTCACTGGGTTTTTGATCAAAAGACTGGTCAAAAAGTTGAGAAAATGCAGTTTTCTACAAGAGCAGAGATAATACCTTGAAGCTGCCATGAAATTAAACTGCACTTTGAAAAAAACCCTCAAACTTCAAACCATTTTCTCACATACATTTTCTTTAGAGCCTCACCTAGAACACAGTTACTGTGAAGAATCAGCCAAAGTGAATTTCATGTTTTTCACACCTTTAGATTCCCTAGGATCAGAAAAAAACTTCTTAACATGACTTTTGCATCTAAAACATAGGATGAAGTAAACCTGTTGCATGTGGATGTCCCATCATGCATTCTTCTTTAGATTAAATGGGAGAATATTTGTTTGGGAAAAATGAGGTAGGAGTTCAGATATTAAGTAATAGGCACACACTAGAAGAAAGAGGCAGTTTTTCCATCAGGAAGCTTCAGGAATTCATGCTCTGTAGGAACCTGTGAATCCTGGTGCATTTTAACACCTACAAATTTCTACAGAAATTATCAGTTAGAACATCTCATCCCTAAATCATCATATGAGTAGCTAGTCACAAAAGGTATTTGAACTGGATTCATAATCTTATAAATCTTTACCTTTTGGAGTTGCAGAAGGCATTTTTTTTCATTGTAGCAGGGTGGAATTTGCTGTCAGTCAGCTTTTGTCCACTGTGCACTGGGCACAGGTACAATTTTATCTTCCTCTATAACACAAATCCCCTTCCTGGCACCACAAAAATGTTCATAGATATTTATCTACCTTTTGGAGCACTAGGACTGAGTTTTGAATGAATTGTGGCCAAGTTCGTGGTACCAATGGAAACCACATGGAATCTGGCAATGCAGATTTCATGCCAGACAAAACTGTTTCATATCTGTCTTGAATGTTTTGATTTGTTCATTAATCAAACACAAGTGAAAATACATTCACAGGAAGCTGATACTGAAGAGTTTCTGTGTAATAGATTTTTTTTTTACCTTAAAAGATTAATTCTTTTGTGATGGTGGAATTTTTAGTAGGAAAGTGTTATTTATATACTCTGTGTGTATACTTTATTCTGCTAAATTTACTTACTGGAGAAGAAGTTTTATTTGTGAAGTTTATTATCAGATTGTGCTTGCAGTACCTCTATCTGTAGCAATTTGTTTATTCCTAGATGCACATTTTAAATTCTCTGTTACCCGCTATTAGGAAGATGAGTGTGTATGCACCTGAACTGAAGGAGGAACAGTGAAAGGAGTAGGAAACAGGAGAGAAGTCGGAGCTGTAATTTCCTTTCTCATATCACCTTCTATGAACAGTAGCAAAGGAGTGTCTGAAACTAGAGTTAAGGTGAGAACTGCATAAGCATAAACTCTATGAAAGAAGAATAGAATTGTAGAACCTTTCACTAAATGACCTGTATGCTATCAGAGAATAAGCGGAGGTGGAAGGGACCTATGAAGAGCATGGAGCCCAACTCCTGGCCTTGCACAGGACACCATAAAAGTCACACCAGGTGCTTGAGGGCATTGCCCAAATGCTTCTTGAGCTGTGTCAGGCTGGTGCTGTGACTACTGCCCCAGGGAGCTGTTCAGTGCCCAAAGACCTTTTGAGTGAAGAACATTTTCCTAATATCAAGCCTAAACTTTCCCTGGCAAAACTTCGGGCTGTTCCATAATTGATAATAGCAAAATCTGCTTTGACAGTTTTGTTGTGAGTAGGTAGGTCCAGTTCTTAAAGTCTGGTTGATGCAGAGTTATTGTCTACAGTAACCACACTTCAAAAGAAACAATAAAAATATTTTTGTATAGGGAGCAGATCCAAATTGCACTTCTGCTGCATTCAGCCTAAAACCATAGGAAAGAAGAAAAGAAAGATGAATTCCAGCTTTAGTGCCAGTGCCATTCTAAAGCTTGCTCAAATATGGACTCCCATGACATGGGGAAAGTTTGAGTCAAGCACTGCTGTAGGCTCACTCATGTTTGAAGCAAGCGAGCACTTGTGTTCAGATAATAGAATTTATACCCTGGTCTTGTTGTGAAGAAGATATTTCCATATGGGTGCTATACCAAATTTACCCCACTGTGTGTGGAATGTTTTCTGCTTGGCAAAAGGCCAAAATGTTCCCTGCAAGGGAGAAGGGGCTGAAATTTTATCTGATCAGAGTGTTAATCTGTGTCCCTTAGGCTTATCTTGTGGCTGTTTCTGTGTTGCAAGGGCAATGCTGCATATGCCTTTTCAATGAGATCATTGCAAATTCAAATTGCTATTAAATTATATTTTACTCACAGTTTTGAACTGAGCTAAAGTAGGAGCACCAGTGCTAAAACTTTGAGTAGAAATGTTGGTGCTGGAGCAACATTCCAAAAGCTGTCTGGATAAAATTAATGATTTCACACAAATATTTCAAGTTAAGGTTACGTGTTTCAATATTGTTAAACATAAGTGGTAGCACATTATGGCACTGCAGCCAACCTGGAAACAAGAAATGGGGACTCTATTCCTGCACACACTGGCTACTTGTTATTCCTGGACACATCCAGCTGACTGTAAGGGCATGGGATCACATTTTCTACCTGACACGTTTCTGAGGCTGTGCTCTCCCGTGCCCTCTCTGGCATTACAGATGTTCAGACTTGGATTGCAAGCAGAGAAGTGGGATTTGGGAAGCTTGGGAGCATTCTTCACAGGCCTGTGTGACAGGGGCAGTGCTTGTCTGACAGCCCCTGTGGGTCTCTCTCTCCCCAGTCTGAGAACAAACCAGTTCAGGCTGTAATGCTCCTCTGTGTCAGGTTTACTCCTGCTCTGTGGGCTGTGAAGAAAGATTGTTCCCTCAGCAGAACTCTCCAGCACAGTGAGTCTATTCAAGTCTGCATCTGGGAAGATAGTTAGTGCCTTCATTTATGAAATTCCTATCATAGAAGTGTGAGTTCTTTGCAACAGCGGCTGGTCTCTTGAGAAGTTTCCAACATGTCATGTACACAGCTGCATGTAAATCATTTTCATAAAAGGAAAGAAGAGAAGCTCTTTCAAATCATCAAATACCATCTCCCAGCGTGTGAAGGTTTAAAAGATATGTGATACCATTCACAGTTTGTTTGTGGATTTGTTTCTGTTTGTCTGCTTCTAAACCCCTGTGGTTCCCTCCTGCCACTCTGGATGCGGTGTGCCTGGGAACAGAGCTAGAGTTTCTGTGGCTGCTGCCTGGTTTTCTATCTCTGCTGGGAAAGGCTGCTGCTGCTGCAGAAATCCTCAACAGAAACTCCACTGGCAGGAGCCACTGTCCAGAGTGGTTTGGTGGCTGCAATCAGTTCCAGTGGGTGGATGGGGAAGTGTTTCCCTGCCTCCTCCTACAAGGAATGTTAAAACAGGTTTAAGTGTTTCCAGTTGTTTCTCTGCCTAGTGGTTGGAGGCTTGATGAAAGGTGATTTATAACACTTTTGCTTGTGGTAGTTTGTTGAAACTTTCCTTTCATGCAGATGGCAAAGGTCAGTGCTGTGGGAGCTGAACCCTTTCCTTGGGAAAGCGCCTCTGCTGATGGCTGTGGATACCTGTGACTGAGCCATAGGTGGGAAGGTACTGTCTTCAACTCACAATCAGCTTGTGGTAGTAAGGGAAGAAAGC
Organism: Passer montanus; assembly: GCF_014805655.1. Taxonomy (NCBI): domain Eukaryota; kingdom Metazoa; phylum Chordata; class Aves; order Passeriformes; family Passeridae; genus Passer; species Passer montanus. Next base: position 1,002,802 of record NW_024366591.1, read on the forward strand.
TTGTTTACGTGGCTGTTATAAAGCCTGGGGATATCACTGAGGACCATGATATCATTTAATTTTCAATACATCCAGTTCTTTATAATCTTATCTTATAAAAATGTCCTTTTCTAGGAAGAAACAGCTCCTTCTCTGTTGGATCTTACCGACATTTTTTACATTTGTGAAGGGCAACTCTTGAAATTCCTTCTGTTTCTTCTACTGGCTTTTCGGTGTAGATTCACACTTTCCTTTTTTTTCTTCTTGGTTTTAGTGTGGAAGAGTCAAATTCCAGCAAGGCTGACTTAGTGAAAACTGAATTAGTGTTGATGGCTGGAGAGAAATGTAACTTGATCTTCTGTCTCCAGTGCTTGAATCAGGAACTGAAATAATTGTTGTAAGACTCTGGTCAAGTTGCCAGAAAATGGAGCGGTGCTTCTGCCAGATGGTCACCGCAGAAGTGCCAGACATTCCTCCCCTCTTTAAGCCTGCAAGTGTGTGTGTTTGAGAAGGAAAATACACATAGGCAGCAGGGAACTGAAATGCTTTTCTCCCTCAGATGCTTGCTGAGTGTGCAGGGCTGTGCTGTGGGCAGCGCCCATAGGGATATCGGTGTGTGATGGCAGGCGAAGGGAGGCAGGCACAAAGGCTTGAGCACAGCAGATGTCTCTGTTGAGCAGTGACATTAGTCACTCTGTCACAGGGCTTGACAGAAAATATGTGGTAAATCTACCAGAAATGGGGCTGCAGGGCCCATCATACAGCAAGAGAAGCTAGCTCAGTGCCTGAAGGAATTGTGGCTCACTGGAAGAGATGATGTTGCCTGTCAGCTGTGGAGCCCAGCTGTACTGGTTAATGATTGGTGCCTTTAATTGAAACCATTGTGCACTACTACAGCCCTGTCTTGTAGGAACTGCTGGTGCCATAAATCTTGGTTTTTTCCATATTAGAAAGCTGTGTTCTTTGGGGATGTTGAAGTGTCTCAGACTTTTTTCTTCCCTGCCACATTTTTGTTGCTATAGCTACTATAATTTTCATTAACAAAGGGAATAAGGAGTAGTTTGCTCTGCTTAGTTTGTTATTGTCATTCTGCTATATTGTCATTCTGCCAATATTCTCTCAGTCATTTCTCTTCTCTTTTTTCTACAATCTCCCTTAGAACCAATTCTGTAAAGACTGCAGGAATCTAGGAACTGCAAGTCTCCTGCAATCACTGCAGGGCTGTGTGAGTGGGGGGGAATGAGGCTTCTACCCATGAATCAGGGACTCAAAAACTTGAATTTAGATTTGAGTTTGTGTATTGAATCACCAGTTATGCAGACCCTGAGAACTTCTCACTCATGGACTTGAACTTGCTTTGCAGGACTGCAGCAATTTCTTTCTCTTTTGGTGAAGTCTTATGCCAGTATTGCAGATCCATTTTTCTTGAAGCATCTTAGATAAAATTCCAAGTTTGTTCCATGAGGAAGATTTTAGCCGTGGAATGAAAACATCCTCAAACATGAGGAACAGTGGGCTGTTTTCTCTGGGGGACATGGAGTGTGTTCCCAGTGTGGAAGGGGGAAAAGGGGGCTGTATTTATCTTCTTACCTGGGGTTTCTTATTGCCCTTTCATCTTTCTGAAAAATCTCTTCACTTTCCTGTTTCCCATTTGTGTTTTTCTCACAGTATGTTAGCTATCCTTCACTTCACCTTTGCTCTACCGGTCTTGAACTCTTCTGATGTTTGTCTGGACCTCACCCCTCCTCTCTGCTGCTTTTTTTGCCTGCATCCTCTCTTTCAGCAGCTAGGAAGGAGGTTGGGGTTCACTCATTTTTCTGGTTCCATGCTTCTCTCTGATAATTCTTTACTTAGTTGTCTGAGGTGGGAACTTAGGTAGGGCATGGACAGCATGTTTCAGTCAGGCTGCTCACACCTCATTGCAGTTCATCCTCCTGGGAGCACAGGGGACTTGGGCTTGTTTCTTTTGGCTTGGGACATGTAGAGTTGGAAGGAGAGGGAGGTGATGGCCAAGGTGTTCATAGACATGAAGGGAATCTGAATCAGAAAGCCACTGTGCATGAGAGAGCTGCTCATTGCCTCAAATCAGGCCAGTTTTATGACTATCTCTGGTACAGCAGGGGTATTTGGAGATTTGGATAGATTCCTGAGGTAGTAGGAAAAATAGGAGCACCTTTGAGAAAATGGGCCATTCAGCCAGATGCCAGAATGTGGGTGGTGGGCTTTAATCTCTGGCACTGAATTTGCAGATCTTACCTCTAACCTGTGGCTGAAATCCATGTCAGAGCTCCAGCACAGCTCAGAGCTTCTGCATCCTGCAGATGTTGTTTTAAGTGCAAGAATGTAATTTCTAAATGTAAACAGATACCTTCCTGAAAGGTTCCTGCACAAATCCCTAACACAAACAATGGACTTAGTTGCCATCCCATTTGTTGCTGCTTATGTCTGTGTCCAGGTTCACTTCTGGATGTACTTTGGATACAGGGGAATTAAGATCTTCTCTAGGGGAATTAAAATCTTTTGTGTGCCTTTCTACAGATTCCCTGGGTAACTGCCAAGAGCTGAAAAGACAGACCCAATGTTCTCATAGCTTTGGACAAGCCAAGACAACTTTGGCCAGTGTTTTCTACTTACATCCATGAGGTCTCCAGCCCATACCTCATCCTCCCAGGGTGCTTTTATATCATCATATTGAGACAGTTCATGCAAATTAATAGTTTCTTCCTTGGAAGCATTAGCACTTCCAGCTTGGGTATCAGGACAGGACCTGCTTCTGGGAGATACTGGCTCAGAACAGTCACTAACACACAGTGATCTAAGCAGAAGGAGATGGATGGTATCACCACAGGTCAGCTCTTGACTGTATTGAGGTATCCAAAGATGATTGCCCTTCCTCCTATCGTGTGTCATTACAACACTTTGCAAGGCCTATAACTGCTAATAATTTTACAATTCTTACTCTAGCAGGGCTCTGAGTGGGAGCCACATGTGCCTGACAGGAAGGGAGGTGTGCTGACAACTCTGGGCACAGCAGCTTCCTCTGTAGGATGGCTGTGACCCGTGTTTTTCCTCAGATGATGCTCTAACAAATCAAAACCTACAGCACTTGCAAAACCAGGGTACTTCTCAGCTGTCTGGCAGACTTTGTCAGTCAGCCTTGGTGTGAGGAGGAGGGTTCAGTCATGGGTGTCAGCTCAACTGGGAAGTTCCTTCTAAGACTTTTGTTTTTGTTTGTTCGCTCTGTGAATTGTATTGGGATGTTTTTAGGACTGGTCACACCCTGTGGGAAATACCAAAGGACATTTTCTCATCTCTATTTTCTCATTTATTGTATCCTTTGTGACACAAGAGATATTAATGAAAAAGCATCTTTGTTCCTCAAAGCTCTATTCCTTAGCAAATATATAATTTGGTTTTTGTGTCACAAGAAGCAATTCATTATTGTGCAGATGGTGTTAATGTCACTATTAGAGCATTATGACTTCACTGAGGAGTAAGCAACAGGTGAGCTCCTGAGACTTAAATGGTTGTTTTTATGCAAAATCCTGAGGATGAAGGGAAAGAACAAAGGAAGAATCATATCAAAGCTTTCTGTGTATGTTGGGCATAGTTTCTAAGTAGACCTTCTCTACACTGGTGTCTCAAATCAAGACGTTTAAGCTTGAAATAGTCAACATATTTTTTAAAACCCAAATATTTTCTTTAGCCTACACAGGGAAAGACTAATTTCTGATTCAATAACGGACACATTTTCTGTCCATGCCTCCTTCTCTAAATGTCTTCTTCCTTGATTTTCATGTTGTTTTCCTTTCATTTGGAAGCAGTGATGGCCCTAGGATTGCTAAGGGTAATAGAGGAGTTTAGCCCTAAGTTCTTACCTAGTTCAGGCATTAGGTTTGGACTGCAGTGTATTTCAAGTGAGGTCTCTTGTCTCCACCAGGTATTGCCCATTTTCAATTAAGGGGGCGGGGGAACTATAGCTTGAGAGAAGATAAATGAAGTAATAAGGTAAAGTAGGGTGAGGAAGATAGAATAAAGGCACAAAATAGGAAAGAACAAGAACATCAGAAAAGGGACAAGCATTTTAGGTGGCAGAAAAACAGGAAAGGAGGGTGAAGGGTGTGTGGAGAGCTGTCTTTGATTTAGGCAGAGTGCCTGGGGGAGGTAACTTCTCTTCCTTCCAGTAAGTGCTGCAACGTCAGTTTTGCAGTAGTACCAGTTCAGTTCAGTGGGGACCAAACTGCTGAGAGGGAGGTTTGGGCATTGCAAGGGTCAATGGCAACCAAGTTCACCACTCCTGCTGGTTATAGCAGGAAGTTTGTGCTAGAATTAAAGTTGCCACCTAGCTGCAAAAGCTTAGCAGAGAGATTGGTCACTGATTTGGTTGAAAACAAGCTGTGGCTTATAGGGCGGGAAATTTTGGATGAGCCCGTGGAGTTAATCCCAGTCCAGAGAACAGGTATTCCTGATGGAGTCTGGCAACAAGGTTCTCAGGAGTCTCTGTAGGTGCCCTCTCAAGGCAGGAATCTTTAAATATTTTATTGGGCTTCCCAGTTCATCAGAACTGACATGGTTCTGGAAGGACATAATTATCTGTTTTACTGGAAGGGAGCAGGCAAATTGCCACAAAGCAGGCTGCAACTCCTAAACAAAAGTTCAGCTGCACTACACCTCTTGACATGTGGGCAAGCTCCCTTAAAGCACTCAGAAAAGCAAATTAATTTGTTAAACTAACTTCTTAATGGCTACAGCAATTCTGTTGCAGCTACGGTTAAGGGAAAAATAAGTAGACACATAAATTATTAAAAATATATTTTTGAAAGTTTGTATTTGTTGCAATTTTCCAAAAACATGAGTTTGTTTTAGCAGCCTGTAGTTCTTCCCTGTTATGACTTCCTGTTATGTCTCAAGGTCTCTGCTGTGTGGGACAGACCAAAAGAGTAATATTTTCCCATATTTTCCAGATCCCAGATCAGTGGAATTTCAAGGGGAAGGTAATCTGCATTAAAAACTCAATCACAACTCAAGATCTCAAGTAGATTTCAAGGCATGTTAATGATGATGCCAGGAGAGGGCTTATTTAGAGGCTTCCTTCTCAAGTCATCAGACACCACATGTAGATTCTTCTGGGTTCATTGATATTCACCTTCCACAGAAAAAGAGGAAGGAATCAGTTCTTAGAGTGTGCTAATTGTGTATTAGAAAGCAGGAGTCTTTCTTAAGCTATAAAACAATTAAAATGTTGTGTTGCCTTGACTTTTCAGGGGCTCACTCCAAGCCTCACTCCTCAACCCATTCCCATTCACAGCTTTTTTAGTGAAAAAAACCAACAACTTCCACTTTTTCAGTAGTGGGACAGAGAGTGGGTTCTTCCAAAGTGTTGGGATGTTTCAAGAAATTGAGGATAATTTTAAACAGCAGAGAGGAGAAGCAGAAGGTTTATCCCTCTAGGGGCTCACTCCAAGCCTCACTCCTCAACCCATTCCCATTCACAGCTTTTAGTGAAAAAAACCAACAACTTCCACTTTTTCAGTAGTGGGACAGAGAGTGGGTTCTTCCAAAGTGTTGGGATGTTTCAAGAAATTGAGGATAATTTTAAACAGCAGAGAGGAGAAGCAGAAGGTTTATCCCTCCCCTGCTAATACCTGTTAATGGAATTAGACATTCAGTGGTGCTGTACTGTTCATTAGCCCAAAGTGTGATGGCTTTCAGTGCCTCATAAAAAAACTCCAAGCTACAGCTTAATTAAAAAAGTGTAAGTATACCATAAACGGGGGAAGATGATCTGTAAGGAACATTCTGTCATTGGAGCTTCTTGCAATGATAAAGATCTCAGGAAACATCCACTTTGTAGCAGCCCTTTTTTGTCAGAATGCTGAACCTTGCCTGGCAGGAGCAGCAGATCCCATGTTGCCATCACCTAATTTCTCATATTTGCCGTCATCTTTAGTTTTTGATCCTGATAAATGGTTTGTGGATTTTTCAGGCAAAATTGATATAATGATTCTACCATTTGGGCTCATTAAATTGCCCATTTGAGAGCCATCCTAGTAAAATTAGTGAAACCATGTCTGGAGCAAAGCAAAAATTATGGCTAAGTAAGGAATTCAGATGAATTCTTTACATTTACAAATAAAACAGAATTCTGCATTTTTAGACCAGGTTTGTTAGATGGTTTATGAGACAATGTAGAATCTGTGTGACATGAATAGTTTTGGATTTGTTTTTAACAATATGTCACAAGACTTGAGAGATTTTTTGAAGAATAATTTGCAAATACTGTAATGTGGAATGCTCTCACCCAAGCCCAAGGGATGTGCTTCTGACCCTACAAAGATTCAATAAACTTGCAGGCTGTCAGACTCATTTGAAGGCTATAAAATAACTTTCTACATAACCATAACTTTCTTTCCTTGTTTCTTTGTCTATTTTATTTTTCTCCCTTTATTTTTGGGATTATGTGGATTGGTGGGTGAGTTTTTTGGGTGATATAAGTCCTTCCTTGCAGGCACCTCTATAAATGGCTGAATACTTTTCTGCCATGTTCATGTTGTTTGCAGTTTTTCTGCATATGCTGGGATGATATCAGCATCATCTGCATTAAAATATTCATCCAAAATAAGCATTAAAGGAAAATTGAATAGAAAAGTCAGTTGATATCACCATATATATCATAGTCCCAACTGCATGGGAAGAAACACACTTATATCAGTAAATTTGACATATCTTGAGAAATTGTATTTAAGAACTCAATTTATCTTTAGTTGAAAACAAACCACTTTGTTCTACTTGACATTTAAGAAGGCTTTGAAATGTAACATTTAAATAATCACTCCTTTTAAATGTTGATGATGATGATTTCTATCAAGCTTTGATGTACTTTTCTTCCCTCCTCTCCCATCTGATTTTGGGTATGGGAAAAGTGAACTCTCAAAACCAGCAGCACAGAAGCACACTATATTTTTTTAATGTGTCAGATTAGTCGCCCATCTTTTTTGAGGATCTATTCAGCTTATTTTTATCTTGAACAAAAAAGCAAGTCCTGGAAAATTCATGTTACACATGCATGTTAAGAGCTATTGTTCTCCTTACACCGTGTTTATCTCTCTTATTTTTCTCACATTAAGTGCTAATAAGTGATTTAGATTTAACACAATAAAAGTATTGAACTGGTGTGTAGAAAACATTAAAAAAACTGCTTACTCTCTGTGGAATATACAGTCCTAGAAAGCTTGGCCAGCATTAGCAGGCTGCCTTTTTTTGTCCCAAGCAATCCCTTTTCCAGTCGGAACAGGCAGTTCTGTAACAGTCCTGTAATCTTGATAATGTAACTCTAACAATAACAATGAGACACTGGAGGAATTTAGGGAGCTTCAGTGTAGAAAAACATGTTACCAACCAGGGGGAAAAAAAAAATCTCTGCTTAATCTGGGAAAATTGATACAAGGCAGCAGAGAAGGACAAGTAGACCTGCAGTCTGTGGTCAGCATGATTGACTCTGCCTCTGGAGCTGCAGTCTGCAGATTTTCTGACCGTGTTTGTGGCAGAACCGCTTGGAATAAAATGGTTTAAAGAATGTCTTTTGACTGTGATATGTCTGTTATAGCAGGGATTTTTGTGTGTTGTCAGCCCGCAGCTTGTTTTGCAGCATCACGTTACAGTGGCTTCTCAAGCAGTCTGGACTTCCTGTGGGTTTGAGTAAACAAGAAGTTTCGTAACACTCCTTATTTTTGCATTAGCTGTGCTGTTAATGGTCATAAAAATTGGTAGTTCTGGTCAGACCCTGGGTGGCAGTGCTGTAAACCGTGGTAGATATTTTAGTTTATAAACTAAGCAGCATCTTAGAAACCACCCAGACTGGTGCCAGCAGAGCCACAGAATCCTTCATAAATGACTCCTGTAGCATCAGGTGGAGTAAATACTGTTCCTTTTCTTTCTCAAGGGACTTTGCTGGCATTTTAGGAATCTTATCATGACATGAAAATACATTTCTCCCCCATTTTGCAAAATATTTCTCAAGGGATTACAATGACAGAAGAAATGGCCACTAAGAGCTGTGCTTTACACTGGAGAAACATGGGATATAGTCAATGGAGGGGCTAATGATATCCCAGTTATATTAGGGATTCCTGCTTTTGCATCCCTTGGATGATATCCTGGTTTTATCCATATCATCATGTTCTCCCTTCAGCCACAGCATGACATTGCTGTTAAGAGAGCAGAATGAAGGCAAAATAAATCATGGTACTGGGCTGTTGCTTTGCCAGTGTGAGCAATGTCACAGAAGTGAGACCCATCTTTTGGGCACACAACTTTATACACAAGGCTGAAATTAAGTTCAATGCTTTTGGGATTAACAAATAGTTAAAAAACCAGCCAGGAATTGATAAAGATTCTTTATATTACCTGAGGTTTTAAAAGTGTCCTAAGACAGCTTTACTTAAAGAATCCTGAGGCCAATAGAGAAAATCACTTGTGACATTTTCATATCACAAGCAGATTTGAAAATTATATTCAAAAATCCATCATTGAATAAATTTCACTATTAGAATATGTTTCCATAATAGAGCTCTACTTTAAGGGTGTGAAAGATTTTTTTATTCTTTGGGATAACTGTGGTGTGGTCAAACTTCCAGTCACAACTATGGTGTTTGCAAGTATCACTCAGTGCTGTTGCTGGGATCTCCACATACCCTGGTGGATGGAAGAACCACACCAAACCTGTGATCTTTTGTCAAGTTGCTATCAAGCTCTGTTCATCAGACAGGCCAGCACCTGAAGCACACACCTACTTCTCATAAGTTATTTCCATTTATAGCACTGGGCTGTGATAAACTTGGCTGTGGATGTGCAATAGCAGCAGTAGAGGGTTTCGTTTTTCAGGATCATCACTACACTGATTGCATTTTGTAGAATGAAAAGCAACCTGGACTTCTGCCTTTACACAGAATAGTAGTTCAAGGAATTAATTGCCATTTGGGCTTCTTGAAGCTTAATTGACTTTTCTTCTCGCAGATATCCACGTTTCTAGAAAGCAGAAATGACCATGACTGCCAACAAGAACAGCAGTGTCAACAGCAGAGCAGGAGGGAGTAAAGTGCCCCAGGACACTCTGGATAGGTAAGTAGAGACCTGCAGGGTTTGTAGATTTTGAGTAAAGTCTGTCTGTGTTTGGCACAAGATGCCTGTTCAAGGGTAAACAACCTCTATTCTGACAGAAAGAGAGCTTTGCTGGGCTGAGGGAATTCTTTTGTATGGAAAAAGTTTTCTTGTTGAAGAATTGCTGCTCATGGGCTGGTTATGATGGGAGTGGTTGCAAGGAACGACCTGTGTTGAAGGTGCTGTATAGATCTCAGAAGTTTTGGGCTGAATTCCTCAGCCATGTGATTACATGCCAGCTTTCCTGCCCTTCCAATCTCCAGCTGGTGTTTTGTGTTGGTTTGTGTCACATTTCCTCTGCTGTTTCTGCCTTCACAGACCATGGTCAGACCATTTCCTGCTGTGGGTCAGGCAGTGGGTGGGAAAGGGCTGAATGTAAAGTACAGGGCTCATCTCTGCTACTTTGCTTATTTGTCCTTTCTGTAGCATTACAATAATTTGCATAGTAGATTACCTTTGTAATGCAAAGCTAGAGGAAAAACTATACTTTTTAAAATGTGGAGTCAAAGAAAGATGCAGACATCCAGCATCCATTCGGTTTTTTTTATTAGGTGTATTATGCTGTGGTAGAGCTTAGCAGAGGTGGGCTCCATATCCGAGTACACTTGCCAGTTTGTGTGTTGGCCATCTCCTAGTACAAAATAGTAAAAAGATAAAATGATGAGGGCCAGGGTTGCTTAAGGAATTTCTAGAGTGATATTAATATACAGATATTAAAAACAGTTCCTTATTGATCTCTGGAATTCTCAAATTGTTTATTGTCCTTCCACCAGTGCAGACAGATTGGTGCTGGGAACTTGGGTCTAGACTTTGGCAAACTTTGGACGAGTCTTTTGTTTCAAAATCGTTTCCATTCTGAATAGCTTAGAAAGTACTGTGGGATACTAAGTTATTGGATAGTAACTGTCAAATAAACTGTCTTTCCTTATCATCATCATCATCTGTTTTGATTACAATTTGTCAGGGAAGAAATTTTCTAAGTACAAGTAAGAGCCTGAAGCTAAGGCCAATCTTTAAGGTGCACTTGCACAGCAAGGGACGAGATGAGTAGGTGGTCATGCATCACTTCTCCATCCATTATTTTGCCTTATGTAATCTTCACCTGTCTCTGAGAAATGCTGCGAGAGGATGTTATTTGAGTCAACCATGAGCATTCTTCCTTTGAGTCAGACTGTAAATCAGTGTTGTAAGTGCTGGCATCATAAAAGTTTAAAGCTTGCAAAATTTATTGTAAACATGTTCAAAGATTCACTTAAACTGAGCAGTCACTGTCTCTATCTATTGTGGGATTTGACTGGGCATTTGGAAACCTGAAAATGTTCTTTACAATCTGTGGCAGCAGAGTTTCACTTAGTGCTGATACTGGCATAACACAGGTGTAGCAGTCTCCTGGTTGCTAAGATATATCTTTAAGAGTTATTTTCTTGTCAATCTTAGTTTTGGTGGGGTTTATTGTTTCAAGATTGTTCAGTTGATGGTCTTAACGGTATTTTCCAACCTCAATGATTCTGTGATTCTAAGATGCAAGGTGTGATTCAGGGATATGGTGACATCAGCTGGTTCAACATTTTGTGATTCCTTATAGGTCAGAAGCAAAGGTCTCCAGAAGACTTTGTAGTTACTTTGGCTGTGATTCAGATCCCTGTAGATCATGGATTTAAATTTTAATAATAAAAATCCTCAGTGGAAAGAAGGTGCCTCCATGTAAACATCCATACAGCTTTGCAGGCATTAAGATTCTTGTGGTAACTAAAATTCCCTTGGTCCTCACCAGAGTGAGAATCAACTGTCATGAATCACCAGAGGCATTTTTCCTCCAGAGTTGTTTGAATGGCACTTCAGGAAATGAAGGAAAGACAGAGAACAGAGCAAGGACATTATCTGGGAGGATAACTGTGAGTTTCACCTGAGAATCTGGTTGTGGGATTCATGGGTTTCTGCTGTGAGCATAGGAGGGGAAAAAGAATCTTGGATCTGAAGAAACTGAAGTGTTTTAAACAAAACCACACTAATGTGTTTTTTTTAAAGTTACCTGAAGTTCATTCACCACTTGTTAAAAACTGAGATTTTTGTGTGTGTTAGGAGAGAAAAATTGACTGTGCTCTGAATGGGAACATTTTAGAAAGATGACAAGGGTGGTTGAAGGTAGGAAACATTTTGACTACAAGACAGGAGTAGATTTATTGTGACTCTTCATCCTAGAAGGGAAATGATTGAAGGGGACGAGGAGTATCTGGAGGAAATGATATATAGAACAAAGATGATAAATAGGGAAAAACCACTTTTTCCATTTAAGAACTAATAAAAATCCAATTAAACCAGAAGACAACAGGTTGGGAATCAGTTGAAGAGAAGGCACTTTTCAGCAGCATGTTTTTAAACCATTAAACTTACTGTTATGTGATGCTGCAATCAGACAAATCCATGGAAGAAAAATCTTCCAAAGCCTTTTAGTCACGGAAATGAAATCTCTGAGTCAACAGACTTAAGCTGGTTAAGTTGTGCTGCACGTTCTTATTCTCTTCTCCAGGCACCTGCTAACTGTCATGGTCAGTGACTGAATCTTGGACCAAGAATGCTATTTTGGTCCAAGCCAGAGGGAACATTCTGATGTTGTTTGGAACAGGAGTCAGTTACAGGAAGCAAATTGGAGAAATTGCAGAAGGATTGTTATGCTTACATAAAGGAGACTCTGGCTTTCCGTGAACTTCCAGGGTACAACTTTAATCCTTCCTTGTGAGTCACTGAGGTGAATGCCAAGGAATGGAAGGATAGGAAAGCACCTTGTGTGCAGTTGGAAGTGACTTAGCAATTCTGGCAGGAAGCAGCTCTGTGAAATCTTCTTAATCTTTCAGCAGGGGACAAAGGAACCCATAGCATGATTGCAGCTAGTGCACAACCATGACCCTGTTGCATCAAATGAGTTTGATTGCACCATAACTATGAGGATCAGGGTAACTCTGAGGAAACCTTAGGAGAACAGAAGTTACAGAAAGGCATAGTGGTGTTTGTGGCTCTCTCTCCTTACAATGTGGCTTGCTTTCCCTCAGCAAATGATTTAATATTTATCTGGAGTATTTGATTTTTATCATAAACTCTGTTTGTTATTAGGTATTTGTCTAAAACTTGTGTTTTCTCCAGTGCAAGCAAAGGTAAATGTAGAAATGGCACTACTGTCTTTGACTTAAAAATCACTGTATAAAAATCACTACACTGCACTGTATTAAAACAGGCCAATAGTTATGTCTATGAAGTCATGCTCTAGTTAGCAAAATGCAGATTTCAAACTTGTAGTGTAACAGATACAAGGAGTAAAAGAAAATCCTGAACAAAAGATTTATATATTAATATATCATTATATCTTGAAATTGCAGCTCAGTTTGAGATGCGAGATGCAACAAGGACCCATCCAGAGCTGAAAAATATTTAGAGTTGTGAGGCTACATAACTTCTGTAAATAATTCTGAATGTCTGCCTCTGGCTAATCTGCCATCTCTTAACTCTGCAACTCAAGGCATTTTATACATTTGAGCCTTCTCAAATGCTGCAGTAACTGAAGGACAGGAAGGGTTTGTTTTTAGAGGACCCCACTGATTTAGTTTTGTATCTGAGTTTATTGTCTGAGGCATAAATAACATCAGATATTGGAGATACATACTTCTTCCAGTGTATTTGTAAGTGGCAGAATTTTTCTTTGCGTGCAAAACTTTCTGTGGTGCACGGTGTGCCTTATGTATGGGTCCCAACTTGGAGAATAGAAGAGGGCTTTGGAAATCTCAAAAACAATTACAGTGAACAAAAATTATGTTTGCAGCAGATAAATGTTTTACTTGCATGGAAACTTTGGTAGAATATATAGAGGGACTGCCATGATGAGCTAGAATAAACATCTCTCAAATTTAGTGTCTCTGAGTTTGATTTGGGAGGAGATAGCCAAGGTAGAAACCAGCCCTGGTTCCCATTGTGGAAAAGGACTGTGTCTTAGGAAAATTGTTCTCAGAAGCTGTGTGTCCGAGGAAAACTGTGCCACTGGGATCACAAGTGTTTTGTCACAGTGTGGATTTTGTGATGTGAATTGTTGTCTTTCCACCCAATCTGCACAGGAAAGGTGGTGTCCTCACCAGAGGATGTTGGTGGAAGATGTTCTGCAGCAATCATGATTTATTGGCACAATAAACTGGGGGTGCTGATGTCAGGGGGTGCTATAGCAGGACACCAGAGATTTGTGCAAAGAAAGGATTACATCTGCAATTTGCCATGAGCACCAAGTTACAAAGTGTCTATTCAAATAAGGCTAATAAAACTTTTCTCAATACTTTTAGTTGAATCTTTGAACCAAACACTCTTAGTTAAAATTGAAATCTGATACAATGATTTGGATCTTCTTGCTTGGGAAGAACTGAGTACCCACAAACCTCTAAACACAGGCTTTGGTTTTTATCTCCCAGCAGCGTGTGAGGATATTACTGCTGTCACTGACAGTTTTCACCCCCATTAGCCTAACCTGCTGAGATATGTTTGCACTGGCTTTGTGCTCAAAACTTTTTATTTCTCCAGAATTTAAGTTAATAGGACAGAAATTTAATTGGTGGAGCTATCTTCCCTCCAGTGAAGGCAATAGAGAAGCACCACAGAATCTGGACTAATAAAACTAGACACCTTAGGAACATTTCAGGTGGATTATTTATAATTCTTTAAGTATTAAATAAAATAATGACTTACATTTCTTGACAAAGTAAGCCCATGGGTTGGTTACTAGAAATATTGTTTTGGGTTGGTTTCCTGTCTCCATCATGTACACAGGTCCATGCTCGGCTGTTTCACACGCACTGCAAGGTCCTGTGTCTTATTATTGCATTTCTCTCAAGGCAGAAACAATCTTAGAATAGTCTTAGAAAACTTCTAGAAAAATCTTAGTTGAAGGAAGACTTTGTGCTTGTGCTTCCACCCTAAAAACCTGAGATGTATGATCACTTCCAAAATCAGTCATGCTCAAGCCAAGCTCATTCAGTTTTATATCAAATGTATTTATTTATTTTAAAGTGAAATTAATTCTTGGTCCACATTACTAAATCCAACTAAAATACTTTTTTTCCCTTGAAAGGATTATGTGGTTATGGGCTGGGCAGAAGTCTAGAAATATTTTGCCTTAGGAATTGACACCTCCAGAATTCTTAAATAAAAGAATGTGTAGATACATCCAATGCTGGAGTTAAAGCAGTGCTCTGCTGTCAGTGCTGGAGTAGGGCTGGCAGTTTTTTTGCTCTGCTGGCTTGTTCTTAGAATGCTTTATTCTCTTCCCTTTCTCCAGCAAATTTTTCATTTCAAAATGACGAACTCATCTGTTTAGGGAGAAGAATCCTCTTCAGAGAGGCAATGTCTGTGCAGGACTTGTCTCTCATTTAGGGACGTCCCTTCATGGATGCAATGTAGAGCCTTTTGTTTGTGTTATCAGATATGTAATAATATGCCTTTAATTGTTATTCATTCAATCCTTCTGCTTCTCCTAATACAAGAAAAAAAAGAAAAAGCAAATTAACCAGTGCTCCTCAGCTCTGTGTTGAACTGTAGGCACTGACCAAATTTGTCAGGTCATTCATGCAGACATGATCCAGTCTGTCTGCACTGACAATGAATTATCCTGTGACTAATGCAGAAGAGCTCTGTTCACATCCAGGCTGGATGACTCCAAGGGCAGAAAGGGGAGGACAACACTGAACAACTCCCACACCTTGAGTTACAGAGCCTTGGCAGGGAGGTAACTCTGCATCCACCACAGTGGAGCCCTGGTCCTACTGTAAAAAAAAAAAATTACCAGTAAGAAAAACAAAATTTAATTAATCACATTCACATATTTCATGTGAATATAAATTTAAAGACTGAGATTTATTATTTTTACATACCTTGAGTTTTCTGATTGGAGAGCATTGTGAAGAATGCAATAACTTGCAAATCAAAAAGATGCATCTTCAGCTCTCTGTGCTGCTCTAAAGCAATGAGGTTTTGATCTAATTTGGAATTCTAATGGATACAATTTTCCCACTAATTTTTGTGTGATTGCTCCAGTCTTAGCACATTTATGATAAAGTATTTTCTCATCTCTTACTCCTTCCTTGCTTAGGATGTGGAAGTATTACTGTGAGTGATAGAAAAGCTGCTTGTTTTCCTTTGTGGATGGCTGCATTTCAATTACAGGTGAAAGGCTGCCTTTTAATTAAAGGTGAAAGGTATTCTCTGCCTGGGCTTACACTTTGTACACAGGAACAGGGAAGGCAGCAGGTCTAGAAATGGTTGCTGGCTGTTTACAACTTCTGACGTTTCTGCATGGTTTGGAAGGTTAGTGGGTACTGTTTTGTGCATATTTGGGCAAGCAGGTTTTATTTGAGGGCTCTGAGGAGGAAGGAGTAAGAGCAGCTTGAAAAGGAGGGTCAGTTATGTATGCCTAAAGCAGGAAGCCAAGGCTTTTTTTCATTTTTATTTTAAAATAAAAAATTCTGTTGACCCTTTAGTTGTGGGGTGGCCTGGGCTAAAACATCTCCCAGTTTTTCCAGCCAGAGCAGCCATCAGGGGCTTTGTTAGAGCAAGAGGGCAGTGGTGTGTGAGTTAAGCTCACATGGTCTCAGCATGTCCCAGCCTCTCCCCAGTGTCTGGGCTGGGACCTCTCCCTCTGCTGTGGGAGATCTCCTGGCAGCTGGGCAGGGCTCAAGGCAATGAGGCACTCCACACTGAACTGCTGAGATGGATTTTCCTGCCAAAAGTATTTGCCTACTGCTCAGAAGTACTAGTGAGAACACTTATGAGCTCTTTATGAACTTGTGAGAAAGAAAAACAACAAATCCCCTGTAGAAAATGTTTGTTACTTCAGAAGAGAACCAAGTTTTAATATTTTTACAATGAGCTTGAGAACAGGAAGAATAGTGGTTTAATAAAATTTTAAGACTAAGCAATATGCTCAGTTATTGGAGCTGTGACGAAACACAGCTTTTTAAATTTTGTTTAAACCACTGAGATTTAGAAAACTATACAGATAAACTTCAGACACAGAATGAAGAACTGATATGAAATCTATTAGCAAATATTGTACCCTTTCCTTTCTAAGCAGAAATAGCCTAAACCATGCAGTTGACAAATTTTCAGCGGCTCAGTTCCCAGCAGCAAAGTTTCTTTTGGTTCAGAAGGGAATAAGAGCTCTTCTTCACCCTGTAAGACTGGAGGTGCCTTTGGGACATGAAGCTCTGGCAGCTCAGCCCTGAGCTGGGCCATGGGAGGTGGGAGGGCACCTTCTGCCATCAGGAACAGAAACATTTGCGGTGGGAAGGAGTCGCAGTGCTGGTTCAGATGACCCTGAAGCTGGGAAGGGTTTGAACAGAGGCTCTGGCTGTCCTGCTGCCGTTATCTGTGCGAGTGGCAGCGGCGCCGCGCTGATTTCCCGTGGTCCGGAGCGCGATGTTCCCCTCCCTTGCCCTGCTGGGCACTGACCCCGGCCTGGCAGGCCTGAGCCATGCTGGAACCTCTGCCAGGCACCTCAGCAGAGCTGCAGAAACACTCTGATGAGCACAGTGCTCTACAGACACGAGAGAAATGTTTGAGAGATGAGGTGACAGCTTCTAGTTGGATCAAGAGATAGAATTGGAGATGTGCACCCACTTCAGGATGCATCCTTTGGGCTTCCTCAAACAGTTGATGGTGGGGAATTTTGCTATTCCATTTCTATTGCTGGCTGGCTTGTTTCACTTTAATTTTAAATTAATTTTAATTCTTCCATTCAGGAAGAATGCACTTGTCAGTCAAACAAATCACTTTTTCTTAGCTGGAAATTTTATCAATATCTCCCTCCCACGTGCAAAGGGTTCCTAAGAAAACACCCCAATAAACCTAAAATTTTAATTGGATTTTGCTTCATAAAGCTTCAGATCAAGTTGACTTTATTATTACTTGGAGGCTACAGGAATGTAGTGAATTCCTTCCCATTGTAATTTAATTCTCATGATGCTTGGAAAATCATACCTTATCATTAAAATTACCTTTTCTATTGAGGTTTATATTTGCCAAAACTACTGGAAACTAAAAAATTAGAAAGAGAAACTAACAAGTCTTTAAAAAACAGAGCTCTAGATGAGAGGTTACACTAAATAGGTCATTTTAAAGCAACTGTTGCAGTGTGAAGACTACTTAGACTAACACTGCAATCATTATTTTTTTAATCACTATATTTACAGTAACGTACTCAGGGGTACTAAGATCTGAAATAAACTTAGATTTTTTTTTTCAGGAAATTATTACAAGAGCTTGATTTTGGAAATGTTTCTGATAACTTTCTAGGGCTTTTACTGCACTGAATTGTAGTGAATAGAAGCAATGAGGAAGACTCATGTTAAAACAGCCACAGGAGTCCCCACCTGTGCAGAGAATCAGCACAAGTTTTATGTGAATTTGTTTTTTGGGTGGTGATATAAAGTGAGACTGAAGCCCTCAGGGAGTAGGGCATGGTAGTCACATGCATAACATATTTACGTCATAATGCCAATATTTCAGTTTTTCTGGACTGAAACTGTTGCTTTCTGGACCAGGGAGATGCTGACAATCTCACTGAAAAGACCATCAAAGATGCAAGTGATGAGCATTGCAAATGATTTTTCATGTTCTGTGAATATCTGCCCATTTAGAAAATGTCTAAGACACTCATCTCTTGACACTTGAGCTCTTGAAAAGCCACCAGTGTGGGAGAACAATTTCTGTTCTGTGCCCTAATCAGTCTGGATTCAAATCAGTACCTTAGAAATGAAAGGGTCTGTGTTGTCTTATCAGTTTCCTGCTCTGTGTGGTTATCCTAAAAAGATATTTTCCACTTGTGCAGAACACAACATTAAAAGAAGACATAGCAGAATTTTTGAAGATTGAATTTGAAAGGAAGAGCTGACTGTAATAAGATAGATAATATAGGTTTCTCCTCCTGGAAAAAAAAGCAAAAACCACCAACCACTTTGCCTGGGAAAACAAAGCAAGAAGTGCACAGACAAAGCACCCTCACAGGCTTCATCCTCTAAATAAAATAGTCACTATTCACCAGGCAATATTGTGTGATGAAACTGGGAATTAGCTCAGTGATGAAACTGGGAATTAGCTCAGTGCTTGAGTCAGTCTCCATACCGAGCATCACCTTCAGTCTTCACACTTGAGGAATGAACATTGACAGCAAATGGTCTCTAAAAGCAAAATAAGCTCTGAGCATTTTTTTTCAGGCAGGAAAACAGGGGCTAAAAGCAAAATAAACTATAAACATTTTTCTTCAAGCAGGAAAATAGGGGCTAATGGAAATACACAGGTAGCATCCATTTTATTAAAATACATACCTGCAAAAATGCCCATAGCTCCTGGGAGAATTTTTTTGAATTGTGACTTTTGTCACAATTCCCATCATGCACCCTGAAGTTACTTCCATTCTGGCCAGGTCCTGTGTATAGAGCTGGCAATGTGTCACAAGGAAATGTGTCACATTCCCGTGGCATCAGGGAACCCTGGAGTTGTTGAGCAGCAGGCATCTGGTAGGATGGGCTTCGGTGCTGAAAGCACGACTAAATACAACCATTGTAACAGATATGATGTTCTTAATAACTAAATAACACCTAAAAAATTGATTTATTGAGCCAATCCATTGATTTCTATTGTAGTCAACGGGAGTGTTAGTTCCTGTAAGAGCCTGAATGCTTTTTTTTTTTTAGACCTTAAATATCCTGTTTGTTATTAACTAGATATGAACGCTCTGGGCAAAATTTTCATATGGTGTTCCTGAAGCTCTTTGTTAAAACACTATTTTTATAAAGGAAATACTTTATGATTGTCATAATAATGATGAGCTTTATTGCCAATATGTGTTAGTATTTTATTGTGGGGGAGCTGTGGGAAATTGCTGAAATAAATGAGAAGTATTAATTTGTTTTCCTCTCTCCTTAGCCATAAAAAATGTTAGGCCTTTAAAACAGGGTCACTTCAACATAGGTGATCCACAATACTGTGGCTGTAGAGCAAGTATGTTTTTGACAAACAATTAACAGCAGCTAATAGGTGGCAATGGTATTTTTCATTTTGGATTCCTAGGATAAGCCCATCATGCATCACAATTTCCTAAAAGCAAGCTTTTCCCAGGTAACAACACAACTATTTAGCTGTAAAAGCAGAATTCATTGCAGTGGCAGTAGCACAGAAAGGCTTTGTGATTTGAATTCTGCTGGCTAGAAGCTCAGAGGGTCCTTTTAACAGCTAATGCTGGCAGGCAGGTGGGCTGCTGGTACAGAGGACTTCAGTGCTGGGATGGGCAGTGATGGTGACACTCAGGTGTGGGCAGTGTGGGTTAATCCTCCTGTTGTCACAGCGTGGATGTCTCCAGCTGCCTCACCTGTTTTATTCTGCAGTGGGACACTCACCCTGACTCACCCTGGCAGATGGAGCTGT
Organism: Passer montanus; assembly: GCF_014805655.1. Taxonomy (NCBI): domain Eukaryota; kingdom Metazoa; phylum Chordata; class Aves; order Passeriformes; family Passeridae; genus Passer; species Passer montanus. The sequence goes on from NW_024366591.1 coordinate 1,022,392, forward strand.
CAGCCCAGATAACCTAACAAATACCCAGTGATGAGACTGCTCCCACACCAGACTGCTGCCCACTCGATTTGTGCTGGGGTGGGAAGCCTCTTTATCTCAACAGAGGCAGAGGGGAGATGGCAGACAGCCTGTGGCCATTTGTTGGCAAGGACCTGAAAGTGTTTGAATGTGGATTTTTAACCTCTCCCTTTCCTGTCAAACAGTACTGTCACCCATGTGGGCTTCAAGATAGGGGCTGAGCCTGGCAGGCTTGCTCTGTGTGTGTGTGGTTTGGTCCCTGACACTGCTTCTATGATTTCTTTAGCATCAGGCAGCTGGATTGCCTCATTTAGAGCTTCAGGAATGAATTGCAAACTGTTGCTTCCTGTAACTTTAAAAAAAAAATAACCTCAGTTTTTGTGGGCTACCAAGAGCAAACTTCTGGCTTGCCAGATTTCCCACACACCAGTGCCTTCAAAGCCAACACGTGAGACTGCAGAGAGAGGTTTGCTCCTGTTTTGTTAAACATTAACAGCAGTTTCCTCCCCTTAAGCACACAAAGGGACAGAGGTTTGACAAACCCTCTCAGTGTGTCATTTGCTGCTTGACAAGTGAAGCAGGCAGCGTTCAGGGAGCACAGAGGCTATGGCAAAGCATGGACTGAGGATTCCTGCATCTCCATTCTGCATCTTTCCAGGAGGGAAGAGCTTCTGAGTAAGTCTGGGTGAAGTGATGGCAGTGGTGGGCAGCTGTGTGCTTGTCAGAGGCACAAGAGGAGGAAACAACACAGCAGAAGGGAAGAGCATGAAGTGCCATACCACTGAATTCCTTTTCCACAACCAATTTTGCAGGAGATGAACTGTCTACTCACAGTTCTCTGAGTTCAGGAACTCAACACCAACCTTTTGCTTACTGAAAGTAGCTATAGCAGTAGCTTTAATTTCCAGAGTTTGCAGTTCTGGTGTAGGAGAAGTGACTGTGGGACTAAAACTTCTTTTTAGAGCCTTTCTGTTCCTTTCCTCCCTCTACCTGTCTTGTTCTCAGGCAGAACCTCATCTCTCTGAGGCTAAATGACTGTTTCTTGTCTATTTGATGAGATTCCTTTTTATCCCCTTTAATTCTCAAAGGTGATTTTTAAGTTATGCAGTGGTGTACATACCCATGCTAAGCTGAACTTATTTTTATTGTATAGAAAGTGCTGGTCCATTAGAGAGACCATAGTTGTTTATACTTAGGCTGAATATGCCTTACAATGACTGTACTTTTCTAACTGCTGAGATGAAAACAGAGCATTAAATGAGGTACTTCTGGCACACTTTTGTGTGTTGTGTTGGTTTTGATGCCTGGTTTCAAGTTTTGGGTTTTTGTGGCATCTTTTTTTCAGTGTACTTTCTGTGAAATGTGCTTTCTTGGCTATGAGACAACTTGCATTTTTTTTCCATTAAATAAAGGGCATAAATCACAGGCTTGTGCTTTTCAGGAAAAAAAATAATCAGTATTATGAGTCCAACTCTGTGAGGTTCTGAGGGATGTAATTTAGGGTCAGAATCTGGACTTGAATTTACTGCTTCAAATATTCATTATCAGAGACCCCATGGGTTACTGGAAAGAGTTTGTTGTTTGTGTTGTAGTTGGTAGGGAGCAAATACTTTCAGAGCTGATGAGCTTATAGATGTTGCCTGTTGATTTTTCTTGCTGCTTTATACATAGGTGTTGGTATTGCCTCAGTTGCGCCAGAGTGTTTTTATTTTCTGGATGCTTTGCCTGGTCCCACCTATGTGACTTCCTGTAGGGACAAGAAACTTAGTTTTGTCCTGGAAGGAAAGGATGCGTGACAGGAGAAATGTCTTCTTACTTTTAGTTGCTTTAACTTAATGCTTAGTTGCCCTAAACCGAGCAAAACTTTCAGTTTACAGTGCAGCATTTCTGTTGCAGGGCAGTGGCCACAAAATATTTTCATCATCAGGGTTATACTGCATACAAATTCTCTCATAAGAAGTAAAAAGTGAAGTGAAATGTTAATGTATATTGGCCAGCTCCCTATAGAACCTAGTGTAAAACTAAATCCACAGTTTTATAAGAAACCAAGGTCTTGTGAGAATCAAAAGCTTATAAAGGATATATAAATCCCCCAACTATTATTCTGATTCCAAATTTAGGCTTGAGATCCCACAGCTCTTGTAGGTGTGGTGCTGAAATCTGGTCTGGGAGGCTCATTTCAGCTGGATGAGTAATGGACACGTTTAAGTTACCCTTGATCACAGTGAACAAAGTCGTGGGGAGTGCCTTTCCTGACCTAACTCTGCTCCTGTTGACAGTTATGGGCAGCCAAAGGCAGAGAGAAGCCAATGTCTGAATCTTTTGGAAAGTTTCCTTTAGATCATGTTTCTGAATGTTGGTGTGCACAGTGCTCCAGCACTGGCTGATTGTTCATTTGTTAATATGCAGTGAAATGGAATTAGGGCCAGATGTAGCCCTCAGTCAAGTTAAATTTGACCTTGTCTGGACTCTTAGGTAAATAAGTATGATAGCAACAAGTATTGAAAATCACAGCTTTGCTTTTTTCTTTTGCCTTTTCTTTTTTTAAGTTTATATGTATATGCCAACAGATTGGAGAATAAATATATCAAAGAGGTTTTCAAAGTTCTGTTTAACTAAGGAAAACCCCCAACAACTTTTGGCTGGCCGATTTTTTCATATGATGCTGAGTTGTGGGTATGCCCAACACATTTCCTCATTTTCCTGGCTTGTTTAGCTAAAAGTAGAGTGAAGCACACTGTAACAGGTCAGATGTAGTAACCTAATTTAATTTTCAGTGCAAATGTTATTTAGACATTTAAACATATTGCAACTGAAACTTTGTTTTTCGTAAGTGTGCATTTGCACCAGATCAATGCCTTAAATCTTCCTGCACTAACTTTTGCATCAGTTTGGATCTGTAGCAACTTCTCCTTAGCAACACTTGATTTGTGCTAACATAAGCCAGAAGAAAATCAAACACTGGTTAATGGATTTTTAAAGGAAGTGAATGGAAAGAAATTCCCTCATAAATTCAAGTCAAGTATATAACTTCTTAATCTGTACAAAGCCATTGTATTGGTCAAGGCCGAGCCCATCAGCGATGATGGCAGCGCCTCCGGCATGACGTATTTAGGAACTGAAAAAAGTTACTGTGCAGGAGCTGTTGCAGCCAAAGAGGAGAGGAGTGAGAGTATGTGAAAGGAACAGCCCTGCACCAAGGTCAGTGCAGAAGGAGGGGGAGGAGGTGTTCCAGGCACCGGAGCAGAGATTCCCCTGCAGCCCCTGGTGCAGCCCATGGAGGACCACGGGGATGCAGAGATCCACCTGCAGCCAGTGGAGGAGCCCATGCCAGAGCAGGTGGATGCCTGAGGGAGGCTGTGACCCCATGGGAAGCCTGTGCTGGAGCAGGCTCCTGGCAGGACCTGTGGACCCGTGGAAAGAGGAGCCTGCTCTGGAGAAGGATTGCTGGCAGGACCTGTGATCTTGGGGTGGACCACACTGGATCAGCCTGTTCCTGAAGGACTGCGCCCTGTGGAAGGGACCCACCCGGAGCAGTTAATGAAGAGCTACAGCCATGGCAAGGACCCACCCTGGAGAAGTTTCTGGAGATCTGTCTCCCGTGGGAGACACCACATGCCAGAGAGAAGGAAGACTGTAACTGTCTCCCATGGGAGAGACCCCGTGCCAGAGCAGGGGAGAAGCATTCCTGTCTCCAGTGGGAGCAACCCCATTCCAGAACAGGGGAAAAATATTCCTGTCTCTAGTGGGAGCAATCCCATTCTGGAGCAGGGGAAAAATGCTCCTGTCTCCAGTGGGAGCAATCCCATTCTGGAGCAGGGGAAAAGTGTGCCTCTCTCCCATGGGAGTAACCCCATTCCAGAGCAAGGGAAAAATGTTCCTGTCTCCATTGGGAGCAACCCCATTCCAGAGCAAGGGAAACATGCTCCTGCCTCCAGTGGGAGCAACCCTATTCTGCAGCAGGGAAAAAATGTTCCTGTCTCCAGTGGGAGAGATGTTATTCCACAGCAAGGGAAGAGTGTAACTGTCTCCATTGGGAGTGATCCCATGTCAGAGCAAGGGAAGATTTTAACTGTCTCCAGTGGGAGCGACCCCAGTCCGGAGCAAGGGAAGAGTGCAGTAAGTGTCTCCAGTGAGAGTGATCCCATTCTGGAGCAGGGGAAAGGTGTGACTATCTCCAGTGGAAACGACCACATTCCGGTGCAGGGGGAGAGTGTGAATGTCTCCAGCGGGAGAGACCCCATGGCTGAACAAGGGAAGAGTATAATAACTATCTCCAGTGGAAGTGATCCCATTCCAGAACAGGACAAGAGTGTGACTGTCTCCAGTGGGATCAACCCCATTCCAGACCAAGGGAAGAGTGTAACTGTCTCCAGTGACAGTGACCCCATTCCAGAGCAGGGGAACAGTGTGAAGAGTCCTCTCCACGAGGAAGGAGGAGCAGCACAAACGCCGTGTGAGGAGCCCACCACAGCCCCCGTTCCCCGTAGCTCTGAGCTGCTGCGGGAAAAGAGGTAGAGGAAATTGGGAGTAAAGTCGAGCTCAGGAAGAAAAGGGAGGGGTGGGGGAAAGGTGTTTTAAAGATTTGGGTATATTTCTCATGATGATACTCAGATTTGATTGATAATCGATAATTTTTCCCCCAAATGGTGTGATGGTAATTGGTAAGGAATATCTTCCTGTCCTTATCTCAACCTATGAGCTTTTTGTTATATTTTCTGTCCCCTGTCCAGCTCAGGAGGGGGAGTGACAGAGCAGCTTTGGTGGGCACCTGGCATCCAGCCACATTTATGCTCACTGGCATGTGTACCAAGGGTCATGCTTGTCATCATAGCTGGAATGCATTTTGCATTCCATAAGGTCAGAGTGTCTGAAGAAAATTATGATAAGAGAGGCCAGGGGCTATAAACTTCGAAATCTTTCCTCCTTCAGATACAGGATGCAGCCTCTGCAGATGAGACACGTTGTATCCTCAATTAATAGGTTTCCTTTTCTTCCTTGCTTTGGCACCTTCATGAGTCACCCTTTACTTATCAACTGCTCCTTGGCCTTTCTGCTGCTCCAGGTGCCAAAAAAAAAATAAAATACTGCATCTGATTTGTTTCTTTCAGTTGTTTATATAAAAGAGACATATTGTGTATGTGTGAGAGATATTACTATGCTCCTATCCAGAGTCTGTTATGAATGTTGGGCTACTTAGAAAATAAAAAAAATGTGTAACTTTTGGTAGGAAAGCTGTTTTGCCTATCCTTAAAGGTTGCAATTAATGTCAGTGTATGTGTGAGTGGCAAACGAGTTTAGAGGTGTAATTGTGTAAATGAGTGACTGGAAAGTTCACAGAGGATGATAATAGCATTTATTATGTTGGAAAAATAGTCCAAGTCTGAGGCACAGAGATCTTTGGTGATTGAAGCAGATGGAAATCCACTTTTCTAAGGGACAAAAGAGAGAGGGCAAGACTTATAAGATGAAGTTAAAGATGAAGAAGAAGGGCACATTTCTCAGCTGTGTCATTCTTTGTACAAAAAATGTCCTTCAGGGAACAGATAAGATTTCCTGCTGTGGAGTGTGCTGGTTTTATGCCAGTGCTTCAGCTTTTTGCTTACAGAGGAAAGTTGCAGCAAGCTGAACTGAGTTGTTGCAGTTGTCTTGCCAACAGGATGGCACCCAGCTGCTGGTCAGATGTGAGTCAGCCCCTCAGAGGCCTGAGCACGCTTTAGGCAGAGTTTGAGATAATCAGAATTAGCTCTTCTTTTCCCCTGCCTCAGATAGTCCATGTGACTTGTGACCTCTTCCCAGTGCACGAGCTCCAGGTGCACAAGCAGTGAGGCAGCCTGGGGCTGATAGGCTGTGTTTAACAGGGTGATGCTGAGGCTGTTCTGCATTCACAGAGATTCTGCAGGAGATTCTATTCTGCTGCTATTTTAAATTTTATTTTATTTTGTTTTGCTTTTTATTTCCTCTGCAGTTCAGTAACTCCAGAAGCAACACAGATATTCTCAGATATTTTAAATCCTTTTAGTATTATCCTGTGTGACATATTGTGTTTTCTCCAGGTATTTTGGGCTTCAGACTTGATGGACTGTGATATTGGTAGTTGAAATGGTGACAGAAATTAACAATGCCTGTTTCATAGCAGACAGATGGACAATGGCTTTTGATTTTATAACCTGCTCTTCTGGGATGCCTTCTCACTGTGTTAAGTAATCTAATTTGCAAAACTGGACAAAGGAAAGCTCTACACTGGCAGTACATTGGGGACCACAGCTAAGCTGGTGGAACTGGAAGGAAAATGTGGATACTGGTAGAAAAGGCAAATAAAATATTTTATATTTGTTCTGAAACAAACTCCTCTGAGTAGATGAGATTAAGAAAGTTTGTACAAAATGGGAGTTCTGAATTCTTATTATTTTTCTGTCCCTGTTGGATAATTATACTTGAGTTTATTTGATGAGGTTTTTCATGACCTAGAAGCTGATTTATTTGTGAAGCAGGGAAAGCAGATTTGTCTCTATTCTGGATTAGTGAGCAGGCAGGATTTAGGACTTTTTGACTTCCTGTTCAGATCTTTTCTCTGTGGATACAGAGTATTTCAGTAAAGTATAGAGTGACCTTGTGAGGTTTTCTGACTTGTCAGGGCAGAAGAGGGATGAGCCTATTTCCCAACAACTTTCCAAACCCAAATTTCAGATTTGGAGGTTGCCAAACCCAGAATGCCCTCAGATATCTTGAAAACTGAGTGTCACAATTCATAAAAATAATTTTTAATGCTTCCCAAATTGCATTTGGGTGAGCACAGAAAACTTGAAAAGCTTTGTCAGAATTAGTTCCACAGAGTTTGTTGTTTTGATATTGCAGGACAAATGAGCAAGCCTGTTGAAAAAATCACCTGTGCTCTGAAAAAACAAAGTTGAGAGCCTCTATGTGCACTGGGATTTTTAACAGTCAGCATGTTCAGACATGCTGGTAAAGAACAAGTTTCAAGGAAAGGCAGTTCTTAAATAGACAAATGAAGGTTTGTGCTTTCTGCCTGGTTTAAGAAAAAAATGCCATCACTTGCTGCATTGCCACTCCCTCTCCTGCAAAATTCCCAAGATCTTAAGATGCCAGGTAAGACTAACACTTACTGAGCCAATTCCAGAACAATAACTACAGTGGAGCTGTAAAAATTGAAATATCTCTTGCATAAATTATTATTTAGAACATGTTATGGGAAAAGACTAACTCAAAGGGAGGCTTCACTTTTCAACTTTGAATCATATTTTTTAAAGAGAAAGTGAGAGATGGTCCCATGAAACCAGTGCAGCATACTTGGGTGGAAAAGAGAAAACGGCTTACTCCGATACTTCTGTTCTTGCATTTTGATTTTACCACAGTCAGCTTCTGATGCCTGTGATGGAAAGTACAGCCCAGGCTTGGTGATATTCTTTGCCTTGGGTAGTTACTTGTGTCTGAACAGAGGAGGTGAAAAAGGCTTAAAGGGGGAATTGTTTAAAGACCATCCTGCCATTGCCTTGTAACAGCACAGAAGACAGCCATAAATCTGGAGTGACAGAGAATCTAACCTTCTGAGCCTAGATAATTTCACAATTTCCTGTTATCTTCTTCCCCCTCACTTGGCAAAGACACCTAGTGCATGCTGAGTGATGGCATTTTATTTTACAGTCATTCCTCATGGTCAGATTAGTCTTGCTGTCTTGGCTTTATGGATCCAGGGTAATTCAAGTATTTAGGGTCTGACTCATCAACTTTGATTTCTTTGCCCTTGTTTTGTACAGTGGTAGAGCATAGTTGCCACTTCATGTAATTTACTTTGGCACAATGACTCCTCCATTTCCCTGATGTAAATCAGATCTTTTTGCTTCTGAGCCATAAAAACACAGCTCAGCTTCAGTCAGCTGTGATTGTGTGTACTTCTTTTCATGAACCAACTGCAGAGGCCCAGAGCTCTGAGGGGTGGGGGGATGTTAAACACAGGAATTCACCACAGCACCCCTGCAAATCCACCCCACAATTGGTATCATTGACTCAGTACTTCTTGGGAGCACAGGCACTGGGGCTTTTAAAAACCACACAGAGAGCTTGACCTTTTTTTTTGTCTGTTTCACAGTCCTATCAATCTGTAGCTAGTTCTGGTATGGTTTCAGTTTTTATTTAAATGGAAAGTATCAAAACTCCTTGTGGAAAAAAAAAATCAGAGGTACAGACATGAAAATAATTGGCATTTCTATTTTTGTTCTATCTTTAAACATTTTGTGATTTGTCTTTACTTTGCTTTTACTGCTCTTTCTCTCTAAATGCTGGGACTTTTCCATCTCAGCACAAGCTCATGAGAGTGAGCCTATTTCAAACAATCTTATAAAGCACACTCACTTCTCAGTTTAGAAAGTACAACTTTTTGTCTTGTTTTTGTCACAATCCCAAAGTCATCAATAACAGGGGGATGTTATGTGGAATGCAGATTTTTTTGGATTTTTAGCCAGACTCGTGGTGAGAGCTCAAAGATTATAAAGGGTCTGGTGCAAGAGACTTTGTTCTGCTACTATGTACCTCACCTTCTTTTCCAAGAGAGAGGCAAGATATGACAAGTTGCACCACTTGTTCCAGCACCAAGCTGAATCAGCTCAAAAATCACCTTACTGCTCTGTGCCCAGCACTTGAGTGTGAAAAGTTCACCTCCTTTATTCACCATAAACTCTTATTTAGATTTAAGATAATTAAATATAATCTGTAATTATCTACTATAGTTATGTAGAAAATTAAAATGCTGTATGCTGTGAGAGTGCAGAATATATTATAATAGAAGGGTTTACTGCCAAATGAGAGCAGATTTAAATGCAGTAGTGCAGGAGGTCCCTTGGGTCTTAATGTTCCCATAATCCCTAGTTACAAGAAGCAACAATAACGTAGGTTTTGAAGTCCTTTTCTGCTCCTGGAACAATTAATACAATGAAAGACTCAATTAATATTCTTTGATAGAGTATACAAGGCAGCTGTCCAAGCCCAGATGATTGCTTGTATTTGAAAAGAAAATCAGAACTCAAAGGATCATCAATACATGGGATCCTCATGGGCCACCTCAACTAAGCAGCAAAGGTTAGATTCTTAGATTTCAGTTCAACTGTTCTGGTGATGTTTGTACATTTTACCCTCATGCTAACCTAGTTAGACCAGCCTGACTCCCTGCATTTGTCCCCTGCTTACCCCAGCAATGCCTGGCTGAGTGTCACAGCAGTCACTGTCACTGCCTGTCTGTCCCCTCTGGTGAGGATGTAGCTAGGGGTGAGGAGAGTTAAGGAAATGGCAAATTCTCACAAGGAAATAATGCTGAATCCATGCTGCTCTGTGTTATGACTTGTTCTGTAACTCATCTCAAACTGCAGCCACACCACTGACTGCTGCTGTTTGACAGCTAAAAGTGAACTTCTCACAGTCCTTTGGAGGAAAGCATAGAGGAAATTTATTACTAATTCTTGTAGAGAAAGAGGGAATTTTAGGAGAAGTGTCCCTCATCATGGCTTCTATCAAAGTCCTTATGGTTTTTGTCTCCTTAAATTACTCTGCCTTTTTACACCTGAAGAGGCCTGGGAGATTGCTGTACTGCAGTGGTGTGTTCAGTTTCTGCTTGTGCAAAAGTATTGATTCCTACTGGGAGCTTTCTCAAGAATGTCTGATAAAGGCAGAAGAGTTCATGGGCTCTGTTTGTTTGCTCTGTGATTTTCTGGCAGCACTGCCCTTGGTGGGGTGTGAAACTGTACAGGTTTCAAGGAGCTGTGGTTACTGAACCTCTGCAAAAGCACTTGTTCTGCCCAGGTCACAGAAGGAATGGGACATAAACACCAGTTCTAATTTGAACTTCTGTTGGTCTCTACATGTTTTCTCTCCTCTACCTGCTTTGTCAAATCAAGTGGAAGTTTGATATAAATGAATATCATAGTGAGCCATTACATCTGCTCTCAGCAGCAATATACCAAAATGTGCATGGTACAGTGAATGGTTGCAAGTAGCAGGTGAGCAGGGTGTGCTTCCCTCTCACTTTGCCTGGCTCTGGGAAGGATGGATTCCAGGATCTGCACTCAGAGTGGCTGGCAGTTGGTAGCTGAACATTTCTTAGCATTCTCTTACAAATTTCCAGAGAATTTCAAAGTTGCATCCTCATTTACCTGTCAGGGCAGTTTTAGTGTATGTATTAAACATGACTTTTGCAGCCCTTGCAAAGAGAAATTTCTGTTGCTTTTGTTTCAGATCTCCTAAAATATTGGCTAGAGCAACAGGAAGTCTCTAGTGCTGGCCAAATCTACTCATTCCCAAACTCACAATTCTATGGTCATAGCTGATGCTGATGTTACTGCTACCCTCAAACAGGTTAGGTTGTCCTGATGAAATGGCACAATGCCCTGAGAAGAACCAGGAATGAGAAAAAAAACCCCTACAAAATACTTAGAAAGCATATTTTTTCTAACAAAAGTGGGGAGAAAGTCCTGAGGAGTAAAGCCAGTGCTGGGATTCTTTGCACCCAACATCAGTGTCACTGGGAAATGATGGGACCTCATCAACAGGAGCCTGGAAAATCCAGTACCTCTTTGTCATCATGTTCCTTGTTATTTTTTCAGTAAATAGGCTCCCATGCATGAGCATGTTGAAGTGGGAAATTCCCTGGATCAGAGTGCCAAAATCTCTCCTACTATTCTGTATGTGTCAGTTTAAGAAGAGCAGATGGGATTTACAAAACTGAAAATTGCTGAGTGACTTCTTCCAGCTTGCCTTTCCTCAGGACACGATGATCTGTGGGGTCACTCCTGATACTTCAGGAAATCTAAAACAGTGCTGCAGAGCCTGAGCTGCTTAGCTCAGAGGTCAGAACAGGGCAGTGAGAGTTGGGAGTCCTGTAACTCTTTCAAGGCAAGTCTCTTAAGCACCCTCCAGTCAGTGTTAAAGCCTGAAATGCAACCTAAGATTTTTCTTAGTGTATATAAAATGTATATACTGGATCTTGGATGCAAATGCCTCAATAAATGCACATTCTGATTATCCACCCATATTCTGATTTCCAAGACATAAACCCAGCTCTAGAACCACCCTTCTGTCTGCCTCCCAATGTTAAAATTTACTCATGAAGTTGTGGGAATTTTCTGCACCCACTGTTCCTCTTTTTTGGAGTGGATGTTTGGCATTGGAAACAGGAAGGAGCTGTGCTTCTGCTCAACTGGATCAAAAGGTCAAGCCCCCTAGTTTTAAATACTAATTTTGTATTGCTCACTTTCAGAGTGGTTTCCAGGAATTAAATTTTTCCTTTTCTACAAACAGACAAATGTTAGCACCCACATTTTGGAAGAAGATTGGTGTCTTGTCCAAAATGGAAGACTTTTTGAATTTTTGTGTCAGATAGAGGGTGAGAACTCAGGCACTTTTGGTACCAAGAATGAGCCTCTCTCTATCCCCATAGATTTTCAGTACAAGTCAGCCTTGCTAAAAGGTAGGAACACTGTTTTTTCATCTCTTGCCTTGTGATTAGTAGGTTGGAAATTATCTTCAAGCAAGTGTTGTCTGTTCCCTTCTCAGTGCAGCTGAGATGCAGCTCCACTGTTATCCACATGTGTTCACTGGGCCTGGTGAAAGGAGATGCCTTTACTAGAGAAAACAATAGAATATAGGAATATTTGAGAGCAGCCCTCAAGAATGACAGTTTTTGTAAATTACAAGGTTTTTTTCTATGTTTGGGTGAGAAAAAGAGAAACTGAAGAGACTGAATCAGAATGTGGAGATCAGTTGTAGCTACAGTTCACAATCCTACAGAGCATGACTGATATTATCAGTTTCACCCTACTGTGGGTAACTGCTGATTTGTCAAGGAACAAATCACAACAGCAAAGCTGAGGATGGTCTAGAGAGCTGGAAAAGCACCTCTTGGATTCTGTCTGCTCTCCTTGGTGAGCAGCAACGAGTCCCAGCAGAAAGGTGCTTTTAGGGTCTGTCACCTGTTTAGAGGACATTGTGGGCTGCTTGGCAGCCTTTGAGAGTGCAATGCACACCTGACCTGCCAGGGGTTTGGGCACTGCACACCTAGGGCTGTGTGTTGGAGGAATGCCCTTAGGGAATCAGAGCAACTTATAATGGTGTCTTTTGTGAAATGCTGATATCCTCAAAAAAATAATTCTTGCTCAGAACGAAGGTGTTGGTCAGGGGAAGTTGTTAAGAAAGCTAAACTTGATTCCATAATCTCTACTTAGGCTGTTTATAGATGATACTTGGAAAGTTTATGTAATGATATGCATTGTACAGTGCTGCATCATATCATTCTGTGTGTAGAAAGCTTCAATTAAAAGCATTTTGCTGTACAATCTTTTTGTAGAAGGTTGCAAATTTCCTAATTATTCATCTCTGTCCAGTAATACTGGTTTTAAAATCTGTGGAACTATTGTGCCTTCAAGAGAACATTCTTGCAGTGGAAGTAAGTTTCTTGGGGAAGAACCATTTTATTATCTACTGATCAGCTTTTGGACTTTTCTTCCGTTCTGTTACTTACCAGCATCCTTTAGAGAATGCATGCTGAAACCTTTGGGCCAAAGCTCTGTTTCTCTTTGTTGTTGAATAAGTCCTACAGATTGTCTCTGAATTACTCAAATTTAGAGTGTGATGCAGTATAAAACAGAATCTATTTCTTAACTGAGGTAATCCAAGTCTTGGAGGGCAAACTTCTGCAGAAGGCCTGTGGCTCTGCAGCCCCAGTCTAGCACAGTGGAAGTGATTGGGAGTTTTGTAACTGAATTTGGAAGTTTCAAGATGAAGCCTTAATTGCAGTTACCTTACTGGGAATCTGGGGTTTGAAAGAATGGTTCATAGCTCTTACAAAGAAATGTTTTGCAACTTCTTGAGGTTATACAAACCATAATTTTCCCCTTTTCCTTTTTCCCTGATGAATCACCAAACCTTTTCCTGACAGTAGAAATAGCTGAAAATATATTTCTTAGATTGCAAGAAGATGAAGGACTATGCCTATGGCATTTTCTGTGCAGTGTGTCAAAGGCAGAGAAAGGTGTGTGATTATCTGATTGTCAGCATGCTCTTCACCTCTGCTGTCCCATTTTACTGACCTTGTCCCTGTCATTTTATATTTTATTCTTGTTATTGCCAGTACAGATCAGAGTCTAATAAGCAAGTTGTAACATGCTAAACCATTCCACAGGGCCTCTTCTGTCCCTATTCTGTAGCTGAATGCTGACAGTGGATTTAGCCAACATGCAGCTTCTGTGGCTGTAGTCTTTTGACATGAAATACGCTTCCACTGGGTAATGCCTGTTTCCTTGAGAGAAATGTCAGTGTAGCTCTGGGATGGGTCTGCATGACATGAAAGAATTAGGAGATCATGATCTCAAATCTAAGATAAGGCAGTGTTATGAATAATATAAAAATTTGGCTTTGTGGTATCAACCTGAAGAAACAGAAATGAGACAGGCTGAAATAATGAAGGATCAGGGGAGCACACTAAGCCTGATTTAGCTTTCATCTTCAGGCACTATAAGGGTATGTTGGCCAAGGTAATTCCAGGTAATCCACTACAAACTGAGCAGCAACAGCCAGCCAAAACCACCCATCATCTGTCACCTGCTTTTGATCTTCTCAGATCTCTTAAGACACCTTCTACAGCTGTATAGAATGGCAGGAAATTCAACTTCTAGGATGCAAAGAGCATATTCTGGCATGCATCCTTTCTTGTCCTGCTTTAGGCAGTTGTTGTGGGAGTGTTTGCCATCATCTTTGACACGAGATCTCTTTTCCTACAGGCATGTTTATCTTTCAAAACAGTAAAAAAATAAAAGTCACCAAGCAGCGGAACTTCTGTGACAAATGGACTTGCTTGTTCTCAGGCCTCTGAAAAAAAGAGATCAGTTCCCTTTTGTGATAATTTGATTATTGTATTTTTCTGACTTTTTTTTTGGTGATATTTTTGAGCTTTCTGAAATATTTGCTGTAGGAAACTGGGACGAAATCTGATAATATGGTTTGGGGCTGCATTTAAAGAAAAAGAAAATATTTCCTGTGTCAAAGTAAATTTTTTCAGAAACCACCCCAGTGCTCTGGATTTTTTTGATTAATGCACAGAAATTGGCACTTCTGCTGTAGGTATTGGCTGGCTGTTGGGAAGAAAACAATATAGCACCAGAAATCTTCTGAATCTCTACTCCCTTTGCTGTAGTGCAGACATTTGCTCCCCTGATTTCTTTTGGGCAAGCAGTTCTTTCATTTGGATCTTGCCTGTGTACAGGACAGTTGATAAAAACCAGGTTGGTGTCCACAGTCTTCACACAGCATAAACTTAATAGTGTATTCAAGGCATTACTTATGGGTCTTTCCTCTTTTACCTGAACTGTTTGGAACAGAAGGGAGTTAATGTTAAAGTAGTTGTGATTATTTCTGCTATGATTTGTATGTATGGATTTTGGCAGGGTGGCAAACCCTCTTTTTTGACACAATTTTGGCTTAATTTCCTTACTGCTGGCTCATCATGATGAGCCAAGTGATTAATGTGTTAATTTTCTTGTGTCTTTTTGTTCTTAAAAGTCCTTGCAACAGTGTACAAAACCCCAGTAACAACAGCTGATTTTGCAAACCATGGCAAGAATTTGTTCCAAGGGTTTTTTCCAGGGTAACACTTGAGATCTTTCTATGTAGTTTATATTCTTCAACACATAGTGCGAGCTGATCAATGTGTTTTCGCAATGTGCAATATTCTTTTGATAAGAAATTACTTCTATTTGATAAGGAGAATTTAATCTGTTGGCCACAGCACCAGATCAAAGACAAACCAGGTCTACTCATCTGCAGGGGGTAGATGGTTTCAAGGCAGAGGTTTGCTATGAGAATCTCAGCTAGCTTCGAGTTCAGGAAACTTGGAAAAGCAGGGGGTCAAAGAGAGGTGAGAAAACTTGTTTTGGGTGTGCCAAGTGTCCTGCTCATGGCCCATCACCAGTTAAAGGCTGCCACCTCCCACCCCCACCTCTGTGGCTGAATGGTCACTGGTGTCTCAATGATGCTTTGGGGGGTGTTGCAGTGTGGAGACCTGCAGTCAAAAGAAAGTTGGCAAATAACTCATTTCCCCAAGATCGTAATTTTTTCTTTCTTTCTGTTTCCAGGTGCCAGTCAGCCACTCCGCCGCCCCTGCTGTCCCCTCAAAGAAGCCCTGCCTACCCCCTCAGCGACAGTGAGGACTCCTCCCGCTCCACTGGGCTCTCCAGAGTCTCCAGCTCCAGGCTGTGCCTCAAGGAGTGGAACAGCCGCACGTCCACGCTGCGCAGCACCTCCACGAGCCCATCGGACACCGAGTCGCCGAGTCGCCCCCTCAAAGCCATCAGCGTGGGCGCTCTGGATAAAAGGCTCTCCGTGTTCAAGGCTGACCAAAAGGAGAGTCCAAACGAGGCTCGGGATGGGGAAGCGGTAGGGAGTCATCCACTCGCCCGGAGCACTCTGTCCTTGGGCACTGCCACCAAACTGAGGACCCTCTCCAGCAGCAGGGTGAGCGTGCGCTCGCAGGCGCTGGACATCAGGCAGAAGATCACAGAATGGGAGTGCCGCCGGGAGCTGTCCCCCAGGGCCAGCGTGTGCATGGACAAGAGGGATGCTGGGGAGAGGTCGGGCAGTGAGAGCTGCCCCAGCGTGCTGACCTCTCCCTGCAGCGACAAGACATTTGATTTCAAAGGGCTCAGAAGAATGAGCCGAACATTTTCCGAGTGCTCTTACCCGGAAACAGAGGAGGAGGAACTGCTGGACAGGGATTCCTGCCATCGGTTTGAAAAGAGACCAGGCAGGAGCGAACCTCCTTCTGCCACTTTCCTTAAGAGCCATGTGAGGAAAGAGTCCTCTGCTGTGCTCAACAGAATCCAGAAGATCGAGCAGGCACTGAAGGAGCAGTCGGGCAGAGGCCTCCCCCAGTTACCAAGTAGCTGCTACAGCGTTGACAAAGGGAGGAAAAAGTCTGGGACTCCGACTACTGTGGAGGGACTGAGCGAAACCCTGAGCGAGAGCAAAGGCGGGGGTGTTATTTTGGGGAGCGAACCAGAAACGCCTCCTGAGGCCGAGAAAAGCAGTAAAACAAAACAGGGCGTCAGTGTGAACTCAGCGGGCCCCAGAGCGCTCCTGGAAAGCGCGCCCAACAGCGCCGTGAACCCCGTCCCCAAGCCCAAACGCACCTTCGAGTACGAGGCAGACAAGTCCCACAAGAGCAAACCAAGCAATGGCCTACCTCCATCTCCCACCCCTGCTGCTCCTCCTCCCCTGCCGTCCACTCCCGCGCCCCCCGTCACTAGAAGGCAGAAGAAGGAGTCGCGCTTTCACCGAAAATCCCAGAATAGGTAAAAGCCAAGGAAACACGCTCGGTTCTCCAAATCAATAAATAAGTGGGCTATATTTTTGCAGTAGCAATATTTTAAATTCTCCCTCTAATGCAGTGCTTTTGATGTAAGAAAATCTAGGAATTGCATGCTAGACAAATTTTATTTTTCTGCTGGTCTGCACTGATGGAATGCACTGGTACAATACCTTTGAATGCCTTCAGGGGTTTTTTTTTAGGAGTTCTACAATCTTCATTCCTTGATCCCCAAAAAAGCTGTAGGTTAGGTGTGCTAAAGGTTATCTAACTAATTCTGGCACAAATGCCCTTGTTGGCAATTTTTAATGGATCATAATTTCATTATTGTCCAGTAGTGGGACCATAGCTTTTTTACAGCCTTTTCTTCTTGTAAAATGTACCTGCAGATGTCTTCCATTTCCAAAGTTCATTACTATAACAGTTGTGTCAGTTTTATGCAATGTAGGTGATTTTATTGAATTCAGTCCTTAGGAATATTATCCTAAATTATTATCAACAGCTATGGAGGATTAATGCTGAGAAAACTGTTGTATCACAGAAAGTTCTCTATGTCTTCCTGAGTTAATGATGGGGAGAGTGTATGGCTGCATTTCCCCAGCAATTTGTGGAGCTTAGCTTGTTTTAATCACGTGATTCCTCTTGAGTTTTAGGCAGGGTAAAACTAATTCTGCTCATTGCTTGGAGAATTGTAGGCACAGTTGTTGCTAAGCATTCAAATTGCAGCATTTTTAACAAGTTCACCTGTCTGCATGTGTATGATGCACACCCTCCCTTGATACTTAGTGATGAGATTTGCAAGGAACTGCTAAACAGCATCTCAGATGCACACTATCCCACACTATCAGATTCTGCTGCTTGATATTGGCTCAATTATTAAAAGTTTTTTAGCACAACCTCACCTGAATTATACTGGGACAAGATGAGAAGAGGAGCCTTCAGGTTCAGTCCTTTTCTCTCAGGAGACACCTGCTTCTGAAAGATCAAACAGCCCTGCTGAGACAGGTTGTTTCTTTCAGAAAGGTGTGGGGGGATGTGGAAAATCAAGCTCTGATCAGCAGTGCTTATCTTTTAGTCCTGGCAATAATCTCAAAGGAAGTAAATCTAGTTTTTAAGGAAAATTTGTGAAATAAAGCTGCCCTCAGTTTCTTCAGCACAGCATTTGCAACATGCAGAAGACAACAATTTTTAAATGTTCTGGTGTAAATGATAGCCTTTATCATCAGAAAATGGGCAAGTCATCTAAGAACCACAGTATATTATCACAGTGAGTTTTTGAGATGACGTTTTGAAGCTCCTTTCCAGAAGAGGTCTAATCTGCTTGCACCTCCTTTTCTGCAGATTCAGTCTCCTGTCAGAGCAGAGTTAACAGCACAGTTCAGCCAAGGAGCTTCAGGCTTGGGTTAGGGCTAGGGGAAACAACCTTCTAAAAAGCATTGTTTATCAATTTAAGTTGTAGAATGTAAACTGTAGGATTAACAGGGTTGTCATGTTTATCTGATAATTTTTGCAAATCAGTTTGACATTTTACTGACATTTATAACAGCTTTACCCACTGTACTTTAATGATGTCTCTGGACACATCTCTTGTTAATCATGATCTAAATAAGTTCAAATTAACCTCCCAAAAATCTCAGTTTTGCTAGCTGACTTCAGTGCTGAGTGTAGATCCTTTATAAAAAAAATCTTAATTTTATTGTCTTTGCTACTGTTCTTCCTTCAGTTACATAAGGGATTAACAAGATTTACAAAGCACTAAAGACCATACAAGTAATTTAAGAATGACAGTATTTGGTTGATAGTAATTACTGAAACCTCAGTACCTAAGCTGTTCTTATTTTGAGAACAGACATAACTCATTGTGCCTGCAGCTTGTAGCTGTGTGCTTCAGACTGAATATACACGTGGTTTGCACTCACTGCAATGCCATGAGAATGGACTGAGGGTATTTATTTTCCCAATACTTCGGTTGAAAGCACTGCTTTGATTTTTGGTGGCTAATTCAACATTAGTAACAGGGAGGAAATGTTTGCCTGCTAGCAGAAAGCCAGGCTGGATCTGGAGAACCTGGTGCCAAGAGTAGCTTTAACATTTCAGAGTGGTGTGAGCTGGGTGTTCCCCCACAGCTGGAAATCCTCTGGCACACACACGGTGCAGCAGAGGAGTGTCACAGGATAGACTTGGGACACATGGACCACAGCTGAGTGTTGGTCCACAAAGCCATTCCTGTCATCCTACACAGTGTCACCACATCACAGGGTTGAAATCCTTGGGAGCTGGGTATTTAACTACTTTAAACAGTCTCATTTCATACACAGCGGTGCCTTCAGCATGTCAGCATCCTTTGTACTGTGAGTAGATGTGGAGGAGCACGTGTCTGCATCTGACATGCACAGATTGTTTCTGCCACAATCCTGATGTGAACAGCTTGGATCTGGATATTCTGAAGATTAGGGAAAGGAGAGAGAGGAGGCTCTTAAGCCTGATTCCAGCTGTAAGCCTGCTCCAGCAGAAAAACAGAAAATGCTCTTCTCAAATGCAGCATTCTCTGCCACAGTCATTGTGTTACCTGTAGGGATGCTCAAGCTAGTTCACAGGCCAAAGTGTCTCATGAGGCTCTGTCACTGCCACATGGACATGCTGTAACATGTGCTCCACTCCAGCTGGGAAGAAGAAAAACAAAGGGGTTGATGGCAGAATGATTTACTGTTAATCAAGGTTGGGGCTTAGTGAGTAGAGTATGGGCACCAGCACAGTGCACACAAGCCTTGTAGCACCATGGGATTATTCATGCTCTGACCTGAGCCTGTTTTTCTCACTGCTTCATCCTCAGCAGTAAATCAATCCCATGAATGCCAGCCCCTGTGCTGCTGCCACTGCAGTCATGGGTGTCCCACCTTGAGTGTAGTTACTGCCTCAGAGAACAAGGCATGGGTGAGCTGGAGAGTGGGAAAGCTTTGGGAGAAAAGCCCAAGAACTCTCTAGAATTGCTCAGCAGCCCTGGGGCAGGTGTGGGTGGGAGGTGATGAATCACCCCTGGTGGGAGACAAATGGTTCATCTGACCCAGCTGGTCCTCACCCTCCTGCCAGAAAGGCCAAACCTTCAGCCCCTGAGCATCAGCCCAAGCTGCTCACACACCCAGAGAGCACCAATTTCTCAGTGCTTTCTCCTTTGCTGCCAGTGCTTGGCATGGGGTGTGGGAGGGATGTGAATGATTGCACTTGGGTCTCCCTTTGGCATTTGTGCACCGAGCTCTGCACAGGAACATATCCAAAGGTTCAAGACATGTGAGTGGTGTCAGACTAAGGGCTCCATCTCCCAGAGCAACCACTGCAGGAATGCTTTTCAGAGACTTTCTTTAGGACAGAGGGCCACGTGTTTCTGGGGTCTCTGCAAAGAGCAAAGTAATTTCTAATCTGAGGACTGTGCTGCTAACTTATTCTGTAAACTTGGAAAAATAGGAAGTATTTTCTTTCTGTCTGCATAATGGGGATAACAATACTTCCAACTTCATAAAATTGTCATAGATGGCCCTACTAGAGACTGCTGTGAGCACAGGGCTTAGTGTCCACTAAAAGCTAGCCCTTAAAGCATGATGTGAGATTTTTTTAAAAAAATTATAGTTAATTTTATTTATATTTCTTAATATGCAAATAATAATCTAAATGTTTGAATAAATTTGCATTCTTGTTACTAATTATTATTGTTGTAAACTTTAGAAAATCCTTTGAGTTTGAGGATGCCTCAAGCCTGCAATCCCTGTACCCTCCCTCCCCGACTGAAAATGGAACCGAGAGCCAGCATAAATTTGGATCCAAGAGCACTTTAGAAGAAAATGCCTACGAAGACATTGTAGGTAAGAAGCTGCTGCAGAACATGGGCTCACAGCAGGATGCTGAGTGGCTGTGGGCAGGCCACAGTATTGCTGAACACATGCCTCATGCAGGAACATTCAGTGCTGTCAGTAGAGAGAGATTAAATGGAGGCTAAATGGGTTTGATCCCTCAGTGCAAATGTAGCTCTCGGGCTGCATGCAGGAAGTCTTGATTCTTTCAGACTTCACTAGGTAGTATTGGAAACAGACTGTTTGGTCAGCTTTTTGCCAATGCTTTTCAAGAACCAAATAGTTTTTTTTATCGAGGCCTTGGCTTGAAGCCTTGAGTGGTGTAAAAATGTAAAGAACAGGACTCGAGACAGTGTTTACAGAACTATCCAATAGCAAGATTAACCTCAGAGGCCTTGTGTGGTCAGCTGAGCTTTCCAGGATGCCGGTGTGGACTGCCCCAAAGCAGTTGTTTGTAGCACTGTTCCTGGTCTCCTCCAAGTCCCAGTTCCTGGTTAAAGAGGAATTAATTTCCTTTAGCTATACGCCATCGGGAATGCACAACAAAAAACACTGTTTTCATTAAGCTTCATAAGAAAAACATGTTTCTTTTGGTCTTAGAAGGAAATGTATGGCCTATGCATACATTCTTTTAACATCTAAAAAAAGTTGTTATAATTACTGAAAATTGGGCAGCCCTTCAGAGCACAGATTTTCCACACAAGTGATGAATATCTGCATTGTTTTTAACTCTTTCAGTGTTATACTATTACAACAGATACAAAGGGGACTTCGTTTTACTTTGGACAATGAATCTTTATATAATGAAAGCTGGAGGGCTACCAAGACAGTCTGGGACCCCAGAGCACACACCCTCTGAAGTGACACTGACAAGCTGGGCCTGTGTAGTCTGGTAAAAGACACGCTCTAATGGTGCTTACAAATGTTTGAGAGGCAAACAAAGACAACAGAACAAAACTATTCTTGGTCATATCAGTTGATATAGCAAAGAACAATGGTCACACATTGGAGCCTGGGACTTTTTGTCAGACCCAAATTCTGTCTCTGGCATGTCCGCTTCAGCAAAAACAGGAATTTACTCTTTCCATTCACTTCCTCTATGCCATTAAAAAAGTGCTTTCAGAACTGAAGCTTTCTGCTCAGTGTCTGTTAGTTAAAATGAAAACTTTGTAGATACTGAAAAGTCTTTTTCCTGTGTAGAGTGCCCTTACATGATCATCATCCTTTTCTGTGACAGACCACCATGCTAGTCACACTTGAAAATGTATTGTGTGTTACTTACAGTGCTCATCTTTGCTCAGGACTTGTCAATGTGGTACCAGGTTTTAGGTGGCAATGATTCTTTTCCTTGTCTGGTTTGTCAAATCTCAAAATAAAATGTGCAGGACTAGCAAGAAGCTTTCTTCAAATGAGAAGAAATCTTGGGTTCAGTAAAACAAAATCATAATGGGCTTTTCCAACTCATGGGTACTATAAACCAGCTCCTTCAAGACTATAATTTGGGCATTTTGGCAGGGTAGTGGGAAGAGAATGCAAAATTTCAGATCTGTGGACAAACACAGAACTTCATTGTTTTGTACTGCTTTTTAACAACCTCTTTCCAAGCACTTCATTCAATACAGCAGTGCGGGGGGAATACCAAATCAGTGTAATTCTTATAAACTGTCAGGCATGATTAAAGACAAGCCAAAGTGGTTTGATCTCCAGCTTTAAAGAAACTATCGTAGCTTTGTGTATCACATCTGCATAATTTATACCAGTGGTGCTAGACCCCAGTCTCCAAGTAGCACTTTTGTGCTCATGCAAACCAGGTGTCTGCAAGAGTGAGTTTATTTTATAGATCTACATCTGCTCCAAAGCTATAAAGGGCTCTGTCACTGTGCTTTAAGTTTTCTTTGCAAACAGTTCCCCTAGAGGTGCTGGTGGGTCTTTTTTCCTGTACCTTGTTGAATCTCCTTGCCTCCCTAAAACCTGTAGGCAGTTAAACATTGTTGCTGTAGTAATAAACTTAATTGTGTCATGTCCCCCCATCCCTTAGAATTAATATTTGTAAAGTAAGGAAGTGTTAAAATACAAGAAAAGAAAGCTGTGAATCTTGAGCAATGCTCTAAGCAGCCTAGTATGAGGCAGAAACATTAAAAATTGGGTTGGAAGGGACTGTGGAATCAGCTGGTTCAGCCTCTGCTCAAAGCAGGGTTAATTTCAACTTGAGGTTGCTTAGGGATTCATCTGGTTGTGTTTTCTAAACACCATGAAATAAATACCAGGATGGCTTCACTACCTCCCTGTGCAGCCTTCTCCACTGCTTAGCCTCCATTGTGAAGAATGTTTTCTTGATGGCACAGTGAACAGATTTTTCTTTCCATCCAGTGTGAATTCTCCTTGTTGCTATTTGTGACTGCTGTCCTTCATCCTTTCACCTCCAGGAAGTGCCTGGTGCTGCCTTTCCCGTTTGCCTTTCTGGGCAGTGGCAGGCAGCAGCTGGGTTATCCCCCCAGCCTTTCCCAGGCTAAGCACTTCTAGGCATGCAAGTGCTAGGTTGGGAGTCTTTGGTTTTTGGTTTTTTCCCTTGAGTCATGGCCCATGTGGTCTGTTCTTGTGGGGCATACACACACTAAAGCTTTGTCTTCCTCCTGGTGGCTTTGCACTGCTGCTTTAATGAGCGGGGTAGCAATGAACTGCTGTGTGTAGTTTATCTTATTTTGAGAGCTGGCTTTAAAAAAAAATTATTTTCAGGTATATTGAAATTGAAAAGGATTGTGCTTTGAAAGCCAGTGGCATAATAAACCAGACACTTTTTTCAATTTTGTAACATTTCTGTAGACTTTAACAGATGAAATACCTGCATGGTAAGTTCAGGCCGGGTATTGGATTGGAACATAATGATCCATTCTGCATCAATCAAGCAGCCATTGTATAAAGGGGTGCACATTCCTAATATAAATCAGAGCTGTATTCCATGTGCAGGGAACCATGTGGACTTCATTCATCTTCTGTACTAGCACTCCCAGAAATGTGGCAGTCATAGTAAACTTAACATTGTTTTGCTTCTTGTGGTTTTGAATGAGCCTTTAATCAGACCAAAATTGATGTGGCTTTCTGAATCCGGTTGGGGAAACCACGCTTGGCTTTGTGTGAATTCAAGAAACTATCATAGTATTAAGAGATGGCTGAGATTGTTGCTTCTGCTGTGTTTGTGCACAACAGCATTTCCTGTCATATGGACCATACGGTTCCAGTTTTCCAGTCTGCTCCCCTAAGTGCAGCTGAGATGTTGGACTATTGTCATTTAAGGTCCTGTGTCTCTGAAACATTGTTGACCTGACATCTAGGACAAAGCACTTGTTATCATCATCAAAAAAGCTGAATAAATAAAGCGAAGGTCAAGGGCATAGTATTAAGTTTGAATTGAGAAAATCTAGTAAAACTAGGTGAAAGATATAGCACTGCATTTAGAAATTAAATGCAGTGGAGGAAACCTTCAAAAAGACAAGGCTTCTTACCCTGTAACTCCCCAGAGTGCTGTACACAGTAGAACAGGTGGAGATTTCCTCTGAGAGGACATTCCAGATGTGCAGGAAACCCATTGCTCAACTGAGCTCTGCGTGTTGCCTCTTAGACTGAGAATGTTTAACAGAACATTGCATGACTCCATGTCTGCTTTGGCAGCTGGAGCTGAAGCAGTCTAGACAGAAAGGCAATGCCTCAAAAACATTGCAGTGGAATCTCTAAATCCAGGATGAATTTCTAAATGGGATCTTGCTGGTGGGTTCCCATTGGGAGTGTCCTGCAATTCACTGTCTCAGGGGCAGCTGGCCCTCTTGGGGAGGGTTTCTTATGCACCCTTCTGCTCTCTGGGCCTGTTCAGTGTCATGTTTAGAAGATTTTGAGTCCTTTCAGTAGCTGGACACTTCTATTGACAGACATTTTTTGCACCTTAAGAGGACAACTTAATCACTGCTTCCTGTAGGAGCATATAATATAATTGAACCTTGTTACAGCTGACACCAAAGGTGACTGATAAGTGAAACAGTGGAGTCATACACAATTGCTTGGCGGTTTTTCTCTGTCAGTTTGAGACAACATTGCTTCAGTTTGGGATAATCAGCTTCTTATTTACCTCTGCATTTAAAACAGGACAAGTCACTCCCTTTATCCCTGCTGGTAAGGCAACTCATCTCTCCTAAATCAATGAGTTGGTTTGATTTCTTGTTTAAATTTGACACAGTGCATGCTATGTAACAAAATGGGATAATTTTCTGTTCTACTGAGCTGTCTGCTGCGTGTGATCAGAGCTGCAGCAATGATGACTGAGGTCAAGCTGGAAAATGTTCCAGCTTGACATTGCTTTCAAATTAGAACATTTGCAAAGTTCTTCCAGTAAATGTGGGAAAAGGTTAGAAAGACAGCAAGCTGATCTTTCGAGTAAAATCCCATCCTCACACGCCACGTTATTTCTTGTCATGCTTTTGTAGCACATTTTAGTCTGTCATATTATCATCCTGTGACAAATCAGGGAAAAACTGGAATTGCTGGGCTGCTGTGAAGCCAGAGCAAACTTGGAGAGATTGCAATTCTGCCAGCAGTGCTGTGCTAGCTGCTTCTCTGAAGACATTTTGGGTTTTCAGTCAGGCACCAGCAGGTCTCTGGAGCTAGAACTGATGCAAAATGTTGGTACAGGCAGTGATCACAGAATAATATATTCTTGTCTATTTCTGCACCCACAATCTGCCTGTGACAGCCTAAATAGAATGTGAGATTTTGGAAAATGTAATAGTGTCAAGTTTAATAATAGACACTGTAGGGTAGTGGCAGCCAGAGCACATTAAATCAAACAGTGTTCATATGGGCCTGTCAAAGAAAGGCCAAATACTTCAGCTGATCCTGTTGACAGTCAGCCTGCTGCATTGTTGTTACATGGATTTCAGTTATTTTTAATAATCATCTCGTGCCCTATTTAGATCTCAGTTTTTCTCTGTAGAGTCTATCTCATCGCTGTACCATCCACTGCAGCTTCTCGTGACAGTCTCTGTCAGCTTTACTGCCTGGCTTTCTAGTCAATGCTGCAGGTTAGTAAAACAGAATGAAAGACCATGAGACTGCTCTCCCAAATCCTCTCAAATTCAGAGACTGTGTTGAAGGCAGGAGGGTGACACCCCTGAAGTGCAGGCAGTTCAGGCAAGCTGCTGCTGTACTGTGCTAAGAGTTGCTTACCAGACATTGTCATGCACATGGTTTTGGACTGAGTGGTGAACAGGTGATTTCTGGGGGTGAAATTTCTTATTCATTTATCAGCCATATTAATTCTTTTCCCTTGTGCTTCATGGTGATTGCACTCAGCAGTCCCTGCAGAGATAGCAGGGAGCTGGAAGCATCTGCAGCATTTCTTCTGCTGATTGCAAGGGCTGGAGGAGTTCAGAAAGCGCAGGTTGTTGCCTACAAACTCCATGGAGCAGGGCCCAAAAGGCTGATTGCATTTTAGACTTGCCACTCTGATTGTTGTAGATGCTGTACTGCTTTTCTGAGCTCATGGTACTGAGTGGGCACACTGGATGACAGCATTATAAGCAAGTAATGGCCTGTAACTTTGTGCTGTCAGCAACAGCTTTTCAAAGCAGCTGTGAATGTGTGTTAGTTGTAATTTGGGATTGAAATAGTTCCTCATTTTGCAGATTCCTGGGGTAAATTCCCCAGCTGAGATGCACAGTTGCAGCATCTCTGACATTGAAAAAACTCATTTATGTACCAAACAGCTAAGTTTGGATACTTTATGGGAGTGTGGAGATTTACTGGTTTTCATCCATTTGATCTGAACGTGCTCATAACCATCCCAATGGCCCAGTTTTCCTCCAGCACTGGTGGTGTGGCTCTGTGCTGGTGTAATTTAATGACTGAAATGAATGAGCAGTGCACGTGCACCTCATTTGGGAGGTGATAACTGTCCTGGCCATGCAGCTCAGGCCCCTGGGCTTTCAGAGCAGCCAGGAGGAAAGGCAGCAGGCTCTTAGCTTGGCCATCATCCTGTGGATTCAGCATCTCCTCTGTGAGTGTTGGTTCCCAATTTAGGCACCCAGCTTCACACAAGTTTAGGAGCCCTTTCCTTTACTCTGTACCTGCTGCTCCATTCCTCTCTCTTCCTGGCAGTGCAAAAGGCTGGAGTTACAACCAGCACTCTGTGAATCACTTAATTCCTCTGATAATAGCTTCTGCCATCTAGAAAGAAATGATGCATTTCCCTGCTTTCTGCCATTTATAGAGAAGTGTCTGCCTGCTTCGTTTTTTTTTCCCCTCTCAGCCTTACTTTTCACTCCTTTCTCAGCATGATTCAGGCTTGCTGAGCCTGCCTCTGCTTCCCACTTGCCACGTGTGAGAGGCTGAGCAGAGGAACACTGTGTGCTGCCTCAGGACTCAGTGGGGCTGACTTGCACCGCATCACGGCGTGAGGAACTGCAGCCCCTGGAGGAAACATCCATGCTTGGGCCCAAGGCACTGCATTCCTCAGGACTTTCCTAAATATCCGTGGTTATTTTATCTTTTTTCTGTTGTTGTTTTTCTTTTCTTTCCCTGATGGACCGTTCATTACATTGTCTGTGAGAGCTTCTGAAGATAAATGTCGTGTAGATAAATGCCCCGTGTTAACTCAGCACTTTGGTACGTAGAATTTGAGAAAATTTGGAACTTGGAAAAAATGCTTGTAGAGAGAAATTATTTGGGAGTAGGGATGGTGATTAGAGACAGTATTTGCCAAAGACTTACTGTTTGTGATCATATGCATTCTGGGGGTATGATTCAGCTTCCTTTGAAGTCAGTGGTAATCTGCTGTTGTCTTGTGTGGCTGTTGCATCAGCCTCATGAAGACAAGCCTGGCCTCTATACTGTGATGTTTCTCCTTTTGGCTTCTAATAGAGACATCCATATGGCAGGAACAAGGATGTTTCCTTGCTCTTTCATTGTCAATATGTTTCCCTTCTGCAGCAAATCCAAGCACTGCAGCTTGCAAGTATTGCTTGCCTGAGACTCAGGACTGGAGAAGTGGTGCTGCTGAGGAGAAAGCCATAAACCTCTGAGCCGGCCAGTTATATGGAAACTGTTCTCCTTTCCGTGCTGCAGCACAGCAGTAGCAGCCACCACCACAGGTCTCCCCAGGACCTCACTGCCACCTGGGATGTGCACTTGCTGGTGACCACCACTTCCCAGATGTTTCTCCCACGGAAGGGAGTCACTGTGCAGTCAGATGCAGTTAAATGCTGCTTTAAGGCAGTTCAGGGTATTTTTTAGCATTTTTGGTTTACTTGACACCTTTGATTCCTTGTCACTTGTACAGGAACTAGTCTGGCCTGCCTCTTTTTTGCATATCTGGTATTTTGTGTGTCTCCCAGGGACAGCAGATACTAAGAAATGGTGGTTGGAAGTTGCTGAGGAGATAGACAAATAAACTATCTCTTCTAGTTCACAGCTTGTACCAAATACTTAATTCAAAACTCATGTCAGCAAAACCAGGTGGTTTCTGATGGATCAGACTATTTCATTATCAGAGATTTGGTGTAGAGGGAGGTTCTTAAAAAATGTGGTGAGATGTAATTGAAATAATGAAATAATTTGGTTTCTTTTAAGCAAATGAGAGAAAGAATAGACACAAGAATTCTTGAACAGCAAACCAGTCATCTGCAGAAGCTCTCACAGCTCTAGGGGAAAGGGTTAAAATACCCTGTGGTGTCTCCTCTGACCTTCACATTACACTGAAGAGGAATTTGGCCCAAGCTCTCTTTTGGTAGAGACTCTGACTCGGAAAAAAAAAGCCTCTGCTCATGGTTCCTTGCTCCTCCCTCTACTCTCATCCAAGACTTCTCTGGGCCCGTTTCTATACTTAATATGTCAGGTCAACATTATTTATGTTGAGTTTAACGGGGTTCAAGCAATTCTGTTTTACATTCTGTTTTGGAAAGAGAATCCCCCTAACATTTATAAATGCTTTATGTTGTGAAAAGGGTTTTTTCACTGACGGGCTTCCTGGGAGTTTGGATACTCTGTAGACTAATACAGTAACATTTGTTTTCACAAGGAAGAGCATGTTTGAGCCATGTCTCATGTAGCTGGGTATTTTGAAATCTATTAATCCATTCCAAAATGCTTGCTTGACCTATACTTGACTTGGGCTTACAAGAAATTTTATGGCACTACTAGAGCCCAATCAGCTGTAAGTAACAGCATTTTGCAAATTTTACTCTTTATCATTGCTATGATTATCATTTCTAGAGCTGTAGGGTCGACAAGTAACAGAATCAGGGTGTGATATCTATTTTTTCTTCCCACAGGAAAAATCAACCGCTTCTAAAGTCCTCCGTACCATCACGTTTTTTTAGGAATATACATTGCTTAAGATTTATCCTGTTCATTGCATTAATCAAAAGGGCTTCTTTCATGTGCCCCACACACCTGAGGGTGTTCTTTATGTGGCATGAACGCTGGCCACGACGACAGTGCAGCCTCTAGAATCAGATTCCCTCTGGATGAAATAATAAGCTGTGATTGCCAAGTCAAACATTCTTCAAGAGCAGCAGTGATTCAGGGCTCTAATTAGAACAAAGCTAAAACATTCACTCTTGGGCTTATGTTTGACCAGAAATCTTACTATGATGCACTACTGAAGCAAAACTGTATTTTTATTTGTATTGTGAATATGTGAACTTGCTCAGCAAAAGTTCTTGTGGCTGTAATTGAGTCTCATGCTTCCAGGCTCAACAATCAAGCAAAAAGCACAAACTGCTTTTGTTTTCCTTTGTACAATATGGAAATTTAGTCTGCCTAGAACAACGTAGCTGGCAGTCTCACAGACTGTGTTAACCCTAGTTAATAGTGAAAACACCTATGCCCCAGCTGTCATCTCCTTCACACAGTGAATATTCACACTGTGAATATTTTCTGTAACAGTGGAAATAATGAACCACACTGCAGCTTTCTGTCCTCACTTCTCAATTGAATTTCCTATGTTAGATAGCTTGTATCGCAATACATATATTGTATTAAACCCATGGATTTTAAAGTCATTTTTAGACAAAACCAAAAGCAAGTTGCTTTAAAAGCTTTTGACTTCCTGCTTGTTTCTGTAAATTCAAGTCCTGAATTTGAGTAGATCAATATTTTTTTGAGATAATTTTCTGTTCAAGATTGTTGGAAAACTGGAATGACCATGTTTGAAAAACCTGGAGTTATAAATCAGTTGCTGATTATCAACTGTCTGAAAAAATGCATACAAAATGTTAATTTTATTGACGGCATTCATTCATCTTCATACTCCTTTGTTACTGAGAGGTCTGCTAAGTTCAGGAGTTTTGAGAAGATGGTGGGTATTGGATCTCAGTTAAATATGAACTATAAATTTTGGTTCTGGTTTTCAAATGGTAAAAATTCATGGAGTCTGCTTTTTAATTTTTCATTTAAGTACTATTTAGTGATTAATTGGTTAACCCTCCATATATTATTAGCAGCATGAGTTTCCTCCTGGGAGACAGGAATTTCACATAATTTGAAATGAATAGCTGCCTAATTTAAGACAGGATATATTTTAAAGAACACTTTGAGGATGCAGGATGGTTGGGACAGATATTCTCCTTTTGCTTTTGCAATCTTGTCTCTTAGCACTGCTGAGCTGGAGCATTTACTCTTTCTTTGCCATCTCTCAGGAGAAGAGAAAAATGAAGGTTGCATCAAATAAGAATTGTCTTGCTGTGTGTAAGGGTGGTGTGTTGAGCACAGTTATTTATTGGTCTTCATTTCACCCCCCCGAATGGCTGTTATGGATTTATAAAATCTACTGATACACTTTCAAGAAGTTAAGTGCCTTAGCTTTTATATATCAATAAATTTTCCACAGCTGTGGATGCTCAGAAGCACGTCTTGTGAAATCTTCACATTTTAGTTAAAAAAAAAAAAGGGGACAGTTAAAAAATCCAAAGAAACTTGTCGAGCTCATAGCCAAGTTCTTCTCCAAATACTTCCAGCTGCAGCTAGAGGGATGAGTCATGCTGAAAACTGAGGAGCTTTTCTAAAAGCCTTGGTTCACATGATTTTTATTTTTTTTTTCTAATTTTACATTCCTGTCTGTTTTTCTTTCCTTAAAAAAAAAAAAAAATCCCAAAAAAACCCAAACGTGCAGGCGAGTCACCCAAGGAAAACCCGTACGAGGATGTGGAGCTGAAAGGCCGTCACGGGGGGCGAAAATCCCATCAGCTGTCCGAGAACTCCCTAGATTCCCTGCCCAGGATGTGGACGGCGCAGAGCAGGAAATACCCGGCGGCGGCTCCGCAGGTAAAGGCGGCCGGGGCTGCGGGCGGGGGCGCAGCGTGCCCCGGCCCCGCAGAGTGCTTCCTCTGCTCGCTCGGGAATTAACTCCCGTGTGCCTGGCGGCTGCTCCGCGCTGCCCCGGCCCCGCAGCGCCCGCAGAGTGCTTCCTCTGCTCGCTCGGGAATTAACTCCCGTGTGCCTGCGCCTCGCAGGGAATTGCCTCTGCTGCCGGGCAGCGGCGGGAGGGGAGAGAGGTGTCAGCTGCTGGTTGTGTCCCTGGGGTGTTACACGAGACCCTGGTGCGGCGCTGCTCATGGGGAGTGGGTTTAGTGTAACCATGCCAGGTAAATGCGTGAATAATAAAACAGTCAGGAAAACCTGAGTGTCTGCAGTTAACAAGCCTGTATAAACTGTGTTTATCGCATAAACACGAGGCACTCTGCAGACTTTCCCTTTACGAATTTTTCAAAGTAAGCCTGTTTTTTTGTGAACACCATGAAATACCAGGTTGCTTTGTTGTTTATGGGATCACTATGTTCATAAGGAGAAAGATAAATTTCAACACATACTTAATTTTGAGATTCAAAGCACCCTTTAAAGGAACTTTACTCTGCACAGAATTAACAGAAAATTCACAGTTCAACAAAAGGTCATAAAAATTTACATTTTTGTCCTGTAAAGAGACCTAGAAAGAAAACTGAACCCTTTTTCTTTCACTTGCTTTGTGTGCATGCAAGCATCACAATCCAAAAGAAGCATCACCAGGATTCTTAGTGTGCTCCTAGCGCATCCCTTCTAAGCCAGGGGTGACTTCAGCAAAGCTGCTGGAAAAGGAGCAAGTGGAGAGTAGTAATCAGGCAGAGAAAGGAGAAACAGGCACTGCAGTCATGAGGATAACAGAGAAATCTCCCTCACAGTGGGACATGGTGCATAACAACTATTTCAGGCTCTGTGTGTGTTAACAGGAGTTGTGTAGCATCCAGAGGATCCCTGAGGCTGTGTCATTAGGCTGGGAACCATACAGATCCATAGGAAGACACTGACCAGTGTTCTCTTTAACAGAGGGTTACCAAAGAATTTGCAGATGTAAGTGCCTTCTGTAAAGTTTTTCAGTAAATAAGAACTCTCTGGGACCCTTTGCAGCAGGGCTGGCTTTGCTCTGGTACCTTCTTTTTGAAATGCTGCTGGGAGTGCCCTGACAGGAGTCAGTCCTGCCATAATTGCACTGTCATTGTGCTGATATTTAACACGAAGAGACACTAGGAGTGGGTGAGCTTTGGGCCTGGGTAATTCTCCAATGACCAGAAATAGAAAAGTCTGAATTTCCTCAAGAATGGTAGCTTTGGCAATGGTTTATCACCCAGTTTTTCCATCATAGCAACAAAGCTGGGTTAGCAACATGACTTTTCAGTCATGGATGATGATAAACAAGATGGAAGAGATCAGAAGGTCAGCAAGCTTCCAACAATCATCTCCAAAAAGAATTCCTTTCAATAAAGGAGAGACTGTGCTCAGTTTTCCTGGTGTGCTAACTTGTGGTATGCAGAGATCTCAGAAACACTGGTGGTGTGCTCACTTTGTCTTTTCTTTTCCCGCTGATTCTTTTCGGAATTTGAAATTTGAGTTTTTGAAGTCATCAGGTATGAAAGGAATGTTTGATGATGACATTGTATTTGTGATGCAACCCCTCTCCACAGAAACACCTGTGCTTAATCCCAGGTGGGATGGCACTGCAATCTGTCAGCCAATAAATGGGACATTTATTGCTGCAGGTTTATAGCTTGTAACAGAGCTGATAGAATGTTAATAAATGCCAAATGACAGATGCTTGACACAATAATACTTTTTCCTGGATGTGCTTGGGAACCTTCTTTACAGTGTTTGTGTTTGAGAGGAGAAGGCAGGGACCTGGAGCTGGGCAGAGCTGCTCCTAGAACTGCTCCAAAAGACCTTCAGTTTTTTAAAGACAGATGTTATCAGGTTAATCCTTCAGTGAGATTTTCCCTTTGCTCTGTAGTGATAACAGTTTTGTGTTTTAAAGGGAATTTTTTGGGAATGTAGGGAGTGTTGTAACTGCATCTCTGCTCATTGTCAGGTCTTAAAACTTCTTAATACCATGAAAATAGAACAAGCTTGATTTTTCTATTTTATTTTTATTGAATAAAATAGCATGAATTTGCTATTTTAGTTATTACTTTTGCACTGAATTAACATTACAATGAACTGTGTAATTACTCATTATTTTCACTGCTGCAAGTCAGAGGAATGGACCAGGCCTGTTGGGTCAGTGCTCTGCTGTCAGCCAAGCCTTCAAGTTAGATTTTAGGGATGTGACGGGATGTGGGTGCATGGAAATGTAGCAGGTCAGAAATGGTCTTGTTTGTTTCCTTTGAACTTTAAAGTCTTGGAGGTTGACCCCTTCCCTTCACTGTGACCTTGACACGCATCCTGCGAGTGGTGGCTCCCCTGGCACGGTGTCCCCGTGCAGCCACCACTCTGTCACAGGTGGCAGAGTGACACCAGGTGCCCCAGGCATTGCCCACAGGGGAGGAGCTCAAGCTGTCCTTGTCCCTGCAGCTGCCCTCGAAGGCCAGCAGCCACTCCCTGCGCGTGGGGAACTGGTCCGAGAGGAAGAGCCACCGCCTGCCGCGGCTGCCCAAGCGGCACAGCCACGATGACATGCTGCTGCTGGCCCAGCTGGGCATCCCCTCGTCCCCCTCCAGCCTCACCGAGGACAGCCTGAGCACCGCCAGCGAGCTGCTGTCCACGCGGCGTGCCAGGAGGATCCCGAAGGTACCGGGGTGGGGTCAGCCCTTGTGCTGAGGAGAGGTCACCTGGCTGCAAGCTGGGGGATTTCTGGGCACCTGCTGAGTCTTATCTTCTCTGTGCCAGGGTCGGGATTAAGTGCTCCAGGTTGTATTTCTTGTTGGGACTCGGATGTTTATTAGTTCTTATCTGTAGCACAGTCTCACAGAGCGTGAGTTCTACAGCACTTCACTCTAACAAACTAAAAAGGGAGCCCCATCTCTCTCTCTACAAGGCTTTTAAAGGATAAACTATCCTTATTCAAGGATAAACTAACTTTTTAAGGATAAACTATAAACTTTCCTATTATTTTTACTTTTAACCCAATTACCAACCACCCATGGCCTGCCATGAGGACTTTTTTATCCAATTACACAAAACCACCCAAACCCATGAGGAAGAAGGTAAAGAAGGACCAGCCACTGCCCTAAAACCTCCATTTTGCTTTACATATATCTTCTAAAACCTTAAACTCTTTAAGTTTTCCACCATGTGATATTGCACACTTCTATTCAAACTACACACCCATAATCCCAGTTCTGTCATTCAATTTTGGAACCTTTTTAATGACCTGAGGTCAAGTGCAGCGTTCTCTTGGGGGTCAGTGCCTGTCAGCACAGAAAGTCTAAAATTCTCAGTAACCAGGTTCCAACAGCCAGCCTTTAGCCATCACTGAAAGCTCTTTTTGTACCCTAAAGGAGCATGTAGATCAAAATTACTTCCCTAGAAGTAATAACTTCCAAATTTTCCAAGATGAGCAAACATCTGATGGCCATCTTCACACAGAACTGACTTTAAGGCAGTTCTGCTTTCCACACTCTTCTTGAAACTCTGTGGACCAGAGCATTGCTGTGTATATAACTTTAAGATTTTGAATCGGTGATGGCCCAGCAATTATTATTTATAATATGCAGTAACATCTGAAGTGGTTTATTTCCCCATCGTTTGTTTTCAGGAAAATAACTAATTGGCCTAATAGATTTCCCTTAATTTACTCACAGCTGACCCCATCCTGTTAACCATGATGTCTTGAAGGATTTGAAGTAAAACTTAATTTTTAATTTTTCAGGGAGTTTTTTGATTCAAAATGGAATGTGAAAAAAACCCCAAGCCACAAGACAACAACCAGAAAACCAACAATACAATAGCAACAGAGAGGGGGAGAACTGCCAGTGTGCTTCATTTTGGCTTGTGAACAAAGTTGATTTTTACTGTGTATTCAGCTCTTTCCTGTTCTTATTAAAGAGCATGTTTTAAAGTACATGGCTATAAATACTGTGACTAGAGGGAGATTTTTATGTTTCTGTGAATTTGTTGGAAATTCTGTTTAAGGAGGAAATTAATCCGACATCCTTAATATTTACTGTATTTTTACTTTATTGGAATATATTGTTATACTTCACCAGTGGGCACACATTTCTGGAGGAAATCACAGGGTTATTTACAGAGTAACTTATTACCTGATTTTGAGTAAAACTTGGAAAATTTGGCTGTTAATTTTGTACCCTTTTTTATTTTTTTAATTGAAGGGGCAGATATTCTCCTAAATGGAAATTCTGATTTCAGCATATGAATGTTCACAATTTTATTGCAAATCTTGTGATAATTTCTGTTTTCTTACTACTTTACCTTTCAGGATCATGTATTCCTGAAGAATATAATTTTTTAAATTGAGATAGTTATTGGAGGGAAAACCTAAAAAAGGTTTTGTTTCAATCTGTGCTCTGTTACTGCCCTTCTGCTGTGTCTATGGTGAATTGCATCCTTTCTCTCAGTTTATTTCTCTCTGGAAGCTGAGATGAAACAGCTTTTGCAAACTGTATTATAGTTCTATGAAGAAATCTTCTGTGAAATTAAATACGCTATTCCTGACTTATAAAACATCATGAAGATTAATTACTACATATTTGTGACTCTCCCAAAGTTATAATATTCTGTTTAATGTTGAATTCTTAGTAATCCCAGCCTCTTGCTGAAGACAATAAACACAAGTCATCTCATTAATATTTCCCATCATCTCAGATATTTTTGGGGCAGACAGTTATTATCTGCATTAGCTGATCTATCATCCATGTTTTGTTTGAATACATTAATAAAAGTCTCCTGGCAGAAAAATGTTTGGTCTTCCTGATTCCTCATTTTCTTATTTTGCAGCTTGTCCAAAGAATCAATTCCATCTACAGTGCAAAAAGAGGGAAAAAACGACTGAAGAAACTTTCTATGTCCAGTATTGAGACAGCTTCCCTACGAGGTATGGTGCAAGTGTCAGGGTTCAGTGAATCCATTTGGATCCTACAGCATTAATCAATTTCCTTCTTTCCTCCACATCTACCCTGGACTCTACTTAGTTTAGAACTTTTTTCTGTGAACAATAATAATTTTCTCTCTGTAAGAGGAGAAATGGGGATGAACTAAAAATAAATAAGGTTCTCAGTATTGTGTATCCTGTTAATCCCATGGTCAGCTGGATTTACCCAGCTTCTCCTTTAGTCCATATTTACTGTAAGTTTTGACCAAAATTCACTGTTTTGACCCTGGAGTTCTTGCATGCTTTTTCCTGGCACTCACAGTGTGTAACTCACCCTGTGCTTCAGACTGCTTCTGGAAAAACAGGAGCCAAAAAGGAAATTCAGGCCCTGTTTGTAGTAAAGGTACAACAGGGTTTTAATCAAGAACCCCTCAGTAACACATCTTGTCATAAGATTACTTTTGCCTGTTAACTCTAACTCATTTTGGTGAGTTCTGGTGATTGAGAATGTTGTCCACGTAGACAAAACTCATAAAGCTTACGTTGACTTAAGTGCTGCATGACCTTTATTAAAAAAAAATAAAATTGAAACTTGAAAACAAGAAGGGAAAGGGTTAAGACCTATTTTCCAAATGTCACTTTTGCAGCTCAGCATAGATGGGGATTCAGTACAAACAGTTGCTGTAATGGAGAATGAATTTTGCCCTTTCATCAAAATGAAGTTCTTACTCTCAAGCAATATTGAAACTGAATCCAAGGAAAACACAATCCAAGGAGTCATTCAAACTGTTTATTTCAAGATATTTTAAGACTGAGGAGAAGTGCATGTGTGTATCACAAGACTCAGAGATGTGAGATAGGATTTTTCCCAGTTGCAGGACAGTGAACTGAGTTTGTTTGCTCTGGTTTTGCATTAACTAATGCCTCTGTGTCCTCTGCAGATGAGAACAGCGAGAGTGAGAGTGACTCAGATGACAGGTTTAAAGGTAAGGGATCAGCCTTCAGTGACTTCTCATTAGACCCTGTCAATGTATGTTCTTCTGCTGCTGCACATTGCTCCTGTCCATGGCCTATATTCTCTACAGTTTCCTAACTCCATTACTGCAAAGCTCCCAAAGTTCCAACACAGGAGTATGAACGTGAAAAGCAAGGACAAAATGGGCTGTGAAGATCTAACAAGGATTTGGCAACTGTGTCATTTAATGAAGAACAGGACCTTTGATAGATTGGCTTTGTCAGCCACTTCAGAGATGCTGATCTATTCCAGACTGACTACTGGGTGCAGGCTTAGAGGGATGGGATTGGATAAAGATGCTCCTTTCTTACTCATATGCTGTTTTCGGTGTTTACTGCTCACTGCTGTTGGAGGCAAGGATCTGGGTCTGATCCAGCATTGTGGTTCTTAGACTCTTTTATAAGTCTGCAGTCTCCAAATTGTAGAAATTCCTTTATCAGCACCTGCACAAACTCTGCCTGAGCCAGGCCACTAAATTAGTCTCTC
This sequence comes from Passer montanus, assembly GCF_014805655.1. NCBI lineage: Eukaryota > Metazoa > Chordata > Aves > Passeriformes > Passeridae > Passer > Passer montanus. Next base: position 1,059,456 of record NW_024366591.1, read on the forward strand.
CTTTTCCTAAGTCCTGGTACAGAAAGAGGCCTATAAAAAAGTTGAAGACAGCAGCAACAGATGTCATTACTAAAAACCCATCATGTTGTTAGTAGGTGAGGAGTAAAAAAGACAAGGGTGTGGAGCTGTTATAAAATATGGGGCAATCATCCATGTCTACCTACTGCAGATGACACCTGCTTGCTGTACATGCAACAAAACTTTCTGGAAAACATTGTCTTAGGGAAACAGATTTGTGTCAGATAGCTGGTGCTAAGACCATCCAAAACAGGCTGTATGCAATGTTGTACAGTGATGTGGGGAAAATGACTCCTTGCTCCTTTGTCTACCTGTACCAACCCAAAAGCACTTGTGGTTCTGTTTCTCTTTGTGTCAGAAAATAGAAGGGTTGCTTGTTCTTGCAGGCCATGAAAGAAGATAGACAGGGCCTGGCCCCTTCTTATTACTGGGAGGATATTCTGATCTGCCTGGAAACTGGGAGGCTTTTCCCCCACTGTTGTGGAACAGAGGATCTTCATTCTGATGTCTCTCTAGCCCACTGCTCCTGAGTGACTTGGTGTTTACATTGATGCTCTAAGGGCACCCTGAGCTGAAGCTCCCCTGTGATGTATAGCATGACAGGACTCACTGGGTGCCCATCTGCTGGGGTGGCCTCTTTGGTTTCCCCCCAGCAAACGTGAAGCAGTGGCCTGCAGTGTGGGGCTGCCTCTAGGCAGGAGCAGGCAGGTTGTTCTGGGGATTAACTTCCCCAGTTGTGCAGTCACATCGAGACCCAAGTGCTTTATCAAAATAATTGTTAACTTTTTTGTTGAACCAGATGTGTGAGGGCTGGTCATCAAGGGCTTTCCCTAAGTGCTTATGGCACCTTATTTCCCTGTCACAAGGGCCAGTCAGCCTTGGGAAGCTGTGGGCAGTGGCAGTGAGTAGAGCCTGAAGGGTTTGAGGTGTGCTGCTAACAGTTCCTTTGCCATTGCCCAGAGATCCTTGCATGAAGAGCTGGGAAGAGCATGCAGGGAGCTGCTTTTGATGAGCTGGTTTTGGGTTTTTTAGTGTAACAGAACTGGTAATGAGTGATGTTAATGACCAGTTCTCCATAGGTGTCAAGCAGCAAGTCACTGGGTCAAGGTACATCTTTGCCTTCATGAATGGCCATGAATCTAAGATCATCCCCCAACTGAATTAGCCCTAACAAAGCAACCCACAGCAGGCAATTGGCACATCTTCCCTTTCCTCCCTGTTCCTCTTCCCTGGAATTTATTCCATGGTCTGCCTTATGCGGTTTGTAACAAAAAGCTGTGCGTGTAGGGACAGGGCACAGAACTGTTTGTCACCAGACCTCAGATGTGTCACCCTGGAGGCCCCAGTGCATTTGCACAACCACATAAGGGTTTATAATCCAGTCTTATGTGTGAAGAAAAGCCAGACCTTTGCCAGGATAGCAGTTATGAACTGCAAATCATTTCAGTGACTGAGTGTTGCATAACTTGGAGAGAGTTTTGATTTATGGGTGCAATTAGTGAGACTACAGGTTTGCTAACTAAAAAGTTTGGTTTTGAAAGGAGAACATGCTTGGAATAATACTCTGGCAAATTGAAAGTGCTTTGTGAATGGCTGTGGCTTACACAAAAACATTACAGTCTCAGGTAATGATCTGTGTCTTTTTTTATTTCCTTTTCTTTGTAAATGCCAGCTCACACCCAGCGCCTGGTGCACATCCAGTCAATGCTGAAGAGGGCTCCAAGCTATCGCACCCTGGAACTGGAGCTGATTGAGTGGCAGGAGCGGGAGTTATTTGAGTATTTTGTGGTAGTGTCCCTGAAAAAGAAGCCCTCTAAAAACACTTACCTGCCAGAAGTGACATACCAGTTTCCCAAGGTAAAAGAAAAATTCCTGTGTACAGCTCATTCTAAGATCAGTAAGGTGAATAAACGGAAAAATGAATAGAAATCCAGTTCTTAAATGGAGCTTTCAGAATTGTTCCAAAGCAATCTGTTACAAAGCAAAGGGCATAGAGAAGGTAACTGAAAGCTTTCCCTGTTTTCAAATTTATCTTTTTCAGAGCTGGAGAATTTGGCCTGGTGGTGGATGCTTTAAACACTGTTTAAATTCAGTTTCTAAATATTTCACTTTTAACTCATTTTGGCTATTATTAGGATTTGTTCCAAAACTCACTGAAGTCAATGGAAAGACTTTTGCTGATCTCTGGCATTTCTCTTGTGCTCTTGTAGCAGAAAGGTATTTGAATAAGGGCTGTGTTTTAAGTGGCCATTGTACAACAAGGGAGTTTCAGACAGTTGAAAAACTGTAAAACCCCAGCAGTGATTATTTCTTTTGTACAAGCACCTATAAGCCTGTCCTGGAGTCGTGCCTCTCTCTGCCAAGCACAACTACAGGACAATCAGATGTGCCCTGGCTCTCAGAGCTGCTCAGTGACCCTGAAGGGACACCCAGGGGCTGACTGAGCCTCTCTGTTCTCCCTGCAGCTGGAGAGACCAACCAAGCAGATGCGGGAAGCAGAGGAGCGCCTCAAGGCTATCCCACAGTTCTGCTTCCCTGATGCCAAGGACTGGCTCCCCGTCTCTGAGTACAACAGGTGAGTGCTCCAGAGCTGCTCTGCACGATGCAGTGGTGCTGGAATGGTGCTGGAGTGCACTGGAACAGCCTCAGCCTCGTCAGTGCCCAATTAAGGAAGCAGCAGTTTGAGTCTTGGCCACTTTGTGATCAAGCAGCTGTATTTAATTTTTCTTTCTTTTGAAGCTGTGTGTTCTTTTTCTTCCCTATTCTGCCTGCCTCACAGGCCTGTGTGGCTGAGGGGAAGAGGCTTGAAGGTTCCTCTGAGTGCTAAACTCAAAAGAATAAATGGAAGTACTTAAAATAAATCTTAAAAAGGACGGGGCCCTGCCCACCCCCTGCCTTCAGAGTGCTTGTCTAACATTGCAGGTTACCCCTTCATTTGGCTCAAAACATTGCTGTCTGAGAACTTTCTTGGAGCTGTGCTCTCTCTTCCTTCCACTGGAGATGAATGACTGCAGGAGAAGGGCAAGGAAAAGGAAAGCCAGGCTTGCATTTTCTTCTTCCTTCAAAGTGACCTCAAAAAAAATGTATAATTTTTTTTTTCTCTGCATTGATATGTGAGAACTGGTTGATCCAAAGGTGTAGAGTAACAGGATAGGCAGAAGGGATGGAATTCTGGAATGATTTGTGTTGGAAGGGACCTTTAAAGGTCATCCAGTCCAACCTTTTCTGCCACAGGCAGGGACATCTTCAACTTGATCAGAGCTCTGTTGAGCTTGACCTTGAATGCTTCCAGGGACAGGGCATTCACCACCTCTCTGGACACTCTGTCCCAGTGTTTTACTACCCTCACTGTAGAGCATTTCTTCCTTTTATCTAGTCTGAATCTACCCAGTTTTATTTTAAAACCATTAACCCTTGTCCTATTGCTACAGACCCTATTGAAAAGTCTATTCCCATCTTTCTTAGAAGCCCCTTTTATGTATTGAAAGGCCACAATAAAGTCTCCCCAGAGACATCTGTAATTTTGCAAAACCTGGCATTTCAGCACCAGGAAGTGTTTTATATAATAGCATTTAAAACTTGCAAAGCAGTCAGGAATGTTTCACAGCCCATGCACAATTCCACAGACCCATCCCTTTACCTGTGCTGTTGTTTTACTGTAAAACTGTTTTACTGCTCCTTCACAAATGGTGTTTATCCTAGGCAGAGACATAAAATGAGCTGGATTTTGGAAACCTGTGTTGTTTCTGGATTAGAAAATGATTTCTCTACTCTCAGAGAATATCTAAGGTTCTCCCTTTAAGAACAAAGCTCAGTCCAAATACAGGATTGAACTAAAGGTAAAGGACCACTGGAATACTGCCCTCAAAATCTGATTCTCATATTTCTTCTGCAGTCATTGACACTCAGCACCCATCTGTTCTGATGAGACAGCTGGGTTGTCCCTAACTGTACTGCTGCCAGAATTGTTCCACAGAGTACGTCCTAAGGATGAAGACCTTCCAGTGGGTGGCATCTCTCACTTGATGAGTGTCCCTTGCTAAGTGATCTGCCTTGTAGCCATGCTGTAGTTCTGCTATAATCTCTACAATTCACTTTCTCCTAGTGAGACCTTCTCTTTCATGCTGACTGGGGAGGATGGGAGCCGGCGCTTCGGGTACTGCAGGAGGCTCTTGGTGAGTACATCATCCTCATTTCAGAGGGCAGAATTCTCTTGAAAAGGATCTCAAACCTACAGTTTGAACTGAAAGTGTCTCTCATGGTTTTGAAAGGAAGCAGGGTTTTCTCACTCTGAAATTTGGAAATGTAAGGAGATCAAGTTGGAATAAGAATTTGTAATGGCCATTTCAATCAGATAGATCCCAAGGTTTGTAGCAAATTCCTGAGAATGTGGAAAGTTTTTTGTGTGGGCACTTAATAAATTCTTTATGTTACATACTTTCAAGCACAATCAGAAATACTACAACCCTGGAAACAAAGGCAAATCTGGTATTTCTAAACATTTGTGAGTAGTGTTTATCTCTTAGGCAGCTGCTTACATCTCAAGTGACTCTGCCAGCACTGTCATCAGTCTGCAGCTCAGAGTCATGCAACAGGCTGGTGCCAGCAGTGGGAAGTCTGGTTTTTCACACAGTTTTCAGTCTCCATGACCAGGGGTGGTCAATAGGTGAGGTGGGGAGTCTACAAACAGTGTTGTCTCATCACCTGGAAAATCCCTGGACACTTGATAAACTGAGAGCACAGCAGTGTATGTATCGAGGGGGAGGAGTCTGCTCAGAGGCTTGCAGAGTGTGTTAAGGGAGGTGGAGCACAATGCAAAGAGGGATTCTGGTGTCCATCCTGCACACCTGATGGGATGGCAGCAGAGCAGAACGCACTTGGTTGTCCCTGCACTGGCCTTGCACCTCTTGGATAGGTTTGGAGCTGTTTGTGAGTGACTGGGTGGGGAGCCATGGCTCTTCTCCTGTTCCATGGCTGTTGCCCACACTGGGTTGGGGAGCTTATATGGATATTGGATGCTGCAGGAGTCTTTGGCTGACTGTGTGCCAAATGAATGTCCACAGCAGTTTGTAAATAGGTCCCCCTTCTCTAAGAGTAAGTCACACTGGCACTTTCCCCTCCCTGCCCTTTCTGGCATGATTTCCCACCTTTTCAGGCAGGGAACACCTGCCTTCAGTAGTTTCCAGCAGAGCAGCTCCCTGTCACTGGCACAGCTCCTCTGTCCTGCACTGCTGGTTCTGCCTGACCCTGCTCTTCCCCTGCTCTGTGTCCGTGGCAGAGCCCCTGGCGTGCAGACTGCAGATGCTCTCTCTGGGAGGTTTTGCTGTGTGTGGTTCCTCTATTTGTAAGAAGTTTCATTAAGCTAACATAACAGAAAGCTTGTTTATCAGTTCTGAGGGTGGTGTTTGCCATAGGTAGCATCACAGGGACTCTGTATTAAACAGTGTGTCACAGTGGGCCACAACAAGGCTGATGTGTGGGCAGGAAATGTCACTGAAGGCTTGTGCTGCAGTAAATCTAGGGCTGGTCAGGGGGTTACTCAGGGATGAGCAAGGAAAGCACCTAGAATTCATCCTTGCTGCTGTAAATAAGCACAACAAGGTATAGAGCAGCAGTACAAATCTTTTTTTTTTTAATGAGTTGTCATTTAAAAGGATAATAAGGTCTTATTTGGGAAAAAAAAATAACAAAACTTCAGAAAATGCTGGTTAAAATAAAATTATGGACTGTTTTCACTCTACCAGGTAAAGGTGGTTTGAGACTTTTATCTTTCTGAGAATGTCAGTACATTTGTAATCATGCACAGAGCTTGCCTCTGTGAAATGCCAAATGGTTGATCCTGGACCATGCTGAGACTGAAATAACCAGTGACAATAAAAGAGATTTATACACAGGAATGTTTAATCAGTTTTTCAATGAAACATTAACAGAGACTTTTTTTACTCATTTAAAGCTCAGTGAAATTCACCCTAAATTAAGGACAACATAAAAATAGAACACTGACTTTCAGCTGGTGCAAAAGATGGCTGAGTATATTAGGAAATACCAGGAACAGAATTAAATCAATAGTGCATGTTTTTAGATAATGGTGTTTTGAGACAGCATTGGAGATTTTTATTCTCCACTGGATAAGGCAAAACTCAATCAAATAACAAAAAGAAAAAGGGAAAATAAGTAGTGCTTTGCTAAATCTGTCTAATAATTATAAAGCCAGTTATAAAGCAGATCTGCTGCTGCCACCTTGGGTGATCACTTAATTCAGGCTAACCTGGATTCCAAACCCTGGCACAGAGAAGCTGACACATCCCATCCTACTGGTACAAGGAGAGGAAGGAGTGATGCCAGTGCACTTCACCAGCTGTGCCCTTTGTGGGGCAAATCCAGCTATGCCCTTCTGAGAGCCAGACTGGGTTATAGAAAGAGACGGGATTTTGGAAGCTGCAGAGATCTTCTTTTATTTGGGTGCTGCAGCCTTCTCCTGTCCTGCTGGGGGAAATGTGAAATCTGGGTATTTACCTGAAATGCCTTTCCATAGGGTTTGGAAGTCTAACAATTTCATGTCTTCTGCAAAGGTTGGTGCATGGTGGGAGAGCCTCACTAGTGTGTGTCATGAAAGCCCCCTAAAATTCTTATAAACTGCTTCACTTTAAGCCAAGCCAACTGCTGTGAGGCTAATTCCTTAGAAAATGTTCCTCGGCTGTCCTGGTGGGGGATGTTCTTGTAATACCCAGCAAGAGGTGTCTCACACCTTCTGGTGCATTTGGCAGCCTCATTGGCAAAAGCTCCATGGCTGGCTGATCCTGTCAGGGTGGCTGGCTGCTCTTCTGCAGGGTCTGCTGTGCAGATTCCTGCATTTAGGAAACAATTGTGTTTTGTCAGCCTTGCTCTCCTTTAGCGTGTTGTGATATGAACAAACTGTTCCACTTTTTTTCTTTCAGATCTCAGATTCTTCCAGACCTTTTCTGGGGTCTGTGTGCCAAAACTACCTCAAGGGATACAGTGACAATTATGTTTTGTTTGTTCTACAAATCCTGTACAGTATCCCCTTTAAATGTATTTATATTGTTTTGTTTCATTTTGGAACAGGATTACAATGGAATGTAACCTATTGTCCCACAGCAGACAATCTGCATTTCCATAGATAGCATGAAATTTTCCAGTTACATCTTGATACCTCCAAGGCAATTCTGCAACAGCTTTTCTAGTGAGTGCACGTGTCAGCAGCAGAGATGATTTGGGCACCCTTGCAAGGGGCTGTTTCATCCTATGCCTTCCTTCCCTCTCACATAAAATTTGATCCCCCACCACTTTTCTAGGCTAAGACAAGCCAGCCCCAGGAGTCCATGGAGGAGCAGATGGCTGAATGTGAAGTGTGTACCTGAAAACACAGAAAGCACTTGCTAGGTGGGACTAACCTGACGTCCTGCATTTGCTGGGGGCAGGAGAATGGCATTCATTACAGTGTGAAAACAACTTTTGTGGGATGCAGACTGTTTATGGAGCTGCAAAAACTCATTGGAAAAAGCTTTTTCTTCTTGCTCCCTTCCATCCTACCCTTGCCAAAGCAGTTTGACAGCCCTGTGTACATGGAGTGCTTTGCCACCCAAAGTTCATGTTTTACAGAACAAGAAGTCTTTAAGAAATGCTTTTTGATTTACAACACCCACAGTTTTCTCATGGTCAGAATTTGGATTGGCCCTAACAAGGAATCAAGAGCCTCCATAGAAACTGATTTTAGCTTCCCAGTGTTGGAATTGTTCTGATTCCTGGCACCACTGAGGAATATCTCTGTTTCTGGATATACTGGCTAGTGCATGTGCTTTGCAAAGGCCGCTTTCCTCACACAGCTCAGTGCTATGGCAGACTGGGAGGACATCTCTGAAGGCTCCATGGAATCCAAGCACATGGACAGGGAGATGAGATTTGAAAGAGAAAAATGGCAGGCTTAGTTTTTGGAGCAAAAGCCTCTTGTTTTTCCTCCAAAGATTTTGGAGTGGGCTTTAGTCAGTAATATTCAGATTAAACTCACTATAAAAAAGATTGTCCTGAGCCACGTGTGGACCAGCCCAGATGCAGAGCTTGGCTTCTCCACCTCAGCCAAGTTCTTGTCAGTTTATGTTCATAATTTTAGACAACTGTCTTGTTATCATCAAAACTCATTAGGCGTTTTCATTATGTGATACTGGACTAAGGCTGAAAATATCCTGGGCTCCACAAAAACAAATTGAAAGGAAGTCAAGCCCAAAACATCATCCCCTCCATCTCTTCTTTCAGGAGCAGTGCAAGGCAGAGTCATTCGGGTGCCTCCCAGCTGGGCTACTTCAGCATTTTGCCATCCTGATCTGGAACTTTTCTTTGTGTGCAGGAGTGAGTCTTGGATGGACAGCATGACTCCAAGACTGTGCAACCACCTTGCAGAGCACAGCCTGCCACGTGGGAGAGCTCCCTTTTGGGAAGAGAGGAGGTTACACTGGTCCTGATGGGCAGACCCCAGTGTCCCCTGGTGACCAGGGAGGAGTCCAGGCAGGAGTGTCATGTCCCATAGGATGGTCTTGCCCAGGGAAGAAGCAAACTAAAGCACAGTGGGTGTTTCAGATCAGTCTAAAGTGAGGTGTAAACTGATGGCTGACAGGGGAGGTTATGTGAAGGGTTGCCACTGCTGTAAATTTGAGAAGTTCTGCCCCTCAGAATGGCTCTGCTCAAGGCTTTTGCTTGTTGCTCTTACAGCTGATGTGTGTGCATCTGTGAGGCTGTGCTGTTTGCAGGAAAAGGTCTCTGGAATAACAAAAAAGGATGTCCTGCACAGTGAGAGCAGGGAGGGAAGAATCACAGCTCCCACAGACATGTATGAGCCTTTCAGATTGCTATTTCAAATTGCTATTTGAAAGCAATGACATTTCATAAAGGAGAAACTTGGAGTAAGTGCTAAGCAGTTATTGTTTCTGGTCTTATAGATGACCCAGGAATGTGATGTTTTTACTGGCACTCAGTGAGACAGCTCTTGGTTGGGAGCTGTCCAAGGCTCCTGGCATGGCTTCGGCATTCCTGCAGATTTGACACAATGATTTTAACCAAAATCCCACATGCTTGATATAATCACTCAGTGCCTTTAGAAAGGATTTTATACCTAATATGGACAAAAAAGGGCTCTGCTTTTTCAGAGATGTGACGTGTAGTGAGCAGGTTTGGATCCAGAAATAGACTCATCTGTATTCACTTAGCTTTGGTATTTTTTTTGTGGTCTTTATTATAACAGGCAGGCACCTGCTGATTGTCCAAGTCTACAGTGCAATATTCAGGTTTAAAAAGCACAGCTAGCCCTCAGTTTCTCTTGATTGTCCTCTCTGTGGCATGTGAATTTCAAACACTCCGTGGGGAAGTTCAGTACCAGTAGAGTCCAACAAGAGACAAAGTGGAATAGGAAGGGTAGCAGAGTCCAGTATACTGAGGAAGTACCATTTGCTTCTCCAGGATAAATCTTTTATACGATGGTTATAGAGGATGGTCTTCACAGTTTCTCTTGGGGAGTGGGTAAGAGGGATGTGTATTATTGATTCATACTTGCCACAGTTTAAATTACGTGAGTTTCATGTTTATCAAGAGTTGGTCTGAGGAAGCTAATGGTTTACTCATGCAGCCTGCCTTTGTTTAGGTTGTGAGCTCCCTTTCTGTAGGTTGAGCTCTCTTTGAGCACCATGGAGCGAGGGGTGGGGACCTGAAGCCATCGTGGCCTCCCTTGGTGTTGCAGTTCTCCTGCAGCACACAGCCCCAGGGTGGCCCCACTCCTTGTGCTGCAGCAGGGGCAGGGGACAGAGATAGCAGAGGCATGAGTTACAGCCCTGGTTCCCTGTGCCTTTATGGCTGCAAGCTGGAGCCAGGCTGGGATGCAGCTCCAACAGGCTGTGATTTCCAAAGGGGAGAAGCTCTATCTGCGCCTTTTGGTTTCCTGCCTCATGGAAGAAATATGATGCTTTTCCAAGAGCAGCTATTTGTTGGAGAAGCAAATAGTGAGAGATGTCACATGATGGCCAACTGTGTGGTCAGGGAGAGAAGTGTATTTCCTCATGGCTCCACATGGATGTGTAATTCCCATCTCCTCTTTGCTGTTATCAGCCCAATGGAAAAGGCCCACGCCTACCTGAAGTTTACTGTGTCATCAGCCGCCTGGGGTGCTTTGACTTGTTTTCTAAGGTAAGGAGATATTTTTTAATATTGCTTTTTAATTTGGTTGTTTACTGACACACATCTGCAGTGATGAACCAGGCTGGAAGAATTCCTTCCTTTGATGGGAGATAACTATTTTACAGTTGCTATTTTGGATATTCTATCCCTATTATTTGGTTCATCAAAGAATGTCTTATTACTTCTGTGACTGAGGCAGAAATTGATTCAGAAAACATCTGGGTGTCTGTATCATCTGGCTGACCAAAATTTTTTCCATTGTTTTCTACAGCCGTTCTGTGCTGAGCTGTAATTCTTGGCATCCATAGTTTGGATGATGGGCCAGTACCACTTTTGCTCCAACACCCTGTGGAATGATGAGGTTGAGAAAAAAGATTTGATATGTGAATTCTATGCACTTAAAACTAGGGACACTTTTTTTTTTTCACCCTAGAGTCCAGAATAAAGCACAGATGATCTTTTGATTTGCCCAGTTTTAATTGATGGTGTTTTAATTTGCCAGAGATTTTCACTTCAGGTATGGGAAATCTCTCAAAACTTTTACAGATTTTACCTGCTAATTTTCATAGGAATAAAGTGGAAAAGAGCATGTAAATCATTGATGTTAGATAAAATCATAGCATTTCTATTGTTCATATGATCTAATATTCATACAGAATATTATCTTTAAAGTAGGTTTCAAGTTTTTCTAGATAAAATTTTGACAAGTTTTATCAACAACTTCATACAAGCCTTGTGTGAAGAACAACAGTTGGGTTGCAAATAGTTTATTGCAATTTTGCTTCTGATGTCTTTCATAAAGCTCTGAAATCAAGGATTTATAACAGTGCCTCTTAGATGTAAGATGTATCTAAACACAGATATCTGTGAGTGAAATGGAATGCATTGTTCTGGGAGGATCACCCAGCTCACCACCAGGATCACTCGTGGTGTGGACAGAACTCATGAGGCTCTTTGTTTGCTATTATGTTTTTATCTCATTTTGATAGTGCTCTATTTTACAAAGAAGATTTGGGAGAAGAAAAAATAAAATAAGTATCTTCCTTACAACCAAGTATCACTGCAGCTGAGGTATAAGGTCAGACAGCTGGCCCTCAATAGAATGAACAGCTGTCTCTACCTTACACTGTGAATGATGAAAGACCGTGGGATATTAAATCTTGGATATTATTTATGACAAAAGCAAAAAGATTCCTCTGTTTCTGTTTAAAATGTTTCTCTTCCTTTTTCTGATAAATTTCATTAACTTTGTCTTCCACAAAGCCTTTCCTGCTCACTCACTGTTGCAATACCTATTGCTGAGACAGACTTGAGAACCACAGATATTTTAACTTCCAGCCAGTTCATTTGGTCATGGTTTCAACAGATGTTTCTGACCATTTTATCTCTTGGGATCTCTGTTCAACTTTTATTTGGTTTAAATGCTCCTTTTATTTGCGTTGTGAAGGTCTTTGGAGCCAGGCATATGACACACACATGACCCCAAGTCCAGCAACAAAATCATCAAACGGCCAATCCTGTGGCTGCAGGAACACAACTGAGTGCTGGCAGTGTGCAGGAGCAGCAAGGGACCTGGGGCACAGCCCTGCTTCACTGCTGCGTCCCACTGGTTTTGTTTGCTAAGGATGGCTGTGCTGCACATTACATCAAGAGTGAAATCCATGGCCTCATTTATGGTTTTCTGCCACTTCCAAGGACTGGAATGCAAGTTATGTACACAGGGCCAAGCTTTGCTTTAGTTAGGCCTTCATTATGTCACAGAGAGGAAGGGGAAACTATGCACCAGTGAATGCCTCTGCTGGCATTTGGTGTCACCAGCTCTCCTTACAGGTCACCAGCTTGTGCTTAAGTGTCCTTTAATGTTCTGCTTCAGTGAAAATCATTTCCAAGAGAAACAAGAGAAAATGCCTGGCTCAGACCCACTAATTCTTGTATGGCCTTTTGCTCTGGAGTGGTGGTTAAAGGATCACCATTGCAGGTCAAACCACTAACTGCTTTGAACCTTGCTTTCTGTCTTCTTTGCTTTATCATCTATATGCTCAGTCTAATGTGGGAAAGCTTAGCTGTGATCTAATTTATGTTGCCCCGTGTGACCAAAGAGAGAAGAACACAATAGTCTCCTCTGTCTTTAAGAAGTTCCATCTGCTTATTTGAAGACTAGTTTACTTGCTGTTTCATCAAGAGAAAATGACCTTAATGCAGGCACCAGTATGAAGAGCTGGGTGTGCCTGAGGGGCAGCTCATGGTCTCCAGCTCAGCACAGACTCTGATCTGACAGCCACTGCTGTGACCCTTTCAGGGGCTCTGTCCTCCTACCATAGTGGCAGCATTGCTTTCTGACTTTTTCCTGCCCTCTCACTTGAAATGGAAGAGATGTTCAGTGCAGAAGACAGTTTTTCCTTCATATAAATTTCAAGATGTACTGAGATGTACCTGGGCTGTGATCATGGGATTTGTCTTCATCTTTCTCTCCTTCAGCTCACCCTGTTGTTCAGGCATAATCCCAACAATATATACATCCCTCTAGTCATGTTGAATCTCCTTCCTCTTTTCCAGACTTGTTAATTCTTCCTTGCCTCTGTGTTAATAACATTCACAAACAGGTTTCATTTTGTAACAAAAAACCCCACGGATTGATGGTAATGAAGAAATACATGACAGAGGAGACATAAACTTAGATCTGCCATGTGTTTCAGCACACGTGGGTCAAAGGATGCTTCAAAAGTCTATGTGATGCTGACATATTCTGTCTCTCTCTCACTTATGTCTTACTAATGGACCAGATCCTGGATGAGGTTGAAAGGAGAAGGGGAATATCTGCGGCCCTGGTTTATCCATTTATGAGAAGTCTGATGGAATCTCCTTTTCCTGCACCTGGAAAGACAATCAAAGTCAAAACCTTCCTGCCTGGAGCTGGAAATGAGGTAAAAAGCAACTGCAAACATTAAAAGTCAAAGCCTTACCCTTTACCTCTCCAGTGTCAAAACAGCAAAAGAAAAGCAGGAGACAAACAGATCCTGCAGGGCTGTGGGGTGGCAAACCCTCAAAATAAGCAGAGCATGAGCTGCACCGCTGTGGACATGCTAATGCTAGTTCCCATTGATGATTAAAAGCCAATTTATGCCAATTTATGGTTATGTACTTATTATTTTATGTTTCTTAATAAGTTGTGTGTAAGAAAAGCAGCCAGCACAAATGTCCCAGTGTGCCTGGCCTAGTGCAGCTCAGAGACTGCAGCATTGCTGGGCTTTATCACAGTGATAATAGGCAAGGGGGAGTTTCCCATGCTCTCTGTACCTGAGCACTTCAGCAGCTGCTTGTTATTTCAAACCTTGTTACTGCTGGTCCTGGCCATGGTAGGAGCAGCATTTAAATGGCTCTCTTTGGTAATAAATACCTTTTAACTGGCTCTCAAAGGAAAGTATGTAATGTAAAACTCTTTTTTTTTTGTGTGTGCACACATATAATAGATGCCATTTCTTTTTATTCCTGACTCAAGTAGCTAGAAGTCTATAATTAGACAACATGTGCTTTATTGGAAAATGACAGTATTGATTAAAAGGCTTTTTCAGCTTGGGGCTGGCTAGCCATTTACGGTGTCAAATTCTGTTCTCTGCATGCCCTTACGTGAAAATAGAGTAGCTCCACTCAGATGGTCAAGCATATACAGGGGATTCATTACTGAAGATAGAAACAGAATTTGTCCCATTTAGTGAAAGCAGAGAGAAAAAACTCCCCTTTAGGGTTATTTCACCCTCCTTATGGTTTTTTTGCAGTGCCTTTGTTATTTTTGCATTAAATAGTATTTTCTCTATGAATGTAATGCCACTGACTTCAATGGAGTGGGCCTGTAATGTATGGCATTTCCTTGTATAAGTGACTTGCAAGACATTTTAAAGTCACCTGCATTTTCTTCTGGAGAGGCAGCATCTGAAAGGGTGATTGGCATAGCAGGGAAAAGAGCTGACAATGCTTTTTCTGTGTGAATGTGACTGGGAGCCATGATCTGCAACCTCTCTATCCTCTGCTCAAGCTTCTGAACTCTCCCAGAGAAAAATATTGAGATAATTCCAACAAACAAACAACTCTCTTCTGGCTGAGCTTTGCTCTCTGTTGTGCTAGTACAAACTCGTTATTTAAATGGAATGCACTGGCTTAATTAGGAACAGAATCTTATCCGTCCATTGTGGCTCCTCTTGCCTAAACAAAGATGGTGATTAATTGGGAAGCAGACAGTGTATTTCTTTGTGATGAGCAGACTGAGGCAGCAGGCTTTGCCAGGCAGCAGAAAACATCCCTGGTATTTGTAGAAGCTGCCATAACTTGCATTGCATCCTACCCTGCAGCAAGATTTTCGTGTTGGCAGGTTTGCAGTAGAATCAGCCCCTCCTGCTTTGGCACATACACTTGATTTGAGCTTGCAATCCCCGTGCTAAGGAATGGAAGTGGGCACCTCTGCTGATTGTGAGGAGGTTAGCCAGCATTTCCAAGGAGCCATTCCTGCTACAGTCACTCCACAGTTTGTTTCTTACTGCTGTTTGGGGCAGCAGCTGAATGAGGGTGTCAATGCATCATACTGTTTCTGTATTTCAGGCTTAAAAAAATCAAATTTATTTGATTTGGTACATACTGTTCTAAGAGTAGTTTTCTTTTTACAGTTGTGTATTAGTGATCACAAACAATATCACAACCAAACTGATAAGAACTTATTTTGTTTACAGTATCCTGTGATCTTGAGCATATCCTTAAAACAGTGTTTGTGAGGATTCTGTAAGGGCTGATCCAGTTAAAACCTGATCCAGTCTGCTTGTGGAATGTGGTGTCACGTGCATGAAAACATAAAAGTAGTCTAAAGCAATAAAGTGATGGTGATTTTTGGACATATGGAAAGAAGGTGCATGCATGTTCCTGTTAATATATATTCAGAGATTTTAACATGGTTTCAAGTTGGTCAACTTCTTCTCTTTCCCTTCTGTTTCCTCAAATTCCTCAATAGTCCATCATTTGCTGTCTTGTGCTTCATATTTTTCTCCTTCTGTACTCTCTTCTTCACGTTATTTTTCCCTCTTCTTTTTTCTGTCCTCTGCCTTCAAGTTCCACATCTGAACATGTCAATTGCAGAGTAAAAGGAAGATATAATAAAGGAATCAAGGAAAAGGCATTTGAGAAAAGGAAGGAGGGGGCCAGAGGTCATGGATGAAGTATGAAAATTAGACTGTAAAGGGATGTCACAACTCACCATCTAAGACCTTGTCCTGACTCCCCAGTTAAGTATATATATGTACATATCTTTATGTGAAAAGAGAAAGGTTTTAAACATTCTCTAGTGAATTACACATTACAGGAGAGTGGAAATGAAGTAAATTGGGTTCAAGGTCTTTCTGGCTTTTTTAGTTGAGTTCCAGGCTCCTATCTAGATGTTAATATGAATTGTTAGTCAAGCTTAGAACCCAATTTACCTTGACTTTATGGCTGTTTCAACCCTGTAAGCTTCCATCTCCAGCGTTTGATTGTTACTTGCTTCACACTCTCGACTCAGCCAAGCTTTACATCTCTTACAGAATGTTTGGAAGGGGGAGTTACGCTTCCCTTGGAGATGTCGGCAGACAGTCATCACACACAGCTGTATTCTGGGAAGAGTGGCATGACAGGAGTTGTGCAATGTGCCATTGTTTTTGTGTGCCTGCGCACGAGGGGCTGGGTCACCGCGCGTCCCCTCAGGCGGCCGGGCTGGCTCCGCGCCCCGGCGCTGCTGACCCCGCTGCTCTTGGCTGTGTGCAGGTCATCGAGCTGCGGCGGCCCATGGACTCCCGCCTGGAGCACGTGGACTTCGAGTGCCTCTTCCGGTGCCTGAGCGTGCGGCAGATCATCCGCATCTTCGCCTCCCTCCTGCTCGAGCGCCGCGTCATCTTCGTGGCGGACAAGCTCAGGTGAGCGGTGCCGGCACCTGAAGCACACGTGCAGGACGGTGCTATCTCTAGGTGGAAAAGAGATTCTGTACCGAACGGTTTTCAGATGTCAGGATCCTCTCACTGGAGGATTTAAAGGTCTTTTTGCATCCATGGATGTTCTGTCTTTCCCACCTGTAAAATGGTGATGCAACTTCTCACCTTCTTCACAGTCAGCAAATGTTTGCACAGCATTTTGACACCGTGTAGTGCCAGCAATGTTTCTGTCAGGTATTGGACACAGATACTCATGAAGAGTGGTAGAGGTTGTCACTGAAGTGGTTCACCTTGTGCTCATGCAGCGCAGGCAGGCAGGGAAGTGGGGTGCTGAGAGCTCCCATGATTTGCTCTGTGCAATACTGAGACTTTATTTTGGGGCTGTTTCAATTCCTGCTCTACCAAACCCATCCAGTGTGAGTGTTAAACTGCTATCACAGCGCTTCCCAACTATTTAGGATATTTTTCCTGGTGCTCATGTGACCTGAAAACATTTCCTTTTGGAAGCTCCATCTTGGGCTCCTTGCTAGAACCTCTGAACACGCCTTTTGCTTCCCTGCCCTTTGATTGCAATCTCCCCTCCTTGTTCCTCCCCTCCTTTGTTCCTCTTGAACTCAGCCCAAGATGTAAGGAGTGAGATTAACAGGCCTCATCTCGCCATGGCTTTCCCAAGGAAATGGGAGCTCTGTGTAAGCTGCATCCCTGCCCCACAGCAAAAAAAAAATCCTATTTTTTAGATGCTTCTATAATCCATACAGAAAAGTGTGGGTAATGTAAAGAAGACATTATTTTCTGTGGCATGGTACATAATAAAAAATAGCAAATAATAGTAAAGCCTGTCATTTATTAGACTCAGGAACATCCAGCATCTTTTAAAAGGACACCAGAGGCTGTATGGGAGGTTAAAAACACAGATGGATCTACCCAAACGAACTCTGCTAAACATTTTATCAGTCCCGACCTCCTCTGAATGACCGCCAGAAACAATAGCTGCACTTTGTGGCCGCCAGTGTATATAATAGCAAAAATACTTTGCGTAGTAAAAGCTTTACAACCTTTAGGGGAGAATTTCTTAAAGCTGCAGACCCTTCTCAGGTTATAAAGTTATTTCCTTAGCAGTCTTTTGTGTGTCTAGAACAACAGGAACATTTTATTTCGTCCCTTCACTTGTCAGTAACCCTTGGTTTGAACGACCATTTGGGATGACTTAATTGCACATATACCTGTGATGAGAATTGTGTAACTAGTACCCTGCAGTACTTTAGTAGATAAATGAATCACACCATGAATATTGGAGCAGGTAGCTCTAGAAATACTGTTGGTGTGTCCTTCTGACTTTTCCTACAGCATGTTTACTCACCTCATCCTGTTTTGCCATTCTTTCAGCACCCACAATTCAGACTGTAATTCAGATTGACACAGATCTGCATTCCTTCCAATGGCACAGTGATCTGAGTGGAAACTCACAGAAGTGGTACAGCAAAAGTGAGGGCTCTGCTGCTCTGCTCTGGAGTTCCCAGTTGCTCCTCTGTAGTGTTCTGTGGACCACAGGCACAGCTATGCAGGGATGCCTTACTGTGGGGAAGATCCTCAGCTGTGAGGGATGAGACAGACAGCAGCCATGCCCTGGAGCCTTTCCCTGGGACAGCTGGCCTAGCCAATGCCATATGGTGCCCTGGGCACTGTGCGGAGAAAATCAACAATTAAACCTACTTTGACAGGCTCAAGGTAGCTGGCATGGAAAGCAGTTGTGTTGCTGATACTGAGGGCTTGTGGTAACCCAGGACTTTATCAGGCAGCCAGGGTTTTATGCACGTTGCAGCCCTGGCTGGGAGTTGAGGCTTGCCTGTGCAATTCCTTTCTCTTGGTGGCTGCCTAGTCCCACAGGCCTTGGAGCATGGAGTAAGTGTTCTGCTTACAGGCAGTGTGCTGCTCACCCTTTTGGCACACAGAAATAGGGCACCAGGACCAACAGGAACCAGAAATTATAAAGATCCCTTTTGGTTAACACATATCCCTACACTGTGTCTCCTGCAGAAACTGTGCTTCAGTGAGCTGTTGTTTCTGTGTGAGAGAGGGCCATGGGATAAGGGCCATAACAAAGGAGAAAAAAGAGAATTCAGATGCATCTGAGAGGCTTGGGAGGTTTTGTGTTTGCTCCTGTAAGAAGGGACAGAACCTTTCTTACAAAAAGAGCTTATGTTCATATGCTTTACTATATCCATATGTGCCCTTTATTGTACATATATACTTGGTTTCACTTGGTAAGAGGACGACAAATTCTGATGTGGTAGATAAGGTTCTGCATGCAGACTTGTGGATCCTGAGCTATCCTTCTGAACCCTCTGACCTGCTGAGTGTCACAGGCTGGAAACACAGCACCTCTTTCTTATCTTTTGTCTGCTCTGTCTGGGATCCCAGCCACTCTGGGAGGGAGACCACTTCCTGCTCTGTGTGTGCAGCAGCTCTGCTTTGTGCAGTGTGGTCCCTGTCAGCACAGGGATCTAGGAGGTACTGTAAACCAAAAACCAATAATGAGTCCTTTGACAAGAGCTGGAGAAAGTGACAGTGGATTTAAATTCAATACTTACTGAGATTTTCATGGTTTAAATAGGGATGAAGTCTAAAATGAAACACTCTGGCTTTGAGCTAGTAACTGTCTTTTTGGAACCTTTGCCTTGTCTGACATGAGTTTTGTTTATGGGCATCCTGGCTGAAACTGGAGTTTACCAGTAATGTGGGGAAAAAAGAGAAGCTAAACATCTCACAAGTCCATTCTGTGCCCAAAGAATGAGAGCAGGAAATTAAAATGATTTTACAAGGGTTTGATTTCTGTATGTACCCAAAAACTAGCTTAGAAATAAATGATGTTGGGGTTTAGGCTTCAAACAATAAGATGCAATGGGCTTTTGTGGCTGTCTCTTTCATGGGTCTTCCAGCAGTAAGTGATTTCACACATTATACAAGTCTGGGAAAGTCATGCCTGGTGAAGTGAGATTCATTCAATAAGTTGTTATTTATGGTTCTTACAGTGCCCAGAATGTGCCAGAATTTAAAGTCCTTGATCTTTGCAGGAAAAGATTGTTTGTTAACACAGAGAGTGATGTTCCCAAGTAGTGAGGAAACAACAGCAAAGTTCTGAATGACAGCACCGTGAGGTTGCCCTGGTTAGATATGTGCAGTTAGGTTTGGATATTTTTCCCCCCAATAAGTTGATAATGTATTTTTTTCTGCTTGAAATTGGCTGAATAAATCCCTGCAGCTGTTTGCTCACCTTCAAAAATGAATGTGAATCTGCCAGTAACCTTTCAGAATTTTGCTTTCTGTGAACAGTGAAGAAGACAACAAGGAAACTAAGATAATGATAAAGAAACTTGGAATAATAATAGTAGTAGTAGTAATGATAATGATAATAATATCACAGCTCTTAAAAAGGAAACTTAAGGCTCCAATTAAGGCTCCAATTCCTTAAAAATCTACTGAAAGCACAGCTGATGTGATATGCCTCATCCCAGCTCTAATCCCTGTCCCACTGGGAACCCCTGTTTATGTTCCCAACATTTTGCTTGTTCACCCCAGCTCTGGAATAGTCCTGTGCCTGCCAGCTGCAAAGGGGGGCTGCTCCAGTGCCATCCTCTGGGGCTTGAGAGGCAGCAGATGCAGAACCAGTGGGGCCCGGGGCTCAGGAACACTGACCTTGCTGCAGCACAAAGGTAGCAACAGAAAATAAATAGAAAGCAAACACTGGAAGAAAAACATTTCTCTGCTTATTTTAGTTTTATGCTAGGGAAACAAATTTATGGACGTGTTTGCTGAGGAGGTGATGTATCCATGTGTGTGAGAACAGTGTCTTTGCCTTTTCCCCTGAATGTTTGGAGAGGGGAAAGGAAAACCCTCTACACAGCAATGCCCTTTGGTTATAGCCCCATTTTTATATATAAAAAACACTCTTGCTGTAATCCACTATACTGGGAAGGACTCTGAGGATATTTTGCTTAAATTTCACATATAGGTCCAGTCCAATGCCAGCCACAGTCAGTGGGAGTGTTTGGATGAGGCTTGTTTTATGCTATGGATCCAAATCCTCCAGTATTCTTCTTCTGAAAACTTTTGGGGCTGTGAAATGCTTCTATAGAGCCCCTGCTCTTGTAAAAGACAAAACAACTTTTCATTGTTGTGGATTTTGGTTTTATATGAGATATTTCAGCTACTTCTCAGTGAAGCAAGATTATGGGCCTCGGGGAGAAAACCCTATCCCTGCTCCTCCCCGTGGTATTTTGAACTGCAGGAGGAATCTCTCTTCCAGCACAACTGTAGAAAGTCCAGGCAGATCCCAGACCTGACCAAAGGTTACAGGCTGGAGACAGAAATACTGACTAATACAGGACAGAGCAGAAATATGTAAATAGTGGGGAAGTCATCCCACAGGCACGTCTCTGTTAACTCTGGAGCAAAGGAGGAGCAGAGTGTTCTTGTGTTCAAGGGCAAAGGCTTTCAGAAGACAGCAGTGTTTCCCTATTCTCACGCACAGACACAGCTCAGGGCTGGCTCACTGTGCCCAGGATGTTCAGGGAGTGGTGATGCCTCTCCTCATGTTTGAATCTGTTGTTTTGGGGCCAGGCTAGAAACTGGCAGCAAGAGCTGAGCAGTAGCCTGGTCCCCATTTCTTGGTGCCTACATAAAAAACATCCTTTAACCTAGCAGCCAAAGTCATAGTATGATCTTGTAGCTCAAGTTAAAATATGCAAATTTAAATAAGAGATAAGTGGCAGTGTTTTAGTAGTAAATCATTGCTCCTCAGTCCAGTAGCAAGGTCATGTGGAAAAGCAAGAATAGCTAATTTCTGGGGCAGATTACTAAAGTGCAAACTCACTCTCTATCTTCTTACTGTTCCTTTTTCATTAACAAAAGTAGGATTTAATTCTTACAAACAAATCATGGCCATGACAGGTCTGAACAGTTTTACCAACTGCCTGCAAAAGCTCCTTTCCAGTAGCTATTGTCTTGTAACACTTGTAAAGTCTGCCAACCTGCAGCTTAAAAGGTAAACCCACGTGTATTAGCACAGAGAGAAGTGTGCTTGGTAAACAGACATGAGCTTTGGCCAGCAATAAAGACTTCCTTTACTTTCCCTGTCACAAAAACCTCCAGAAAAAGAAAGGTGAGAGAAATTTGACAACATATACATGCCAGTAACCAGCTTGTGAGGGAGAATTTACTGCTGTCAGTCCCTGACTGGTCTGTACCATTTCTGAGCACAGGCTACAGGGTCTTGGTAGTCTTTTAATTATCAACTGTGCATTAAAGATGATGTTTGGAGATGCAGACTACTGCACCTGGGGAATGTGTAATAGCTCACAGATCTTCTCTCTAAACCCAGGAGAAGTATGGATGGCTGACATTTCTTCTGGTGTATTTTTATCCATAGAACTTGAAGTGCTATCTTAATACTTTCAGGATTATTGTTCTTTTCTGGTCTGATATGCTGAAGATAAGCTAGAGAATTTCTTTCTCTAGCTTAATTAATTTCTGCAGTGGAAGGAATGAACCCTTGTATAATTATCCAATATAGACAGAATTTATTCTACAGCGAAACCATCCGTTCTCATGTATGTAACCAGAAAGTTTCTGTTTCCTTCAATGAGAGCCAGACCAGCCCCTGTTGAGGGGGCTAGCAGAGCTGTCTCCCAGAATTCTTGAGAGAAATTTTGCACTTTATTCCCTTTTCTCAAGAGGTAATTACATTTTGTATCACTTGGATTACTTTCTCCAGCACTTAGATTGTGTGATGGCTGATGCCAACAAAGCAGCTGTACATGGACAGTAGGAAAATGTGTGTCAGGCAAAAGGGACAGACCAAGAAACAAAATGAACATTCAAAGTCTCTGGCTTATTTAATGTTCCACAGTCTCAGAGAAAACAACGTAATAGTGACATTTTTAATGTGCAGTAAACTCCAATGGCATTTTTAATATGCCATGTCCTGAGAATGGTAGAGCTTGTATAATTTTCCTTTTCTTCCTTCCCTCCTCCCCTGCTTTCCAGTGGTATTTATTTATGTCACTCTAGGCTTTGGGCAATGCTCTACAGTGGGAAAACATAAGTTTTCCACTTTCAATTTGTGCAAAAAAATTTCTCTCCCATCCCCATGAAAGGAAATGGGATGCAAAGACAACCATGCTGCTTGGTAATTCCCTTCTGGATTGCTTATTGGCACAATATTGCAGTAAACTGCAACATCTTCCCAACTTGACTTTTTGCTCCTTGCAAGAGGATTTAGATTCCCTCTTTTCAGATTTTAAATGAGATAGATTAGGGGGAAGTTACTAATTGGTTACTACCTAGAAAAATACTCCATCCTGCTTTACAGCTGTCCTGCTGTTAACAGTGGAGCGATGGCCTGGGAATCTGAAACCCCCAGTGTGAGCAAGGACTGGTGGCAGCAAAGGTCCCAGTGTGGAAAGAACAAGGAGTTAACTCTCCTCTGGAGCACCTGCTCTGAGACCACTTTTGTTCTGGATTCATGCTAACAAATTGTCCTGCACAAAATGGATTGGATAACTCTGTGGATACAAAGCATAACTTCACACTAGGAAATGTTTGGCTTTTTTTTTCTTGCAACCACCTGAAAAAGCTTGGGCAGGTAGCTGATGTGTCAAAGCAATGACTTTTTCCCTCAAATCCCATTTTCTTGAAAAGACAAGTCCTCATTTTGGAGGGCACTTTGCATGTCTCTTTCTCCAGGGGCTTTAATGTGCCTCACTTACACACAAGTATTACAGCAGCAAAAAATAAGGGCTTTGTTAATACCACATTCCTCTTTAATCAAGTGTTCTCTGCTTTCTTTTAAATTAAGTACTTCAAAGCTACTCTCTGAGAGAGGGAGAGCTCTCCTAACAGTGTTCTCTGCTCTGCAGCTCTCAGCTCCATGGGATGCAGCCTTGATCTCTGCATGAGCCAGGGCTCTGCTCTGCAGATTATCTGTGGGACCCCACACTGTCACTCAGGTGTTCCCAAAAGGCGGGGACTGGTTCTGAAAATGCAGCTCTTACTGAACTAAAATCTGGCAAATTATGTAATTTTTGGAGATTTTTGCAAAATTTGGATGAAAATCAAAAAGAAAGCCTCCTATATAGTCAGAATGAACCTGCACTTACTTCTTCTTTGATATGTCCTAATGAGTTGTTTAATTATCAGACATTGAAAATCTAAATTGCTTTATGTGACTGAAAAATCCACTGGCTTTAAAAAAAGAACCTCTGAGGGCACATCATCTTTCATGGTGTGCATCTCTGTGGAGCTGTGAACACGTTCAGTGTCAGTGATGGATCCATGCTGGGAGGGTAAAGCAGCCCAAACCAGGAGAGGATGTTGCACACTAAAGCTGAAGGGGATGTGGCCAGACAAGAGTTTAGCAATGAAGATGTTGCCCACTCAGTTTTCTGTCAAATACAAGAAGGAGGGACCAGAAAAGGAACACAGATGATGACACAAAATTGGGCAAATCTGCTCTATGAGCTGTACTCATTGACATTGCAGTGAGGCAAACCATGGCTCCGTGAATCAAAGTCAGGGAAAACAATTCCAGAAACAGGGTTGTAACCTTTAGTTCATCACAAAAAAAATCTCCTCCTAGGAATCATCAATAGCACAAAGGCATTGCTGCCTGTGCTCTCCATAACTCACCTTCAGTAGTCACTGGACCTGTCCCAAAATTAAGTGCGTCACCGGTGCCCCATTGATAAGGAACTGCAGCACTGCTTTTGCCAGACAGGTGAAGACATACTGGGATTCCTTTCTGAGAGTTTTACAAGCTTGGCTGTTGTCCTGCTGCCCAGTAGAAAGCACCACATAAAACCTGAAGTGTGAATTGTTACTTGTAAAAGAAGTCTTGGGTTTGGGTTTAGCTCCTGTGCATGGGTCAAAACTGGCACCATACTGAGTGATGTGAAGGTTAAACAGCTTCACTCTTGGAGCTGTAAGCACAGTGGAAAGATTTTGGAAAGGACAATAACTGATAATTGGCCTGATGTGATGTGGAAAATATGCATTTCCTCCTCGGTCTCAGTGCCCCCCTCTCCCTGCCAGTGTTATCACTTGTTTGCATTCCATGAGATATCACTAAGGTCACTTGCAGCAAATATGTCAGCATTCAAATTAGGGAAGCCACTGTGGTTGGACTCTGCCCTTCTCCCCTGGCACAAGCAAAGTTTGGTTCTCACTTCTGCATCAGGCTGCTGCCTGCCAGGTGGGGGGAGTGTGGCTGGACCTGGAGGCTGAGGGCACAGGGTGCCAGGGCAGCACTGCCGGCTTGGCAGAGCAATCACCCACCCTGGGAAGTGTTCTCTTGTTGAGCAAGCTTCTGCTTTGTCCAGTTCCTGTGCAGAGTGAGGGGTTTTCACCTGCTTCTGGGCTGAGCTGTTACCTCACTGCTGGTAATGCATGTGAATATTTGTTAAGTCTGGGTGAGAGATGTTCCAGCCCATAACAGACAGGGGAGATCTGCTGTTTGTGCTTTGGGGAGCTCCTTGCCCTGTGCCAGAGGCTGACTGTAGCAATAATTCTTGCAGTGTGTATGATGCTTGAGTTGTGAAATGTTCAGAACTGGCTGCTGAATTTGAGATGGGCCAAATGGACCTGCCTCACCATGATCCCCACATGAATTGTACGTGTTCCCACCCATCATCACATTTACACTGGAGAATTCCTAATTTTATTCAAACATGAGGAGCAGAGCCTCCCATTGGCAGGTGTCCTGTGCCATCAAGAGAAAAAGCAATTTGAAATATGCACAGATTTGTCTGTGTTTCCTGAAAAGAAGGATATTGGGTACTGAGCAAAGATACAATATTAGCTGCATACTTTAGGCCAACTACTAAAGACCTCAGGTGGTGACTCTTAGTTCTCCTCTTATTAAGTGTTTGTTGTGTAAAATAAATCACAATGCAAAATATTACTCTGGCTTTTACAGCACAAACTCATGCAATTTTTCATGTAATATGAACCCATTATTTTGATGTTAAACATCTTATTGATTAGGGTAGTGAAATTAGATTTATTAACAGGAAATTCAGCAACTTCTGAACTCTCTTTTAGGTCACACATGCAACCTTCCTGCAGACACCCAGATTTTTACAGATTCACGTGAGGGTCAGGTGAGGAGAAGTGCTTGGCAGCAGCAGGGGAGTCCTCCTCCCTGTGTACCCCTACACAGAGTTGGACCCTTTACAGAAGAATTCTGCCACAGGGAATTCTCAATCCAGGACGTTAAAATCTAATTATTTGACTTTAAAAATAAATTATATTCTTAAAATTAAAAAAATGTATTAATAATACGTTAACATGAAACTGCAATATTTATTAGCTTCAAAAATTACAGTCTCTAGTTCCAAACCACCTTAGAAAGGCTTGAAGGAACCTCTGTAGTTTGCCCAGCCCCTGAAGGGCTTCTAGAAAAGTAAAAAATTATTCAAATTTTCAAAGCTTCAACATGCCTTGCTGATGAGAGGCTGCCTTTGCAGCAGCCTCTCCCACAGCAGTGAGGGAACTTGTGGCTCAGAAGGTGTTATCATGTCTTGAGGGCTGGTCTGATTAAAACAGAAGTGGGAAAATAAAGGTCTTTGAGGTTTCATTTCAGCAAAGTATTTCAGCACAGTGAAAGTAAATTAAAGCTGAAGCTTCTGCTGAAATAATGTGTTGAATCAAAGCCTAAAATAGTAATTTGCCTGTCCCCTCATGCTTTAATTGGTGAGGTGAGGCATGACCTGATTGTAACTCCTGCTGCTCTGTAGTCATTGGAAATAATTATTTTATTAGTGCCCAGATAATTTACTGGATTAGAATTAATTTGGGTCAAACAAAAATATGTTAAACCCAAATTCTGGTGTTTGTATTGGTCATAATCTTTTTCCTCTCAGGGACAGGTAAATGTATTTGTTCTGGAAGACATTTTCAGTCTGAGAATTATTCCTGCTAAAACTGTGGGTTTGTGTCTGTCTGCTTAGCAGCACTGGCTGAAGTGTAGAGCACTGGTTATATTTGATTTCTGTCTGTGCCACCAGTGGGCTTTGAGCTTCTGTCACCTTCAGCTGTCGTGGTGTGTGACCTTCCCTCCTGCAGCTGCTGCCCCTCTCAGCATCTCTGGTACCAACAGGGGAGGGGCAATTGGCATCAGACAGCCTCACCTCCTTCCCTCTGCCTATAGCAACAGGGAGGACAAGTTTCACCTTGGGACCTCATAATTTGGCTGCATGTGTGTGACAGCTTTAGTCATGTTCATATTAAATGGTTTTCCCATTGTTCAGCCCAGCCACTCACTGTCTTGTCCCTTAATTTTACATCCTGGCCACTTTGCCCTCAGTTTCCTTTTCACCTGCTCATCAGGCTTGTTTTGTCTCACTCCCCTCCCAGTTCTACCTCCCAGATCTTAATTTTACCTCTTTGCATTTTGTTCAGCCTCTTCCCTGTCTTCCTCTCCTTTTCTGCTTTTCCCTCCCCTCAGGTTCCCTGCAGGAAGAAGATGATCTCTTTCTCCCAGAGGAGCTTTCATTTCTCAGTGTAGCCCAAGGCTACAGAAGGAGGTCTTGCTTAGTGCAAACAATTTATTCTGAAGAAATTAGCAGCTAAATAAGGCTGGTTTTAGTGCACAAAAATATTTATTTTAATAAATAAAATATTAAAATATTTATTTAAAAGTAAATAAAATATTTATTTTAAATAAACAAATGCACAAAAGATATTATTTTAAGATGGCTTCTGACATAGCCAAAACAGAGTGAATTTAGACATCACTAGGTAGGAGTCCTTGGTACACAGGGCACTACCTCCTTCACAAAAAAGTGCAGCAAAATGTTTACTAGAGCATGTTTATATTAATGTAATTTGTTAATATTTTCTCAAAATAATGTATAATTTCTTTTGGTTTTGGAAACAAACTGATCTGATGTCAAGCAAGGGGGAATTGGATCAGTTATCTCCTGAGGTTTCTTCCTACCTGAATTATTTTGATTTGTAACTTTGAATTGGAAACCAAAATGGTTATCCAGAGATACACATACAAGCTCAAAAACATCACTGAAAACAAGTCAAATTTTGAATCTATATCACGTGAAAATAATGCATTACAAATGCAAGCAATCCTACAAATAGGGAGGTATCCCACAGCCACCAGGAATTGCAGGCCTTAAGGGTTAGTTCTTGTTAAAAAAGCTGGAAAAACATGCACTTTCTTTGATTTGAGTCAAAAGACAGGAATTGAAGATTTTTTTTTTTCCCTATTAAACATCCTATCAGTGGTAACAGAGAAATAGCAATGATTTTGTACAGGAAGAATTTCTGTTTATCATGTCTGATAGTTTCATACTGGCTGGAAAACTGGAGATGTCCTGCACCATTACAGCAAATGAACTCTTGGATTTTTATTTTATTCCTCTCTGTCCTTTTTGGTGAGTAGTTGGTGCTATGTGGGTTAACAAAAAACGTATCCTCACAGCACAGAACCCGGAATGAAGGACAAACCATGATGTGGGAGCTCAGGGGTCTGAGGAGCAGAGCACCTGGGGATCAGGGGGAGTCCTGGAGCTGAGCACCCACACTCTGGAGCAGGGAGAAAGCAGTAACATGTCCCCTTGTCAGGCAGCTTTTCCAGGGCCAGGGATCCTCAAGGGCTCACTTCAAAAGGTGATCTGCAGGAATGCTGCAGGAGCTCA
The DNA here is from genome assembly GCF_014805655.1 of Passer montanus. Classification (NCBI taxonomy): domain Eukaryota; kingdom Metazoa; phylum Chordata; class Aves; order Passeriformes; family Passeridae; genus Passer; species Passer montanus. Next base: position 1,087,309 of record NW_024366591.1, read on the forward strand.
CTGAGACAGCTGGAGTTTGGAGACTGTCACTTCTGACACTTAGAAGTTTTCATTTATGTCTTGTCCCTGATGCTATTACTTATTCTTATCAACCTGATTAATAATGCAGCTCTTATTTATTCTTATGAACCCACAGAAACCTTTATTTTGTCAGAGCCTTAGAGTGCACTGTATCTGGCACAGCACAGTACTGCTCTGAATTACTGCCAGCACAGCAACTGCAGTGCTGCCTGCACCCCATCTCCACCCAGAGTGTATCAGGCTGCCACGGTTTTTACTTCCACTTGCCCTTGACTTGATGCTTTTCAGTTTTCTCTTTTGTCCTTTCCACCCCTGCAGCCTGTATGTGCTGGAGGGGAGATGGGCTGAGCCCTTGGCCTGTAGCCTTTCCCCAGAGTCCTTTACAGTCCTCTGCAAACCTCTCAGACTATTTTATCTTGCAGAGATGTCACACACCTCTGTCTCTGTCAGAGGCTGGAGTTAATCCAGGATCAGGAGAGGCATGGAAGGGTCTAGGAGGGAAGTGTCAGGGATCTGTTTTTGCTACACAGTTCATTGGTGGCCCAAGGGTATGAGCTGTCCCAGAAAAGCAGGGCCACGGCCTGTGATGAGGAGACATCTGGGTGTGTAATACCCATGTGAGTCAAGGGATTACACCTGGGAAGGACAGAGCCTCCAGACTCCAGCCTCAAGTGGGAGGAAGCTCTCCTGAGCAGACAAGGGATGTGTGTCAGGGAGGGAACTCAGTCTCAAAGTGCTTGTGGGCTGGAGCATGGATGTGTCAACAGGGCAGATGAAAGGCTTCAGCAAATGTGGACAGAGCAACATCATTTAATCAGCAGGGAGAAATGAGGAACATAAAAAGGTTGTGGAAAAGTAAACAGTGGAAACACTTTTTTGTGAATTTACATTTTTGGCTTTGTTTCTCAACGTGAGGAAGCAGGGAGCCCAGATTAGGTGAGCTGGTCCCAGTCCAGGGCACGGTCCAGAGCACTGGCACAGCACAGAGCTGGCACCAGCCTCGGGTGACAGTGCTGCTGGGTGGCTTGGCCCTGCGTGTGAGGGGTGGCCTCCCTCCTCTCCTGGCTGAGGAAGCTTGTCTGTCCCTCACAGGAAGTGGAGGAAGGAAGGGGATATTCTCACCTTCTCCTTCAATGCAAATGCCAAACTGACTGTGGAGGTGCATGTCAATAGTGAGGGGGGATCAGGGAGCCAAACCAGCAAGTGGTTTTCTGTGCTAGAGGCTTAATCCTGGATTTGGGAGATGCTCAGTGTGTGAAGCTCCCTTGGGCCTGCGAGAAGTTCTAGGTGTGGAGGGGGAAGGAATATGACTGTTGGCTGTTGTTAGAAAGAAAAGAGACTTACCAAGAGTATTTGTGGAATATTTCCATTGTGAGTAGAAGGTGTAACAGAGTATGACTTTAGCAGTTTGAGAGAGTTGGTGACTTGCAGGGTACAACAAGCCACAGTCCTTGAAATGAGCACAGCCAGCACTGACATCCCAGCCAGGGCAGTGTCCATCCCCTGCCCAACAGCTTGTCCTTCTCAGAGTGTGCTAATTGTGCTCTGATAAGAGATGGATATAGCCTACGTCTGGGGCTGTTGGTTGGCCAACCCAGAAATTACTACCAGACATTCTCCCTATCTAAAGGACAGAAAAGGTTCTTGTTAAGTCACAGTGATTTGCTTTTTGATGTAGACTTAAACTGTGCTCATAAACAGTCTCCAAAATTCAGCTGAGTTACAGTTGTGTCTGAAATTCTGGTGCCTCAGCTCTTAGTCTGAGCTTGCATCTCCCCAGCCAACAACACAACAAGGAAAAGGTTCTGTGTGCTATCATGAGAAAATTATTTGGGAAACAAAATAGCCCAGAGTAACATAAATCAACTTTGAGTGGGAAAGAAGCAATGTCATATTTTGCCTGTAACATGATAAAGGATCTCTTCAAGAGAAATTTGTCATAAAGAATGTCTCGATATACTTGTATAATCTTGTATTACTACCTTCACAGGGAAAAGATCAAACATTGAAGGTTTTTTTAATCTAGTGAATAAAAAGGCATGGAGAGAACCAAAATGCTGGCAAATTCCAAATAATTCTTTTACAAGATGACAACCATGGAAATAAAGAAGTGTTTTCCAGTACAACAACAGCTAGAACATTATGCAGCATTCCTGTAAAACTGCACAAACCAAATGAAAAAGCCCAATCTCGAAAACAGCTCTCTGGAAGTGCCCTAGAGTATTAAAAGTAAAAATATTTTGAAAATCTAACTTTGACTATTCTGTTGCTTTACTTTGTGTGCTTCACACACCTTAAAGAAAATAAACCATCTGACCTTACTGCTTAATTCTCATAAACAAGAACAGTTGGATAATGTGTGGGTTGCACATTTTGAAAAGAAAAACTAGAGCACTTGGTTTCCCAGGGTAGGCCTTGCTTTTTTTACTTTAGTAAGCATTCTTCTCATCAAAAATATCCCTTTAAAAGGTTCTGAACTCTATTTTGGAGATTCAGGCTGAGGGTTCCTTTGCACCTATCACCTCTGAATTTTACCTTACAAACCATGAAATTTCACTCAAGTGGAAGGTGTGTATCCATTCTAAATACGAATCTTTCCAGCTAGGGCAGAGACAGTTACTTTGTACAAGCAGGAGTTCGGTGACAGCTGTAGGAGTCCTGCAGAGGGGTGTCCGGGAGGGATGGCAGCAGGAAGTACTGGGGGCTGGAAGCTTGGAGGGGATGTTTGATGGGGATGAGATGTTCCACAAGGAAGGATTTTCTGAGGCTGAATTTGAAGAGCTGTGTGCAGAATGCTGAAGTGCAGAGGCCGAGGTGCTGACAGGGCAGTGGTGTGACTGTCGTGGGGTGCTGGCAGGGCAGAGCTGGGTGCTGCCACAGGACCCCCAGCACTGCTGCTCCCTGGGCTCTGCCTTGCCCCAGCTGGCTCCTGGAAAGCTCAGGAAGAGATTGCAGTGTCCTGGGCTGGAGGCTGAAGCCTCCCCAGCGTGGGAACAGCACGCACAAGAGGCTGCAGGGGCTGATTTACGTCACAGCACTGCGTGTAACACAACATGTTACAAAAGGGCATTTTACAGAAAGGAAACAAATACTCACTGAACAGCAGAAGAATGTTTGTCTAACTGCTTTTAGCTTAACGTGGCTCTTTTTTTAGTTGCTCAGCGAAGATGACTGAATTTGTAGTAGGTGAAAATGCCAACGAGTCATTGAAGAGATCTTGAGGAAGTGCTGGGAGTCTGTACCAGATGCTTGAGACCAAAATATGAGGCAATGGCAGCACCGCTGCTTGTTATACATAAAAATATAAATTAGAGAAATACATAAATTTTCAAGATCTTTGTGTCAGGCAACATTTGTTATAAACCCATGCTGGGATTTTCAGATCTTAAAGGAAGTGTCAATTAAAACAAGCCAGCAGACTATTTGCAGTAAAACACAGGGATTTGCTATTCCCCAACTTTTTCTCTCTTTGTCCCCTAATTCTCATTTTTCTCATGCAGCAAACTTTGAAGGTAAATCACTGTTGGGAACAAACAGGTGAAACCTTTCCTCTGGCCTTGGAACAATTCACAACTGAAGTAAAAATGCTCAGGAAGGTTATTCTGGTGGAGGTCTGATGCCACCTAAAGTCTCCACCAAGTCTTGCAGTAGAAGAAATGAGCACCTCTCCCCAGAATTTTAAAGCAGTAACAGCTCTGCAGTTATTATTTACAGTTCTTTGTGGCTACATTAAGCACAGCAGAAGTTTGCAATGTGAGAAAATTAGTTCAGTTGCGTTGGATCCAAATTTCTGTCATCTCAGCCTGCAAGAGGCAGATGTCGTAGCTGTGATATGAAGAGCTAGTATTTATTCCCCTGATGTTAAAACTCACTTGGTAATGATGTTCCTCAATTTTTAACATTTGGAAACCATGTGACTGCAAAAGGGAATCGGATTCAATAGATGGAAGGACAACATATGCATGACATTTTCCATGACAGTATCAAGCCTTAAAGTTTAGGAGCTACCAACCTGTATTTTAGTGTACTCTGCTGAGCAGGATCAATACCTTTATCACTGAAGTTGGGTAATAAGTCCTTTAAAAGGTATGATAATAAAAAGATGCTATTGTCAAAAAATACGCAATATTTGAAAAATGTGTTGCTTTTACCAGCTTTCCTTTGGAACAGGTATTGATTGTTGGGGGTTTTTTTATATCTGATTTGGTAGAGTTTGTCTTGAGGATTTTTTTCCAATTTTATTTTACTTTTCATTTTCCTTTGTTCCTGTAGTTAAGAACATTACTATTATGCTTTTTTACTACTGATATGATCGTAACAGCCAAGATCTGAAGCTGCTTTTGGGTTTTAAGCATTGTTCAAAGTGGCTCCTTTTGAGTGCTTTTGGGAACATTGAATCTTGACTTCTAGATCAAACCATCTGCTATGAAACAAACAGATTCTCGTTTGAAACAGACAGGTTCTAGTTTTGTACCTTTGGTTTGGGGTCTGCTGTGTCCTGCCACACTGCACAGCACAGAGAGGGCAGGGACTGGAAGGGGACCGAGGCCTGTCTGAAGTCACAAGTGCCAGAGAGGCAGCACCTTGGGCACTTGTATTTCAACAGGCTGAGTTTCTCAGCGGGTAGGAGGTGTTGTGAACCAAGAAAAGCCTTTGCTAACCTGGCTGTTCCTCTCTCCCCAGCACCCTGTCGAGCTGCTCCCACGCTGTAGTGGCCCTGCTGTACCCCTTCTCCTGGCAGCACACCTTCATTCCTGTCCTGCCCTCGTCCATGATCGACATCGTGTGCTGCCCTACCCCCTTCCTGGTGGGACTGCTTTCCAGCTCCCTGCCCAAACTCAAGGACCTGCCTGTAGAGGAGGTAGGAGCTGGCACCACAGTTGTTTGCCTGGAGTAAAGCTGGCCTCTCCTAGGAGAGAGCTGCCACTGGGACATAAATCCTCACATGTTTAATTTTTAATCTGCCTCTTTGTTTCTTCTCTGCCTGGTTCTCATTGGCAACTGCCTCTTGGCAAAGCTGCAGCAGTAGGTTTATTCTTCTCTTTTATTCTGCCCCTCTTCCATACCTGGCACCTTGTCAGAGACCAGTGACCATGTTTACCTGGTCACCAGTAAGGAGGGTGTAAATATGCTGATTTGTTCTGGAACAAGAGGAAGCCATCTGCCATGACATCTCTTAATCCTTATGGAAGTGGTGCATGAAGCCATAGCCCACACAGGAGACAAAACCTTTAAGAATTTTAACTTCTAAGACTTTGTTGATACTACATTGGAAATCAAATGAAAGTTGCACTTCATCAGCTCTTCCAGTAAAAAACCACAAAAATACTCAAGGACACACTCTTTTCTCTCTTGCTCCTGTTAGTTTCCTGTCATTTTCCTAAGGAATTTTCTTGTGCTCATTTCCAAGGCCTTGTGTGCCTCTGGCCCATGTAATTCTCTGCTCTGTTTTCCTTCTGCTTTCCTAACATTGCTGTTCCACATCTTCCCAGCTCCATCTCTCAGCTTTGCTGCTTTTTTTATCATGAATATTTCACACCCATGCCCTTTGGAATCCCTGCTGCCTCCACATTGTTTTCTTTAAACCCCTTGAAACACTTTTCAGCTGCACGTTAACAAAAATTATTAGTTATAACTTGCATAGATTTAAGAAGAAAAAAAATCCCTTTTAGCTTTTTAAAATACATTAATCTAGTATGAGATCTGTTGTATCTATGTTAAATTAGACTCGTAGCTCTAAAGCAAACCTTCACGTTGTTTCATAAAGCACACAACCTCTTGTTTCACAGTAGGAATTTGATTCATGTTGAGGCTTGTTCAGCAGATGATCTTTTGCTATTAAAAAGCAATGAACAAATGAATGTTTTCTGTATCTTCAGATACATTTCACTGCAGTGTTTTCTTTTCTGTAGGCTTTGATGGTTAACCTGGGCTCTGATCGATTCATCAGACAGGTAAAGTACAGCTCAGAATGCTGCCATGCAGTCTAGCAAGCTGTTTACTCCTATGGTATGATCGGGTTTCTTTGATCAGAGGGATTTGGCAGGAATTGTGTGTGCAAAGGGAAAACGATGAGGGGAAAAATAAAGTTCTCATTTTCTGTTCCACCTGCAAGTAAGAACTACTCTGGTGTGCAGAAGGGATTGAGGCTGTGACTGTCAGAAGGAATCAAGAACTGTATCCACAGTGGAAAGAAAGCATCCAAAGATAATAATATCACCTTAGCAAGAACACTCAACACTGTTGGAGGTGAAAAGGACAAAAATAGCAAAGAAAATTCCTGAGTGAGAGCACAAAGGTGGAGAATAGTTTAATGTGACAGGAAAAGCAGAAACCTTGTAAACAAGGAGATGAGAGATCACCATCTCCTGACAGTCATGTGGCACAAAATAATTTCAAACCAACAGACTGCAGGTAGCATGGGGAAACTTTTGTGTTTGATTCCCTGGCTGGTGAACAGTGGCTGCAGAGCTGAGGCTCCTGTGCTTACTTGGCTTCTGCTGAACAAGAATAAAATAAAATGAAGAGAGCAACAGGGGCAAGACCCAGAAAACAAGACAGAATAGAAAACAGTAAAGCAACTGTCAAGGACCAAAGGAGCTGCCTACAACCAACTACAGCAGCTGTGTGTACACCTAGGAAGGCTTCACATGATGTGTGTTTAGTTAAACACAACTATGTGGCCTCTTTGTCATGCAAAGAGCTGATTCCACACTTCTGTGTTTACCTGCTCTTTGGATTATCATTCCTGACTTTAATCTTATTAAGAGTGACAAGAAATTTTTACAAGTATTTGTTAGTTGCACATACATTCTCATTCTTTTATTTATGTAGCCATGATAGTAGCAGATGCAAATATTTTTCATCTGAATTCTAAACCTTCTGAAAGTATTTGCTGTAGTTCCTGAATAGATTATTGTGGCTTAAAGATTTTTTTTCCCTCTATCAGATGGATGATGAAGACACACTATTGCCTAGAAAATTGCAAGCTGCTCTGGAGCAGGCTCTAGAGAGAAAGAATGAACTGATAAATCAGGATTCAGATAGTGATTCAGATGATGGTAAGTTCCTTTGGAAACAGGGACTTGTGTCATGAACAAATGTAGGTAGAACTGTGATTTTCCAAGCAGGAGAAACAAAGATGGGACTTGAGGTCTCAAATGCCTTTGGTGACATCAAAGGTTGTCTCTGAGCACACAGGGAGAATGAGACTGACGGCATCAACCCACAATGATGCCTCACCTGTGATTTATTTTAATTTCTTTGTAAATGACAAGGAGTCCCATGGGTCCCTCTGAACCTTTGCTCAAACAGAAGTTTGCAGTTAACTTGGCCCTAACTCAATCCAGATAATTCTCCAGGTTTAGGGGTGTGTCTGAGTTTGGAGTTGCTCTTGGCACTCACTATTTTCAGGGAGAGAAGCAGGTACCACCAGAAAAGAATTTTAGTCCAAGACGGGTTGGGTTGTCTCTGGAGGTTCATATTTCTCTTCAGCAGTGATAAAAACAGCCCAGGGTGAATTGAGATGCCTGTGGTTAAAAAGGTATGAAACAGGCTCCTATTCAGTTTTTGAAATTTATTTCTAGTCATATGTGTTACATATATGACTATTTAAACATCTCAGAAATGATGAAAACAAATTCTACAACAGACCCTTTTTGATCAGTTTTTGGTACAGACTTTTTCTCAAGGAGAAATAGTTTTATGCTGATTCATTCAGAAGTTTCTGAAGAAAGCTTGCTCAAGAGTGAAAACAGGAGGTTTGATTTTGATGAAACACCCATCAAATGTTTAATTTGCTGAGGATTTGTAATTCTCGCTGACTCTTGGTCACGGAACACCAATTCTGCAGGCTGGCACCCCTGGTTATGGCGCTGTCACCCTCTCCATGTGCATCCAGGTGTGCAGGGAGCCGCTGCCACTCCTGCCAGTTGTTAGCGCGGCATCAGGGAAGCGGGAGATGCACAGCCTGGCCCTGCGGGGGTAATGCTGACAGCTCTGGTAGCAGCTGATTTTGGTGTCTTATTGCTGCCTTATTTTGCAGAATGTAACACCCTGAATGGATTAGTGTCTGAGGTTTTTATCCGATTCTTTGTGGAGACAGTTGGCCATTATTCCCTGTTCCTAACCCAGAATGAAAAAGGAGAGCGTGCCTTCCAAAGGGAGGCTTTCCGTAAATCGGTGGCCTCCAAGAGTATCCGCCGCTTCTTGGAAGTTTTCATGGAATCCCAAATGTTCGCTGGCTTCATCCAGGACAGAGAGCTGAGGAAATGCAGGGCTAAAGGTACGGCTGGGTGTCTCCCCTGCTCCGCTCGGTCCCTCCATGCCCGGCGCTCCCCGGGAGAGCGGAAATCCCGGCAATCCCGCCCGGTTCGCCGGAAGGGCGCTGTGAGCGGCGGGACGCGGCTCATCCCGTGCCTGTCTCCGTCTGCCGCAGGGCTCTTCGAGCAGAGGGTGGAACAGTATTTGGAAGAGCTCCCGGACACGGAACAAAGCGGAGTAAACAAGTTCCTGCGAGGCCTCGGTGAGGAAAACCTTTACAAGTATTTTTGAAATGAATTTTCATGGTGATGGGGGGGGTTTTGGTTATAGTGTTTTTCCTTTTTTTTTTTTTTTTCATTTGAAAAAGCCTTACCCGAGGTGAAATGAGGTAATGCGGCGGTTTCAGCGTGATAGGAATTACAAAAAAGAAAACAATGAAAATATAGTTGAAAGTGATAAAACCAGATTTAGTGACGGTCCTTGTTAACACTTTCATTTTGACTTGGGGATGGGGGAGCCAAGGCATAATCGAGGAGTGCAACAGGAAGGGGTTGGAGCAGTCGGTGTTCTGTAACTCAGCTCTCCCTGCTGGTGATCATTGCGAGTTAGACCCATTTGCTGTCACTTCGGATTGACTTCTGCTCTCTGCTGGAGACTGACGGTGTGCTTCCTTTAGGTAACAAAATGAAGTTCCTTCACAAGAAGAACTAGCTCCTTCCTGCTGAAACACCAACCCCAGACCTATTTATGGCACCGGCGGCGCTGGAGTGCGGAGCGGGAGGAGAGTGGAGCCAGCTGGGGCAGCCCCAGGATGACCCGTGGGTGCTGTGTCAGCGTGCCTCGAGATGGCTCCTCCGTGGTTTTGGGCAGAGTTTGTACATAATGTGCTGTAAGCTTTTGTAACTGATTTTGTAATGAGCGAGAAAACTGTGGTAAATATTTGTATATTCCTGAGAATACCAGGTGCTTGTTTTTTTTTCTTTAGTATGAGTTGAGTTATGCTTGGTGCAGAAACGAGTAGGTGATTTTGTGCAGCTGACTGTCTCAGCAGAACCACTGACTTCCAGGGATGTTTGATGCCTGAACGCTGCGGGGTGAATGAGCTCGGGTACGTGGGAGAGGTTGTACGCACGGGGCTGCTCTCGTGCGCACAGGCACTTCTCTGTCTGTCTGTCTGTCTGTTTCCTTCGAGCTGATTTTCAAGGAGAAATAACACAGTAACTTGATAATGAGGTACTTGGTTCGCATTACAGAACCTCTGGTTTGAAGTCTGGTCAGTAAACCCCTTCTAACCCACTGTGCACTAGGATGCTAAGCCTGGGGGATCGCAGCTCTCTGCCACGCAAGCTGCAGCGAGTAGGTACAGTGCAGCCTGTCCTAATGTATGTATGGATGGATCCCAATAAACTCTGTAAATAGACCTGTTTGTTCATGTTCATTGCAAACCTCTGCACTTCCTCGTGTGGAGCAGGTACAGACGCAGCAACTCACCTGTGATTTTTAAATGAATTTGTAATTAAAATGTGAAGTGGTTATCATGAACCTGTCTTTTGGTAGGTTTGCTATTTCACGTCACGGAGGTTGGGGTTTCTTCAGTGTTTTTCACCAGGGCTAAGACAAGGCATTTTATACCCCTTTTTAAAAATTTTATCCCAACAGAAGCATCTGTTAAAACATTTTTATTTTTTTCAGGGGTTAGCAGCAAATGATTTTATTGTTGTATCACAGATACTGCTCTTGGCTTTGTGCTGTGCATGGTGCCCAAGTCACATTCGTCCTTGATCTGGAAATAGAACTCCTGTTGAGGTTCTGTAAGTTTTCCCATAGTCTGAAGAAGAAAATTTAAAAACAAACAAATAAAATGCTTCAATATATGTTGCAAGTCTGACAGACAATGAAAATTAGCTGAAGCCTTATTTTATTGTATCACAGATACTGCTCTTGGGTTTGTGCTGTGCATGGTGCCCAAGTCACATTCGTCCTTGATCTGGAAATAGAACTCCTGTTGAGGTTCTGTAAGTTTTCCCATAGTCTGAAGAAGAAAATTTAAAAACAAACAAATAAAATGCTTCAATATGTTGCAAGTCTGACAGACAATGAAAATTAGCTGAAGCCTGTTACCTTTAGAGGAAACCCACCACGCTCTGGTTTTCGTCATTCTCAGTGTGAGTGCCGTGGTTAGACGGGCTTTGAGGCTTGCGCAGTTCCTGACCTGGCAGTGGTTCTGGTTTGCTATCAGCCTCATAGAGCAAATTCCGGGGGCTGTGCACTGAAAAGGTGAAGTCGTTTCCTTCTTCAGTTACCTCCCTCACACTCCAAAATACACAAAAGCTTAAGTGTAGGCGAAATGTCTGTGGAATACCAGGTGCTTTTGCTGCGGAGGAAGTGTCGCCACGACTGGTACCTTCCATTAGTTCTGCTCTGCGATACGCTCCAAGTTCCAGAATGACTGCTAGATGTAATTCTTGAGAGTGGAAGGAGTAACGTCACTTGTACAGGTGGCTTCTGGCCTTTTTATAAACAACAGCTGCTAGTGAATGTAGGGGGAAATACGTAATTCCTCTTCAGAAAACGATGGATAAAACGGTATCGGGACATGCTGAGGAGGTACTGCAAAGGCGAGACAAAGCCACGGAATGCCAGTGTACAAAAATGTTGTGCTGTAAAACCCATCTCCTGTGCCAAAGCTGTTTTGCTCCATTTGCACTTTAAAAATTAAAGGAGAAAGCTTTTAAACATTGTGTTATCTGTCAGCGTGTTCCCATTTTTGTGATGTGAGTCAGAGGGTGCCACTGGACAAGGCCAGATCATGGCCCAAAAAACCTGTGGGTGCCTTTTTGATCCTCAGACTACAGCTTGTAAACAACCCTCGTGTTACCTGGAGGTTTGTGCTTGAGGGGATCGGATGAACAAAAGCTAAGACGTTCATTACTTTCCCTACTAAATTAGTTAAAACTAATGGCGTTCCTCAGCATGGAACATCGTAAGTGCACCATAAAATTTCTAAAGAAAAATAAATCCAGTGCTGAGGCCTGTGTTTAAAATTGGTAAAGTTTTGTTTAAAATCTTAACAGTATAAAATCCATTAAAAAAAAAAAACAACCTAGAAGCCAAGCTTAAGAAACAGTAACACTCCAGGAATTCACACTCCAGTGTGAAGTAATTGTGTTTAAGGACGTAGTGTTCATTTCCCACTATTATGGATGTTTAATAAAGTGACCAAACTTGCACATATTCCTAAATTCAGTTCGAAACGCCGCTTTGGCGCTCTTGGAGCGGACACGGAGCGCCGCCCGCCGCTCCCGCCTCAGCCAAGCCTCGCGAGATCTCCGCCCCGCCCCGCCCCGCCCCGCGCGCCTTGGCCCGCTCTCGCGAGAGCCGCGCCCTTTCTCTCCCTCGCGCACGCCGGCAAGATGGTGGGAGCTGCGGCCGGGCCGGGAGGGGAGGGAATGGGATGGGACCGGACCGGGATCGGGACCCTGCTCCCGCCGCCCCTCGCTCCCCCGCCGGGACGGGACTGCGGAGTAGCCGAGGGTGGTGGGGAGGCGCGGCTCGGAGCCCGCGGCGGGCGGCAGCGGCGCGGGCAGGCCGGTCCGCCATGGCGCCCGGCGGCGCGGGTCCCGGGGCGGGCGCGGGGCTCTGGTGGCGCTCGCTGACGGCCGCTGTCCCCCTTCCCCGCAGCCCTCCAGGCTCAGGAAGACCCGGAAGCTGAGAGGACACGTCAGCCACGGCCACGGCCGCGTGGGTGAGTGCGGAGGCGGCCGCGGGTGCTGAGGGGAGGCGGCCGCTGTTCCCGCATCCATGGGAAGGGGCTGTGCGTGCAGGGACTGCCGCAGCCTGCGGGTATGGAGCAGGGCTGCCGCTGTTCCCGGATCCATGGGAAGGGGCTGTGCGTGCAGGGACTGCCGCAGCCTGCGGGTATGGAGCAGGGCTGAAGGCCGCAGCGTGCGGGCAGCTGCCGCGGTGATGGCTGATCGTGTCCTGCACGTTTCAGTCTCCCTGGGTTGATAATTTCCACACTGCTCAGCCCATCGGTACTGGGTGTGCGGCATCTTAAACTAACAGGGCAGTGCAGTCTTCCTTCCGACTCTATCCATTCCAGCCTTGTCACACCACAAGATAAAACAACTAAGTTGATACTGAAGGTATTTCTAAGTGTTGTGTGTAATATTAATGTAACAAGCTTAAAATTTTTCTTCTCAGGCAAACACAGGAAGCATCCTGGAGGACGTGGTAATGCCGGTGGTTTGCACCATCACAGGATTAACTTTGATAAATAGTAAGCCAACGTTGTAAATATCTACTAGCAACATGCATGCTCCTGAAGTAGAAGCAACTGACTTCTCTATGTGAATAAGCAAAGCTTTCTGCAATTCTGTGTGTTTTTTCTTTTAATGGAAGTGTGGCATTACAGCTGCTCATGTCCCCACTTAGCCTAAAACCAAAAACCTTCTCACTTGGCATTTTGGAGAGTTCAGTGCAGCATCAGGTAAAGCTGGCCAAATTATCTGTTACAGTGTGGTCCCTGCCTAGCAGTGCACACAGAACAAATTCAGAATGTGTTGTTGCATCCTGTTGGCTGCTTCAGGTGCAGGGGAGGGACACTGATCCCCGAGACTGTAGAGTCACACCTGGGCCCTGCCCGTGGTCCTGGTGTGCTGGAGTCCTCGGACAGGAACCACTGATCTCTATTCACTGGCTGTGCCCTGCTGGCTCAGTCAGTCACCGGGTCAGTGACAGCACTGCCAGAACATTCCAGGCAGGACAGCCCTCCCTGCAGGTGGGGATTCCCTGGAAATACAGCCTCAGCAGGGATTGAGGGTGAGTTCAAGGGAGAGAGTGTAATTGTTCCTTGGTTTGGATACTAATCAGTATTGCACCTAAATTCTACACACATTTGTATGGGAAAAAAGTGCAATGTGACATTCTGGATCCTCTGATTTTGTAAGATGTTCGTTTCAGTGTGAGTTCAGAGTTCTGCTTGCTCAGGGTGAGTTAAAAGTGGGATCTAATGCGGAATGTGTTTCTCCCACAGTCACCCTGGTTACTTTGGGAAAGTGGGCATGAGGCACTATCACTTGAAGAGGAACCAGAAGTTCTGTCCCACTGTCAACCTGGACAAGCTGTGGACGCTGGTCAGCGAGCAGACCAGGCTCAACTACGCCAAGAACGAGGCCGGCCTGGCCCCGGTCATCGACGTCGTGCGCTCGGTGAGTGCTGCTGGGGCTGCTGGGCCAGACCCCGGGCTCTGAGTAGTCACAGAAACACTTAGAGTGTTACATTTTCCCTGTAAGAACTTTTTGTCCTGCTGGTGTGTGTGTGTGGACAGGCACTGGCTGGTTTCAGATGTTCCTGAGGGAACAAAACCATGGTGGAGCCTGTTTCACTCCACGTCACCCTCGAGACTAGAGTCACATCTCCACATGTTTGGTTGTCTTGGTGTGCTATAGTTCTCGGACAGAAACATCTGATCCATATTCACTGGCTCTGATGTCCCGTGTCTCAGCCAGCCACCGAATCAGGGACACTGCTCTGCCTCTGTTGGCCACTTAGGGCCCACTTCTCACCTCATGTCATGATTGTCCTTTTAATGGAATGAATTGGCTGGATAAGGTCATGGTGATCCTGGTTCTGTTTTTAACCGGTGTGTGTTAACAGGCCTGAGTGTAGGAGCCTGCCAGCTAATTACAAACACTGAACTTCTTTTTTAAATCTTTCTAGGGCTACTACAAAGTGCTGGGCAAGGGGAAGCTGCCCAAGCAGCCTGTCATTGTGAAAGCCAAGTTCTTCAGCAGAAGAGCAGAGGAGAAGATCAAAGAAGTTGGTGGTGCCTGTGTGCTTGTGGCATAAAAGTTTTTGCTTTATTCAAATTTTTTGAATAAACAACGCATAAGATGAGCTGGTTTACAGAAGTTGTGTTGTTGTGATTTTTCTTTCCTGATTTCTCCAGACACAGTTTACACTTAATCTTACCTGCATAATATTTGATCTGTGGTTTGACTGCTCACTTTATTTTGAAATTGCCTCGCTACAGTGTTCAGTGCCTGCCATGTGCCTCACAAGTGTGAGGTACTGCAATGTACCTCACTGTTTTGTCTTTATAGGGTGGCAAAATTAAGTTCTGTATTTGTGCTGCTCTTTTCTTAGTGATCTTTTCTGCAGCTGTCTGAAAAGAGGACTTGGTGTGATTTTGATGAGGATTCTTGAACACTGAAATGACATCCAGGGGAAATTTCTGGGGATGGTGCCCTGGCCAGTGGGAATGGAACAGCAGGAGTGTGCACAAAGAAACACAAAGTGACAGCAGTGCACCAGTAACTGTAAACTGACATGTGCAACCTGCCCTCCCCAGGCTGGGTGTGCAATTCCTGCTGCTCCCACCTGTGGGACACAGTTGGTGCCAGCTATCCTCAGCCTTCCTTACAGCTGGCAAAGCAGTGGCACAGCTCTGGAACTGCTCTGTGTGCAGTGCTGATGTATTGGGTTTAAAGGACAGCCTGAAATAATCCTTGCTTGGTTGTAACATCAAAGTAGGACTTCTGGTGTCTGCAAGGCTTGGCCCTGCGTGCCACAGCAGGATCTAATGGAAAAAATAACTAATAACAAATAACTAAAGCCAGTGAGCTGGTTCTCAAGTGTCAGCCCAGGGGCCTATAAACACTGTCACTTGTTTTGTGCTTGCTGCTGAAGTTGATGCACATGACCCTCTAGTATGTGTGTGATGGAATCCTAGTTAATCAGCTTCTAACCTAGAGTTTGGCAGCAATTAAATTTAGAGGGCTTTTAGGGTGAGGTTGATGTGCATTCCATTTATAAAACAGTTCATCTTAGCCAGTGATCCTGCTGCTTGTGAATAGCTGTGACACAAATGGGCAGTTTGTTCCAAAATGCAGAGGAGTTTGGGAACTCTGTCTCACTGGCTGCTGGGACTGCTCTCCTCATTTGTGATGCTGGATGTGGCTCCATCCCCCACTCTGGCCCCAGTCATCCAGCCAGTTCTTTCTCCAGTGACCAGTGCACCCTCCAGGCCATGGGCAGCCAGTTTCTCCAGGAGAATGTGTAGGAAGTGGTGTCCAAGGCATTCCTGCAGTCCAGGCATACAGACAGCTCCAGCCTTTCCCTCATCCCCCAAGTGGGTCACGTTGTCAGGGGAGATTGGGTTGGTTAGGCAGGACCTGCCTTCCACAAGCCCTCACTGACTGGGTCTGATGCCCTGGCTGTTGCACAAGTGTCAGTTGATGGTGCTTGAGATGATCTGTGCCACGACCTTCCCCAGCACCAAGGTCAGGCCTGTCATTCCCTGGATTCTCTTTCTGCACCTTCTTGTAGCTTGTTTTATTAATCAGCCTTCTCCTCCTCCAGCTGCCTGACTACTACTGTGCATACCTTCCTCAGAACTAAATTTTAAACACATTTTTTTCACTCTTCCCCTTCCTACCAAAGAACTTCTACTCAGTTTTGCATGTTGTTCAAAAGGCATAAATTGAAATTTACAGTAACCTGCTTCTGCTCACCCAGCCCCAGATTTGGCTTGTAAGGTGACAGAGCATTTCCCAGTATGGGGCTTTGTTTGCACTGGTTCTCTGTGCATGGATGCTCTGGGCTGTGGTTTCTCTGTGTCAACATTGTGGTAGTTTCAGACCTCAACTTCCTACTGCAGGCATTACATGTTTTTGTAGGTGCACCTTTGTCTTAGCAACAGGAGCGGCCAGAAATGACAGAGATGAAGTGAGCTGGGAGGCTGTGCTGCTTCAGTGACATTTGCCCCTGATAGATGGTTGATGAAGATGCACTGTAAAAAGTGTAAGAGGCACTGATAAAATGTTAATTAAACCACAGGCACAGCTCATCTCCAAAGGGCCCTCTGGTTTTGGAATTGGAATCTGAAGTTTTAATGGTAGGTTTGAATTTATCTAAGTAATTTGTCAGTCAAGTTGGTGGGTATCTACCTAGTTCAATGGGTCTTGGGTATGAAATAGGATGCAGACTTTAGCATAGGGTCCATTTTTCTTCTAAAATATATTAAATACTGAAGACTTCAGGATACAATGCTTAAAAAACCTGGTTGTTAATTTCTGAGACACTCATAATTTTTTTGCATTGCAGAATAAAAATCCAAACCCAGATCTGCTGGTAGATTTCCACTGGAATCTACAAGAAGACAGAATGCCTCAGGAGAATAGATAGCCCTAAGATTAGAGCTGCTGCTCTTCTGTGCTGGAGAAATCTGGAGATTGAAGCTAATTCCTGTAGCTTCAATTCCATCCTGCTGGTAGCAGGGCCACCATGCCAAGGCCATCAGCAGCTCCATGGGACTCTGGTCCCAGGATGCTGGATCAGCTGGAAGGGTGGCTCCAGAGGAAATGAGGCTTTATCTGCTTTTCTCCTCTGTTACATCTTGCAGGAGTTGCCTTTTGCAGATCATCATCTGACAATCTCTGAGGGTGAAACATGAACTGCAAAACTCTCGGTTGACCTTGGGGAGCTTAGGCTGGTGGGAGGAACACTGGGAGGCTCAGGTTTGGTCTATAATCTGATCTGTGGTCGTCTTGGTAGCTAAAATTTGATTACTGCAAAGTGCTTTTTCTATGAAGAAGATTGTCAGACGATGCTGTACATTTTTCAAAGCAGCTTTCTAACATGCATTGCTGAAATGATGGATTTATGTGTATTATTTTATTTACCTGAAAACTGTAAAATATTTGAGTGAAATTGTAAAAGCAGCCTGAGAATCTCATCATTTTAATTGCACAGTTTCAGTGCTTCTAGCAGGAAGTGTGCAGCGTGTGACAATTCAGCTTTGTAAGTAGATCGATAGGGCAGATTAGTTCAGCTTTTACAGAAGTTGCAAATACTAGAGAGATAGTGGGATCATGGTTTGTAAACCTTAAACCACGCTTTCCTGCACAACAATCTGCAAAGATATTCTCCTCTGTAAAGCAGGTATGTGATTTTCAGCTGCAAGGAACTTTTTTTTCCCACAGGGGCTACATGAATGTTTTTTTTGATCGTGCATCCCGTGTTGCCCTCTGGTTTGCCCTTGAGAGATCGAGTGTTTTCTGAAGTGCAGGGCTTGCCATGAGCCATTTGGTGACTCTCCATGTTTTCAGGGCCAGAGCTCAGCCAGCAGGAATGGATTCTCTGGATCTGTTGTGGAATTGTTTGGTGTGCAAATGGGAGCTGCGGAGGAGGGAGCCCAGAATGCTCCCCTGCCTCCACTCCTTCTGTAAGGAATGCCTTCCAGGCTTGATCCAAGGATACAGCTGTGTGCCCACTGAGTATGAAGTTCTCTATGAAGGTAATATTTAAAAACTTTTGCTTGTGCTCTTTTTGCAATGCAGTA
Source organism: Passer montanus (assembly GCF_014805655.1). NCBI lineage: Eukaryota > Metazoa > Chordata > Aves > Passeriformes > Passeridae > Passer > Passer montanus. The sequence continues at coordinate 1,104,935 of NW_024366591.1, forward strand.
TGATAAAAAGATGCATTGAGAAGCACTTTTTGAAGCCTATTCTTCTACAGCAATACTTTAAATTGATAAACTAGGAGAGTAAATATTTGTGTGAGCAGAGAGTGGATTGGGAACAAGCCACCTTTGTCATGTTTTTCATCCAACATCACTGTTTTGAAGAGAAATTACATAGGCAGGATTTTAAGTTTTTTCAGAATGGGCTGAATATTTCACATACCAAGTTGACATTATGAATATTTGATTTTTCTTAGCTTAATAAATGAATAAATGCTACAAGATAGTTTCTAGAGCAAATTTTTTTTGCAATCTTTTTGACATGCTGGACCTTTCTGTGGTAATGATTGTGGTGATAGTTTTGCCCTTCCTTCACCACCTCCTTCAGTGCCTCCCCACCAACAACACAAAAACACCCAGTTCTTTTGTTTCTAACTGAGGTAATAACAATTGTTATTACATATGTGTATTTTGGTGCACTGAAACTCTTATGTCATTGTGAGTGGTGTTTCTCTCTACCTTAACCCTTGTGGCTGTAACTCATCCTAACAAGCTGAGTAAACTAGTGAGGACAAGAAATTTTTTGGCTGTGCCTTTTGCAATCTTGGAGTTATTTATTTGTACAGTTCTCGGTCGTGGTGTTAATAGAAGATGTGTAACTTTTTTTTTTTTTAATAAAACCTCGATGGCAGAATATAGTAATTTGAACTGAAAGTGTCTTAATTGCTGTGGGGAAGCGTTCCAGACTCATTACTAATTTATAAGATGAGCAAAGGCATGTAGATAACTTGTATTTTCACAGGCTTTGAACTTTAGTTGAGTAGGAGGCATCATTTATTGTCTCATCTGTAGCAGATTTTAGAAACAGGTAGGAAGAGAAGACACCTTCCCTGAGGTGAGGGTGATCAGGACTGATGAGGTGACATAAACCAGACTAGTCCAGGTTTGAGAACAAATGGAATCAGTGTTCAGGGGTCACTGTTGGAAGGCTGGCAAAGCACAAAGCTAAAGGAAAAGGAAGAGGAAAAAGGCTGGTCATGTGTAGGGTACAGACAGAAAAATATGTGAAGGTAGGAGAAGGAGAGAAAGAGAACAATGCAGTCATTGCAAGTAATGTCTTTTTAAAAATTTTAATGCTTGGTCGTAGTAGGCCTAAAGTCTGAGGAACCCTTCTGTAATAAAATACTGTTGAAAAAAACACTCCATTAATTTTTCTGTATCCTCATTTGACATCTCAGCCATTTCTCTCCTCCTTCTTTCTGTTCACCAAGTGGAAAAGTGAAATTCTACCACTTGCTGATCTTGGATGAAATGCAGTTACAGGTTCTAATGAGTTGTTAAAATATTGGATATTTCTTTAAGGTGGACCAGGAATTGTTTGTCAATAGCAAAATGGAATAAATACTAGTTTATTTCTGTATTCCTGAAGTTTCTCTGTTTACTTCTTAATTTTTTTTGTAGATAGGGAACTTCTGTGGGAAAGAGCAAGACTGAAGACAAGAATAATGAACAGTGATGACCCAGTAAATGAAGTGAGACAGCAGGTGCAGGGACTCAGTTAATCTATGAGCAAGGAAAGCAGCAAAACCAAAACACCTGTGTCTCTTAATTAAGCCAATGACTGAAACTGCAGCCACCACAGGTCAGGCAGGATAAATTTGTGAACTGTGCTGATGGCATGATGTTAAATGTTGCTTTTCTGCACTGATTGCTGAGTTATGGGCAGTGCAATTCCAGTTTTCAGGGTCATCTTTGAGTTTGATCATATGCAGGTGCCAGTGGTAAAGGGTAAGTGCTAAACCATTGTAGCTGAGTAAATGTAAAATATTGCCTGTAAGAAAAATGTGTTGCTTACTCACTATGAATTCCTCAAGCAAGATGCAAGGGTGGAAAAAATGAATGTATTTGCGAGTGAAGTTATTCTGGTATTTGTCACAAAAAGATTATTTGAATGTGCAGGTTTCTGTTGCTTTACTACAAGTAGGGCTCTGCTAACATAAAACTCTTCTCTAGTTTGTTGTTTTGAAGTTGCTGAGAAGCTGGGAGTAAGTGCTCCTGATATTTAATGGGGATTGGTGTTGGCACTTTTATTCCTTTGTGGGTTTGAGGTGACTCCTGAATAAAAGCCCTGAGGTAGCTCCTATGGAAAAGTTGCACAGCCACCAGAATTTAACCAAACAGTGAGAACTGAGAGTTTGGGAGTAAACTGAGTGGAAAAAGGAAGTTATCTTTGTGAGTTTGGCTCGACATGTGCTTTGTCTATCAAGGGAACTTCAAGCTTCTCAATCTCTTTTCCATTTCTTTTTCTTGTTTGTTTTTGTTTGTTTGGGGTTTTTTGTGGTTTTGTTTGTTTGTTGTTGGGTTTTTTTTTGGCCAGTGTTGCTTTCCTATTTTTATTCCTTGTCTTCCTGTAACAGAGAATCCACATCCTCCTCCTCTGCAGATCTGCATGTTATGTGTTTCCAGTCTGTTTACTGCATGGGAAAGAATAATTTTCACATGAGGGCTTGAATAAGGAAATGAGAATGTTCTCACATCTCTTGAGGGGTAAATCTCTTGGATGAGACTTTTCCCTGTGTGTTGTGGTACAATGTTGTTTCTTGCTTCTTTGGGTCTACCTCTTTCTCATGAAGTTCTAAATACATTCAAAACCAGATTCATCTTGGTTTCTCTGTTTATCCCTCCTCCCTGAACTGGAGGTGGATGCCAAAAAAAATTACCCCACACTTGCAAATCTTCCTCTCTGTAAGATGTTTAGTGTTACAAGTTGATTTAGTGCTTTAAAGATCACCAACATGTTCATTCCAGAAGTAGTCAAATGAGGACCAGTGAAAGTGCATTGTTGGGAGAAGTTTTTTTTTTGCAAGACTGTCTCAGCTAAAGGTTTTTTTTTTGTTTGTTTGTTTTCTAAAAGAGAAGAAAAATCAAAAAATCACAGGTAATTGCTGCTCAGTCACAGTTAGGACCCCTGAGAACAAGGCAGATCAGAAAAGATGTACTGAAACAACTTATGGAATTCTTAACAGTTTGTGAACAAATTGTGTAATTAGCCCAGCCTGTAAATCAAAATGTTATTAGTAGTTTTTCATCTTTGTAAAATGCTTTGTGAAGTGGTGGATTTAATTGTGTAATGTTTTTGTATTTAGCATGTGTGTTGAGCTATTACTTTCTGCAATTTAATTTTTAAAATGTTCTTTGCCCTTTTGTGCTTTTCGAAGTTGGATAACAAAAATCCTGGAAAATGGCTGCATAATTTCTGCCCATATTCTCTGCATAACTCAAAAACTGTCCATGCTTGTGTTGTGTTCACTTAATGCCAAGAAATGTGATAGGGTCATGTATTACAGAAATGCAAACATATATTGGGGAAAACCAAGAGAAACCCAAACTTTTAAAAAGAACAAATGTGGCTTCAACTATTGACAGATGTCCACTTGCTGCATTTTATTATTTCCTGCTGGAATTAAACAGTTTTCTTCAGCTTGTATGATAGGATATATATATATATATAAACTTTTAAAAAGAAGAAATGTGGCTTCAACTATTCAACTATTGCATTTTATTATTTCCTGCTGGAAATAAACAGTTTTCTTTAGCTTGTATGATAGGATATATATATATATAAACCTGTGGGTCCTTAATTGTGAACACTTGTTGGTGAGGCACATCCAAAAGTCAGCAAGGTGTTGGTCAGAGGGATCTTTGGGGATTTATTTCAGGAAAAGGATTGAGCTCTAGGACTGCCTTGGCTCTGGGCTTGTTTTCAGTATGGAGTTTTGGCACAGGAAGTGTGGAGCACTGGCTTCAGGGGACTCCAGGTGTTGACACACAGTGCCTTAGCTTGTATTCAACCCGTATTTAAATAATAAAAAATAGACAAACAAAAAACCATCTACAGAGTTCTGCAAACCACAATTTAGTTCACAGGATCTCCAGGATACCCAATAGCCTTGTTTTGATGCACTCATTTAAGGCAAGTGATGCAATGCAATGATTTATTCATTCTGAAGGAGAACACCCTTTTGCTTTAATTAGAGCCACTTAGAACCAAGTGCATGTTTTACCTCCAAAAAGGGGAGTAGAAAGATTATTCTGAAGAGAGAAACTGTCCATAATGTATATATTTAGTCAACTTTAAGTGGGTTTAAAGTTAGTCAGCCCTTTGCACTGTGCTGTTTGGCTGCCAGGCCCAAAAGGCAAGTGAAACAATGAGGGGTTTAGTTATATAAATATGAAACTGTGGAGTGGGAGGTTGTCTTCAGAGCTGTTTCCTATAAGCTGTAATTGGATCCCTAGGGAAATGTAAATTATGCTTGCAGCTTGAGCTATAGTTAATGTTCTCTGAGAATAATTATTCTGATGGTTGTTGGAGGAAAAAGAGCAGAGGAATAGGTGCAACATGTGGACAGCAAGTACAAATGTGGTGTGTGCAGTAGCTCCACTGTTTGTTCCTTTATGCTGATCGATTCTCATGGTAATAATAAGTAAATTATCTGCATTGATTTATTTCTGAGGCAGTCAGCTTGAGGGTGCTTTCTATTTAACCCTGAGCAGACTGGAAGTCCTTGAAGCAAAACTGAGCTGTGCCTTTTCATGTACTTGGTGTCCATGGGTGGTGGAGAGGTTACAGCTGGCACTTCAGAGATGATTTCTGTAAATGATCCACAGCTCTGTCACTTAGAAATTAGATTGCTGCAGTATAGGTAGAGTAAAAACCTTGAAACCACTTAGAAATTCTAGTTCTTTCTTTATTTGTACTTTTACGAAGGGACACTCTGTGTTACTGTTGCTGGGTCCAATGCATTGTGGCAGCTCCCATTAACAAAGTGCTGTGGGATGAGCGAGATCTGAGCTGGGGCTCGAGCAGGATGAGGCACAACCTTCTTGTGTTCCTGAAAGCTGATTTTGGATATCGCAGGTGTGGAGTTGGCGTGTCTGACTAATGGAATTTCACTGCCTCTGAAATTCCATTTTTCCCCAGCCCTCTGTCCAGTTGCCCTGGCTGAAGGGAGTGTGAGAGTGGAAATAAACGTGGTGGCTGCTGGAAAAGGGCTGCAAACTAGTTCAGCCAGGTAAACATCTGCTGCTTTAGCTTTCCAGGGCTCAGAGGTGCCTGCACATGAGCACAGCCAGAGTTACACCTCTCTTTCTGCTGCTGGTGCCTTTTGTGGTGATGTTCGCATGCACAGGGCTGCTGGGGATGGGGCTGAAAGGAGCAGTGGGGCCCTGGCAGGATTCAGATTTAGGGCTGTTCCTCCACATCCCTCGTGTGCTGACACTTTGAAGGAGTCTCTTCAGTAGCTGGTAATTCACATGCACTGAGAATATCTTATTTGTGGTTTAACCTGCATATAATTCTGAAGTAGGGCTTTGTTCTGTGTATCACAATGAAACAGGGCTTAAATCCAGCATTAGGATCCTTGCTAGCCTTTCTAAGTTGATGGCCATCTCTTTAGCAGTGAAATGGGATGTCACAAATAATTTCAAGTGCTAAACAGCAGGAGGCACTGAACTTCTAAAAGATAATTGATACAAATGTTCCTGTCTCTTTCCTATCAATTTATTTCCATGCAAAAATAGAATGTGTCAACATCTCTGTCAGATTTTTTTGCTACTTCTAGAGGTTTTGATATCAATACTGGCCTCCCTTTAGGCACACAGTTGTACCTGATCTCCTACCATGTAAGCTGTTGTTGGAGTCCTGTAATTCCTTGCTGAGTTGCCTTTCAGATGCAGAAATTGCATCATTCTCCTACGTACAAACAGGGAGTCCCCAGGGCTTCTGACTACTCTTCCCTTCACCCACAGTGCTCTAATCATGATATATTTAAATGAGCTGTCTGCAGAGTGCAGGCTCTTAAAACAGATTAGCAGTGTTGTTTGGAGGCAGAGGTAAGGTAGGAAGGCAAGAAAAATATTTAGGTTATGGCCTGCAAAAAGTGCTGTGGGGGTGAATGGCACTGTGAGACCTGCTGCTACCTGGATTGGGAAAAGCTCCTCTCTTCCCTCCTGCTCCACTCTGAGGGCTGAGTGAAGACCCAGGCAAGAAGGGAAATAGGATCCTGCTGTCCATTTGGACTATGGGATTTTTATTTGGGGAAAAATGCAACCAAGGCAAGCTTTCAGAGGCCTGAATGAATCCTATAGAGGAAAGGGCAAGAGGAGAAAAACCCTCTGCACCCTGTAGTGACTCAGTGCACCTTTCTTCCCTGCTGCTTTGCCAGAATTCCTGGCCGGAGAAGAGGGAGCAGCCCCAGGGTGAGGTGTAGTGACTCCAGTGTGCACCACAGCACTGCCTGATCCCGGGAATTCCTGTGTCAGCAGTTCCTGCCACCCACCTGTCCCCAAAAACAGGTGGCTCTGTGGGTGGCTCTTTATCCAGAGCACAGGTAAGGGGTTTCCAGGAAAATGTGCCTTCCTGGTGGTTTGCACTCTGAGCACGAGCACAGCGTGGTGCTGCTTGTGGCTGTTTGTAAATGTGTATGTAATGAGTTGCTTAATTTCAGGTTAATTGCTCCACAGTTCATTTTGTATTGTATTTATTATGCCAAGCTAACTCTTGATTCTTTGGGGAATTCATATTGAAAAAGATGGGGTGTTTCCATAGAGCACAGGTTTTCATTAAGTGGAAAAGGTATCAAATAAACCCAATTAGCTGAATAAATGTGATCTCCAAAGCCACCATGCTCAGGCAATCCCTCTTCTAGCAAGATGCAAATTTGTCTCCTGTGCTTTTATTAGTTTTAGCTATAGGATTCAGTATTAGGTGGTTTTGATTAGCCCACCTGTGAGTAGGAAATGACTTCCAATACTTTATTGCTGTGGTGTCCCCATTATTTTTCCTTTTAACTACTCTTTTTAAAAATTTTAATATTTTTTTAAATTAGGTTGATGGGTCTGCATGCCTTCTGTTCATCTCGAGGGAATTTTAGATTTGAAATCATTATAATTTACAGTCACTTGGATATTTGAGACACACTCTGACATTTACTCAGTCGATGCTGTACTTAGTGGTCCAAAACAAAGCTCTGACCTGTGCAACTTGCTCCATGTGTATCTCTGGAACAACACTGATTTTAGTAGCACAACTTGGTTCTAAACCTGGGAGAAAATTGTTCTGTGCCATCCAGGGCATCACTTTTAGATGTCCCTTAATATTAATCAGCTGTAATGTAATTTACCTTCAAACTGTTTGTGTTTCTCAGCAAGCAGAACTGAAATCCATGCATGATTTATGTTTTCTAAGCATGAAAATGATTGACTTTTTTTTTAAATTTAAAAACACTATAAAGATTGTCTTGCTCATTATCAAACTAAATGCATTCTAATAATGCTGTGATCTATCCTTCACTGGTTTGTAACAAATTAGCAGAATTTAAAGCTCACATGAACATGCCTGAGGCCATAAGCATTCCATGAAGTATCTTTCAATTGGTTTAATTTGATTTAACATTCTGCACTAACAGAATAGTGTTGGAACATAATGAAATAGTTAAGGGAATAAATCACATGGGACTCCATTTTCTTCGTGGTGGAAAAAGGCAATTCTTTATTCACATAACTCCATTTTACGCAGTTTTACAGACCTTGTGTGTGACTCCAACTGGTTAGTAGTTTTCTTGCCAATGTCTTTATTGGTTAGTAATAAGTTGTTATCCTGTACTGGTTGGTCACCCAACCCCAGTGTGTATATCCAGGAAAGGTTGTTTGTGAGAGATAGTTTTCCTTTTTCTATCCAACAAAAAACCAGTTTCTATCTATGTAAAAACAGTTTATACAGGTGCTGGTTGTTTTTTTTGCCCAGGAATAGATTGTTATGCTAATGAGCTGCTCACGCCAGGATTGCTTTCACATGGGCACTTGCAAAGTGCTTGCTTGACTTAGAAGAAATGACAGGCTAACAGATTTTTGAGGCCTTTTTCTTATATTTTTTCCACTTTACTACGACAAATATTAACTTCAATAGTAACCTTTTTTTACCTTGTGCACTGTGTGATAGAAGCTGTCCTTGCTGGGACAAATCCCTGTGCCTTTGTTTCCCAGTCAGCAGCTGCTCCCAGAAATGTTTTGTGATGCTCGCCTGTAAATGAGAGTCACTGAGAGAGTCGTGGCTGTCTGACTTCAGAAAATCCCCTGTTGGCTCTTTCCCTCTTGGTCCATTTGCAGGGTTTTGTAGCCTCAGCACGGAGGTTTTCTCTCACTGTTAGCCACATCAAGAGCTGGCAATGCTGTCAGGGGAGAAAGAAACTGGTTCCAATCCCCATTGCTCCAGGTGGCTCTGAAGTCAGGAGCTGGTTTCCCCCTGGCTGCTCTGAGAATTAGAGCACATCCCATGAGACCTATTTGAGAAGCTGCTTGCAGAGTAGGTATCTTGCTTCCTAGCTTATCAATCAGAATGTGTCTGTCTTTTTATTCCTGCTGCTGTTCCAGCTGGGCCACTTCTACAGGGCTGGCAGGGAAGTTTGAGGCGAGTTTCAGCTCCCAGGAATTAGTGCTGCAATTCATCATTGCTTGTAGTAAACACCATTTACAAGGAGGAGGAAGCACTGTCAGTGTAACACAGCTTTTCTGGCCTCCTCCTGCTTTTGCATGTCTCCAGAGAGCAGAGCTGCTAGCAGGCACCTAAAAGGCTCCCACTCTGTCATTTGGGAAAGCATGGAGAGGTTTCAGTGCCACCAAGATAAGAAAATTTTGTTGTGGTAGGATGTAACCTGTGAAAATGTGATTAGCTACAAAAATTGTCAGTAATTCAGATACTTTTTTCAGCTTCAGTCCTTATAGGAAGGATGCAAAGTACAGGAACTGCTAAAAAGACTTCTTCAGCTTTCTGCCATTGTGGACATCTTTATCAGATAATTTTTTAGCACCTTTGTAACTCCTGCCAGCAAACACCCTTAAACAAGGCTCAGTTTACATGCCTGATGAGCAGAGCTCTGGAAATTGCTTGTGCTGCCCTTTCCCCTGGGGTGACATGTGGCTGAGCAGCACAGTCACCTGTGGGCACAGCCTGCTCCTCCTCGTGCCTGCGTGACCTCTCAGGGCTGTGTGAAATGCACAGCAAAAGGAATAGTTTGGGTAGATTGTGGTCTGCTGCTTGGGTCCCCAAATAACAGCTCTGTTGTAAACGCAACCTTGGAAAATAGAAAGCAATTCTGCTTTTCCTTTTATATAAGTTTTGGGCTAAAAGAGGTCTAAACCTTGTGGAAGTGGTTCTTAGTAAGGGATACTCTTACAAGAAGATGTTCCAGAGGTCAGAGTTTCCTCAAAGCATTTGTGAGAGGAAGTGAACATGTTGACTACTCATCTGAGTAGTGCTTTTGTCAGAAGCAGAAATGTAGGGATGTTTTGGAGTCTGTGCGTCCCTGTCAGTGTGGAATGCTGCTGTTAAATTTACAGAAGCCCAGCTCAGAACTGGGGACATGCAGAGTTAGCATCCTGCCCCTGGGCAGGGACTGCAGGGGCCATTCCCAAGGGACAGGTAATACCAAGCACCTGGAAAGCAGGAGAGGCTCTGATAATGGTGTAATGTGAAGAGTAATAGACAGCTTAAGGTTTAATTAACTTACAGGACACTCTCCATGTGCACAAACAATTTTGAGTTAAGGAAAAAAAGCACATTGAACAGTAGAATGTTGTCATTGATCTTGCTTCAAAACCTTGCTTTAGGTGAGTTCAAACCATTTAGTAATTGAAAATACCATTATAAGTTATCATAAATAGATGACTTGGCAAGGTGAGCATAGCATGGGAAATCTGTTTTTAAGAGAATGTAAAAAACTTGCATTAAAATAAAAGATGCACCTTGATAAGGTGGAACAGACTGACACACCACCACCCTCTCTAAAGAACTGTTTTCACATCTACTGTAGTCTGCAGGAATGTGGCCAGGAAAATACAGTGTCCTTTTACAAAAAACCCAAACCAACACAGCCAAGTATAATAGAGCTCCTAGGCCAAGAAGCCAAGGAATGAAATACCAGAAGTGCAAAGATGCAGGTGTGCAGTTATGGACACCTGCTTGAACTCTTGGTTCTCAGCCCAGGCAGACACTGATTCACCCCAGCTCAGTTATTAATGAGGGTGGAGCCAGGTTCTGCTGCTCACTTTGCTTTGGGGAAGATCATGTTTTGTCACCTCTGGGTTTACTACAGTAATTTTCCTTATGAAACTTTTTTAATCCTCTTTTTGCTGACTTGTTGCTTCTGCCAGCAGCACATTATCCCCTGTCACTTCGCTTGGATTGCATCCTGCACTGTAAAACTGGTGTTAAGGAGTGTGTGTTCTATGCTTGGGTACACCTCTGGTGGGGTAAAGCTGCTCCAGAACCACAGAAAATCTCAGAAAGAACAAGTAAATCTGTAAGAAGGGGATGTGTTTTAAAGTGCAGCTCATTATTAATCATCACCAAGCCCTGTGAGAATTTGGACATGCAGATATCATCATTAAACATAGAAATAAGTCAACTGAAATATGATGTTTTTCTAGGAATTTTGTTCTGTTGTTTTTCTTTTCTATATGTTGAACCAGGTCTAACCACTTAAGGCTTGAAGGATGCCTTAATTTCCTGGAACTGCCCATGTGATACAAAAAAGCCACAGTACTGGAGTGTGGGGGTTTATATAATTTCCTGGTTCACATGGCTGGTGTGCATTGCTTTGTTTCTGGTGCTTTTCCTTTTATTTATTTTTTTAAATTCAGGTATCCTTTCCTGCCCTGTGTGCAAAAAGACCTGCTTTGCAAGGGATGTAGTTGAGAATTTCTTCCTCAAGGACTTTCCAGTTGGTGATTCAGCTATGGCAAAGGTAAGTGAAAGCCACTAAGTTGTGGCTTGTTGAAACACTGCCAGATGAGCACTGAAAACAGAGCCAATCTCCTTTTGAACACCACAGATTCTCTGATAGTTTGCTTATGCAGCACTGTAATTACTTCATTACCAGAGATGGACACACTGCCTTCGTAGTAATTTTAGAACTTTAGTTGAAGAATGAGTTTTACTCCCTGTATTTTAAACAGTCCACTAAAAGTATTGACACTAATGTATCTGTGATAATTGACATATTAGGAAGGTACTGAATGCCTTGGATTCCTCATTGTCCTCTTAGCTCTCAACTCAAAGTGAACAACTGTGGAATTGTTAGGATTAGAAGGGATCTTTGGAGTAATCCTGTCCAACTCCCCACCAAGGCAGGGTCGCAGAGCAGTGACACAGGAGCACATCCAGGTGGGATTGAATGTCTCCAGAGAGGGAGACTCCATGATCTCCCTGGACAGTGCTCTGACACCCTCAGGGTAAAAATGTTGTTTCTCATGTTGAGATGGAACTTCCTGTGTTTCAGTTTTGCCCACTTTTGAGATATTCATAAGCATCTCAGCCTTCTCTCAACTAACCAGGCCCAGCTCCTGCAGCCTCTCCTCACTGGAGAGATGCTGCAGACTCCTCATCCCCTTTGTGGCCTCTGCTGGACCTCTCCAGTATCTCCTTCTCTCTCTAGAGCTGAGGAGAATTCTCTGGATGCGGCCTCTGGAGCTGAGCAGAGGGGATGATCCCCCCTCTCTACCTGCTAGCCACAGGAGCTGAGCCTTGACTAAATTGTTACACCAACATCGCCCATTAGGGCATGTGAGCAGCGACAATTTTCTGATTGTCTGTTTTAATGATGCAAAAGCCACATCATATTGCAGTTTCCCACTGGGGAATGGGTTCCAAGTATTGGATTCCAAGTATTGGATTACTACTTTTGCCTTGAATTGGCACTGTACAAAGGTGGATTTAACTTCAGTTAAATACCCAGTGAACAGGCAGGGCTATTCTCTCAGCTTTGTAGCTGCTTTGTTGGGGTGGAGAGGAGGAACAGAGAAAGTTGGGCATTGTTAAAGGGTAAAGAATGTGTAACCTAATCCACAGAGTGTTCTGGGGACATAAACATAATTAAGGCAAGCAAACTGTATTGACATCTTCAGGTGTAAATTTCTTGCAGAGTGCAACCTAAGGTGGTCTAAAACAAGAAGGGGTGTATTCACATGCACTCTCCAAAGAGAGGAAGAAAATTCAGAAGATACTGCCGAGTTTTTAAAATGCACTTATTAGACTGGGACTTCTTAGTTACTGTGACTTGCATAATTTACTTTTCAATGAGAATTTGTGTAAAAAGGAAATAAAATGAAAATGTGTGATGTCTTTAAAAGCATTAGATGATTTTTTCAAGCCATCCTTAAAAGAAGGTTTTTCTTCTCTGTAATCCCTCAGGAGTCCTAAGAGCAGTTCAGTAATGCAGATTTCTCATGGAGCCTAGGAGTACCCCAGAGCAACTTGTGAACCTCCACAGTTTTCAGCTTCCTTTTTATTAAATCAAATCCTGTAGCTTTGCTTGCTTTCTATCTTTAACCACGACCACCTCACTCCAAATGAAAGCCACAGTTTCACCACCAGTGACACCAAAAGGAGAAGCACCAGATCATCTGCCTGAGACACATCTGAGCTGCCATCACCTTCTTAATTTTCCTTCTGTGTTCAAGTGGGAGTCTGTCAAGGCTTGTAAGAAAGTGTTTGGAAGCAGCCAGGTGTCTCTCAGGGTGTGAGAGAGTGGAGCATGAACGATAGGATGTGCTACATGCCAGCAGCAGCAGTTTCAGAAATAAGCAATTCAGAGTCTCCTGCCCAAAAGCCCATTTCCACATCATAAATAGTGCAGCTCTGGGAACACTCTGCAGCTCAAAAGTGGTGTTAACACAGCACAGTGTCAATACAAATTCCAGTCAGACTGGCAGCTGAGCTGCTGCAGGTAAACCTGTGCTTAAGCAGGTCTGGTTGTGGCAGAGAAGGCACAGCATTCCTCAACTTTTTCCTGAGCTGGACCTAGGTGGGACATTTTAGACAAGTCACTTCTTTTCATATAACAATCTTTGTTCCCCACATTAAATATTCTTGCCTTTTGGTTTTATAAGTTTTATTAGGCTTTTTGGTTTAAATTATTGTATGTATGTTTTGAAAAACATTGCTGATAAGCAAATGGCTAAAATAGCATATTGGCTTGCACAAACAATTCCCTCTCTAGACAATTAAACACATTTAAAGCTTTGCTTTGTTGTCTCATTGTCAAGAGTTGCCCAATCTGAGAATGAATATTTAGTAACTCTTGAGTAATGGCTTGAGAAGATCTGTTGTGAAATGCCAGACTCCTGGAAAGAAATGATAAAATTTAAATTAATTTTAGCAAAACAAAAATTCTTCTTCCTGTGCTGAAGTGAGTCAGAGCTTGACTCACTTGTGTCACAGAATTTTGCTGGATATGGATGTTCCACTAAGTGTTAAAGCTGTGATTTAAAACCGAGACAACCAGCTAAGAACTGCAGTAATTATTCCTTCAGACTATTTCCTGAGCCACCATGAGGAGAAACCCTTCCCTTACACTCACCAGAACTTGGGCTGTGAGCTGGGCACAGGCTGCTGTATCCTTCTCTTCACGTTTCCCATCAAATACTTGGGATGCAAATATTTCAGCTGACAGCTGAAGATCAGCTGGTGCCCAGCAGAAAGGACCCCTTAGGAAGTGACTTTTGCTGTCTTTTCCTATTCGATTGAGCAGCCCCAAGTAGAAGCAATATTGAGGAGCCCTGTGTGTGTACACAGCTGTAGTAGATAGATTGTAATCTTGAGGGAAATGCTTCAGTTGAATCAAGTGGTGGTAAAGCCTTGCTTTTTATGCTTTGATAATAGTAAACTTACATCACTGTGCTCACTCTGCTCATGAGTACCTATTTGTGGCTGTGGTGAGCCAAAAACATTAATATTGGGAGTTTTGAAACAAGGTGTTTTATGTCTAAAGCAAATCCTTTTTATAAGAATTATCATTGTAGCTGTCTTGAAATTATTCTGGAGTTCATCCTGGACACCAAATGTTGAATTACCCACTTCATTTCTGTGCTGCTCTGTTCATTTCCCCCCAGTGACATATCCAGGCAGCACAGCCTGTAGAGCAAAGGGCATTCCCGAAATTGTTGAATCTATGGAGAGAATACTTAATTAAGGTTTCCAGGTCTTCTCATGTTCCTGTGCCTTGTGTTTCCAGTTCACCACATGTGAGATATCAAGATATAAACTGAGCTCATTTCTGGTCAACTCTTTAGAGGACAGGAATAAAGTTTTTCATTAGTAGTACGTGGGTGTCCCCATGTTGTTTTCTAGATTGTCTCACCTTTAGGAAGTTTTATGTGTTTTCCTGAATGTTACACAGTTACAACCAGACTCTTAAAATAACTTGAATTGCTTTAGTCTGAGGACAAAAATATCAAGCTCACCAACCTGAATCATAGTCTGTTAGGGGCAGCAGTTTGTACAGCTGATTTGTCATGTGTGTGTAATTGTGCTTTTTGTTCTTAGAGCTGCTCCCTGTGCAAAGGGAAGAGACCTGCCCACAGTCTCTGCACAAGATGCAACAAGTGGCTGTGCAGCTCATGCACAGAGGAGCACAGGCATGGCCAGGAACCTGGAGAGCACTTCCTGTCTTTATCCCTGAAAGGCTGCACAGGTACCGGGGCACACTGGGATTTTCTTTCTTCTTGTATCAGTTATTCAGCTGCAAAAGGAGCAGCTGCAGGCTCTGTGTGACTCAGAAGGAGATGCACATGTCAGTAAGAGATGAGGTGATTTTTCTCCAACTTTAGGGCCATTGCCACAATCAGCATTCCACTGATATTGGGAAAAAGTTAGGATACATGTGTTTGACAGATAGGATCTTCTCCATGTGCCTTTCCAATCTGTGGAGTATGGGTCAGGAGGGCTGCAACAGCAGCAGACCTTGCCCTTTCACTATTTCTGCCCCAATTTGGGGAATTTCATTGAGGAAACCACGACAAAGCAATTCCTGTGCATATGGACAAGGGGTGTGAGGGAGCCACAGGCAGCAGGAGGCTGTGATCACTACAGGATGTTCCTTTCAATTTGTGCTTGAGCAAGCACAAATTAAGCCCACTGGCAAATATGTCTAACCCCTATACAATGTTGATCTAGAGAAGGTATTACCATCTCTTATTATTAGTCATTATTTTCTTTACTATG
This sequence comes from Passer montanus, assembly GCF_014805655.1. Classification (NCBI taxonomy): domain Eukaryota; kingdom Metazoa; phylum Chordata; class Aves; order Passeriformes; family Passeridae; genus Passer; species Passer montanus. The sequence continues at coordinate 1,119,987 of NW_024366591.1, forward strand.
TGTCAGAAATCTGCTGCAGAATCTGCTAACCTAAGCTTATATAAGCAATTTTTAACTAAAAATAAGAATTTGTGCTACACACTTATTCTCCATAAGGAAGATGAAGGACAGAAAAAAAACCCAAACCACTGATTATTTTTATTTTCCTTCAGTTTTTTTTTTGTAGGAGACTTGACTTGCTGTAGATGGAATTTTTTGACTGGGTGGTCATATAAAACAGAGTTTGAGTCACTTGAGACAAAATATGCCATTGCCAAATAGAGTGTAAACAAAAGAAGTCCATAAGAATGGTAATAATAAAAACCACAAATTGCATTTAAATGGTTTTTGGGTCTTTTCTAGCAAATAATGGAAACTGAAGTCCCCCAGTTTCCCCTCAAATGTCCTGATTGGATGGACTGTATGTTTTTCTTCTAGAGTTGATAACAAGATAAGGACTGTGGTTTTGAGGCTCCAACTGTTTATAGTTTCATGTCACTTTAGCCAAGAATAACATCTCATATTGTTGACAAATAGTGGTAAGAAATTATATGTGTGGCTTAGCTGTGGGTCTGTGTGTGCTATATAAATAAAACGATGCAGACACATAAAAACATGAGGAAGAATTTTAGTTTAGTACTAAATTCCCTGTGATGAACAAGGAGCTTGGTAGTTCATCTACAGATCAGTTAATATAGAAGTTATTTGGAATGTAATTTGTGCTTTTGTATTATCTTTATTATTATTAATGTATGTTTTATCTATTCATGACAGATATGCCTTCAGAACAGTTCAAAGAAAGCAAATATTGGGATATACTAGAACTCAGATTGTTTTTTGTTTTTTTTCCTTCTGGAAACAAACACACAGCATTGTCAGTCAGGAAGGATTTAATGTGTTTGGTGTAGGGTGTTCTGAAAAAAGCACCCTCTTTGTAAGCTCTTGAAATTATTAAGAGGTCTTGCACTTTTAAACTGTTTTATCTTTTGCCATTTACCTTGTAAGGGCCAGACCTTCTTCTGGCAGTTTTAGATTCCTTGGCTCAGAAATGAAGTAGCAAAACACACTCATCACACACATGAAATCCTTCTTATTTCTATTAATTTAATAAACTATTTCTTGAGCTTTTCTTGAGAGGAGTCTGAGTCATTGAGACTTATGGAAGTGGAGGAAGAACTCTAATAGCTGAGATTGCTTTCCCAAAATTGACATCAACTGATCAGAGGAGCAGAGATTTAAAACTTTCTGTTAATTATTCAAGAGATCCACCTGAGATAAAGAAAATATAGGCTGTAGAAAATGTTGACTCAAATGATGAATTATCAGAGTTTAGGGCAGCTGAGCTTTCTTTGCTCACCAAGGGAGGTTTTTAAGAAGCTAAAATGGGTATTGTGGTTAGGTATTTGCTTCTAGAAAAAAAAAAAAAACAAAAAAAAAACAAAAAACCAAGGTTGTGCACTTGTTTAGTACCTGATTTCTAAGTATTAAACTTATTTCAAAACAGAAAAGTGTTGCTCTGAGTAAAAAGTAGGTCAAGAATACCATGGCTCAGTGGCAGTTCTCACTGATATGTCAATTGATTCAGGGGATTACTGGTGGCAGAGGCTGTGGGTCTGTGTTGCAATTAGATAATACTGATTTTATTCTTAGTTTGCACTTGAAATCTGCTTGTCTCTAAAATCTGACATGGTATTAAAATACCCCAATGAATTCTCTGGGATGACTGCAATCACCCAAAGGCTCAAGAACCCTTCAGAGAGAGAAAAAGGGGGAAATCATTATATAGGATTGTAACTTCATCATATTAACTACATGGGCCTTAAAGACCACATCTCATTATCAGTTTGAGTTTAATATAGAAAACTTGATCTTCAGTTTACTGAAAAACAGTTTGTATGCTGTGCAGATACTGAACACTTTGGAAGGCTTTTCCAGCCCATAAACCTTCAGAAAGTTTTATGATCTTTTTTTTTTTCCTTTTAAGATCTAAAATCTGATCACATAGGGGATGATCTTTCTTTGACATCCTCCTTGGGTATGTACTGGTTGTACCACCTTGTTGTGTGCTTGTCAGCTGCAGGTTTTAATAAAAAGTACATATTTGCAATGTAATCAGAAAAAAAATTGCTGTCAAGGTGAATTCATTTTGATCCTTTCTAGTAGAAAATATTGGAGTCGGTTAAAAAACTAATCTAATTTCCTCCTTTATTAATGCTATCTATTAGCATTTGATTCAATAATGGCATAAACCAATAAGCTTCCCTGAAGAATAAAGCAGGGTACTGCAGTAAATAATTTATAGCAATGTAAGCTATGTAAGGCTGTTACATGACGTCTTGGCCTAATCTGTCACAAATTATCTTCTTGCACATTGTTAAGAGGGTGGAACGAAAGTCAATTGAACTGATGGAAATAAATCAAGCTCCTCAGAAATATTTAGAGGAGATAGCAATCTAAAAGCTGGGCCATTTGACATATATTTTTTAGAGAGTCGCATGGGTTTTCTCCATATTTGCATTGTCATGGTTAGCCATGAGATTTTCTTAGCCTTTGTACTTCTCTGTTGTGAATTTTACAATTTGAAAATGAAGTGGCTGAGCCAGTATAGCTTGCTGCCCTCTGTGGGTCTGTGTAACTACAATAGTTATCACTTCTGAATCTATAAAAGGCTTCATTTTGCTACAGGATGAGCAACAACCTGCCCCAGGTTGTTTTTTTTTAAAAATGTACTGATAAGTAAGAAGTTTGGTGTCGGAAAATGGAAATATTTCCTCTTATTTCATGTGAGCCGATAATGATGTACAAATTATTGATGCCTTTATATAATTTAATTTTTTTATCAATGTGTGTTATCTAAGAATGCTTGCTTTGTTTAATTTCTCACGTGTTGGTAAAGAGTAATGGGGCAATGTCTTTGTTGAAGTACCGTGAGGAAGCAATCAAGCTTTTCTTTGGTGGTAGAGGGTTGGCTTTGCCATGGTTTATCTTTGTCTTTTTCTGGCATCTTTTGTAGACAGTGTTCCTTCTTTATAAAACAATTCTACCATTCAGGAAAAAGGCAAGAATAGATTGGAAGCATTATTTCTGCATGCTTTGCGTACCTGCTGTCCATTCTTACTCTTTATCACATTACTCTTTAGAAAATCCTTTAAAGAAGAGATTTTAGGGTCCAATATGAGCTCCAGATACTGAAGTTTATGAACTGCCTTGCAACAAACACAAATTTGGAAAACAATTGCTCGTGTGACTTTTTAAGAGCAAAGGATTTCCTTGCTTCTGCTGTGACTGCAAGTTTATTTAATATATTTGCTAATCTACGTTTTACAATAATTTTGTTGAGTGGTTTACTAGACCAGGGCATTTAAAGTTATGAGGCAGGTGCTCCAAATCATGATACTTTAAACTCAGGAGAGTTTAAAGGATTTGTTTTGATGGCTTGCTCCTGGTGTGCTCAGTTTGTAGGATGTGTAAGGAAGAAATGCAAGCAAACCCAGCCTCAGATAATCAGATAGTTCCAGGTTCTGTGCCTTAAAAAAAGGCATCGAGACTTGACATGGACCTGTGAGGTTGGCTACTCTTTTTCTGAGCTCTCCTTGTGGATGACAGCCTTGCTTTGCATTCCTCAGCAGCTGAAGATGAAGCAAGGGAGTTTTCCTTGTTCTGTCCAGCGCACCAAGAGGCACTGAAGGTGTTTTGTGAGACCTGTGACACCCTCACCTGCCGCAGCTGCCTCCTGTCAGAGCACAAGGAGCACAGGTACCTCTCTGCCCCTGGGGCTCACCAGCCCTGAGCACCTTCCACCTGTGCCCTTTCCCTCTTTCCCCCTGTGCTTGCCAGCTGGAGCTGCAGGCTAGAGAGGATTTAAAAGCCACAGCAAGCTCAGCTCAGTTGTCTCATAGGTGCTTCAACACACATCTCACTGCCCTGGCAGAAGCCCTCCCTGCTCTCACCTGTTTCTATGAAAACCATGGTGTGACAGTTTCCCCTTCTTTCACAGGTTCAGGCATCTTGAAGAAGCGCTGCAAAATCAGAGAATTATCCTGGAGAATGTCATAACTAAGGTGGAGGAGAAAAAAAATGGGATTCAAGTTTCGGCTAAACAGATTGAAGACAGGTAATTGCTATGCTTTCTTTTTTTTCCACGGAAGTAGGTGATCTGTAAAAATAATATTTTAACTAAATGTAGGTTAATGGAATTAAACACAGCTTCTATTTTTTTTTTTCTTGGAGGGTAGAAAGAATAGGAAGATCAAAAATATCAAATTTATGTTTAAGTGGTACTGACAAGTCATGGCATTCTAATATATTATTCCATACTCTTTGTAAGGCACGTGACAGCTGACTTCAGAGTTAAGCTTTCTTTGTATAATCTGTTTCTAAGCTATAATTTGACAATATTACAACTGAAGATAATTTTTAAGATGCCTTATTTCTTCAAGAAACCTCAAAACAACGTGCAATTTCAGTGAAGATGAACATAAAAATGAAAATATTTAATTATTTGAACTGGATTTCAGCTACTGATTAGGCGTTCAGTAGCTGTTGGATCTCTCTTCTGCATTAATAAAATAATTTCAAGGGTTCTATCTGAACACATCTATTTATACTGTTTATAATCTAGAATAAACTGGAAGTTTTGGATATATTATGTATATATTTGTTGAAAAAGAGCTAAAGGCTGTTCTTGGCAGGATGTTTGAGTGAATCCACCAGCATTAGCATGTCAAATTCAGAGCGGGGTGGTGAGGCTTCAGAGAAGTGAGGGAGAACTGATGGGAAATGATACAACTTTCACTGCAGTTCTGCCAGTAGACAGAGCAGTTCTTGTAGCAAATAACAGCTGAGCAGTGAATAAATGACACATCAGGGATATGTACCTCTTACCCATAGGTTGCTTGAAGTAAAACATCTGTACAAGAAGGTGGAAAACCAAATAAAAATGGCCAAGATGGTTCTGATGAATGAAATCGATAAACGAACAAATATCCTCCTTGAACAACTGGAAGTAAGTAAGGCTAGTTTCATTTGATACCTTGGGAAATCAAACTAAATTAAATTTAATCCCAGTGCCAGTGGAAAGAATATAGACTGTGGGAGCAATTGTCCCATTCCTTATATTTTCTAATATTTGGGTTTTTTTCTTCAGACTTCGATGTGGAATCAATGGTTGACAAAGATTCAGGGCAAACTGGCAAAATGTTTCCTTATCATGAGTGAACCACAGTTTCCAATGCATTTACAGAGAATATGTGTGCACCTTTTGAGTACTTAGAAAACAAACCAGGTTCTGATTTTAATGTTTACTTTGTAGGCACCCACTAGCAGCACAATTAATCCTCTGTTTCAGAAATGATTCTTTGGTCTAATTTCTGTAACAGAACTTTTGAGTTTTGACTCTTCAGTTTTTGGATGTCCAGTTGAAGTATATGAGATTTTATTTTGAAATGTGCTGATGAGAAAAATTGCTGATCAGAATTTCCAGATGAGAAAGTGGCCCGGATGTAAATTTGATCCAACTTCTGCAGCTTTCTTGGGGGTTGTGTTATTCTGTCAAACCAAGGCCAGAATGATGCAGATTTTTTGCTCCTGGAGAAGTCATTGCTCTTCCTGAACTCAGACTCATCTTCTGAGTTGGGTTTGCTTCCTTTCTGTGATGGGTGGTTTAAAGAGATTGTGAAGAACAGTATTGCTGCAAATACTGCTCAGTGTAGTGCCAGTGATTGCATCTGTTATGTGTGTCTGAAGAATGACAGCCCTTTTCTGCTGATTGATGTCATTAACAGAAAATCACCAGTGAGAGGAAGCAGAGGCTGGAGCAGCAGCTGCAAGGAGTTGTGGTTTTGGGCAGACAGGTAGAACATGTCCAGAACTTCATCAGCTGGGCTGTGTGTAGTAAAAAAACCATCCCATTTCTCTTCAGTAAGGAACTGGTAAGAGCAATTGTGGGAACTGTTTTAAGGGTTTGATGTTGATCAAATGAAACATTTGTCACCATCTTAGAACTGTGAATAAAATCATTGTCCTTTAATGTGTCACCAGATTGTGTTTCAGATCCAGCGCTTGCTGGAGACAAACTGTAACACAGACACGGGCCCTCCTCTGAAGATCAGGTTTGCTTGGGATCCCTCCTACTGGACTAAGCAACTCTCCAATCTGGGTAAGAAAATTATAGTAGGCAAATTCCCAAAGCTAGGCTAGACAGATGCAGGCAATACAGTGCCTCCCCTAAAGGGCTCTCCTTTTTTGTTTTGACATCCAGTTTTGAAGCTCTTGCTGTGTTCCGAAGAAAAGCAAGTGTGGCTGAACTTTCCCGTTTTTCTCTCCATTTATATCTGCTCCCCAAAAGACCATTGAGATATCTGGTGCTTTCATTCTCTTAGTGGCCAAATAAGCTGAGCACTGTTGAGACACTTGGAATTGATAGGCACAAAGATGGCTTTAAGACACGTCTGTACAATAATTACAGTGTTACCTATATAGCAGATGTCCATACTGTGACTTTATTTCCCAGCAGACACAGATTTTCCCAGCTGCAATGGGTTTTTACTGTAAATTCAGCTCAGTGGGCTGATCACTGACCTAAAAGACCAGTTCTCTTCCATTTTAAGGTAATAAAATGTAAAAGGGGTAAAACACTATCAAAAGTGTTTTAAAAAGAGGGATTTAAAAATCTTGATGGACAAGATCATTTCATAGGTCACTTCTATTTCCAGCTTTTATGAGTCTCACCTTCATAGCATTAATCACTTTGATTTTTGTCACTTGCCCCCTGGAAGCTGTCTTTCGTACCTGTGCTTATGGATGAGAAGATAAACTCATACTTCTGTAAAAATGAAAGTATAAGCCGTATCCATCAGTTAAGATAAAATAAGGTCAATGTTTCAAAGTGTTTGCTGGGTAATTTAACTGTGAGTTCAACTGACATCAGTGGGAGTTTGGTGTGAATTGAAATACTAGATAAATATTGAAAAAATTATCTTTAATGGTTGTTGGCAGACTGTTTGGATAGGCTATTGGAATATCTCTTACATTTGAAATGTGGATGGTGGCCATTTCCCTGTGTATAATTTTTATTGTATACATTTGTCAAGACTGCGGGAGGACGGGAGTACAAGGCAGGAGTAAATTTGCTGGTTTTTTTCCAGGGGGTTTCACAATGGAAGGTGGACACTTATCTCACCCAGACGTGCTACTCTGTGGAAATATTCAAGGGTTACAACCCTCTCTGTACCACGGGCACCCCTCCCCATCCTCCCAGCTGGAGAGCAGCCAGCCCCACCAGTTCCCACCTGCACTCCAGTGCTCTGCACCCCTCTGCTGCTCCCACTGCCTCAGCATTCCTCACCCAAGCAAAGCCCAGCCTTCTTACCAAGACACGAGCCACCACAAGAGCTTCCAGCAGCCTCCTGCGCTTCATCAGCAGCACTTCCCCCTGCAGTACAGCCTGCAGGACAGGGAGCCTTTGCGGGGTGCCTCCCAGCCCGTGAAGCTCCTGCAGGCTGGGCTGGAGCAGCAGCCGCTCTCGGAGCTGGAGAACATGTCCGGGAGGGTGGCAAAGCCCTTCCCACCCCAGCAGCTGCAGCAGAGCTGTGCTGGTGTGCCCCATGAGGCTCAGCAGGCCCCCACGAGCCACCCCCAGGCTTCTCTGCAGACATCAGCTGTGGGAGTGCAGCTGGGCCACGTCCAGAAGATAAAATCCAGCCACGTGCTGCAGCCGCCCCCGCAGCAGCAGCAGCAGCCACTGGCGTCCCCCCAGCCAGGGCAGGATGACAGCACACACAAGCAGGTCATCCAGCAGAGCCTGGACATCATGCAGCACCAGCTGGAGCTGGAGGAGATGAAAAAGGACCTGGAGCTTCTCCTGCAGGCCCAGGGGCACTCCAGCTTGCAGGTGAACCAAGCCAAGCCACCTCAGCACGTTCAGCAGACTATAGTTGGTCAGATCAACTACATAGTGAGGCAGCCAGCCCCAGCACAGCAACAAGTCCAAGATGAAGCACGGGTATGTTCTCAAAGTAATTTCCTACTGCATTTAGTCAGTGTAAGCTCAGAAATTTGACATACCTTTGAGATTTCATGTGTTTCTCTGAAGGAATTTTCTATGTATGCAGCAGAGAGGCTTCATGCCTCATGCAGATTGGGCCAAAATTTTCTGTAAGTTTTTCTTTTTTTTTTCCAAAATTTTTCTGCATAACCACCCTAGATCCCCAAAGACTTGAATCTCTCAATAGACAAGGTGAGCAGCAATGTGGGAGAATAAAAGCACCATCACTCCTCCTTTGTAAACAAGTGACTGGAGGATTGCAGTAATTTCACTCTGCATTTCAACTCCCTTTTTTATTGGCAGCATTAAGCCCCGAGTCCTTAAAAAGCATTAAATTCTGAATTATTATTGAAGAGAGTGAAGACCATTTCTTGGTCTGAGGGTTATTTCCCATTCTCTTGCTGCTGCATCATGTCATTTAAGATTATCATCATTGTCCCCACATGCTGTTGTGCTACAGTTTTGCAGGGCCAATCTCTTCCCTTTCCCACTGTTAGTAAGGAGCCTGCTTTTGAAAGGAGGACAGTCCTTGGTGGTGAGCATCCAAACTGCAAGGCAGGTCAGCTGCAGAATAAAGTGGCTTGGAAAGTAATTTAAAATGGTGGAAAGGTGGCTCAGACTTGCCATTGTGTAAATTCTGTGGAGTTGCCACCTTGAATAGTTCTCAAAGTGTAGATTACCTGCAAGGGCAGACTGCAGCCTTTTGGTGTAGCTGTACATTTCAGCAGCTTTATTTAGTTTTGTTTTTTTAAGAATTCATTAATATTTGAGAGAGAACTTTCTCCATTTATCTCTCTGCTTAAGGTTGCCTTGAAGACCTCTGTTTTTGAGTATTTTTGGGCTTTTCATAATGTGTATACTGTGCATTTGTGCACTTTTGTTACTGTTTTTCTTTCTGAAATGTTGAAAAGACGAATCCTTGTTTCTCATTTGTAGATCTGTGAGAACTCTACAGAAGCTGATGCCCAGAAGCCTGTCATTCCTCTCGACAAGAGTGACAGTCCCTCCCTGTCACAATCATTAGAAGAAGAACCCAGTGGCAGGAGCCACTCCCCTGAGAGCACACTGCAGCAATCAACTTTCCATCCAGTGAGAAAGGTATAAAGAACTTCTTAAAAAAAAAGTGAAGGGAAAACATGATTTGATAATATTGAATGTGGCATTGGAGTTTGCAATCAGGTGGAAAAAATTAAAATGCAGTAAAAGTCAGCCAAGTGGCTTGTAAGTTTTGGAAGACAGTCACAGCCCTAACTGCGTGTGCATCTCCCAGTAAGGTGTCAGGATAAGCAGCTCTTCTAGAGGCTGGTAGTGTTTAGGTCTGACTGGAATGATTGTTAGACATGAACTGGCAAATAAATAGATGCTCTGTTTCTTCACTGCTTTAATTTTGCCTAGTGTCTGTGTTTAGGGATTTAATTACTAGGACTCGCTAACTACTGTACTAGAAGCAGTTAATTTGAAAAATAATAAATAAAGCAGGAGTCAGATGTGCTGATGAAATCAGGCCTGAGAAGCAGTCTTCAAAATAATTGCCCCAGAAACACCACTAATTACTGCTGGAGGTGGGATACCTGAAATTCTGTTATACTACTTCTCATTGTTCATGTATAAGTAGACAAATCACAATTTCTGTATATATAGAATATTTGAGTGTACAATACAGCCAGGCTTTGGTCTTCCCACCTACTGTGAGGCTCTGACCATTGAAGAAGCAGCATGAATATGACCATGAAGGCCAATAGTTATCAATAGATCTTTGCTGGCTCTGGATATCACCTGTGCTTTTGAAGCAGAGAATCTGCCTTTTACTTCTCTGTACACTTTGTTGAAAACACTCCAAGCAACACATCATATTCTGCTTTTTCATATGTATTTGTTACTTCAGTGCATGACTCATTTTGTGTACCATGTAAAAGACTTTCATAGCTTTTTTCCCTTGGAATTTGTCTGTGGCATATGGTGGGACTACTTGTCTTTCCTTTCTATCCTCAAAAAGCAAGTTATTTTTTCCTTCTTTTGTATGTGGTTTTGTTGATGCAACATATTTATGATGCAATACCCATCCAGAGAATTGTTGGAGATCCCTTTGGGAGCTGCAGAGATGTGAGCCTGGAAGCAGAGTGCAAATCAGATTTGAAAGCCACAAAGAAATCTGTTTTATGGACCTGTAATGGAAGGTTATTCCCAACAGCTTAAGTAAGAGGAAAGAAAATGGACGCAGAGGTGCAAGAGAGAGAGACTAGTGCAGTCTGATGGGAAAAGCAGGAGTAATAAAGGAGAAAAGGCAGATTTGTTGCTGTAGAAGCTGAGAAGGTGGCAAAAGGAGGATACCTCTAGGGAAAAGAAAAAAGGAATTTTTTTTCTGATGGTGCTGAGAAATGATGCTCTTGTGCAGAAAGCACTGGAGTGTCTGGTTTTTTGAGGTGAGTGGTACCTCTTCAAGAAGGGAGAATGTTCAACAGCTACAGAACCCCATCTGTGCTTGTATTGCTCTCTTCTAAAGAGCTGTTTGGAATGAAGACATCTGGGTGGGTGAAGATACTGACAGCTCTGGCAATGGCAAATTAGAAATGATGAAGGGAAAAAGCACAGCAAGTAAACCCTTGAAATATCTTCTTCATGAATGCTCATTAAAGGTGACTGAGTGCTTTTGCTTTACAATTGGATTAAATCCAAGTTTAAATGGGAGTTTGGTTCCTGTTTAAGAACAAGGGAATGTGTCTGTTCATTCTCATCTGGTTCACCTGATTAAATCTTTCACACTCATCTCCAGACAACAATTTCTGCATAGGTATTTGTGCTCTCACATGGGCTACATTCAGAACATTTCATCTCTCTCAAGATCATCTTGGAAGACATGGAGAATATCCTTTCACACTCATCTCCTGACAACAATTTCTGCATAGGTATTTGTCTGTGTGCTCTCACATGGGCTACATTCAGAACATTTCATCTCTCTCAAGATCATCTTGGAAGACATGGAGAAAGTGAATGTGGACAAATCTGAAATACTTGAAAAATATGGTGGAGAAAATAGCTAGATAAACCTGCTGCCTGAGGAAGAACTGTTCTGTCTTTTGGAGAAAAATTGCTGTTGGACTTCTTGGCCTTGTGGTGTATTTTCTGCTGAACTCTGGCAGCCCTCAGCTAGGAACACAATTCCTAGTGGAGTACAGAATTCCCTGTCTGCTGAGATTGTTTCATTAAAGAGAAAGCAGCGTGCACCTGAATTAACTGTTTAGTGATGTGGTTGCCAAGATCTATCCAAAAAGGTCAGAAATAAAAGCTTTCTTTAGCTCAGTGTTTCCTTTATTTTGGAGTGGGGCAAGCCTTGATTGCTCAGGAAATTATTAAGCTTCTGTGCATTAATTTTGAAATGTGTTTATGGTACATGTTTGATATTATTTACTGATAACTAGATGATTTGTCTGCATACAGAATTATATTTATTTGTAAAGCAGTACAGAGAAGATACTCTTAATAACTCATGATCAAAACAGTTTGGGATAGTTTTCATCTGTTTTGCTCATTTTGGAACATTAATGGTGATATTTTGTCAGTCTTTCTGTCTTCCTGTATATTCCTCTAACTATTTTTCTGTGAATTAATTTTTTTTTTGTGTGGAATAAATGTTTCTATGCTTAACTTACATCAAATAATCTAAGTGCTGCACTTTGCATAATTCTGGGCTTGATTAGCGCCTTTTTAAGAATGCCACGCTAGGAATGAAAGCTTTCTGTTGATGTGGAAAATGAATATATTTTCTTATTTCTGTGTCAGAATACTTCACTCAGATAGCCAGGACTCTGGTTTGGGTTGTGGAGTTGTTCTGTATCCATGCCTATCATATACCCAACCTCTCCAGTAAGAATGCCAGCAAGACAGAGAACAAATTTCTGAATAACTTCTGTGTTACCTGCACTGCATTTCCAATTGTGCCAAACTCTAGCAAACAGGTTTTACACAAGCTGTGGGATTGGTAATTTGCAGTGTGAAGGAATGAGTACTCAATTAGTTTTAGCAGTTTTGTGGAAAGGGTTACCAACCTCCTGCAACAATATGATTTTGCTGCTTTTACATAGCATGATATCAAGTTATTAATTTGTGCACAGGACTAGAGAGGTCACCTATTCTGGAATAAAGGTAAGAATAATAAGATATTTTGGGCCTAATTGTGTTTTCAGGAGTAATAACAGGAATGCAGTCTCTTTTGTTTGCATGTACCTAATTGTCATTTCTGTCTGTGATGAGCAAGAGGTCTATAGGCTGCATCTAGCATTTGAAGAAATGCCATGATTACTGTACATCTAGAGCACAAATTTGTAATCTGAGCCTCAGGCACCACTGCAACAGCCATTGGTGTTGATGTAGGGCTGGACATCTCTCTTCCTCACATTCCATAATGTGCACCCCCTTCTGTACTTTGGAGCAAGACCCTTACCTCTGTTAGTTCATCTTCTGCTTAAAGTGGATCTCTGGATATGTTGTGCACTGCCTTAGTGAGTTATCACTGAGCAGCTGCACCTGATCCTATATAAATATAGTCAAAAGCAGATCCTTAGGGAAGGCCATCAGAAACAAATATAAACTGGTAGTCCACTGTCCGAGGTTCTGAAAGCCAGCACTTCAAAGATTTTCTAACCTGGAGGTTGTACCCAGACAATTGTGGTTTAGGGCTCTTCATAGACCCCCTGCCTGTGATTTTGTCTAATTTACTATTTTGAGTCCATTTTAATACGAGTGCAGAATACTCCTCAGCATTGTACTCCAACCAAGTTTTGCATTGCATGGGAAGTTCCTCTGTTTGCTTACCTTTCAGTCTCTTGTCTGATAGTTTAGATACCTTCTAGTTTTTGTGTTAGGAAAAACAGTGAATAATCACTCTGTATTCACCCCATTCATAATATCTGTATTTTATACGTATACATTGAATTTATTCTTGAAAGTTTATTTTTGAAGCTTAAAAGGGACTGTTTGTCTCTCTAGAGTTGCGTGAAAGCCATTCTGTACTTTGGTGTGTTTGACCATTTTCCCCATACTTTGTGGTTTTAATAAATAGCTTTTGAGGCAGGGTAACCAAGGTTGGTAAAGAAAGTGTAAACATGTGGAAATGGTGTGTAGTGCATTATATTTGTTGTATTCTTTTTGATTCACAAGTTCCAGCTTCTTAGTTCAAGAGCTCTGTTTGTCTCAAGCACCATAAAGTACCTGAAATGGGGAAATCCTAGGAAATATTCCATGCTATCCCTGGTGCATTCTTCAGAGCACTCTGAGAGGCTTCTCTTTTATTCCAAGTATATGCTGTGGTAGCATTTCCTGGAAGACAAATATGGTGACAGTTCATGGTGGAACTTCTCTTTTTTTCATGAAAAACTCATTAAATTTGTGCAAAGGGGGCTGGAGGACAGAGCACAGATTTTATTTGATGGTATTGTTGCATAGAGCATGTTGTGATTACTTAGTTACTGAAAGTAATAATTAATATCCAACCCTAGAACTTCAAATCTGAGCATGGAACCAAAATGGATTTCTTGCTGCTATTTCCCCCCCCTTAATTACTATTAATTCTAGAGGAATTAGTGATGAAGGAAAGAAGAGCCTGGAGTTTGGGGTACTGTAAATTTCTCAAGTAACAGAGTATGTTTTTTACTTTGCAGAATTGAACTGCTCACGGCACAAATGCCTTCATGCTTAATGCAATTAGGTACATTTCCCAGAATGTTAATTTTACAAAACCCTTTTCCTTTGACCTGAAAAAAAAGAAGATAAATAAAACATGATGCTGCTTGCTCCATGCAATCTCTTCCTCCTTCCGCTCTAAGCCCGCTCCAGTTTATTCAGACAAATTGCTAAGGAAGATTTGGATTCTTTATTTCTCGTGAAAGCGGAAAGGAAATCCTTCGGATTCTGTTCTGAAACTGGGAATGGGAAGCATGTGCAGCCCGTGCTGTCAGTGCTGCTGTGTTAAGCAACTGGATTGGAGTAGTACATTTGTTTAACCTTCCAGCATAATGAGCTGCCAGGGGGATTGCTCCACTTAATAGCAGCCGTTCATTACTCTGCATCCATTTGCAGCGTGGTGTTTCTCCCATAGCAAAGAGAATTGGCGGTTCCCAGTTTTAGCTTCCTTTATCAGTGACACTTAATGTCAACAGCCCCGAGGCTTTGCCAAAACAATCCTAACAAATCCTAATCCCACTGTTTCAAGGTAAGTATTCGCTTCTCAGAATTCTTCTGTATTGGTGCTGCATGTTTGCACTGGACCTTTTTGGAATGTAACAGTGATCAAAGCAATATTTGAACTGAAGCATATGTTTATTTTTTGTTGTCTGCAGGCACTTTGCATGTTCTTTCTTCTTACTTTTCACTACCATAGCTAAGAAAATTGTAGTAGGAGGCATTTTGGGGTGGTGATGCTGCTGCCATTATATTATAAGGATCATCAGACCAAAATTAATTATGAGACAATGAGAATTCCATTTATAGTGACACAGATGTTGTTCAGTGTTCCAGACTGTACATTAAAATGTCAAAAAGTTCAAAATTAACTAACAGCTGAAGCCACCCTCTGCCCAAGAGCATAATTAATGCTTGTTGTTGTTCAAATGTTGCAATGTAAAAGCAATAGAGCTTTTTATAAAACAGATAAATCCTTTAAAGGCGTCCCATTTGCAAAATCTAGCTGAACTGTCAAGGGAAAAGAGAATTTTTTGCTAATGGCAAAAGAAATGATTATTTTAGGGAGTGAATTAATAGTCTATTAATGAGCCTTGTTCCCAGTGCATTGTTCACTTCACACTTGACAGCAGCTCCATGGATCAGGATGGAATGTGTCTGTTCTTAACTGTGAGTTTTAATATTTTGCACTGAAAGATCATAATGTTGCTTCATCATTAAAATAACCACAAAATTAACTTTTGCCCCAAGGGAAAGACAGATGGCAGTTTGATGGCCTCATTATTCTTTTTAACAAGAGTAAGGTTTTACATTGGCTTATATAATCTAAAAAGATCTCTGAAGAAACTGATGCTAGCTAGAAGAGTAAAAAGGACATAGCCACACCATGCAACTGAATTTCACCTTTCTGAAAATCTTATGTGTGTCTCCATTTTTTTTTTTTCCTTCAGTAGGAGTCATCCCAGTGACTGCTCCCAGTAAGTAAAGTTGTCTCACTGGAGCCAGGAGTAAACCTGAATTGCCTCAGGAGGGGGAACATTTCAGCTGAGCTGCACACAGAGGGCCAGGTGTCACTACAGGAGATGGTGGCACGTGCTTGTAAATGAGTCAAGGAAGGTGTGGAGGAGCTGAAAGGCCAGGAGGTCTCCAGTTAATTGGGAGCAAATTTGGGTGGTGTGCCTTCCATGTGTATACCTCAGCATGGCCATTCCCAATGGAGGACAGCTGTAGGGTACTTCCTATGGACTCGAATTTGTGGATGCTCCATGCTGTGGAGAACATGACTAAATAAATATTTAGCTACCTCACAGGGGCTTAATTAATGCTCACAGCAGACTTTGAAATAAGGGGAAAAGGCAAGGGCTGATTACAGTTCATCTTCAGCTTGAACATGAATTCTGCTTGTTTGTTTTAGTTTTTTGTGAGTGGTATGGGAACAATTCACGTGTTAATTTTGTCATCTTAAAAAGATCTTGTGATAAAGTGAGTGATGGAATGAAGGAGAATCTGTACTTAGTAGGTCCCATTTGTCACTGTAATTGCAGGAACCTGTTTCAAGCAAATAGGGGTGGAAAATAAACATTTTTGATCTTTGTGGACTTTAGGATGTGTGGCCTTGAAAAGTGGATTCCTTGCTGACCTTGTGGAGATAACTTTGGTTTGAAATCTCATCATTCTTAGGAATGCTCTATCAGACAGACTATATTGCAAGCTTGGGCCTCCTCTGGTGCATTTCCTTATTGGCTGTGGTCTAATTTTCTGCTCAAATGTAAGGTGGGAAAAACATGTGTGACTTGTTCCAGCTGCTTCCAAAAAGTTGTGACAGCTCAAAGAACTTAGATTTGGGGGTGTCTGTTGGACTCAATAGGGGGAGAGTGGCCAATTCCCGTTGGCTGTAGGAACCCAGTGTTCCTTGGGGTGCCTTCTGCATGGAGGGACAGTTTAGAGCAGGCTCACTGCAGCTTTGTGTGGTGGAATGGCACAGACCTCTGCTGGCTCTGCAAAGAACTGACCTCTTTCTCAAGTGCAGGTGTATTTTGTCTCATCAGATTAAGTGGTCACTCTTCAGGCAAAGCTCCCATCATAGCATCTATTGCAAATTGACAAAAAGGAAATTAAATTGCATCCATTGTTGGGTGGGAATTAGGGTCTGTGGGGAGTGTTGTCTTGGCACAGAGCTGCTGTGCATTGCAAGCAGAGGAATTCAAGCCTGGCAGGAGGTAGGATTTACACAGACACATCTGACAGCTCAGGCTAGGCTGCAGTCTTCACCACTGTGGGGTTGAGATGGACAAAATTATCAAAATCCCAAATGGAGTGTGTGTTGAGAAAAATACTAATTAAATTTAGGAAATGGATCCTATCTCAGATTCACTTCTGAGTCACAGGCCTCTAGTGGAGAAATAAGTACAACCATAAATTTAAACTCTAATTCAGATGCAATGGACATGTTTCTATTGGCTTGATTTATATTAAAATGAGTGCTACTACTGTATTGCAAATGAAGGATATAAAAGGGATATGGTCAGTCAATGTAAAGGGTGAAACACCAATGCACTATGATGAAATCAAGGGAAAGTTGTGTATTCAAGTGACACAGATCACTTCCTAAAATTGCTTCTGTTTGCTTCACATGGATGCTAGAAGGGTCTTGTTTCCAATGCAGTCCCACATTCCAGGGTGTGAGGCAGCTTAAGAAAGTCACCTAGATGAGTGGGGGTGCTTTGGTTCGTGCAACAGTGTCTCTGTGGGTTTGGTAGTGAAAAATCATGAGACAGTAAAAATTTCATGTTGATGCTTTGGTAAATATTCCTTTTCTTTGGAAACTGGACATGTTTCCTCATTAGTACATGTAGGATATTTCTGCATTTAATCTATGTTACTTAAAGGGGAAGTGCTTCAGGTTTTGATGGGACCGACTCAGCTATCATAGAAAGATTTCACCATCATTAACAGGAAAAAATAACTTCATGTTCTGAAGTCAGAGTTAAATCTTATTTCTTCTGAATCTTCTTTCTGAATGATCTGATGTTCTTTTAATAAAATGACAAAATTTCTGATTTGAATCTTATTTCTTCTGGGAAAATTTTATGGAAAATGATTTGGTTTATGCCAAGGATTAATTTGGTACACTGTTCTATGTAGATTTCCCAATCGTTGTAGGAGTTAAAAATCAGAATCCCTTGAATTGATCTAAGGAAGACATTTTTTGCAATCACCAGAAGAGTAACTCAGTTGTCTCCTTTTCCAGTTTTCAGTTTTAATGGTGGAGAATCTAAAGCTTTTATGAAAAAACCATAGGATTACAATAGATTCTTACAGCACTTGTGACACAACTGTTTGATTGTGTCAAGCTGAAACTGAGCATCTCATCTGTTATAGAAAGAACAGTAGCATTTTGCTGCTGAAAAGCTTATTAATATATTGGATTTTTTCTTCTTTTTGCTTTTCCCAGCATTCAGCATCCCTAAGCTTTGTGGGCTTTCCAAACAGCACAGAGATGGAATTATCTCCACCAAGGTTATCCAGCTCGGCTGACCCAGAGGTGAAAGGTGCAGCTGCTGTGACGCTTGGCCTGTCCCCAGCTGCCCTCTGTGAGTGTGACACTGCACCAGAGCCCCTGCCCAGCTACAGCCTGGCTCTGGGCAGGGCTCCCAGTGACCCGAGCCCGGGGGCTCCTGCTGGCCTTACCCCAGGTGATGCACTCCAGGGAGGCACTAAATGCAAGGTAGGGACGGCTCAAACTCCTCTGCTGAGAGGGAATCCACTTCAATTTTACAGCACATTATTGTTGGTCAATCACTCAAAATACTGTTTCAATTAGTAAAGTTTTCCTTAGCTGGTATTTGAAGACTGATTACAAATTATATTCTTAACATGAAAAGAAGAAAAACTCATAATAGAATTCTGCATTTCTTTCTCTCCCACCCCTCACAGCTAGAAAATGAAGACTTCAGCACTGTGGATTGTCTACTAGAAAACAGCTTGGCTACTGCTGGGCAAGAGGTAGTTAATGAGTTAACACTTTCTATGCAAAAAGTGATGGAAGAACCTATTAATCTTTCAATCAAAAAGTCTCAGCATTGCACTTCTCCTTCTGAACTGCTCAGCAACACTTCTTTCCTGCCTGTGAATGCCAGAATAAGACAACCTAGAAGCAAAGAAGGTACCAGGCTTTTAATTATTTCCTTTAGGTTTTGGGGTTTTTTTCTTTCTTAGCACTGTGCATTGCAAGCATGGTAAAGCAGTATGCTTATTAATATACTTACATGTAAATGTGCTTTTCCAGCAAGCTTCAAATGTTATCAGAGTACTTAATCCAATGGAAAAGTGTGTTTGATCTCATTTGTGGGGAAAAAAACATGGAAATGATATGCTTTGAATTTGTAACATTCCTCATCTGTGAACCAGAAACAAGTGTGACTGTGTGAAGTACCTGGAGTATTAGTTCTTTTAGAAGCACTCCTGTTAACAAGACCTGCAGTTATGACTATTGAAGAGCTGGTTTGAAGAGTCCAAATTCAATTAAAAAAACCCACATTACTTCCAAAATGTAATGTGGCTTCTGCTAAGTCCTTCACATCAGTAGCATACCAAATTTTTGTTAACACATTGCACAGCATGTGCCTTTGCTTGGCTCTGTCTACTGTGGAACATTCCCTTCAGCCAAGGCCTATTTCTTCAGCCCTAATGGAGAATTAGACTTTACTTAACTCTTTTCATGGGCAAATTGCCAACATCGTTGTGCTACACTCTAAAGCCTCATTCCTGCAAACTCTGAAAGTCAATGGGGCTATTCATGCAAGCAAGGGATTGCAGGATCAAGCTGTTATCCCATGGCTTATGCCAATGTTTGGCTGCATTTCTCTGTAAAAGATGAATTAATATTTCTCTCTCTGTGCTGTATTTTTATTCAGAGAATTCTAATTAGTACAAAGGAGGCCTAGCCCAGTGAGCCAAGGAGATGTATTTGTCTTCTCTTCGGTGTCCTATGCCAAACCGTGGCAATTATGCCACAATCATTTGTGTGAGTTGTAAGAATCAAGAGCACCCCTAAAGGCAGGGTGAAGTTTCTTGGGGAGGAGCAGCAAGCAATGTGGTATCTGGTGTGGTTTGTGTGACACCCCACACACAGGCAGCCCCAGCCTTCAGAATCTCACTGTCACTAGTGGATGCTACAGATTTGCTGGGTATAAAATGCAGGTCCTGTTGTGCAAGAGGCTGGAAAGCCTCGAGGATTGAATTCAGTGCTGCTCCCTTTTCACAAGGAAGGACCAGGAGCGAGCAATTCCTGTCCTGTCAGTGTTTAGGGGCATGCAGTGAGGGGAGACCTGAGGAGATAGAGTCACCAGTGCACCATAAAACATTAATTCTGCTGCAAAGGCAATGTTAACTCTGCTGGTGGCTCTGGGTAGGACTTGCTGGCTTCAGCAGTGCTGTGCTGCCAAGCCTCATTCCTTCTGGTATATGTCTCCAGTGACTCATCCTTTTCTAATAGCAAACCTAAACATTTCAGCCTAATTTAAAACAAAATAACTCTTATCCTAGGCATACGGGATGTGGTAAAAATTGTACAGAGTTGTGATCATTTTCCCTCTTACAGCCACTTTTCTTTCTTATGACTTGCATAAACACCCTTCCTTCCTCTTCTCTTTCCTAGACTAAACAAATCTGATGGTTTCAGCCTCTCCTCATGGGTCAGGGGTTTAATTTTTTCAAAACCACCTCATTCCTCTGTGCTATTTTGGGTTCTCTGCAATTAAGGAGTGCTGCCCACAGCCAAATGCAGTGCTCAGCTGAGGCCTCTGGGATGCCATGCAGAATCAGGATATCAGCTCCTTGTGTTTTACATTCCTTGCTGCTGGTGATACCCTGCAGGATGGCATTTCTCCCTTCTGCAGCAGCAGTATTAGGTGGTTGATTGTGTAGAGAACAGCACACTTTAGCCCTTAATTCCTTCCAAGAACATTTTCCCTAGCTGGTTGTTTTCCTTTGGGATTACATTCATCTAACCCTTCATGAGCATGGTTACTTCAATTTAGTCCTACTGATTTAGGAGATTTTTTCCTCTGATGCACTAAGGTCTATTTTTAACTGAAAACATTCTCCATGGTGCAACCCCTCTAGTTGGTGTTTCCCACAAAATTTACACGCACTATTGTTTGATGGGCCCAGTTGCTGATGGAAATGTTGCTTAATGTAGGAAGCCAGCACCACAGGAACATCCTCTGCCTTGGCAGTGTGCAGTGAGAGCTGCTCCTTCAGCTTGGGGTGCAGTCTCCCTTTAGTAATTCTGTCCATGACAGGGCTACCCACCCTTCACCTGAGCAAAAATCACACGTGAATAATGCCTTAGGTGTGATGTGAAATGCACCTTTCCATGTTAGTCTTCATTTTATTGTTCCTTGTGGCAGGTACTGTTGACCTGAGCTAGATTTTCTTTTAAAAATCATCTTTTCCTGGCCCTCTCTTAGCTTGAGATAACCATGATATTCTTGTTTGTATTGGCTGTGTCAAACTAATTCCTAACAAAAGGTGAGATTACGGAATTTTTCAGTGGAGTTATATTTCTGAGGACATCCACAGAGATGTTTGTCTCTGACCTAGCCCATCTCCCCAGAAGTGTGTTATTACTTGTGTTTAATGTCAGTCAAAACTACAGCCATATGCTGATACAGCTACATAGAGCTACAGCTAAATAAATAGCAGATAGTTTTGTGTTCATGTGTTTATATGTTCCAGATACTGGAGGAAAGAAAGGAATTATAGTGTGACTTCTGTCCCGTGGTGGCAGATGGGAGACACAATTTACTTCCTGTTTTTAAGTAACTGGAATTATCCAGTAGCTGCTTAGCAGGGAGCTGGAGATCACAAAGATTTCCTGAGCCCTGGGGGTTCAGATCTTGTTGGGTGTGTTTTTGTCAAGTGAAGGCTGTATGGCAAAGAGGATTACTTGTGTTGTTCCATGTATATGGATGTGTGTGATATGGCTGTGTACATATATAATTCTCTAGGAAAGAAACCATTTCCACAAAATATTTAATATATGCGCCTTCTATTTAGAACAGAAGCTGTGGTTAAAAGTAAAAAAGAAAGACAAAGGCTCTACACCAGAAGAGAAAATAGCATGCACATTTTCTATACATATAGATGAAATTATTCCATATTTCACTTATGATATCATATTAAACACCAGTCAGAAGTACATGAATATTGAAGTACTTTCTACCCTAATCTGCCTGTGATATTATAAATATTTTATTCATTTTCTTATCTTCTGTTCCAGATTCCAATAACTGTGAAAAGGAACATTTTGAAATGGATATGAAAAGCAATCAGAATGTCAGGTAGCAGAGTCTTTTTTTATACAAAAGCCCTGGCTGTGAAATTTTATGCATGTATTTAGAAAATTTGGTATACTTAATGATGATGGAGAACTTCAAAAGAATTCTGGATTCCTTATAGGTATTAGCTCTGAAAGTTGTGAAGTGCTCTCCAACTTGAAAACAGCAATGGAAATGAAGTGGTGAATTCATGTATTTCTGTGTCATTTTCCAGAATGAATAAACACTTGCAAACTTATCTCACTTGAACAATTAGAAAGTGTTAAGCCCTAATGAAAGCTAAAAGATATAATGGGAATAGGATTAACATTACCTCAACAGTTTTATACAGTTTGATTTTTTAGCTACTGCTGTGATAATATGGTAAAGCTGATGATGTACTGTATTCCTGTTGAAACCAGCCACACTGAAAAGTAGAAAATATTACTTTAATTGTGGTAATTAAGAATACACAGAGCAGGGCAAAGCTTTATCACAGGAGTTAGTAATGTATTTACACATATGAATAATTTAAAGTGACTGCATTCACATTTCTTAAAGAATTGGTTTGTCAAAAAATATCAAGATGTTCAGCATTTGGCCACCAGAGTCACAGAGGAAAAGAAGCACAAACAATAGTGCATGAAACAGGGTAGGGAGGGGAATTCTGTGGGATGTGGATGAATTTAATCAGTGTCCTTTTGGCTCCAGAGCTGCCCCAAAGGAGCAGAGGGTGCCCTACGTGCGGCTGGAACGCCTGAAGATATCCGCCTCGGAAGCGGGGCAGCTGCCGGTGTTCAAGCTCCAGCCACAGGACAACGAGCAGGAGGGCAACTTCCTCCTGGTCATTGAGTGTGGCACACGCTCCTCAAGCATGTCCATAAAGGTGAGTGGGGTTTCCTTGAGGATTTACCTGCCTCCTGTCCTTTATCCCGCTGGTTTGTAGGCACAGTTTCTGGAATATTGTACGGTAAAAAAGTCTGCTGATTTGTTTGACCCTCAGGTACTTCTGTGATGGGTTGTGGTAAAGACAATGTAGCTTTGAGCTCCCTGCATCTTCTATTTTGGAGAAGTTTGTAGTGTTTTCACATACTAAGAAGCAACTTGGCTCACCTGTCTGATTACAAATACAGGATAAGCAGCTTAAAACTGGCCTGAATATGTATTTGAGTGGTAGGAACCAATCCCAGAAATCACAGTGTAACAGATTTTTAAAAGCTTTGTATTCTATTGCTTCAGTGGAGGCTTGGGTGTGAACTTCTTTCCACAGAAGACAACAGCAATTTCTGGCGGGAAAAAGACCTATACTTTTTTATACTTTTGGCGTTTTCTTGGAGGAGGGGGGGGATGGTGGGGGCTTGAGCTGTTTACCATAAAATTTGCACGTGAGATTGTAGAATATCCTATTTCTATCACCTGTGGTGTAGAATCTGCACAGCTCTCTCACAGTGCTACTACACTGTGCTATGTGGAGGAAATTACCTGCCCAAGGTGAGCTGGCCAGCCAGAGGCAAATGCCAAGAGTCTGGACCTCCTGAACCCCAGTGGAGTTCACTGCAGAGAAGTACTTGGAAGCACTTGTTGGAAAATTGTTGGTAGTTGTGTCTTCCAAGTACAAGAAGTACTTGGTTATCTGCAGGTAATCAATGATGCTTTATGCTGATGTGTGAAAATGATGATTGTGTGATCCCAGATTTTTCTTCCTTCAAGATAAATAAAGACAGTCCAGCTGAAGGACAGAAATCCAAAGAGGAGAACTCAGAGGATGGGAGATTTTTCATCTCCCAGGCTGCAGGACAGATACAATCTCCATCTGTTGATCAGAAGCTCAGCAATGGCATCTCCAGCATGAAAAAATCCCCAGTTACTCAGGAAGTCAGTCCAATTGAAAATGAGGATTTCTGTGCTGTGTGTCTTAATGGAGGAGAACTGCTGTGCTGTGATCACTGCCCCAAGGTCTTCCATCTCTCCTGCCATGTTCCAGCCCTGCTCAGCTTTCCAGTGTGAGTATGGATGACATTTCACTACTGTGCTGTTCCTGCTCACTGCCTGGGGGCAGAAGATATCCGCAGGGATTGATGTTTCAGGCTTAGCAAGGGCTGCATCTCTCACTTGCCTTTTTTGATACTTTTTCTGTCTTGCATGCAAGGAACTAGATGAATTATGAAAAAGAACTGTTTCCTGTCACTGTGCCCTTCCTGCAGTTAACTGGCCAGTACAGCAAGGGAGGTGACACACCTGAACTTAAAAACTTTCACGTGACTCACTGGAGAAAAATAAAAACCTAACTCTCATGTAGCATCTGGAGTGTAAACATGAGCTCTTCTTGGCAGAAAGAGATTAGCACAAGAGAGGGGCAATCAGTGAGTTTTTATTCAGTTTGTTAACAAATTTTATGGGAAATGTAGGATTATCAGGGCTTTTGTGGAAGCATTTCAGTCATTACTTTCCCTAAGATAGGTTCTCTTGCAACTTGTCTCAGATGGATTGTATGCAATGAACCAGAAATAGACACATGTCCACGTACCAAACTTAAAAGTGAGACTGAATAATGTACATTACTGTGGTACGCAATTGTAATTTTGATAGAATTCATTACTAAGTGGAACCAAAGTCTACTTCATTTGAGTCAAGCTCAAATCATTGTCTCAGCTGAGAAAAACATGTTGTAAGGTATTAATTTGGAGATTCTGGTTTCTCCTTTCTGTTCAAAACCCAGGACTTTTCAGCTCTTGGCTTTTCATTCTTTTTCCCTAGTAGTGGAGTTATTATTACCTTCTAGTTTCAAAACAGTGTGAAAACCAAGTTTTCCTATTAGAATAGAATTTATAGGCAAAGTTAAACTCTAAAGAAGTAAATTAATTCTCTTAACTAAAGTTCCATATTCATAATTCTTGAATATACCTTCAACTGTAGCTAGTCAGACCCTGATGTTGTAGATGTTGCATCACTGCCTTCATGAAGTTCTTCAAGAGGTTTCTGAAAATGCATCTACTAGCATGGGCACGCATGCCCTTGCAGGATTATGTCTGTTTGGTTTGGGGACCTGTGTATTATCATACCTTTTCTGATAATGTTAATTTCTTAGATATGTCAATTATTGTATCAATTGATAATAAATACCTCAGTTATGGAAAGGGTCTGGGTTTGTCTTGTGAACCAGTTGCTGCCTGTATTCCCTTAGTGGTTTTTTTTTCAAAGCAGAACTTGATTCAGTGCAGATGCATACACTGCTGGTAGATTATTCCAAACACGGTTTTATACTTTTCCTTTGTGACAGGAAAAGAACAGAACCTGCAATGATTATACTTCTAAGTGGATTCAAATCCAATGAAGAATATCTAGTACGATGGGCTTCAGATTGCCTGCTATAATGATGCTAGTTAAGGATGTGGCTTTCCAAATAGTGATTTCTGAGATTTGCCGTTTCACAAGGGTGTGGAAAAAAATTCCCCATGAATTTTTTGGTTTCTTGTTTTGCAGGGGAGAATGGGTGTGCTCGCTTTGCCGTAACCCAGTGAAGCCAGAGGTGGAGTATGACTGTGAGAACACACGCTACAGCCACAGCTACAATGCCCAATATGGCCTTGGTGACTGTGACCAGAAGGTGGGAATTATAGATATTATAAAATATATTGCACTATTTAGAACAGGCCATATGATCTCAGCATGAGGCTTTGCTTTTTCATGAGACAGATGATGGTTTTCACCTGGCTGCTACTCAAATGTTGCACACAGCAGTAAATACAACAAAAGCATTGCTATTATTTGGTTATATGTTATTTTGTATATTATTTGGTCTTCTTTCTTGACATAGCTCTTCATTTAAAAAATGTTACGGAAAGATGAGGCAGGCAGATGTGGAAATTTTCTTACTTTGAACAGGGAAGTTACACTCAAGAACAGAGCTTCCACGAGTCAGTTTTGCCTGGTTTGTGACACTGAATCTTTTTCCTTTAAAACTTGGCACCTTCTGAGACATCTACTTGGGTCAGCGCAATGACATTTTTGTGATGAAGACACTTTTTGGACACTTTTCAGTTGGATTGACATCATCAAACAGTCTTCTTCATATGTCCCATTAGTTCCCTTGAAGCTATTTAGGCTCTTAGCCTAGAGGAAAGCTTATCACTTTACGTACCTATTATTAGTTTTCTCTACCAAATCTTCCATCTAATAATGAAATTGACTTTTCCTAAAGTCCTTAGTATTTGGAAGGCACAAATTTAAAATAGATGTTGTGTCTATATTGGTGTTAACTGGATAGAGAGGAGGAGTCCACACAACTGAGTGCAGAAGATAAGCTTGCCCTGTTTCTACTGGATTTGGTAAAACTGGGCAAAATTATTGGGATTTTAGGTCCCGAATAGTGAAGTCCTATTTAGAAAATTGACTTGATTAAAAATTCCATTGTTTGTGAGAAAATATGGCTTATAATGTTTATGTAGTACATTTTTTTCACTAATAAATGAGCCAAACACTAGTATAAGTGTTTTTCAAGTTAATGATGATTAAAGGGAGTAGTTTTCATACAGTACTACCAACTTACATCAATTTGCATGAATGGATATGAGCAGTGGGAAACATTGGCCATTTAACTCTTTCCACATTGTTGCTGTTATTCTCTCAGTCAAGAGCCAAGGAATAGATCTGGAGCACACAAAGAAAATAATGATACTGATTAATTCCCAAGAATTTCCAGGAAAATATTTAATTTCTTGCATTTCTTGACTATCCTTATTTTCCAAGGTCTAACAATGCTATGAGGCAAAACGTCCCCCTGACTAGAGTGGAGTGTGCCAATTTGCACCAGAAATTAATCTGAGAATTCTCTTTTTTTTAGTATGATTGATTAACTAAGGGTGAGAATGAAATGCCCTTGTTTTGAATTAAAATGTATTACCATTTTGGCTTCCACAGAAGTGTGAAAAACTGGTGCTCTCCCTATTCTGCAGCAGTATGAGCCTCCCATTCCATGAACCTGTCAGTCCCCTGGTAAGTACTGCATGGACAGGGATCTGAGAGAATACCGAGAACCTCACAAGCTTCTTCTTTTTTTTCTTGAAAGGTACTCAAGAGGGTTTTTTTTTTTCTGAACAGTGTTGCTTCCTAGGGAATGGTGGGTGTTTGCCTCTTCCAAGTACCTTGAAGGTATCAGGCCAGAGGCAGGGAAATGTTTGGCCAGTGCTCAGGCCATGTCTGAATGCCAATTTAAGAAGCTGGTAGAATGCCAAAGGTGTATGAGGGGTTCCAGGGATTAAAAGAGTTGACTTGCCACGTACATGCAGAATCTTGTGCTGTCATAAGAGAGGTCTGCTCTAGAAGCAACCCTGATCTCCCTCTTTTCTTGTGCTGTGCACAGAGGGTAAATGTGACTGTGTGCAGGGGAAGATGTAGAGATATATGCTTCAACCATCCACTCCACAATTAATTAAGTTAATTTGCAATATTAATGGTCTGCTTTAAGGAAGGTGGGGACTCGCACTATTGTAACAGTGGAGCACCATGTGCTGGAAGTTGAAGAGGGGGAAAATAAAGGTTTGTTGTGAAGGAGTAGTTCAGATAATGATACAAGCCCATTCCACCTAAAAAAGCTTGTAATGATCTTATGGAACAAATTACTTAACAAGTAGGTTTAGACCCTGAAAGATTTAAGAAGTGGGATATCCTGGTAGCTGATGCTCATTGAAAAAAGCTTTTGTTGAATTTTTAAAAGAGTGCACAGTATCCTATATTGAGTCACTCTTGACAGACTGCTTCCCACATTATCAGCTGAAAGTATCACAGCACATTCTTTTTGTAATTCTTGGGGAACATGTCAGCTAGTTATCAATGTTACATATATTATTGATAATGGTTAAATTTGGGTTATGGTTATCTGGGGATAAACTTTACAAAGTGCAAGCAGCAGAGTAGTCACTGAAGTGTGCTATTTTTAGGACCAATCTTGAAAACAAATATGTTTTTAATAAAATAAAAGAGCACCCAGGAAGATGATGCGCAAGCGTAGGTACTAAAAGATTAAAGCTCTCTACATGCTGCAAGGACTCTTCTGCAATGACTTCTGTCCAAAATTGCAAAGAAGTCACTGGAGAGGAAATGTTTGAATTCAAAATGTCTCATAACCTGCCTTTTATTCTTATTTCAGGCTCGGCATTATTATCAGATCATCAAAAAGCCAATGGATTTGTCCACCATACGAAGGAAACTGCAAAAAAAAGACAAGTCCCACTACTCTGCACCTGAGGAACTTGTGACTGACGTGCGTCTCATGTTTTGGAACTGTGCAAAGTTCAATTATGTATGTTTCTAAAATGCATGGGGGGGACAAAGCAGGGGCTGGCTCTTGCAGTGGCTGTCACATTGGTGCAACTAGTGATTCCATGGAAGTCAGATGTATTGGGATAAGCAGAAGTATTAATCAGTTTTATTCATTGGAAGTTATGTCAGAGGTTTTTTAATGACAGGAATGAAGTTTGTATGATATAGGTGTCTGAGAACTTGAGATAAATACGGATCTAAAATTAAAGAGGGGCATCTTCACAGACAGCTCTATGGAATGTTGCTGTGTTTGCTGTGAGAAGCCAGTCACAGCCAGCTAAATACCTAGGGAAAATAAAATGCACAGAAATTCCTAAGCAGTGATGACCGCTGTTCTTTCTAGTTCACTGCACCTCTCCACTTCTTAGAGGTGCACAAACGTGTTCCTTAACAGCAGCATCTGGTTTTTACTTACACTGGAAAATTCAGAGGGACTAATGGCCTGTAGAAAGTGTGCAGAGGCTAATGGAGATGTAGCAGACAGAGCCAAGGAAAGATGTTGGGGTGGGGTAGTTATTTGGGTTTGATTCTAGATGATTTCCGTGTGTGGTAGCACTGAACAGTTATTCATTCCCTCACAGCCAGATTCTGAGGTGGCTGAGGCTGGACGATGCCTGGATGAGTTCTTTGAGGACAAACTGAGAGAGATCTATCCAGACAGGCATTTCCCTTCAATGCAGCAGGATGACTCTGATTCTGAAGACGTGGAGAGACAGAATAGCCCAGTGCCATCCCAGGATTTCCAGTGGCCGTCGTACGGGCAGGAGTGCGTGCAGCCCAAAAGGAAACGGCGCCACGCTGTAAGATTGCAAAAGCAAAAGCATTTGGTTGCTAAGTGGCCTCCCTGCTAACTCTGTTTACATCCACTGATGGGAAGTTTTGGCAGGGCTGTCTGGGAGAACTGTCAAGCTTCTATCACGGATATATGATCTGTTCTACAATGTTATGTCACAGTCCCTTGAGTGAAATAAAGTGTCAGATGTGTATAAATATGCGAGCGGGAGCAAATGAAGCCTCTCAGGCTGCGCAGTTACCTTCCTAGCAGAGAGCTCTGTCAAGGTTTGTAAAAAGATTAAACCCTTTAGCTATTCATTTTTTTGTTCCTTTATACACAGGAAAGCGAAAAAAACTAAAAGAATGATGTTTCAGCCAGCTAACAGCCTTCCTCAGGTATGACCTCCTCAAGATATGAGATTTGAGGAATCCAGCAGCATGACTGGCAGAGTTAAGGTGTGTGGGAGGAAAGCAAAGCGCTCGGGCTGTTTGTTGAAACTCTCCTATTCTGCTGACCATATGCCTTATTTCTAGTTCTCGTGGATAGACAACAGATCCAAAATGTTTAAATCTGTCAATATCCCATCTGTTCAATCACGTATAGGTTTCGCAGTGTTTACACTGAAGTACTAATGTCTTGGTCATAGGTAATGATAAATAATAATAAAAACAACATCCTAATAATACCTCATACTGCAGTACCATTTCATAATCTGTTCAATCTGACATCTCTATTTTATAGAGCACAGGTAACCATGTAATAATCTTGCAGCCTCAGTGTGAATGTTGTCCATGCTTTGTGACAGATACAACGTGTAGCCATTAAAGCTGTAATCCTGTTGTCTTATTCAATGATTTTTCTGAGAGCTTGGCTGCTCCAAAGCCTGTGAGATAATGTGATTATCTGTTTCTTTTGAAGCACAGTATTTTCATTAAATCAGGAAAGAACAAGTGCTGGTGGTGCTGATACAAGGGCTCTGTGAGGGCTGGTTCTCAGTGCATACTGGGTGCTGTCTTTGCAAGGCATCATTCTTCTGGCATCTAATTCATGCTTGGTAAAGCAGAGTGGGATTTCGTAGCTCTCAAAGGCAACATTTTTATATAACCAACCCAAGGCAGTTGTGTTTTTTTTTTTTTCCCCCTATAAAGTAGATATTGGAATTCAGCAAATTAACTATGGAGCAAATTACACGGTTCTAGAAGTGCCTATAAAATAATGCCATTTATTTCTGATTTTCTTTTTGCTTATTACCTGTAGCTGTGGTTACCAGCAGTACTAGAAGATGATGATTATGCTATATATGTAGAAGATCAACCAGAAAGGCTAAGATTTTTTTTTTTTCCTAAATTTCACAATGTATATGCAGAACACAACCAAGAGCAGATTTAGAGTTCACTTTAACCAAGGTTGCATGTCACTGTAAAGTCTGAAGGGTGGAGTAGGTAACAGGACATCACACCTGAGCAAAGAGTGATCGTTTGCAAGCTGCTTCCCACCCCTTCCAGCAGCAGGCGAGCCACATCTCTGCAAGGCCAGGAGCATCTTCCTCCTTAGAGCTCTGCCCAGCAGAATAATCCAGGCTGGAAAAACAGAAAGGCTAAGATTTTTTTTTTCCTAAATTTCACAATGTATATGCAGAACACAACCAAGAGCAGATTTAGAGTTCACTTGAACCAAGGTTGCATGTCACTGTAAAGTCTGAAGGGTGGAGTAGGTAACAGGACATCACACCTGAGCAAAGAGTGATCGTTTGCAAGCTGCTTCCCACCCCTTCCAGCAGCAGGCGAGCCACATCTCTGCAAGGCCAGGAGCATCTTCCTCCTTAGAGCTCTGCCCAGCAGAATAATCCAGGCTGGAGCCCAACTCTGACACAGGAGGTTGTTGCAGACCTCAAACACAATTGAAGTTTTTTTTGATTAGGTTCCTGTAAATAAAAATGATATTTTCAGCACAGTTTATATGGGCTATTTTGTCTGGTAACCATGTGTGTTATTTTAGATAACACTTTAAAGGTTTATATATGAAATAATAAGACATGAATGTTATATTCTACTATGTGTGACTTATTGTTTGCCCTTAACTTGGTAGTGTGCTAATCTTTCCTTTTCTTTGGAGAAATGAAAATCTGGATGTTAGAAACTGACTGGCAAACTGTGAGATAAAGGGACAGAATTCATATATGTTTGCTTTCTGTCAAATTCCTCAAAACAGTGGGAGTCTTGGTGCAGAACAATGAGTGCAGGTTTGTCATTGAATTAATCACCCTTATCTGTGCTACAGGTATCACTTTTTCTCAGTTCCTCCACCAAAGAACTGCCTTTTACCATTAATAATGCAAAAATGTTATGCTTTTTTAGACTTCATCTAGGGGCAGTGGTAGAAATGTGAGAGATTAGTGATGGCTTCCTCTTTTCCTGGAAGAGCAGAGTCAACAAGGGTCTTCTTAAAGGCTGTAAAGTTGTTAACTCTACTCTTGGTTTTGGAGAACACCTGTTTAAATAACATTTATCTGGGGTGTATTATGCTTTTATTAAAAATAGAAGTTTTCCAGTTTGTTGTCATAAATAAAACACCTTTTTGGGTTTGTTCTGTCAGGACTGAATGACCTGAGCATTCTTAAGACTAACTTAGATTCTCATTAATCCTCCAAGACTAGTAACAATTTTAAAAAAACCCATCATTAAACCTCATGTCATGTTGGTAAGCATAACAAAAACTGAGGTCCGATGTATGACTTCATATATTTTCAAACATGAATCTGTGGGTCAGCAAATTCACAATACAGTGCAGGTTATGGGAACAATATATTTTTCCTACATGTGAAGTGTTACATGAATAAAGGGAAAATCCTTTCTGTGTTTAAATACTGGAAAAGAGATTAATTGCAGCTTAATAATAGGTCTGTCAAAGAAGAAATGACAGCTACAGATTTGGTTTTCATTTTCCCTCAGACAATTTCAAAGGCCTGCTTGTTCCAGTATGGTGACAGGAGAATGGCATCACAGCTAACACAAACAGGTGTTTAACCATACGCATTAACAATGACTGCATGTTTATATGTGTAATGTGCATTGCTGAACAATAAAACATGTGAAATGTCTTTTTGCACATCCATCTGACATTTTTGCTCTCAGTACATCTGCTTTCAATTCGTGTATTGTATAATATAATTTAACAATCATCAGCTAAGTTGCTCATAACTTCTGATAGCAAGTTATGAAAGCAGCTATGCTAGCACAGCTTGCTGTTTGTGCTAATATTTTCAATAGCAAGTAGATATTTTGCCTTTTTGCTTTTCAGTTGCTCTAAGTTATTGAGAAACAAACATGACAAGAACAAGTAGCAAAAAATGTTTGTTCCTTAAATGTCTGTACACATAAAGTGCCAAGAAGTATGCTACTTATTAGTGAGAGGAAAAACATATTGTAATGTATTAATCTGGGGGAATGAGAAGAGATATTATAAAACTGAAAATTCCAAAAATTGGAATAATTTACCAAAACAAAGAACAAAAATCCTCTATTGGCAAGAAATCAAGCAGACACTGCAAATGTTTTTATATTATTATTGGTTCCTCCCTATTTGTTTTTTGGGAAAATAAAACTTTCTGACCTGGGGACCTATTGGCTTGAGGGGTAAGGACTCCTCCTCTCAGGGTTACAGCTGTGCTAATCTTCAGATATAATTGGGAGATAATTTATAGTTAGAGGTAACTTTTTTATTGTATAAATAGGAAAGTGTAGAAAATCTGGGCATGCAATTCCTGCAATTGTTACATAGAGGCAATAAACTGTATTGTAGACAAAAAGCTAAATACCAGCTGAGTTTCTGTGATTTTATTTAGCTATCAAATGAGATATTCTGAGGGAAATAAAGATAGGCAGTAGTCATAGGCTGAGGAGGAGCTGTTTGTAGACCAGGAGCAAGAAGAAAGAAGTATTGTTTTGGTTTTTTTTGTGGGTTTTTTTTTTTTTTTTTTTTTTTTTTTTTTTTTTTTTTTTTTTTTTTTTTTGTTTTTGTTTTTTTGGTTTTTTGAGAAATGCTACTCCACTGTCTGTTCCTGTCTGTTAGTAAATGTTTGTGCAAGTCTCTTTTACTGTGTAGTTATGTGTGTTCTATGACAGCATTTAGTAAACTGGTAGCATTTAGATTAAGGAGACTTTTGTAGAAGTTTCTGTTAGGATATGCAAAAGTAGGAAGACAGAATTTGGGTGGGTTTTTTGGGAACAGTGTTTGCTATGATGGGAATATTACTGTGGAGATGAAAAATTGCAATGTTCAAATTTGTTGTCACATATCCAGGTCAGGTTGCTCCCTTTTCATTCCAAGAGTTTTAAAAGAGGTTCTTGAAAGATAATTTTAAGATGACTTCTTCCTGTTTAGGGTGGAATTTGTAACAGACTCCCTGTAAATTTTCAAATCAGAGCTAATGTTTAGATTGTACCTTTAACATGGTGAGATTTGTACATTTCAGAATTAGCTTGTTGCCAGGTTTTGTGCTGACTGCCTGCACCAGGATGAGCATTTCTCCTGGCTGAATGAACAAACTCAGCACCCTAACAGGGCTTCACATGTTGAACTCTGCTTTGCAGAAACTCACAGAACTTAATCTGGTTTTATGCTGGGCCTAACAAATGCCAGTGTTCAGAGATCATTAAAAAGCATCAGAATTGTGATCTCTTCAGATAATGACAGCAAAACAGACTGTTGTGCTAGGCTATTTTATGCAGTTATTCCTGGGTTGTATGGTAATTTATAAGTTAGTGTTCATTCTGTAAATAATCACATTTTTGTTATTTACTACACTTTTAATGTTTCTTGCAACAGCATTAAAATAGGCCTAGGTTTAAGTCAAGGAAATAGTTTATGCATATGTCTATACCACACTGCATAGCCTGTGGTGCAGTGCAACACTTCTGAATTTACAGCCCTCTGGGCCAAGCTAAGCAGTCCTTTCCTGTGAAAGAGCAGCAAATGGAAAACACCCTTAATTTCTAATACTGAAAGTGTTAATAGAAGAGGATGATCACTATAGAACAAGTGGACTGAGTGTTCTGTATATCACAGAAATTAATCCAAAACTTTATAGGATATTTTATTATATGGTATAAATTAAGGAACAATATGGAGCTTAGATAAAGTGAAAATCAAGTCAAAATTAATCTTTCAATCCTACCCAAACCCCATCCTGCATCTTACACATAATTTTGAATACCTCAGGCATCTGCAGTGCAGTCCATTTTTAACATATACAGGTGGGCTTTGGCTTATGAAAAATAACATTAAAGAATTCAGTGCTTTAAGCAAACAGTGGACACCCCTCTGTTTCTTTTTCCCTGTGGCCTCTGAGGGCTTTAGAAATGTTGGTTGACTGGCTTATATCCATGTTTGTGATGTACTTATAAATATTCCCCACTTATAACTGTGGAAAACAGCATGACAAGCTAACGGAATGAGCGAGCAGCAGGGATAGAAATGGAATACAGCCCTCAGACCTGGCTGCAGGATTATCATGGAGCAGTGTTAAATGAAAGCATTGTGAGACTTCTCAGATTTGGGATACTAAAACCTTTCATTATGGAGGAGGGGATTTGGCTCTGACAGCATGCTGCAAATGATGCTTGGGCTTGGCACCTCCAGTCCTGGAGCAGTGTCAGCAGTCGCACAGAGCTTGTTTTACCTGCAGGGCAGTTCTGTTCAGTGAGGAGCAATGGGGCAGTGCTCAGTCCACTGCTGCAGACTCACCAGTGCCTCACAGCTCCAGAGCAGCTGCAGTGGCCTGGGCAATGCAGATACTGCAGCTGTAACCTCTGGCTGAGCCAGGTTACCTCAGGCGTGATACCAACAGCATGGACTTTCTCCAGAGAGTGAACTACATAAAGGCTCCCCAGAAGTAACACCCCAAACCATTCAAGAAAGCAGAAAGTCTTAATCTTTATTTTTGGTCTTTTAAATACTACAAAAATCTCTTAATTGGAGTGAGCCTGCTGGAAAAGGAGGTCGCAACAAAGACCTTTTGAGGTGACAGTCTCACTTCCTAGCTCTTGCATCATGTTCAGAGCTCTTCCCAGTGTGCTGTGTTGCATCATGCCAGCCCCAGCCTGGTGCCATGTGGCTGGGAATCCCTGGGGGCAGAGAGAGACAGCCTGCTCTGGACACGTGCTGGAGAGGTGGGAACACCCTGGAGACTTTCAGCATCTCAGCTGGGAAAAGTATTACTGCAGCACACCCTTCATCTGCTATCTAGATGGCTCATGCAGTGAAAGAATATTAAATGGATGGGAATATGCAATTTCTTCCTTTCACTGGTCCTAATTAGGACATAGTGTAAGTATATGAGTATATTTACAGCCACAGAACACAAACTTTTACTCTGTTTGTGAGAAGCCTGCAGAATTAACATGATTCTGTGTTTATTGGCTTTTACTGCTTCCAAATAATGCACAATTTACAGATAAATTTACATTGGTTGCCTCACCTCTTCCCAGATGTCAGTGCTACAATGCCCTTCTCATTTTGAGCCAAGTTCTCCATTATTAATTCAGCAGTTTGTAATTAAATGATTAACTAATCAAATTTTTTCCTCCTGAGTACCTGTGCAAATGCATTGAAGACTGATTGATTTAACTGGGGTCACTCAGAGATAAATTGAGCCTTAACATTATGAACTGTGAGAAATAAAGAGGAAGAGGCACCTGAGAAGGGAATAGGAGGACTTGACTTTTAGCCTTGTTGATGTTTTTTTATAGTTCCAGTGGGGAGAAAAAAAAATGGTTCTGGAGCTAGAGATCAAAAAATTATATGGAAATTTGTGTTTCTTCACCTGCCAAAGCTGAGATTCAGATTTTAAAAACCAGCATTAGTTGGTTTCCCCCTTTTTTTACACTATCTCATCATATGGGAAGAAAATGAGAATTCTTTTAATAGAATTGAAGGTGAGTAAACACCAACGGTGGTGTTGGGATGGAGGGGGGAGTGAGGGGTGGCACTGCAGTCCTTTTGCTGGTTTTGTCAGAGAAGCCAAGTTCTGTGTATAACTTTCCTCACTGATTTGAGCAAAGGTGTTTCTGCAGCTCTTATGAAAAGATGAAATTCTCACACAGATGCAAAGGGGTGAGAGGTGGAGATGTTTTTTATTCCTCTCTCAGTTACATTTTGCAATTGAATGGGTATTTTCTCAGGTTCCTGGGAAGGATTTAGGTGCTGCTCACTGCCAGAGGTGGTGGTACAGCCTGAATGAGTCAGTAAACTTTAATGATGCAGCAAAGCTTAGCTTTTCCTAATATATCTATACTTCTAATTTTCCTAGTATTTCTTATATTTCTGGGAACAGGAGAGTCACTGCCAGGGGTAAAGCAGGTGGAGGTTTGGTGCAGGGCTGGCTGCAGGGCATCAGCAGTGCTGGTACCTCCAAAGCAAGGTAGCTGGCTCCCTCTGCTGCTTTCAGCACACTCTGAGTCGTTTTAAGCAAGGAAAATTTGCCTCCTCCAAGTCCTGCGGGTTCCAGTATCAGTGCACCTTCTGGTTTTAATATGGTCTCCTTCCACGGGAAGTAGCTACGGGGCTGTGTGCTCCCCCTTAGCTTAAAATCTGTGCAGACCTTTACAAAGATTAATATATGTATTCATAAGCGAGAATCAAGCTGTAATGTGGCAGCTGAGTGTAAGCATTTTAGGTAAGACCTCCATAAAACCATAATTACACCCATCTGTTTCCCTTAAGTACCCGGTAGAAAACAGTTAGCACTTATATATCTCTTGATAGCTCTCTCTCAATCTGGTGTTATGGGGAAAGAGGGAAGTTAATTTCCCCCTTTATTTTCTTTCTAGAAAAAAATAGTGTTTAAATTCAAATTTGTGGGAAAAGCAAGCTGAAAGTGTTTGTCAAAGGAGGTTGATTTGTAGATGGAGACTGTCAAAGAAGCAGTTTTTCTCAAGTTTCTCTAACCCTTATGCACCAATTATGGAAATGACAGAACAGGCACATGTCTAATAAAGTTGTGGCCATATAAATAGATATTAACAATAAAAACTCCCTCATAGTATTTCTTAAAAATAGGAGTGGTTTCATCAAAACTTTTGGATATGAAAAGTGCTGGACAAATAGCTGTAAACTGAATGCTCACTGAGAAGATGTACAAATGAGCCTTGCCCTTGTGGCCTGGCTGATCTGTGATTGACCAGATTATCTTCACCTGAGGTGAATTAGTGACCACATCAGTGGAAGAGGAGTGTGAGAGGCCAATTTCCACCGTGTCAGGGCTGATAAACTGCCTCTGAAACTGATACATTTTATAAAGCAAAAAAAGGAAAATAACTGATTTGAGACATTATTGGGAAGGAAAGAAAAACCCAGACTATGAGAAGCTGTCTGCTTGTGCGGTTTTACCACTTATTCATAACCATTTTGGGGACATTATATTTAGGGTATTTGATACGGCACACTTTAGAATATGCTTGCTCACGAGGATTTGCTGACCTGGCTACAACCACATTCCCTAAAGGTAAGCTACTCGTTCCTTTTGAAATGTCCTCGTGTATCGTAGCACTTGGAAGTCGCTGAGCACTCTCAAGGACTTTTGAGCTCCTTTGGAGGATCTCGAGACCTTCCACAGCCAAACCATCCTGGGATACTCCATCTGGAGCGGGATGAGCGCGGGGACCGGGCGGTGCTGGGGCTCGGCAGGGGATGGTGTGACCCTGCAGCAGCAGCTCCCCAGGGACATCCTGCCAACCTGGCAGTGCCCGGCCAGGCTCTCCTCATCCCGGGTGTGTCCCGGGCCTGGGCCCCCTCATCCCGCGTGTGTCCCCTCATGCCGCTGTCCCTGCTTCCTTCCCGGCCGGTCCCGCGGCTCCAGTAGATGGAGCTCCAGGATGCCGATTGCTGAAGGGATGGCCGTGAAATCGGTGTGGAAGGGGCAGGCGACACCTCGGTTCTTTCCTGTGGTGCTGCCCTCCGCCCTTTGCTGCGCCGATGAACTTCCACTGAGAAATCTGAGAGATGAGCACGAGCGCTTCTCAGGATCTGAGAAGTCAGGTTGGCTTAAAAAAACCCCAAACAAACAAACAAAAAAGGTAAAATTAAACGTTTAATAGAATGATTTGGTTTGGGAGGGACCTTAAAGCTCACAGTTTCCATCCCCCTACCAGGTGTAGGGACACCTTCCACAGGCCAGGCTGCTCAGGGCCCATCCAACCTGGCCTTGAACACAAAAGGACGGGGCAGCCACAGCTTCTCAGGCAACCTGTGCCGGGGAATTGCCACCCTCAGAGGCAGGGATTTCTTCCTGGTATCCAATCTAAACCTATTCCCAGTTTAAAATCATTCCCCCTTCTCCTGCCACTACAAGCTCAGGTAATCACTTCTTCTCCACGTCTCTTGTAGCTCCCTTCAGGTATGAGCGGTCTGCAATTAGAGCAACCCTGGAGCTTCCTCTTCTCCAGGTTGAACAATCCCATCTCTCTCAGCCTTTTCTCACAGGGGAGGTTCTCCATCCCTCAGATAAATTTGGTGGCCTCCCCTGGACTGGCTCAAACAGTTCCATATCCTTGCTGTGCTGGGGACTCCAGAGCTGGGTGCAGCACTGCAGGGGGGTTCCACCAGAGCAGAGGGACAGATCTCTCCCTCACCTGCTGCCCACAGTGCTCTGGATGCTGCCCAGAATAAGGTTGGGTTTCTGAGAGCTCACGCTGCTGGGTCCTGTCTGGTCTTTCATCCACTGGCTGTCTCTGGTCAAACCATGCTTCCCAATTTTACCAGTGGTACTGCAGCTCTTAACACCAAATTATCACTGCCAGGGCTATTACAGATACTGGCACTTATTAAGCCTATTCTGCATACTGTGTCTATCGAAGTAAAAGCTTGTGTGCATCCATATTTAGGCTCTTACTAGAATCGCACTACTGTATGATAAAAGACATAATTTTCC
This sequence comes from Passer montanus, assembly GCF_014805655.1. Classification (NCBI taxonomy): domain Eukaryota; kingdom Metazoa; phylum Chordata; class Aves; order Passeriformes; family Passeridae; genus Passer; species Passer montanus. Next base: position 1,158,533 of record NW_024366591.1, read on the forward strand.
ATCTCAGGGAACCTGTTTCCTCAGGTGTTGCTGGGGCAGGGTGGCTGGTGGCACTTTATCTTCTGTGTATTTCATGCCAGAACAATCCAAAACAGAAGTAACTCTTTTTAGGCCCAAAGGAGAGAAGCAGGTGTACTCACACATCACAGGATAAATATTTAGATAAATATCAAGGATATCTAAAGCCCCATCTAAATCTTTCCCACGGACTTTCTGTTAGTACACACTTAGGCTGGATTCTGTTCAAAGCACAGCTAAGTAGCACAGAGCAGTCAGAGCTTTCTCAATTTCCCTTTCAGATAAAGAAGTTTAGATGTCACATGTCAAACGTAATCTGACCTCGGGGGTTTCAGCCTAGTCTTTAACAGGCATTTCTCACTCTTGAGAAAATGCCTGGCTTTTGAAACAATGCCTCCTTTCAAGAACTTTGGCTTAATATTGTGGCATGAAGGTCAAGATTGTCTTGTACTGACTGACAGAAGCACAGCAGCTTTCACAGTGGTTCCTTTCTTCATATGTGGCTTTTACTTGTGCTTAACATTTTGAACTAGAAAATGAAGAGAATGAGAAAGTATCATTTTCTGTGTGAGGTTTTGATGTGTTTTGTCTTTTAGCCTCACTGTTGTTGTTGTATTGTTGTAGTACTGAGTTCTTATTCTCCTAACTGGTGCCCTTTATTTGATAGGACTGTTTACTTTTGTTGGTCTTAAGTTTCTGGCAAGGTACACAGACAATTTCGACTTGAACCTTTCAGTGGAAGGACACAGAGACAATGCAGTGTGTCTCCTCTGTGCAGGCTACCAATGGAACAAACAAAGAACAGACCTGTACAAGCCAGGTCAGCTAAACCCAGACAAAATCAAGGTGAATTACAGCACAGGCAGGCTGGGAGCAACCACCAGGAGGGCTGGAAAAGGTGATATCAGAATGGTTATATTCTCAGCTCTGAATAGAGCTTGTAAAAGGAGTCTGAAGATTGTACATGTGGAATTGAGCCCCAGAGGCAGTTAGCCAGCAGACAGCTGGCTGGACACAGTGGGGCAAATTCCCCTGGGAACAGCCCTGCTTGGGTGAGATTACAGTCTTTGTCATCACCCATCCTGCATGAAGTCCTTCCCCTCCTGCCCCGGGTGGCTCTTGGCCTGCTTTCCTGGGGTGGGACAGGCCAGGAATAATGCACTTGTTTGGCAGCTGTGGATTGGAACATGAATCTGCAATGTGGGGGTCTTGGAGGAGCCCGTGTTGCTCTTGATTCACAAGCCACAGTGGTCAAACAAGCAATTTTTTTTGATGTAGCTGGCATGTTATGTGTGACCTCTTCTACTGGAAGTGGCCTTTTCTCAGAGGTACCTGAGTCACTCACTGTCACCTCAGGCTACACTTGCTGTGATGTATTTTTTTCCTCAGACTGAAACTGAAGTAATTTAGAAAGGATGCCTGGAAGGACAAAAGAGAGATGGCTTAAGTAGTAGGGCTCTCCCCAAACTCTCAGGGATAGGAAACGCTGAGGAATTGAAGTATACTTATAACATTCCTTTTTTATTTTTTTTTCTATGTTGTGTTTTTGCCTGAAAGGCACTGCTTTTTATTAAATAAGCCCTTGCAAAAGCTCTCTCAGCATTGGTACTTGTGGTCACAAGTCAGGAACAGAATTGGAGGTGCTGTGCCTGAGCCATTGTAGAATTATAAATGGGGATTCCTCCCTGAAGCTCATTCCATGCAAGTAACAAGTCACTACCCCTAAAGAAACAAGAGCAGAGGTGGTCAAATTTTAGTGAGAATAGTGGGAATGCCATGAAATAGTGTGCAAAACAAGGAAAACCCCATTTTCTCCCTAAATCACCACAGGAGCCATTTTCACCTGTTTTCAGGTTATTCTGAGGCTGACAAATACATCCCTATGTCTTTATGTCTAGGAATTTAATGATCTTTCTTCAGGAAAAAAAAAAAAATAATGCCAACCATGCTGGCATTCAAGGAATGCACAATGACCTATCTGGAGAAATGGACACATCTGTTGCCTGAGCCCCTAAAAGCTCAGCTCACCTAAATGGGTGAATATCTGACATCTAACAGTAAATTTTGGCAAGGTGACCTATCTGTTTGAATTATAGTGGTTTCAAAGTCCTGTGTAATATGGTGATATCAAGAGTTTGGGAGAAGGTGTTTAAGCCTGGTTTTTTAAGCTTCTCTTCTTTAGGACTAATTCTTTCTGAGGCAAACCTGTGGAGTCAGTAGTGGCTTTGGTAGAAGATGCCAAGCTCTTAAAAACACCGTGGGAGAGGCCACTGGGGTGAGCCAATTCCAGTCAGCATGAGCTGGAACTGAGTGCCCTGAGGTAACTGGGGGATATTGCAGCACCTTCAGATTCCTATTTCATAATATATAATGAGCAGAATGAAAGCACTTAAAAAAACCCCAATAGAATCTTTAATTTTTTCTTTCCTGCTATTTTTTTAAAACCGGAAAAATCAAATCTATTTCAATCAGGTACTTCAGGCATTGGCACATATGAAAGAAAAATGACATTATTTTTGGCATGGAAAGAATATTGGAAGATTTAGAAGAGAAAATGGATAGCTACTCCATGAAGGTAGCTTCTAATGTGCTGATCCCCAGAGGTGCTGCCCCTTGGGCTGGGAGCTGACTGCAGGCACAAACACTGATGTAATGTTTGCTGCCTCTCCAGTGGTGATTAACTTGGGGGTAATAAATGCAATTAGCTGAAGTACCTTATATGTCATGTTCCTAATGAATGTTATAATTTAAGAATAGTACTTAAATTTATTAGAAGCACCTCTTTAAGGGTATTGTTTTGTTGGGTTTTTTTCCTAAAATAAATTTATCTGGGTCTTAATAATTCCAATGCCAAGGATTAAGGTCTCTGTTGCAGGCAGCCCATGCAGTATCTTCTACTTGTCCTGCAGAATTTTGTGAATAAACAGGACAAACCAATACACAGCACCAGGCATGGATTCACCTGCAGGATGTGTCCTGTGTGCAGGGACAGCCTTGTGTCTCCAGCCCTTGTGAACCATGGGTGGCTTTCCTGGATGGTTCTGAGTTTACTTACATGTCAAATATGATTTATGGGTAATGGTGTTTGTTTTAAATGAGTTAAAAAAGTAGAGAGTTAATTTATCTTACAATTAATAAATTGTAAGTATCTAGATTTTTCTGGCTTACCAACTGAAGATTTTGGTATTCTCTCATTTAACAGTCGGTCTTTTTTCATTATGAATTGAATTTGCAATAAAGTACAGGGTTTAATTTTGATAAAATTATTATTGGATAATGTGCATTGCTAACTTTCTCTGTCTGCCCATAATAATCCAGTTTATCCAGCTATTGCAGAAGGGGTCATCTAAGAGTTACTTGAAAGAAGTACAGCGTGTTTGCAATATGAAATGACACCTTCTTAAATCAAGAAATAAATAAGTCCTTTAACTTCACTGCTACTTTTCCACCTCTTTCCCAATAATGTAGCTATGTCCTGATTATATGGCAGTACAAACATTCAGATTCCTTAATCAAATCTTCTCCATAATTGTGCAGACCTTGATCCTATAAGGCCCTTGCATTCTTCACATAGAAGCTTTGTTTTGTTTTGTATTATTCATTTAAAGATGGTTTGCAGTCAGTTTATTTTGATATTCTGAAACCAGTAAACAGTGCCCATGTCAGGGCTAAGGCACAAAGGTTAGCTGCTGAGTCTGGCTGTCTTGCATAGCTGTTCTGGGGTTAAGATATATACTTAGTGCTCCAGATCTATGATTTTATTAATAATTCTTGAGAAAAAAAGAGTCAATTAATGAAAAGCAAAAATTTTTGAATTATGTACCATTACACCATGTAAAAGACATGCAGGGAGAAGATAGGATTGCATCTGAGTGTTTTCCAGCATTGAAAGTGTGGCAGATGCATTGTTCCTCAAAAGTAATATGCTCTTCCTGAAATGCATTATTTACCAGAAACATGGGAGTTTGGGGATTTGGGTTGGTGTGGTGGTGATTTTAATTCACCATCTGCCTCCCTAGACCCTAATAGCCTTTCATTTATTTCATATTCACTAGGGCGTAGAAAATGCTCAGGGTGTTTAAAATATTATGTGGTTTAAAAAGAACTAGATAAAAGAAATTATAACTACTAACTACAGGGGGAATTACAATGAAAAGTTTTTGAGTGCTTTCCAGGAGGATGCACTAGCTCAGACTTGCCTGATCTGTTTCCACCTATGTCCTTTCACAGTCTCTTTTTCTGAGCCATTTGGGAAGCTTCCTTATCTGCACATTGCTCTGTAAGGGGTAGGTGTGCCATCTGCATATTATTGTAAATTAGAGGATCCATCCATCTACTATCTTAGATGAGTATGGCTTTCCTGCAGGACTTTGTTAAATTGTGTAAATTTAATTTTCATATCCCTTCTGGAATATTGAACAAAACTAATTTTATGACTGTAGGGTTTGAAAGCAGAAGGGGCAGTAAGTTAATATAATTAATCATTGTGTCATTGCTGCAGAATAATGGACTAATTCTCTTCCTAATTTCCAGTTACTTATCATTTGAAATCTCCCAGGGAAAACAGCACTGTGTAGAAAGAACAAGGAACAACCAATTAAAGTAAGTGTTTTGTTTCATCATCTTAAGCAACTGTAACAGAACTGAGGAAACTCTGGTTGTGATTTATTAGTTGCATTTTTTGAGGTTTTTTTATACAATTAGATACTTGCCTGAACTGCTTCATATGGAAAGAGTAATGAATTTCCCCATATTGACATATTTTGGTGCATCAGATTTGCATTTTTAAAAAACAGTCAAGTACACAGAATAATTAGCTTGAACTAAAATGAACAAAACAAACCATCTAAAACTCTCTTAAAAATTTTAGATATTTTTATGCCAACAGTGAAAAATTAAACTCCTCTGCAATTATAAAAAATCAACAGTGATCTGCCAGCAGGTCCTAATTTGGGCCTCTTAAACTAAATACTTATGTTTTACTTACAGGACTGTTTAGAATATTTATTTTACAGCTGATCATTTTAAATGTACCTACTACCTGTCACTCATTTTGGTGTGGGACTGTGGGATCTACTAAATCTTTGCAGGTTCAGGTTTAAACTGGCACAACAAAGATGACCAATATCTCTGATATCCCTCCCTGGGTTTGGAATCTGGATGATTTTAGAGAGAATACCAAGAAGGTGAAGGAGAACAAATAGGAATGAAGCACTGGGAAATATGGGATCAGAGATCGAGTTAAGGGGGGAGCTGGGGAGAAAAAGCATCCCAGAAATGACGGTGTGGAGCCCATAAAGATGCAGCTGAGTGCCAGATGAGGCGATGGAAGGGCAGAGTGGGAACAGAGGAGGGAACAGGAAGTTTTGGCATGTGTGAGATAAGCCTCTATGGGATGGGTAGGACAGGATGTGAATAGAAGAGGAAGATGTTTTGGTAGCTTCTGTTGCTGTATGGAGTTCAGCATCATTTCTGGCAGCAAGCTGGAAAGCATTTAAATGCTAAGTTTTCAACTAAAAATTCTCATTAAGTAGAGGTCCAGTAACCCCCTCTGAAAGGTTAAAGCAAAAACACCAAACAAGGCAGCATTTCCCCCACTGTTTTTTATGTAAGTACAGCTAATGGAACTGAACTTGGAGGAAATACTAACTTGAACTTTTTTATTTTCTTTCCTTGAACAGGAACTCAGCACAAGCTGGTTTTTAATTTGAAGTTTTACTACTTTGGAACAACTTTAGTCACTGCTGAACCCAAATGAGAATCAAACTGAATAACTAACATATTTGACTGTCTAAGTAGATGTAAAAATTCAGGATCAGTTTGTAACAGTTGTGTTTTCTGCATTTTTTGTTTTGATCCCACTTTTCATTCATCCTGCCCAGATTTCTTCCAGGTTCCTGCTTTGGATCAGGTGATGCTGTAGATTGCAGAAGACCTTCTGGTGCGATGAGTTGGAGAGAATTCGTGTTGGGGTTTAGACTGTGTGAATGGCATTCCTCAGAGTGCTCTTTTTTGATACTGCTCAATTGCTGCTTCCATCCTCACAACAAGCTTCAGGAAGGGTGCAGAGGAATGACCTACCTGCCTGCCAGACACTAGGGAGAATATCTCTCCATGTTGTGCTGTGCTGCAAAGTCAGCTGTCCCCACTGCCTAACTCTCAGATGAGCACTGCTGGGACAATCCACTTGGAAAAAACAGGTATTGTGTGTGTTTTCATCTAGAGCTGACATCAGGTGTTTTAAGAAAAGAGCTGAGAGATTCATATAGAAATTGCCATGCAAGGGTTCATGCCAGTTGTGTTGTTAGCCAACTTACGTGCTGCACAAGCAAGCCTTTGGAGTTTGATTTTTGCTTTCCTCTGTCTGGAGAACATGGTGTCAAGCGCCCATTTTTTTATTTTAAGCATAGTCTCAAAGACTTGATTGTTCTTTGATCTTAGTGCTGTGCTGAAGGTAGTTCAAAGTTATAAGGAGTTATGTATGCTGTGTCTTAATGAAATGCTTGTCTGAAATTGAACTGATAGCCTGCTGTGAAAAAATCAATTTGCCATCAGCAACTGAATGTACTTGATGCTCAATTTAGTTCACCCAACTATTTCACGTTTGTTCCCTGTAGTAAAACAAAAGGGTCCTGAGAATTAATTACAGTGTTAGCATCTGCTCATGGCAGCTTTGCTGATACACTTGGTGGAATAAGATACTTAAGGCAGGAGGGAGATGGAGTGTAAAGATTTTCCCACTGCCATTTCTTATGCAAATATCTTTTGAAGGATAGGCTCCTCTGGTGTTTCCTGTACTTTTTCTTTTGGCATTAGAGCACTTAGTTGTGTTTGAAACTAGCAAATGCTAATTGCTTCCAGATAATTTGTGTTTTGTCATTTTTTCATAGTTCATATTTCCATAACTATTGCTGGCTGCTCAGTGGACTATTTGTTTATTTGAATGTTGGTAATAACTTTTCTTACTTTAAAATAAAACCTAAACATTTTGGGGGATCAGTAGATGAATGAGAAGTTGCCGGAATCGCAGGTTCCTGAGATTCCCAATGCTGAATCTTGTGTTATTCCAACCTGCTGTGCCAAGCACACTGTGGAGCAGCCTTGAATGCTGGACAAGAATTCTTTTGTCTTGTGCAAAGTCTTCTTTAGCAGCTTCACCTTTTTTAACACTAAAAGTTGTCAGTGTGCTCAGTTGCCAACCTAAACGGAGGTTTTATTGTGCTGAACATAAAAACTGAGCTGCAACACACGAACACAAGGTACCAGTAACTTTAGGATTTTAGTAATTGATAATTTTGTATTTTAATACATATTCAAGTAAATAAATCTTGGTCACTTGGTCTAGGAGACGGATGAAGTCTTCTACTTTTTGCCTGAGCTTTTTTTTTTTTCTTTTTTTTTGCTGAACCATCACAAGGTATAAATTATCTTTCTTGGAATGCCTGAGAAAACATGATCTCTCAAATCCAAGAGATTTTCATTATTTGTAAGTTGTCTGTAAGTTCTGTCATGTTGGATTTGAAATGTGTTCATCCACATCACTGTATTTTGGAGAGGATCATCTTAGATTTCTGTGAGAGAGTGCTTGAAATTTAATCTTGGAATGGATGATTGTGATGCCTGTAATGGCAGTAGAGTTGTCCTCTTTCCATTGGAGAACAATTTCATGTCATGTAATTATAATAAACCCCCTAAATTTGGTGAAGTAAGACCAGGTTCATTCCAATTGTCTGTCCATTAGGTTGCCACATACCAAATGCTTTTAACTTCTTAACTCATAAGAAGATTGTTGAAGCAGTGCCTGACACTGGTCAGGTGTTAATTACTGGTATTTAATACTAAAGTGAAAAGAAAAAAAAAATTAAATATTTAATAAATTAATGCTCTTATAAAACTGCATAACATCGTGTGATGTTATACACACCTGCATATTTTGTTTCTTCTATCCTCTGATAATTTTAATGGAGGGTTCAAAGAGTTTTTCTCAGAAATGGAAGAGCATTTCTGTATTTTCTCAGAAATGCTTTATTAGAACATCACATGGCATGAAATTTAAACTCTCTGCATGAGAACAGTCTTTGAAAGAACATTTGCTCCTCCTGCAGAATGAGCTCAACCTCTAAATAATTATTTTTGTATCTACTTAGCAAGGCCATCCTAATCAGGAAAAATGTTATATATCTTTATAAAATAAGGTAGTTATTTATAAAAAGTGCTGCTGAGAATGTTTGTGATCTCTTCAGACATGAGAAAATAGGTGAATTGAAAATGAATGGTTATTATTATTCTTGAATATAGTTCTTATCAAGGCATATGCTTCATGTGTTTGGCAATATTGAGGGCACAGAAAAGAAGAAACCTGTTCTATCATTCTATAATTTTTATAGTACACGGTAATTATTATCTTGAAAATACATTATACATTTTTACATAAGCTGTAAGACTTCCAAAGCAATTTTTTCTATGTGAGCTTTGGTCCACAAGGTGTGTGGAGTCTTCTGATCTCCATTCCTTGCATGAGAAATAATTGTCAAAAAGAAGTGGTTTTCTTTTGAATACTTCAGCAAAAGAGAAATGGGAATTTGCATGTGCTTTCAATTTGCTAGGAAGGAAACAATTAATTTTTTTTTTTTTTTGGTGTGGGGAAAGTATTCCTGATAGCCTAATATTTAATACAGTTGGGAGAAAAACTGTGGGTTTTGTACACCACTTAATTTCTCTAGACATTGAAATGTCTTCACCTGGAGAAGCAGCCTATTTTGTGTCTAGCATTTTTCATTAGAAGTACTAATTAACAACAGATAACAAATGATGCTGTTATGCATTAATACTCAGAAGTGCATGCAGGATGGATGGATCCACATTGGACCCATCATGAAATTGGGGACACCTGCTCTCAGAGCTCTGGGCAAGATACCAACTGCAGAAATTATATTGAAACAGCATGTGTAAAGTATTTAATATAGTTTTAAATAAATTGTTTTGTGGATTTTTTTGAAGCAAGCATCCTTTGTGTGGTTGCCTGCACTGCTTGGAATTGGACTTGGTCATTCAGATTGTGCCAGGTAGAAGCTCCTGTGGAGGGGTGAGGGCACTATTGTCTTTACCCTGTTTGATATCAGTAAAATACAGAATATTTTGTTACACTCTATTTTAACATAGATAATTTTTTAAGCCAGATAATTGCCTGATTAATTCCTTACTACACTTGTTTATCTCTGTGGAAAAAAGACCTTTCCTTCAGCTTTAAAGGGTCTTCATTACTTATCTTTCCTTGATTTGTGGTAGCTACATACTTATCACGTTGCAACCCTCACCTTCATTTATGGTAGCAGAAGGGTTCAAGTCCACCTTAAAATACTTCAGGAGTTGAATTCCTGTGTGTAGCTAAGAAAAAGAAATTCAATAAGGTCCTTCTTTCAAATAACCCCCTCTCTGTTGACCATGGTAGGACATATGGGGCACATGCACACATAACAAAACTCTCCTTTCTTCTGTTCTCATTTTAGTCCAGCTCATGCATTTGCCAGACATTGATTTTCCCCCTAAATTTTCCTAAAATAATAAATTATAAAATCAAACTCAAGTTATTAATTATGAGGTTACAGCACAGCTGCTAATTTTTTCGTGCTCCTGTACCTACCAGAAAACCAACCAAATGGAGTTTTTGTTTGTGGGGTGTTTTTATTTTGTTGTTTCCTTGTTTGTTGGCTACTTTGCACTGAAACAATGTTTTCCTCTGCTTCCTTACCCAAGGCAGAAAAGTCTTGATTTGAACTTAGCTAATTTCTCACTGTTTTAGCATGTAGTTATAAAAAGGTTACAGGGTTGGATTTTTTAGATGATTTCTCTTTTCATGTATTATCTGTAAACTAGAAGTTTAGAGGGAAGGTAGGGAATTATATCAGAAGAAATCTTTAATGAGCCATCACAACAGGTACATATATTTTATTGGAGGCTGTTCCATTGCCACAGCTCAATGCCTACTAAGATAAATATTTATGTAAGAGGGTGGTTTTTACCTGCATATCTTATTTCACTTATATTAGTTTTTTAGCTATGGAAACCACTCCATATTCTTTGTACAGCAGTCTGTGCAAAAATTCTTCAATAGATTGTGTTGTAACTGAAAAAATTTTAGGGGCCTTCCGCCTGAACAAGTTTGGAAGAAGTGCATTAAATTTGATGGCAGGCAAATTTTAAGGAGGAATATAGACAGTTGTACTGCATGGGAAAAGTAAAGTAACAGTAAAAATTAACGCTTACTCTTGACATTTCCCTTCAGTAAATAACTATCTTACAACAGTGCACAGGACTCACGTGCCCCTGTTTGTGTTCCTAAATTTTGATAGATTTCTGCACTTTATGACTGTTCAAACTGCATGTTGATGGCAGTGAAAATGAATGATGTTTAATTTAGTACCACTGAGTTTTCCAGGAATATCTTATGTAAAATGCACCAATGTGGTATATTCTGGAAGATCCTAGGAACAGTTTTCTGTACCCTTTTCTCCCTTTCCAATCTTTGAGAGCCAATCATTGAGATTATAGATGTTATTTTGAGATTTTTTACATAAAGTAGATAGCTGAGCATGTGTTTGTGTGCACTCAAGCATGTTCCTGGGAACTTTTATACTTAATGTAAAAGAGAAATTGGTACCTTCCCAGTTCATGGTAACAAAGTATGGAATTAAGGAATACATACATTGATTGTGGCAGAAAACTAAACACAAAAGCTGAAACACAGTGCTGAAAATATGACAGCAGGGTTAACATAACTTTTAGGGAGAAAAGCATGCTTGGTTGTTTACCTTTTCCTTCTACTTAATAGAATTACCTCATTTGTGACTTTGCATTAAATTCTGCCTTACTGTCACATAGAAAAATAATTTTTAATTAGTGCTACCTTTAGTGCATCTTCAGAGACCCATTGAAATCTGTAATTACTTGCAATTTTATAATTCATTTTAAGTACATAATAACATAGCTGTTTACCTATGTAATCTATGTACTGGTATGTAACTTCATGCAGCATAGAATGCTTTTTTTTTTTTTTGGCAGGCCTATGTTTAGCTGATGCTTGATTTATTTTTTAAATGATAAACCTTAGCTAGCTTTTAAAATTCAGATTTTTGTGTGTAAGTACTGAGTGACTGAACTGTTTTGATTGGTATCAGAAAGGTTTAAGGCTGGCTTTATATGTTTAACCTAGTTTTATACATGTTATAGAGTTTTCATTATGAAAGCTTTAATACTGAGAATACCAAGTATCAGTACACAGAATGCCAAAAGATTTTTCTGCAGTGGTGTCTAAAGAACTTTCTCTTTTATATTTACTGTGGGAAGAGTGTTGAACTGGATGCCATGACTTGCAAATTGATCCTCACCTCAATGGTAAAATCAGTAAACATTTGATGTGAAAGGAAGAAATAATGATGATTTCTGAACATGAATTCTAACAAGTCTTGGTTCAGTGGCCTCCACTTTTCATCTGAGGTCACAGCACCTTTTGTGAAGGATAGCTTGATCCTCTCTAGGCTATTAACAAAGGAAATGTAGAATAAAGATGCCACCTTGTGGGTGAACTAAATGGCGCAGTGGATGGTTCAAAATGTTTAACAAATAGATTCTGTGCATTTGTGACTGGCTGCTGGAAACTGAGTTTATTTTTTCTTAAACATTTAGATTTATTTTTGGAGTTTACGCTTGTGAATTTTTTATGAAGTATCTAAGTAACTACAGTTGGACCATTATGAAGTAGGTGTTAAATGACTGCTAAAAATCATGCTTGTAATTTCCACATAATTTTGGCATCAAATTCAATGCATTTTTCCTGATGTATTAAAGCACAATTTTAATGCTGTCTTCCTGACTTGATTGACAAAAAAACCCAAAAAACCACAAACCAAAAAAACCAGCAAAACAAAATCAAACAAAAAAGGGGAAGATTTTGCAGATATTCCCTGTATGAAAACAGAATGGTGGAAAAACCAGCAAAACAAAATCAAATAAAAAAGGGGAAGATTTTGCAGATATTCCCTGTATGAAAAAAGAATGGTGATACGTTCAGGTTCCTGTGCTGGAATTCTCAATACATACCAAGATTAACACATTGCATGTGTTAATTTGTCATTTTTAACTGCATGTCATGGATTTCTTGCAGTATTCAATGGAATTCCAGGTGTCTACAGGCCTTGGTGCCACGGTTTTGAATCACCTTTGCCTTGGGCAGGTTTATATAGAATGCTCTGGATTTTTAGGGTTTTATTGCAGTTTTTCAACTCATTCAATAGTAATGGCCTCTGACAGCTGCTCTATATGGGGAAACACAATTGAAAGAAGTGGTACTAATCCCTCTATTCTTGTATAGTGTTTTGGAGATTCACTCATTTTGGATTTTGCTTTGGAAAATCCATGTTTATGGTGCACGCCAGGTTTCTTGTATAAGAATCTTATAAACTCTCCAGGGTCACTTAAGCTTGTTTGTGGCATTGTGAATCTTTGATGTGACACTTGGTGTAAGGAACACTTTCTGCTTATTTAAGTTATTATGAGCACCATCATGTTCCTTTGCCTTTGGATTTATTTCTTCCTGGTTTGTCTGCTGATTTCAGGAGGATTGTTAAAGTAACTGATGTAAATACCTGGGTAGGATTCTTCTTTTCCATGGAATTTGATTCAGATTAGGCAAAGGCAACTCCTGTCCTCTCCCTTTTTCATGGACAATTGATGAATGCAGGTGGGGGTTCTGCTGTGCAGCTGAGCAAGTCATCACTGGCAATTAATTTCTCCACATCTGGCATCTCAGATTAATTTATAAAGGTATGGAAGAGAGCCATACTCTAGCCAAGAGATATTATTTGGTAGCTGGAATGGTAGAGGAATTCCTGACACCTGGCCACAGCTCTGAAATCTGCTTCTTGCTGGCGTGCCACCCCAAGAGCTGCTGAGAAGGCTGGGGGAGGCTGCAGTAGCACAGAGTCTGCACTGTGAGCTCTGCTGCCTCAGGGCTCTCCTGGGGGCTGAAGAGCAGTGTGGTGGCTTTTCTTGGCTGATGTTGACCACAAGAGGTCAGGTGTCAAAACAAAAATAATCTATTACAGCATACTATAAAATATTGCTAGAAGATGTTTTAGGTTGTTCTGTGTTATGCTCTGACTTATCTGCATTGGGCACCCTTAGGAAATAATCAATGACATCAGAGTCACCCAAGAAGTCAAGCAATAAATGCCAGATGCAGATTAATTTTTGTGTATGGTTGTGCACAACTTTTAAGCATGCCAAGCTTTTAATAACCCCATGCCCCACTATTTCATTGGTATTTATATATATTTAAACACAAGGGCAAGAAATTAATATCATATTTGCTGGTTGAAAATCTATTACTGCAGCTGTCTATTTCTAATGTCCTATAAGAGTGCTTTTGATTTGAATGATTTTTCTCTTCCATGGTAGCTGAGTATTCTGAACTTAATTCTTTGTGCCCTGCTCAGAAATTACAGGGTATACAAAAATTATACCCTGAAAAAAAAAATATACCCTGAAATTCATTCAAACATTTAAAACTTATTATGTCTAGCAGAGACAGACTTAAGATTACTGAGGTTTCTGGTTGAAGTACTCCAAGCAGAAATCCATACTCCATTAGGTTCTGAAACATTATGTGACCTTAATTTTCCAGGTATTTTGCCCTTCAAGTTGAAGATAGTATTTTAATATTATTTAAGTCTCCTGAAGAGCCTTGTAATATGATAGGCTTAAGTCGTGAAACATTTGAACAAAATGAAAGATAAAAATGTAATTTAGGATTTTGTATTTCTTAAAATGGGTAGCAACATAAAGATATGCATCAAATAACACATTGAAATAGGTGATAAAATTTGCATATTTTTGGTGCATTTTCCAGTGAAATTATGTGTACATGCAATCAACCGTATTTCTTGTATGAAGGTATTTCTTTCCATTTGACTATTTTAGGCAGAGGCATTTCCAGTGATATGAACCTAGGGATTTGTCTTTTATGTTGTGGTGTACTTCACATAAAATTCTACCTGCAGAGCAGATGTAGGATCACATCTCAGGAGATGAAAGAGAATTTCAGAGCTAAACTTACTTTGTGGGGAAAAAAAAGAATTAGCTTTAAAAAATCTTACAGAAAAAGTTAGAGGAGAAATTTGTTTTCCTATTAATAAATGTTTTTTTTTTTTTTCCCCCAGCAATATTAAATAAAAGGAAATGAAAATTATCAGCAGCTGGTGGTGTGCCCAGCTCCATGAGATGGTAGAAGTGTACCTAATAAATGACAGCAATGGCTTCTGATATTTTATCCCCTCTAACATAATCCTTGAGAGCTCCCATGGCTATGCACTATGACAGAGGCAAAATACATCAATGCCAAAAACCTGGAAAAAAAGAAGAGTATGTAGTTGAACTATAAGGCATTTATTCTGGGTGTGAAATTATAAATATTCATGTGTATATTTGTATATTTTGTAAGTGTGTATGTCAATGGTTACCCTAAATTTTGGTGGTTTGGGTTTTTTCTGGTCTAAAAATCATATTTTATTCATATACACCAAGAAAGTGTTAATGGCAGGGTTTTCTGTAACTGTGTACAACAGTGGTTGTTATTATATACTGTAACACCTTAGTGTAGGTTGTCTTACCTAAAGATTTTCATTAATTTTCCCAAAATGTTATTGAATGGAACATCCTTTTGACAGGCCTGTGTGCTGGTATCTGCCTAGCAGATTCTACAATGTCACGATGTGGGTGTCAGCACTGAGACATTTTTCAGTCACAGCTTCAGGTTGGGCATTCCAGTTACTGAGCACAGGAAGGAAAGTAAAACATAACCCAGCGGGCAACCATTAATTGCATTTTGCTCGTCTGAGCTGCTGTTTGCCTGCTCCAGGCTGCCAAACACTGAGCTTTTCCCACGGATTTCATTAGCTGTTGCCCAGTCCTGGGGGTTTGCTGCATATTTGGGGAGTGCTGGCTACTGAATTGGGCCTCAGTGGCTGGTCCAGTTTTGGTGAAGTCAGAATAAATTCCTTTTGCTGACAAGGCTGCCAGTTCTGGTTTTTAAACGTCGCAGGCTGCCTTGGCACTTGGTGAGTGTGAACATTCACCCTGTATTTCTGCCAAACAAGGAGTAGGACAACTGTGAATGCAGAAAGGCAGCCAGGAATCTTGAATCAGAGCTGTGAAAAATTATGTCCCCTTTAGTCTCTGCTTCTGGGTTTTATTTTGCCAAAAACTGCAAACTTGACCTCTGATTTGCTAAATTTTACTAACTAGCAACTGCAAGAAATCTAAAAAAGGCTGTTTCAAATTATTCAAGATTGTATATTTGTTGATTTTTTTTGTTTCATCTAGAAAGCTGTGAAGTTTTGTGTCTCCTTTACTAAGAGTAATTAGCCCAGCACAGAAATGCACAGAGTTGAAGGGAGGAAGTTAGGAAGATTGTGGAAAGGAAAATGCCATCAGAACATGGAAAGGTTAAAAACTTATAAAAATTCCTAGTCTTGGTGGGGTTAAAGGAAGACCTTTTTCAGATTTCTAGAAGTACTGAGAATACACTGTAACACATCCATTTACTACTTAGAGATTTCTTGAGTCATAATTTTTGTAATCCCATTAGTCCTTTTTGAGAGAACAAGCTTCAGTCTGATGCTGGTAGGATGAATCTGTTTTTATATCTTGCTCTTAAAAAGAGCTAAATAAACTTGTGGCCACTGTTTCTGTCATTTGCAGAATCTCTTCATGGTGTTATGTCACTTGTAATCTTGTAATCTCTGTGGTTCTTCATGGCAAACACTCTCTGGCATTCTGAAACAAAATCCAGCTTGCCTGAACTTCACATTCCAATCACAGATAAAAATGTTTTATCTCATAAAATATTGGGCAAGAATGTTTCTATCTATCACTTTACAAGAGAAGAACAAAGCTAAGTTTTATCTTTGAAGAAACAACATGATCTTGTCCTTTTAATAGAAAGAAGAGATCCTTTGCCTGTGAAAATTAAATCCTCCACAGTTTGTAGTTGTTTTCAAAACTCCTCAGCCTGACAGTGAAATAGTGTAATCTGATAATAGCATGCCTGAAGCTTGTTGTGATTTTTCGGGCAGTAGTATTAGCAGATGCTGTGCTCTGTTGATTTTAGTCACTTAGGGTTTGATCCTGATCCCACTGACCTGAGAGTAAATGTAGTGTGATTAACTTCACTGGAATTACCATACAGATTTGGGGGTAACTGAAATCTGCATTTATTTAATCACACTTGTAGTTCTGCTGTGGGCTTTTCAGAAGTCACTAAAGAAAGAAAAGCACAGGTGACTTTTCCCATCTCTTTGTGACAGCTTTGTTAATTCAAAGAGTGTTTGCTGCTGACCAGTTGTCAGAATTGCCATGTATCTGTCTGTGTGTTTGTACTGATGACTCAAGGTCTCGGTACTAAATGCACACACTGGTTGACTTTCCCTTGTCTTACAGCCAGTTTGAGTTGCTTTAAGATTCCTGTGCCTTGTCACTAGAATTTCTCTTTATTCATGAACCTTCTCACTGACTTTATAGGCAGTTTGATATGAATATATTTGAGTGTCTGTGGTTGGATGCAGTAATTTGACATGTTCTAGAAGTGGTAAGCGGTTGGTGTTGGTAGGTGGCCATAAATAAAAACCAGTGAAATGTAGGATCTAATCCTGCAGTTATTTTTCCCCCTCTGATGCTGTCAGTGGGAGATCTGTCTTTGTAACAGGGACTAAGACATCAGGGTTGTACAGAACAGAAATTGTAACTTGTTCACAGCAGATTTTATAGCACAGATGTCTTCAGTGGCACAGACGTGAATGTTTCCTATTTAGTGAATGCTTTTTCTTAACTCTGGAACCAAACTCTCCACAGCAGACCCTTCAGGTTTTTTCTTATAATAAGGGTAGTTAATTGAATGCTGAGCCTCATGTGTTTTTTTCCTCCTTTATTTTACTGACCAAAGAAATTTAATGGGAATCTTGTGCTCTTTTGTCTCTTGTGGTTCTCAAAATCTCTCATTTCAGTATTTTAAAACTCCAAGTAAAAGATACTAATGGATGAAGGTGTTAGAGATATCTGTGTTAATAACTACTGACTGATACTCATAACTGGTGATTAAGTAGTAACCAGTTTATTGTTATAATCCCTGATAATAAACTGGTTCACTATATCTTTTATGCATCCTCAGTGTAATTTAGGGATAACACAGAAATGCTAAACAAAATCAAGAGGAAAAAATGGAGGCGAATGAAAAAGGTTTTTGAGCTGTTTTTCTCCTGGTACAAGGTGGGCTCTTTGGGGACACATGTGACAGCAGGATTTTAGCTGTGTCCAGGCTTGGAGGACCTGCAACACACAGAGAGGAAGGTCACCCCTGTCTTCTGCCTCCTCTCTTTCTGATTCTGATCTCAGTGGCCACAGAAGAAAGCAAATGTGTTGGTCTAGGAGAGAAGGTGTCCAGAAGTGTCTGACCTAAACCATGGCTTTCTCTTGGACTGTCAAGTTCTTCTGGTTCTGTCACTGAGGGCAGGGGTGACCCTGTACTCCAGTGCTTCTGTTCCCTGCTTAGGTGAAATCTGATGCAGGTGTTAAAGTAAAGGGCTGTAGTTCTGCACAGGACACACCTGGCTCTGGGAATCTCTAGGAAAGTGTTCATGTGCTTTTTAGGAATTCCTAGCCTGCTTTCTAGGAATTCACCTCTCAGCTTTCCAGGCATTTGTGCTTTCTTTCTAGAAAGCACTGTGCTTTCTAGGAAATGCCAGCTTCTGCTTTCTATTTACATTTACTCATCACTTTCCAGGATTATTTCCCCATGTTCTTTTATGTTTGTTTGTTTTTTTTTTTTATCCCCCCACCCCCCCCCGCTTTTGCTGCATCACAATAATTTCACCTCTATAGGAAGGAATTGCTTATGTGCCTTCTGGAAATTTTCTCTTTCATTTCCAGGAATTTATCTCTGGTTTTCAGTAATTCTCCACATCTGCTTGCTATGAATTTAACCTCACATGTTTTGTGAATTTTCTTTGTGCTCTCTGAGGAATCTCCCCTCTAGGCAGGTATCCTCCATAGATCTTTGCTCTGTGGTTTGCAGGAATTTACTTTGAATGTTCTAGAAAATTTTCCTGGTGCTTTCAAGGAACATTTCTCTGCCTTCTAGAAATTTTCTCTGTGCTGCCTAGATATTTTCTCCTGCAAATTCAAGTAATTTACCCTATGCTTTCTAAGACATTCTATATGAATTTTGTAGAAATTTTATACAGGTTTTTCAGGAATAAACCCTTTTCTTTCTAAGAATTTCTCACATGCTTCCTTGGATTTCTTCTTTCATTTTCTGGGAATTACATAATTTTCATTTAAACTGAGGGTAAAAACATACTACTCACAAATGGTTTTATATTAATTTATTACCTAGTAGGATCAACTATTTATATGGTTTACATCTCAGGCCTTTTGTGTTGGTCCTTTATGCAAGCTGCAATGAGGCCCTGGCCCAACTTTTTTCTTTTCCAGGTGCTGGTTTTTTGTAAGTAAATTTGTAGGATGAGGCTTCAGCATTCACAGCTCTTGCAGTACTTGTTTTCCTGTACCAATCACTTGCCATGTAATAATATTTTAGAATGTTAATTGTGATAACTGATGTTATCTTAATTTAGCAGATAAGAAAAATTGTAGCAGGTAGGTTCTGTAACTTCTCAGCTCCCAAAGGAGCTTAGGGAAGATTTAATTTCTAGCTCAATTTAGAAGCAGATATGCCAAAAGTAGAAGAGAACCATCAGTAAGGGTTGAACCTCAGCTTTCTGGTTTGCTTTGTTTTTTTAATCAAGTTCAGGTATTGCAGATGTTAAAATCATGGAGGAATTGAAACAAAAGAAGATCTAGAATGTTAGATTCTAATATATTGGCCACATAGCTCCCACCTTCCAACACCAGAAAGTTCAAAGTGGGAGCTCCCAGTTTTTATCCCTGATGGACACTGTGTCTCTTGGCATGTCCACCTCGACCAGCAACAGCTACATACATCAATGTGAGCCCTCAGTTTCTTGGATCCCTCACAACTTTAACTTTGGTCAAAAGCACCTACAAATATCTGTGGGTTGGGGAAAAAACAACTTCAAGTTGCTCTTTGATCACATTGCCAATTCACAAAGGAAAAAAAGCAGAGTGTAAGTGTGGTAGGGAAATACCTCTAGGTGCTGAAAGCTGTCACAGAACAATTCCTTCTCTCTTTCCCTGTTTGTATCACATGGTATTAAAAACAGACAGGTATTAATCTGCTCCTCCTGTACGACTTTAAGTTGTATAAAATGTACATTTATCATAGTTACCTCGAGTGGTTAAGGCAGATAATTCACTGCTGGAGTGTTTGAGATTTTTATCTATCCATGGGGCAGTCTGCCACACCATTTGCTCATCCTTTAATTGGTTAATTAAATATGTTAGAGCTTCTAGTTTCACAGATTAATAAAAGCTTGCAAAATAATCTGTTAGGTACACAGAGACAGGGTAGGCTTTGCCTGGTGTCTTACCCTGTGGTTCTGACACCCACAAGGGTCTGAGAAAGACCACATGATCTCATGAAGGGATTCAAACATCATGAATACCAAATCTTAATCAAAAGTTAATATAAAAGTATGTATTTTTCTTTTTTTCTTTTTTCCTTAAAAAAATGTATATTGGCAATAATCTAACTTAAAAGAGCTGTGGGCCCCTCCCTTATTTATTGCTTCATTGATTTATTTATTTTGAACTTGTAGTATTTTCTTGTGCCTAGACAAAGAGTTTACAAAGGTGTTTGTGGAAAAGTTATTTCTCCTTTTTCTTGAATTGCCATACTGATAATATTAAAGATAAAACCCCATATCCTTTATTGATTTATCAACAGAAGACTGTATTCCAGTCAGAATTTTTTAATACAAAAATTTTGTTCAGAAGCAAAATGTAAAATAAATACAGGATTTTAGCCCTTTTTTAATGTTTTCAGAACATCTTCAAGAGAACAAAAAGATTTCTTCATATCATTAAGTTTATCTCTTTTTTGTGTTAGTTATCACATTTTTCCCTGGTACATTTCAGAGAATCAAGAACTGTAATAACTTCATCATATTGCAGTTAAAAAATTCTTAGATAGTAGGATAGTAAGAGTATTAATATTGTCAGAGACTTAAATATGGAAATAGGGTATTAATCACGTATCATGTAAATTGTAAAACGTAGGCTATTGAGTGAGATTAGAAGTTATCTCATTATAAAAGCACTCTATCAGAAAAGAACATTCTCTTAAGTAGTTTTTGTCTCCATGTAAGTATTTTGTACTATTGTTTTCTAATAAGTCATCTGTCATTCAAATAGAAAAGTCCTAGATCTGGGAAATGAGGGGCTAGGATGGAACCAAAGGGCTTAAGGGTGTTCAAATGACATCTGAGATTATCTCTGAGGTGCATCAGAGGCAGTGGAGCAGAGGAGATGTCGCAGAATGGTGGCTGAAAACCTGCTCCTTGTTTTCTGTGGGAATGCAGATTGTGTGCTCCCAGCTTAAGCCAATGTTTTCCATTCTCTTGCAGCTTGGATCCTTCTTTTAGTTCACTGATGTCTCCCTATGTCTGGAATGCCAACACCCTTCCTCGTGGTATCCAGAGGCTGAAGCCCCCTTCGCCAGAGGTGAGCCGTGTTGCTCTTGTCACTGCTCAGGGCAGCAGTTCCTCAGCATGGGGAGCAGGTGCTTGCTGAAGGATGATCCCAAATTTCAGCACTCTCATCCTTGTTCTGCAGGAGTTGAGCCAGTTGGAGGCAGTTTCCTGTGCCTGACTTGCAGTAGCCACTTGCAATGGTAGAATGAGTCTCTTTTATAAAGGTGGGCAGCTTGATGGTATTCCAAGAGTTAAAGGCTTGTTAATCCCCCAGCACTTCCAGGGGTTGCTTCTTCTCTGTTTGCTGTGGAGGAGCTGAGCTCTGGCATTCTTGCCTGGAAATGTTTAGCTAAGATTTCCTCCTTTGGTGTATTTTAACTCCCTCTGAGCCTCTTTGTGCAGCTTCTTATTTGAGAAAAGTAGACTTCGAGGAATCGCGTGCAAATCAGCTCTCCAGGGGAATTGCAAGATTACTCAGGAATCCTGGCTTTTGTTATCCCTGTTTTGGCAGCACTGCTGAAGGATGACTTCACATGATGCCAGTTACAAGCAAAAATTCATTTTTATTGGATACTCCAGATCAACAGCTTCCCAGGTTTACTGAAGTATTTTGAAATCCTCTGAAAATGTGTTCTATACCATTTGCTTTGAAGGAAGAATCTATTATAGTTTTGTACTGTCTGGTGGAAAAAAATGTTTGCTTTTTCCATCTCTGAATGCACCCAGTGATTCTGTAGCTAAAAAAGCTGAAGTATCATTTTTGACTGTGTGTTTTTTGTTTTTGCAGATCTGCTGTCCAAACCAGCATGCTGTGTTATGCCAACCCAGTGCCTTGTCAGCATGGCAGACAGCTGTAGTCAGAATACAAGGCTTTTGTGTTCCACCCAGCCCCTCATCTCTCAGGTTTTATTCCACTTCTTTGAGCAGTGGACACATTCCTGCCAGTCTCAGTGTTTTAATTTAATTTGGGCACAGACTATATAAAATTGAACGTGTGTCTGAAAGCAGTGAAGAGAAGACCATAAAACGAACCAAGTGCTCAGCTCCATTTGAACCAAGCAATGTTGTATTATTTTTTTTGTCCCCATTGCCACTAAAGTCTCATGTGACTTGGAGGTGTGTGGCAAGAGGATCCAACATGGGGAGAGGAGGTAAGGAGACTGGAATTGGACCTAATTTCTTTCCTATGTATTTTTGAGGTGTGTTTTCCACACTGGGTGTTTCTTCATCTTCTAATTTACCAGCATTCATTTCACTAAAGATTATATTTCCCAATAAATTAAAAAAAAATTTTAAAAACAGTGAAATCTCTTCTACAAAAAATATTTTTCAACTCTTGCCTCTAAAAGATAACTTGACATTATTTTCAATGGGCATGGAAAGTGCTGGTTTCCAAGAAATTCCTGGAAACACAGGGTGGTAGTTCCATCCAGTAGGCAGGCCAGGAATTCCACAGCACAAAATTTCACTGACTAAAATAATCCATTCATCAGAAGGTAAGTTGAACAAATTAACCTGAAATACTGAACTTTTAAAAATGCTTTATTTTTGAAGATATCTTTTTAACAGTATCTTTTTACCTCAAGGTAATGTAATAAATAAGATTAATTGCATAATTTTTTTAAAAGTTGTCATGATTGTGACATGATAGTGATAGTCATGCCTTGAGATTGTGTCAACTCTTGCAGAAGGTTTATCTGCATGAATGTCTCCAGTAGATGTATTTTCTTACCCCTGTCTAAACCGATCAAGATATTAATGCTCTAAAGGACTTATTAATCCTACAAATAGCCTAACAAATATTAGATTAAATTTACAGGCTTTAAAGGTGTTGTGTTTTGAAAAGAAAGCTTTTCTTTTAGGAGTCAGACTTTGCATGTGATAGACAATTCTCTGGTTTTCCTCCCACACACTTGCACCTTGATGTCTTTCAATTGTGGTACCCTTTAGAAAAGTAGACAAGTGTGTAAATGGTAATACCATTATAAAGGTGGTAGGTGAAAAAAATGAGACTGGAGCTGGATTTGAAATGTATTGTCTTTAATTTCTCAGTAGTTCACTGTCATTGATGTACAGTCTATTTTCTTATCATTCCTGCAGTAGTTAATATTGATGGAGACATATTTATCCTGTATCATAATCTTCTTTTTCATACTGAAGACTTTAAAATTGTTCAGTTGAAGACTTTAAAAGCTTTTGTTGGAGGAGTTTGTTACATGTACATCTGAAAAGAAAATTGAAAAAAAATCACTGAAACTGAAATTTCAGAATTAAACGCATCATCTTGGAAAGCAACATAAATGGGTCCCCTATCCAGAAGCACTTCTACATATACATTTCTTTATATTCATATACATGGATATAAAGTAACTACCACCCTAACTTAGAATATCTGAATATCCAACCAATTATTTGCCTTTGTGACTTATGT
Source organism: Passer montanus (assembly GCF_014805655.1). Taxonomy (NCBI): domain Eukaryota; kingdom Metazoa; phylum Chordata; class Aves; order Passeriformes; family Passeridae; genus Passer; species Passer montanus. The sequence continues at coordinate 1,181,642 of NW_024366591.1, forward strand.
GGAAAATCTGAGTAGGAGGAGGACATGCAAAGTCTCAGTAAGGAAAAATGAAGATGCGTAACCATAGATGTTGGTCACTACTGCAAAAGCAGTGTGAAATTATAGTGGATAGTCAGCCCTAGCAATGGAAAATGTCATATCTCTCTAGATGTGTTACTGGCATCTAAACACTCTCCGCTTTTAGATCTCCCAGAAATTTTATGAAAATGCATGAGAAAGGTTGCTTAAATGACACACTTTTCAAAGAAAATATGCTTGGGATGCTGTGGGGCTTTTTTCAGTATTATATTTGGGAACAGCCACTTTATTAAGGACAGTTTTTAATATGTATGTTCTCAGCTACAGGCAATTTTTACAATTCCCAAGCCACAGGCATCACGGAAGGTGGCTTTGTTTCTTGTTTTTTATTTGCAATAGCATTTACTCAGTGACTACTCACTCGCTTTGTCTAGTTTCCTAGAGAGCATCTGTGAAATTTCTGGAAATCAGTAGGAAAATGCATGGAAAGCAGCTGGGAAACTGCGAAGGCACTAGGAAATTTTCTAGGAAGCACTTAGTAAATTCCTGAAAGTTGGGACAGAATTCCTAGAAAACAGAGGGAGATTTTTCCAAAAAACCACGTGGGGGAAAATACCTGCAGAGAAAGGGGAAATTTCCTGAAGAACAAAGTGGTACAGCCTAGAAAGTGGAAGGTAGGAAAAGGAGGAGAGCAGCCAAAGTGAATACTTTCAACAACACACTTAAGATTTCTAGGAAGTTGGCTATGGATTCCCCAAAAGCGTGCAAGGAACTCTTATAAAGCAAAGGGGGAATTCCCAAAAATCTTGTGCAAAGTTTTGGCAATGGGGAAAATTGTGGAAAGTGTGGAATATGTGGAAAAATTCCCAGAAAGCTGGGGATATTCCTTGAAAGAAGTGGAATGCACTCCTGCAAAGAACAAAGTAAATTCCTATGATTTGGGGTGTGGATGGGCACTCCTAGAAAGCAGAAGGGGAATTTTCCAGAAATCGTGTGGGAATTTGATGGAAAACAGAGAGGAATTCCAGGGAATGACAGGTGGCAGCTCATGTTACTTTTCAAAGTGAAGCAGAAAACTTGTACCAAACTCTGCAAGCTGCTGATCCTAAGCCTTACAGTAAATATGCATGAAGACTGAAACATATTGAGTAGAAAATACTGCAAATATTTTTGTTGGAAAAATCACATTTCTTCTCTGATAGCAAAAACATTTTTGAACATATGACTACAAGGTTCAGATTAGTTTATATTAATGGATAATCAATATAGTAAGATTTTAAAATAGTTTTCAATATGGTAAATTTTTTAATAGTACTTTTTATGGTTATCTGTTTTTTGATGGAATTCATCCATTTGGAAGGAAACTAGAAGGTGGCAGCCTTGGGATGATAACTGAAGTGAAACACAAGACTGTCAAAAAATAATCCATTAAAAGAACTTCAGGAAAAATTAAATATCTTGTAGATGTGTGATATTCTTTAAATTATTCCTAGCTTTCTTACTATCTGATGATTTGCCTCTTCCAATATCTGTTTGAGCACCAGGTCATATTAGATACAGAATTTCTCTTTTCAGTTATGGAGATGTTTATTATAATTTTTCGGGTAGATCTCTGTGTCTCATTCATTGCCCCTGTGGCAGAATCCTGAAGCAGTGTGAGTTTTGAAAACACTCAAACTCTTCTGTCAATCTGTGCAATTCAGGGCTCTTAGTCTTTCGTGAAAGAATAATTGAGAATATATTTGCATATTAGATTGCAAAGTAACCAAATCTCTTCAAAGGATATATGCAATTGAACAGTGTTTATTAGGTATTTATTTGTGTTTCTATCAATAAAGTAAGGTAAAAATAAGGAACAAAAAAAGGGTTCCATTCACAAATCAGAATGAATACCACAGTGAAAATTTTTGCCTTAAGTTTTGTGGCTGAGCTGACAGATAAGATTTCAGGACTTTATAATGGCAGCAGGTATTATAAATACTGCAGTAGGATATGTGAAACAGTATTAGCTGTTAGCTGCATGTCGGATTTTTTCCTTGGGATATTTGGTTGTTTAGAAGTCCCATTTGATTGAAGTATTACAGTTTTAATTCCTAGTTGCTGAAAAGTTACATTTTACTTTGTTTCAAGGGTTGGTAATCAGGCTTTCTAAAATTAATTTTGGTTTAAATGCTTTCCTAAAAGCATTAAATGGAAGAGGCTTTAAGCTAAATTCGTACTTAGCCCTTGATTTAAAATCACTGTATTTTTGTACGTTTTAAAAGTGCCTATGTTTTGAAAGCTTGAGGGTTTGTTATAGTTAACACAATACTGTCAATATTTGTGGCTGATCAATTGTCCTTTGCCCTCTGTCCATACAATACTAAGTGCATTGGGGTTCTAGGTCAACACTACAGCTGGAGCATTGCAATTAATTATATATTGTTATTACATTAGAAGAAACTAAACTCAGAGAGGACAAAATCATTACATTCTCCCTTTTATTAATATTAACAGACATATCTTGTAATGGAGCTGTGTGAGGATGGAGAACTTTAAAAAATGCTTTGTGGTAAAGGGCATTTTACAGAAAATGAGACAGGACACATCATTTAAAGCCTTGCTTCAGCAATAACATTTCTGCACAAAATTATAATTACATTCCTCTGTTTCTCCCATATGTTCATTGATTTTGAGTGTTCATACATTTAAAAACAGTTACTGATTGATATTTTATCTATTATTTATTTCATAGGATAAAAATATCCAGTAAAGGAAAAGTAAAATATACTGTGTGAATGCTTTTTTAGAACTTTATTTTTCTTAAAGATGCAATATGCGCTGCCATTTTCTTTAATTTGTCTTTCTGCACCAGCTATGGCAAGAGCTGTGTTATTATTTCTTAGCTTGCAAATGCTTTGCATTATAACTTTAACTTAGTTCAGTTCTTATATGCACAGAGTATTACAGGAGGTAAAAAAGCAGAAGTGGATTGCTCCTGATGCTTCCTCACAGCATATGTTACCTTTAAGGTTCAGTTAACATCAGCATTTTCATCCACCACACAGAACCATTGCAATTCTGCACAGTCCACAACAGAATTAACATATCCAGCCAAAACTTTAGATTTTGTAGATGGTGAAGGACTTGGAATTCTTGAGGGTTTTTTTGCAAAGAAATTATCAACCTCTTTGTTACAACATAGTGATTTTAGGAACCCTTCCTTTACTTCTTTTTCCAGAGAGTTATATGGCATTATGGAATGGTGCCTTTTATAAGGCCTTGTCTCTTCTGGGCCCTCATCAAAAGAGCAAAAACCCTTGACTGGTTTGGTATGTAAAAATGAATTTCAGGTATGAAAATATGGGCAAATTTGGTAAATCCACAAGACACACTCTACTTTTTTTTTGTTAGATGATGTCAGATGATCTGATTTTAAAAGGCGGAACCATTATGTACTTTTGCCTTTCTTACAGGATTGTGGTGAGAAATGAGATTTCAAAATTTGAAATTCTTGTATGAGTCCCTGGAAAAAGTGAGGAAGATGGTTTTTGTTAGGCTGCCACTAGTTTAGAGTAAAATACATGGGAATTGCTCCTAGGAATTAATCAAAAGGGTTTAAAATGTTTCTGTCAGAATATGTTCACTGTAACTGATAATATATTATTTCTTACTCTCTCTTGGCAGGTATTTTTCACAGAGATCTAAAAGTGGAAAACATTTTTGTTAAAAGCAGTGACATCAATGAAGTAAATGAAGTGAAATTAAACATAAAGGCAAGATGAAAATTGTAGCAGTTTGGCTTCAAGAATCATTTTTAATATCCAGGTATTACTGGGAGACCCGACTTTGATACCTATTAGTGGGTTTTGAAATGAGTTACTAAATGGTGTTATTAGGGAAAAAAAATCATTTGGAAGCTAAGAGCCACTGTTGAAAAGAGCATTTTTTTTAAAATGGTAAGTACATTTCTTGGCCAATTAAAAGAAAAATCCTTAAAGTAACCACACCTTGTTCATGCAGATCTACATTTGCATAGTCCCAAGCCATTAGTTACAGGAAGCCAGCAGATGCTGCGAGATGTAATTAATATTTAAATTAGGAGTGTGTTCAATTTAAAGTAAATCTGTTAGTAATTCAGAAAAAAGCCTATTTAGACTGTATTTTGATTGAAATACAAGTATATTATAGGATTCTTTTGATATTAATAAATATTTGCTACCTAAACACAATGTTCCATATGCTTACATATTCTTTTGTATTGAAGAAAATAGTCTTTGATATTCTATAATTCATGTGTTAATTGTGCATCACTAATTTGCTATTTTAGTAGTAGTTACTGTTAAAATGCAGGCATCATCTTGGACAACTGAATTGTTGGATCAGGAATTTACTATCTGGGATAGAAGACTCCAGGCTGAGAATCATTTTAGACACTGAAGTGGAAAACTCAGTAATTTATAATGGATAAATCCAGACTGCAAAACTATTTTGTTTCTTAGATCTGTGTATTTTTATATAATCTCATGGTCATGTTAAGAAACATCCTTGTGTATTTCTCTGTACCCTTCAGTTTGGGGCAGCGTGTGCCTTTCTTCCTGAAAGAAGGTAGGTAAGGCATTGATAAAATTTCTGTCATTTCCACAGATTTTCCACCCTTTCAGTCAACTCACCAATAGAAACCACTATGGCCAGCTGTTCTTTTTTGATGGCCTTGCTTTATGTACCCATTTGGAGCAGCAACTAGCACACTCTGTCATCCCTCCTGCAAGGTGAAAGGGTTTTTTCTATGTTCCATCCTGTGAATGAGGTCAGATCTTTCCTCACTTTGTTTGTTCCTCTCATTTTAGAGGAGAATAACTCCTGAATGACTTCAATGGGAGGAGAGGAAAACACAGAACCAAGTCTCAAAGCTGGTGTGGCCAGCAGCAATTAAAGTGACTACAGGAAAGGAACATGGTCAGCTGTTCTTTTTCATGGCCTTGCTTTATGTACCCATTTGGAGCAGCAACTAGCACACTCTGTCATCCCTCCTGCAAGGTGAAAGGGTTTTTTCTATGTTCCATCCTGTGAATGAGGTCAGATCTTTCCTCACTTTGTTTGTTCCTCTCATTTTAGAGGAGAATAACTCCTGAATGACTTCAACGGGAGGAGAGGAAAACACAGAACCAAGTCTCAAAGCTGGTGTGGCCAGCAGCAATTAAAGTGACTACAGGAAAGGAACGGTCCATCCCACAATGTGAGATTAAAAAAAAAACCCAGCTAAAACTAACATTTAAGTACTTTAGGCTTGAGGCAGCTAATGTTACATGTCAGGCTAGGGTTCACATCCTCCTATTTTTGGCTGTGAGAAAGTCTTCCTGGATCTTTATAATTTTCTGGTTTTGGGCAGGATATGCAGACAAATCCAGACATGCTTGTTCCAGGTGAAAGAGGTTCTTCCATATGGCACACGAGTACATGGCACAGGTGCATACCGGCATGAGGCTGAGATGAAATTTTGTTAATATGTATAGAAAGACCTTTTTCAAGCCACCTCTCAGTATCAAGACATTTCTTTGTGAACTCACAGATACTGATATCTTCAGATGTATGTATTTTCTCACAGACTATGATATGAAAAGTATAACATATAAAAGTGTGCTGAAGAATTTGACTTGTTCATGTATGACACTTGAATAAGGTTTTATAAACAGGATAAACCCTTATCTTGTTTAAAAAAATCAGCATTTTTTTCCAACCCTTTTTTCAACCCTTCAACCCTTTAAAATGTCCTCTTCATGGACAGTTGATGAGTAGTATGTTCTTGGTTAAGACTTCTTTTAACTCTGTATCACTCTGGTGGTAACCTCTCTCTGATAGCATAGAGCTAATTTGTGACCTTTGATGTGCTGCACAAAAATATAAGAATCTCCAGCTAAACAGTGGAATAAATAATGACCAATTTTTTTTGGATAATTTCCATCCCAAAAATGTGACTACCCTAGGGTATGGGACTGATTAATATTTGATGTTGAAATGGAAGTTGAAAAAGCCCCAACACCACAAAAGCAGGTGATTATGATGTAGCCTGCCCAAAGGACACGCTTTTCAGGGCTTTTCCCTTGTCTGTTCAGGCAATGAAATTACATACATTCCAAAACATAAAGATTTGTAACATTTTCTGATTTATACTACATGCTATAACATACTTCAGTCCATTATTCAATATAACATTAATTTTATAAATTCTTTGGAGTCTTTTCCTCCACAGTTTATACCAGCAAATTTCACAGCTTGCTCATTACTAACAGAAGCAAAAAAGAAATCCTTTTTTGGGGGAAGATAATTAGTCCTTCCAACATTCTGATTTATTAAATACTAGTAGCATTAAATATTCTTTAAGTGAGAGGGCTGTACAGGATAATTTCCAATTTACCAATCATGACAGGAACATAGAGTCTCATCACTGCAAGGGGCCTGAAGTTGTTTGATTTATTTCTCTGTCCAAAGGAAGAAGCAGCTGTACCGAGGTCATTTCTGATGAATATTTGTGCAAAGTGTACTTAAAGACCTCCAGTAATGGAGACTCCATAATCTTCCAAGGCACTCTATTCTGATGCTTCATTATCCTCCTAAAAATTTTTCCTGCTGTCTGCCCTGAACCTTCAGTTTGACAATCAGCTTGAACTTATACCTGCAGGCTGTGATCTAATCACTTTTTTCATTATAAAGTTTCATTTAACTCACCTGCAGCCACGTAATTGCTCCTGCTGACCTAAGGCAGGTGGTGGAATCCTGTGCATGGGAAAAGGGTGCAACTGCAGCTCACATTTTCAGACTATTATTTCCTCCCCTATGCAGCACAGATGTCAAGAACAGGTAGGCACCCTCCTATTGTCAGCAATCTGTTATTTCATTTCTCTCTTGGTCTCTTGCTCTTTAAAGAGGACAGACAACTACAAAACATGCCTTGACACAGCCTTCCACTTTGACAACAAACAAGTTACACTTGTTTTCTGAGAAGCATTTTTTATGGACCTGTGCATTGCTCCTGTGATAGTTTAATATATTCAATTATTACATTAAATGGAAAAATTTGGATTACAAAATAATTTAAGGGAAACAACATCAAAATCCTTACTGAAATAGAAATGTGTGACATATTATGCTCTTCTTGTAACCCCAGAGCCTGTCAGCCTGTGCTGCATGGAGATTTGTTCTTGACAGGAACTTGATATCTGTTACTCACCTCTTTGTTTCTTCTAGGTGCCTATGAATTCCAGTATTTTCCTGGGAGTTAATGGGATACTTCTAGAATTCTTTGATGCCATCTTTTTTATTCTATTACAGATAGATACCATGATTGCCTTTTTCAGTTTTTAAGTATTTTATCTGCCTTCCACTAATGGTTCTTGAAGAGCTAATAGCTCTGAAAAGTCTTGTCACTTTTAAAGTACTTCAGAATGAATTTTATCGGTTACGGCTGATTTTAAAATTTCCAACTCGAGTACTTGCTAACCTTTCTGTGCTCTGTAAAAGACTGAGGTCTTGCCCCTTTGTCATTGATATTGATTGGACTATCCACTGCTTGCACTTGACATTTTGGTTAAAATTGATGCAAGAAGACATTAAATACATTTGCCTTCTAAGCATCATCAATCAGTTGCGTTCTTCGTTGAACACAACATCTATGTCTTTATTCACTGTCTTCCCACCACTCATACTCTTGCAGATTATTTCATTTTGAGTTACATCCTTTGCTCTTTGCTTCTAATTTTTTCTTTCTGATTTTGCCCCTCTATGCTTATGTTTTCTTTTTGGTCTTATTTTCATTTTTTGTGTCCTTCCTTGTTCTGTATAAGACTCACAGAAATTCAAAATTTAATCAAACTGGTTTAGTAATACAGCAAAGGTTATTATTTCTGTTCTGTGATTGTTTTGCTTTTGTTGCATACTTCTGAGTTCTTTTATAACCTAAGGCTTCATACATGGACATGCAGATACAGACACAGTTTCACAACCACTTCTTTTCTAGATTTTCTTGGTTTGATTTTTCTATTGACTTTATTTTCAGGAAATTACTAACTTCCTAAGTTGCTAATTATATTTTGTGTAGGATATTTATTAAGGATATAAATTTATATAATTTTGTAAGTTTTCCCAGTATGTTAATAGCATGAATTACTGATAGTTTGAAAAGTTATCAAAATGATTGATTAAAAATGAGTCCCTACAGCAGGTTTGGCCAGTTTGACAATATTGTTGGTTAGAATTTCCTCTAAAATCATATTTACCAGTTGTGGTATTATCAAACTATTAAGTTAACCATTTCAATATCCTTGTCATAATAATTAGGTATTTGAAGCGTGGTGCCTACCTAAGACATAAAAAAAATCCCTGAGATCACAGTTCAACAGGCTTTTTTGATTTGGTGGGACAACACCAAATAAAATATTCACTGTTGATTTCCCCTTCCATTGTGTGAAGGTTTTTATATTTTGTTCCTTTCTGGGACTAAGTATGTCACCTCCTTTGATTCTGGAATGAAAACCATAGATCTTGCTGTGAACTGAGCCACATCTCTCATGATGCAGCAGATAAAATCTCACTGAGATGACCCCAAACCGGGGTCTTACTGACATGGACTGAGACCATACAAAGTGAGTAGTGAATAGGTTCTAATTTGTGAATTTTAATCTAGGACTGAAATAGGAGATTTGAAAATTTTTATTTGAGAGTATTTTGGCACAGATTTTGTTATCTGATGTGATCAAGAAAAGAGAGGCTTTGTGTTTTGCAAAAACCCTGTGTTCTTATGTGCTACCCTTATGTCTGGTAGAAAACCAAGTTCATGGGATGTCTTGCAGTACTTTAAGTCAGTGTGTTGTGAATGCTGCTTTAATAACTTACTGTGGAGAAGAAGAGTACTAAGTTTAATCACACAGCTAATGTCACAATGTCACCACCCCCTTAACAGCTAAATGATAAAAGTGAGGACACATCAGCATGAATTGTTAAGGCCTGTACATTATTCATTTAAACATCTGCTGTTGGTTCCTCTTTACATATGGGAATAAATTACACCACATCAGCACATTCTTCATGCTTTGTGTTTAAGCATTTAAAGTTTTTTTTTCTATTATTAATACTATTTTTTCTGCTTGGTTGGCAGCCCATGAAGTTATCAGTGCCTGTGACTACAGCCAACAGTGTGACATTTGGAGCACAGGTGTCATTATGTACATGCTGTAAGTAGCTTGTAAAAGTAATATAAAATGTACAGACCCATTTATAATACAAGTACTTACAATTTTGCACTGAAATAAAAAATAAGCCTGTGTGCTAAATCTTCAAACAGAGTGAACTTTTACAATTGCTTGTATGTAAACAATAAAAATTTATATGCAAAATGAGGTAAAAGATAGAGTTCAGTATTAAAAACTGAGTATTTGATTTATGGACCACTAAATAGTCTGTAAATAACAGAATATTGCAGTGAAACACCATATAATCAAACTGAGAGTTTAGGCCTCTCTTTTTCATTGTTATGTGGATCTATAAATGAGGAATGCGGAGTTGATTTACAGATTATTGGTCAAATTCTGCCATGGATTGCACAAACTGTGCAATCAGGGTAATGGATTTTCTTGTCCACCTCTGACTGTGGTAACTCTGGAACTGAGATGTTCCAGGGCTGCCAGGTCTCCCTGTACAGGTAAACTCTGTGCCTTGGAAGTTTATTAGTTTGCTGGTATAAGAGGAAAAAATGAAACATTATGTTTGTAAGACTACATGGAAATTTATATTGAAGTCTTTCATAATTTAGAACATTTGTCTTGGCTACAAAGTAATTATTCCTCTGAAAAATCTTAACCCACCTATACTAGCTAAAAAATATGAAATGTACCCCAGTAATTGAAAGTGAATTCTTGTAAGGGATGTAAATTACTATGCATATGATGCAACCAAAATGTCACATTTTTTTCAGGGACGTTTTTCTGTCATAATGCATTTGCATGCTTTTTCTCCCCACTATGTGATTTTCTTCTCTCAGTTGCCATCAGATAATACTTTGATGCCAATGTTTTAGAACACCACAACCATGGTTATTGGTTATTATTTCATTGGTTAATATTTCTGTTCTGTGATCTTTTTGCTTTTGTTGCATACATCTGGGTTCTTTTACAACCTAATACTTTGTACATGGACATGTGGATACAGACACAGTTTCACAGCATCCCCTTTTCTGGATTTTCTTAGTTTGATTTTTATTTTCACTTTATTTTCGTACCTCAGCTTCTCTTCTGTACAATTAGCTCACTTTTCTTCTAGTGACAGCACAATGAAGTGCTCATGGTTTTATTGCCTTTATTTTTATACAGTTTTTATTTCTGAAATCCATGTGTACAATTTATGCTGATACAGATTGAGTTTTATTGTTGTACTTAATGATATTAATGTCTGCATCATAGTAGTAGGATTTGTACGACATAGTAGAGTATATTACAAAATGTTTGGTAGAACTGGGGTGGTTGGACTGGCTAATAAGAATCCAGAACTGTGCCTGCAATCAGCACAATTCACAGCTCAGAACTTGTAAAATTCAGAGCAGTGAGCTGTGTTGATTGCAGCTGGAGCTTAGAACTTCTGACCTTCTTCCTTAATTAGCAATATAAATATTTCTTAAAATTAGCATTTTGTAATCACAACAGTGTCAGAACAAAGTAGCATTAATTCACCCCTTGTTGTGTTGACTACCCAAGAATGAAAACACCAAGTATAAATTAATAGAATGCAATTCACACTCCTTTTTATTGCTTAATTTGAAAACAGTAATACAAAAGCCATAAGATCATCTTCTGATTTTAATTCTGCTTTTGCAAATTGCTTTTCTTCCCACCCTGAATAATGGCTCATGCTCCTGGTGCTCCTCTGATGGGTTTAAGGGTACTGTTAGAGGCATTATTGCTACCAGCGCCGCTTTGACCCTTCCTGACTCCAGCTAATGCTTCCCTGCTAAATCCCTGGCTGCCCTGGCTCCCTTGTCCTTGTAGATGGCATATTCCATCTTGGTGCCAGGGCTGTTATTGCCACCACAGGCTGTGTCTGCACCTAGATGGGGACACAAGCCCTGAGGTGACTCCAGAACTCTGTTAATGCACAGAGTTTCCTCTGCACAGTGGGGTAAGGCCTGCCTGGTGGATTTTTATGTGCAATCCAAGGTGTACTCTACAGTTCCCATTTAATTTCTATCTTAACACATACTAATAGAAGCATCCACAATAGTAACCAGCAAAAAGAAAATCCATTAAAATACAAAAGTGTGCCAGCACATTGAAGGATTAGAACAGCAGGAGTCTTGCTGCCTGTCATGCTCCCAGAGTGTGGCCTGTGTGCTGCTGTCTAATAGGAAAGGGTCAGGGGATTCTTTTGCCTGGACAATCTGCACTATTGGATTTCTTCCTCATTCTTTCAGGTGTGCTCTGGCCCCCACAGTAGCTCTCAAAAACCTTTGTGTGGCTGAAGAAACCTGGGATGCCTAATAAATTACTTCCTGCATTACAGCAATAAGAAACCTATTAAGAAAGTGTAGTAATTCTTGCTCCATTCTAAAAGCACAGAAAATTTCTTCACAGATTTTCAAGGTGCCATGTGATATGTTTCACCTACTTAACATGATTTCTTCAGCTGAAGTTATCTGTTGTCTGTCACTGCCTTAGTCTGGGGAGAATTTAGTCCTATCTGTGCATAGCAGAATAATGGGCATTGTCACCAGCCAACACGTAGGGTATCATGTCCTGAAATGAAGGCATTCTGCCCCTTTTCTGTTCCTTAAATTGAGTTCCATGTGGATTTAAGTCCTGGGGGAGATTGGGAAGAAGAACTGGAGGATAAAAGGAAACCTCAACTTTTGTCAAACACATTTTGAGATTAAAAGTTTTGGGGAAAATGCACCAAAATATTAATTTTATGTTTTACCTTAAAAATTAAAACCATGTGAATGAAACGACACAATATTTTGCTTTGATATAAAGTGAGAGGCATCCTTCACCAGGATGTGACAGACTGACTTCTGCGTTTTGGGAATAGAACTAAAAAAATAATTTGTTGCAAATAATTCAATTGATGAAGCAGGCATCCTTCACCAGGATGTGACAACTATGTTTTTCAGTACTGACTTCTGCGTTTTGGGAATAGAACTAAAAAAATAATTTGTTGCAAATAATTCAATTGATGAAGTGAGCTTCTTTTTATATTGTTTGTTTTAAATAATCACAAAAAGGAATATTAGTTTCTCAGAAGTATTTGCTATGGAATTCTTGCAAGTCAGTTGTGCATGAATAGTATGATGTAAAATCTAGTAAGAGTTTAATCTTTGTTAATTTTGATTGAAAACACAGACCACATGATATGGTTTTCCATACCATGTGATTATAAAAACACAGATCAATACTTACTTTCAAAGTATATTCTCTAATAATCATTTAAAGTTGATGTTTCTGGTTAATACTCCTGCTGGTACATAGTCACAGAAACCCAATACCAAGTGTCTGATATTGAAACTTCTTTTTCTATAGGAATACATTTGTTTTTAGTTTAATACATTTTCCCTTTCCTTTATTTAATTGTTTCCAGATCATTAAGGATACAGTCAGTGTAAAAGCAAGCAGATGACACAGAAAGATTAAATTGAACATACAGGTACCACATTTATGCAAATATTTTACTCAAATAACAGAGAATAGATACAGGACAAGAATTCAGCCTAGGTGTATTTTTATGAACATATGTACTCTTAATATGGACACTTATGTAGGCTTTCACATTTTTCTGACGTTTCTTTTTTATTGTCCTGTTTTTACTGATAAATAACATTTGATGAGGCCAAACAAGGCAACAGTCCCAATACACAGGTAAAGGAGATACATCTAAATAGCAGAACAAAGAGTGAAGAATTTAAAATGATGCTTTGTTTCTCCCAGTATTTTCTGCTTTATTTTTTTTTGTTCTGAAAAATGCCTTTTGAGCAGTAAAAGGATATTCTAGACTTATCTAATTTTTCTGTGAATCAGAGTTGCTTTAATTTTCTCTTAGTCTATGAAGAATAGCACCCTAGAGTAAGAATTCAACACATTTCGTAGATTTTAAGAATTTAGAGCTGGGTTCTGAACATCAGTACAGTTGACTATAGGGATACAAGCACCTACTATGTATGACCAATCTGACTTATATAAAAAATCTACAGAATAAAAGCCTACAGAATAAAAGTAACTAGTAATTCTTGTAATGCATCCATGATTTGTTTGAGCTAAACACTGTTATTATAAAGACAGCTCACTGGGACCCCAATGCCCAAACTGAGAGTGGGGTTTTTTGTCTTGTGGCTGTTGTTTCTGTTCTTGTGCCTGTTATTAACCCACTAGTTTAAAAACATTGGCCCATGAATTACTGATGGTTCTTACCACTGAAGTATGGTGGTTGTTAGTACAGAATTGTTGAATTGTTTGATGGAAGATATCACTTGGACATGGAATAGAGAGAAATTATAAGTGCCCAGTGTGTGCAGTAAACATAATTTCTGAGATAGAAACACTGCACACAATGGCAGCAAGTCAGCCAAGGGATTTGGGTGGGTGAACTAAGGAGTAGCAAAATACTCTGTGTGTTCAGTTCAATACTTCCTAGCTGGTACTTCAGTTGTTTCTTAGTAAACCTTTGGCTACTACTTAAAAAATCCATACAACAGAAATTACCTTTTATCTCTGTGGATACCTAGTCACAGAGATTAAATCACCTCTTAACCTCATAACCTTTTCCCTTTAAACCTCTCTAAGAGACACATTTTTATAACTTGAGTCACTTCTGTAGAATTCTCTGAAGTTTTCCCAGTCCTGCCAACTTTTTGATTTCAGTGATCCCATAATACAGAGTTTTGGTGAAAAATAGTAGGTATTCATTCACTGACCCTAATTTTCTTGTACCTTTTATAGAAGGCTTGGGAGAAAAGCTTTTAAACTAATAACAAGGGAAGACCTCTGCTTTGAAAAATTTGGTCTGCGAGACGATTACCAAGGCTGGTAAGTACACAATGCTCTCACAGAAAAAGTGTTGACTACATTGCAATGAATTCCTCAATTACAGTAGTTGTGATAGTTTTCTTAGCTTTTAAGTAGTACATGTTTTCTGAAAAGCAAAATTGATGTTAAAAATAAATTGACATAAATGATATTGTGAATGAATTTCATAGTACTGTAAGAAGAAAGGTCTCTGCTGTATTAAAGCACTCAGTTGAAAATGTGTCTTGTTGTTAGTAGAAATTAGAGGTTTAAAGTTGTGGTTTTCCTTTCTAGAAGAGTAAGTTTTGAAACTACTTCTGAAAGTTGATGCTGTTCACCAAATCACAGCTAATGAATTACTTGGTAGCCAGTGGATAGCTGAATTTTGAAGAGATGCAATTACTTTCCCTTGTATTGTACCTCTTACTTTATGGTATGTAAAGTTGCTGTATTGCCTCAGTGGAACCCAGTAGATTGGAAAATTCTAAAAAATGCCATCTAAGCATCATGACACTTGTTAGGGGTCTGATCCAAAGCTTCCAAATCCATTAGCAAGATTTGCTTGTATCCCATGGGCTTCTGATAAACTTGTTAACTAAGAGAATCTTTACACTGTATTCCTTGCCCAAACCAACTTTACCTGGTTTCCCATAGGTGTTGACATAATATGGAAGTATAGGTTTGGGTCAGGTTTGATTAATTCTATGATAAAACTTTTATTCTTTTTTTTAATTAAAAAAAGAACTTTGAGGTATAGGGCCATTCTGAAGCCAAGTGAAATGTAGTGCTGGAAGGGAAGCTGAGAGCTCCCAGCTCACTGGCTGGGCTGCAGATCCTGCCACTGTGAGAATACTGAACTTTCAGCTGTCTCATGGAACACTTGTGCTATTTTGTAGCTGAAATTAAAGGAAAGGGAATGGACATAGCTGCTACTTAAAGATAACCCATGATAGCAAACCCTAATTTCTTCCCTAGCTGGCTTCTGTACCATTTCAAAACAGAAAAGCCTGTGAATCATAGCAAAGTATTCTGCTATGTGAGAGGATAAATAACTATCTTTATTAAAAATGGAGCACTGGTTTTGCCTCACACCTTCCTCTACAAAAGAGCCATTCTGGACTAGCCTGTAGCTTTCTTCCTTCCTGCTAATTGAGTAGAGCTGAACAGGAAGCTTTTTTCTCAAGATTTCATTGCATCCTTGTGTGTGGGAGAATAGCCACAACCAAATGTGTAACTCTACAATGGCCTGGAAAATGAGGCAATTTTCATCCAGCTCTGCCCTGCCCTGCTATGAGTACCCCACTGTCTTTGCTTCATGAAAATGAAGATATGGAAAACTTTCATCCATGTGATTTCATGACTTCTCACCATGTTTATTCATGGGGCTTGAGACTAACTTCCATATGAACATCATTGCATGTAACAAGACCCTCCTGTAGTTCATAGTAAACCATTCCTTCTCTCCACACTACACAATATTTCAGATACAGTAGATTTTAATTAGCAATACTTTTCTTCTTTTATGAGGTAGGTAGCAGACTGGCTATCTTATCTACAAAACACCTACAGATGCAACCCTGTGCTAGTTGGTTTCCATTTGCACTTCCACAGTAAATGTGCAACAACTATAAGTATTAGTTTCAATGCAGAACTATATTTTAGATTTTTCATCAAGTTTGACTGGTTTCTAAATGTTGAGGGGTGGTCATCATACGCTGATGACAGGATTCCCTCATGCCAGGGAATGCACTGTGAGGCCTACAGACATCCTTGGGTCAGAAACCATCAGAAATGAGCTCTGGAAATACACTGAAGCCATTTGTACCTCCAGCTGATCTACTTCTAACAATTTTAACTGCTTCCTTAAGGGAAAATTTTCTGCATGAGACAGTGCTTCAGACAGTGATTTTGGCTTCATGCTTCAGCCTTTCCTGTAGGTGTTCACCCTGTGTTGTCTGTTATTCAACCCTTTGTGCCTCACACCAGACACCAAAAAGGACTCATGGTTTAACCCCAAATGGCACCACACACCCAACTCACTCCTATAAAAATTTACTCCTCAGCTTCAGTAGGCAGGTGATGAAGAAGAGTCTTCTTCTGCTCCATACTTTCTACATTCCACCTGCATGTTCCATCCAAAGCCCCAGTTGCTTTATTGGCATTCTGGTTTTCACACATATTACATATTGCAGCCCTAAATGTTTCTCTGTTTCTAGTGAAAACTCTAGGCTTTTATAGGAGCATAAAAATAAGAAATGGCGACTTCAAGTGACACTTAAAGTGAAAAGTCTCACTATGGCAAATTGTTAAAGAAATGCCCCTGAAATTACGCTAATAAGGGCCTGGGTTTCAGAGCTGTGCACACCTGTGGCTCCCTCCTTACTTCAGCAGGAGTTGCAGATACTTCAGCAGGAGTTGCAGACACTCAGGGCCATCAAAAACCAGGACACCAGTTTCTACTTCATGCTTGTGCCTTCACAGCCTCTGTGATTTTACAATAGCCAGATGGGGAACATGAAAGTGCATTATCATGTAGAGAATTCTGTGTGTAAAAAAATTAACCCCTTGGAGCCATGTGACACATGAGCTTCTGCACAGGAGAAAAATGCATTTGGCACCACAGCCTCCCACCAGGAAATCCCTACCATCTGTACCAAAAATTTATGAAGTCACAAGTCATTCTCTATGATTAAAACTGGCATTTCAAACATAGGTGCAGCAATTTTATATTCCAGAACAATACTTTAACAATAAAAATTTTAATTTAAAAGTTACCGTGTTCTTGCAGCTAAACAAATCACCTCAAGCTCAATTCAAGTTAGTGGATACCTCTGGAGGTTTATGTGTTGTCAGTCTGAGACCATATAGAGTTTTGGCCAGGGGCTATGCAAAGGGTTGATGATTAATTATTTACCAGAAATAGTAATTAATGCAGTCCTGCTACAAGTTTTGATTATTCTGATCTCTGTACCAGTTAAAACTTTTCCAGACATGTTTAACTTCTTACATCTGCTGAAAAGTAAGAGTCAAATAGATGACAGGATAACAGAATATTTTTAAGTTTCTAAGAAACACAAAGACTGTGTTGCTACTATATGGTATTCCTGCATTATCCTGCACAGAGCATTACATATACAATGAGTATAATATTAGTGAATCTGAGTAAATCTAATTTTGCAATAAATATTTTTATGGATACCTGTGCTTTGCTTTGATATTATAATTTGCAATTATTTTAAGCTACATTAAAAAATAATCTCTATTCCATTTCCTACCTATATATTGTATGGATTGTAATATATTTTAACTATAATAATATTCTACCTCATTTTGTTCACTTCTCACCCTGAGAATTTGATATTTTATTAGCTGTGGTTTAATGGAAGATAGTGTTTCCTTTCAGATAGTGGGGTGGTTTAGTTTTCTTTCTTCTCTTGTGTTGATTTTTATTTCTATCAGAAGAACTTTTGAGCATGTTGTTTGTGAGCTCTGATTTAGAATTCTGTATTATTGCTGTGATTTTTGGTGGAATTTACAGGTATGTGAGTATGCTTGACTGAAGAGGAAAAGCAAGACCCTAAAATATAAAATTTATGTGTATACCATGTGAGATTTCTTGTTTCTTTTCAGATTGATTTTTACAAGGAAGCCAAATGCCTAAATGCCCAAATGCCTAAAGCTCAAATCCTCTTGTGTCTGAATTGCAACTCCAGTTCAGCCAAATGCCTGTGTATTTGTTCTGCAGATTATTTAAACATATTTCCAAAAGTATGTGAGGACTTGAAAAATTTGATTCAATGAAGTACTGAGATCCCTAAGGATTCCTAACAATTCTGAGAAGAAATCTGCTTAGAGTTCTCACTTCCCCATCTTAAATTTTCTCAGCTCTTTAGATCTTTTTTGTGTACTTGCATCTCTATACCCTGGCAGTTCTGGGCAGTTTGGAGCAGAAAAAATTTATTGTTTTTAATTCCATAGTTACATTAGGCTTGCTTTTAGACTCTAAGACTTCTCTACGCATCAAGACTTTTCTCTGTCTCTCTTGACTTTCCAATAGTATCAGAGGAATTTTTATTATTTTCAGGCATCTTTTCTTCCATTTACTGTGCATCATAACTAATTTGCAGGTTTTTCGTTTACTTCTACAGCATTTTAGTCAATGGAATGATTAATGTATTCTCAATGTACAATTATCATAAATTAAGAATTTCCCAGTTCTGTTTCCTGCTCTTGGTGTTCGCTAATTTTTTCTCCCTGAATTGATAATTGAATTATTGTCCTCTAAGACATCTATTTAAAATATTCCAGACTAATACATTGAACAGTTCTTGCAAATGATCACTTCAACCAGTCCTTCTCCTTGGTGTTTTAAAACTGGTGTATATGTCAATGAGATAAACAGAATATGGGCACTCATCAGGCTTCAACCCTTGTATGTTACATGTGTTCATGGACAAAATACTTTATTGCATTCTCCAAGAGTAGCTGGTTATCTCTGCATTTTTATCTTGAATCCTGCTAAAGTTTGCTTACTAAAAATTGAGTAGGAAAAAGAAAAGTTGGAATTAAAAAAAAAGAAACATAAACAACATAATCTGTCAATTAGTGACCCCCAGGTCTGTTATGCACAGTTGGCACCAGGTGCTGGTGAATTAAACCCAACAGGTGTTCAAATAAGCCAACACAGATAATTAACTTAAATGGTCCCATTTTCTTAAAAACTGTCATGAAATAAACTCCCTCTTCTCTTTCATGGGGTTTACAATTATCTGGCACTTTGTAAGGCCCAGCTCTTTTAAAAAGGCCTAATCTCAGCCTCTGATTTTGTAGGTGCAATTCACTGTATGCTGCACATTTAACTACATAATTGTTCATGCAAAGGAGGTAGTTAAAATGTGTGTCATCAGCTATGCCCACAGTTGTCATAATTGCAGATGTAAATCAGCTTGTGCAGCAAATGAGGCTGTTTTGCACAATCCAAACCCACCTTTCTAATGGCTGGGAGTGTTTATGCCTCAGTCATTTGCTACGTAAGTGACTTTGCTCTCTGTTTCAAACAAAAGAAATGCTTTCTAAATACCAGTCCTCATGTAACAGAATACAAATAGTTTGAAATGAGAATTGTCAGTTTAATGAGATGGATGAAAGAGCCTTAGAAACTGTCTCATCTGTGACCTCTTTCCTCTGCTTGATCCACTGTACAACCTCATGAAAAATAATTGTATTTCCTATGTTGCAGTTTACTAGTCTGTACAGTCCAGATAAACTACCTAGTAAATATATCTTGTTAATTAATATCAGAAAAATATATCCTTGTTTTTAGTGAAGTGCTTAAAGAGTGTCAGAAGATTAACAATATTAATGACAAATATTATCTCTTAAAAATAAGCAACAAGACAACTCTAGTTTTCAGAGTTGTGTATAAACTTTGCATATAGCATGTGTTTGCCTTTCTTTCCAAACTTTCAGATATGTAATTGCCAACTTTACTGAATAGCCAAGGTAATAAAATCAAAGTAATTTCAGATCATTCAGTGTGATCTGAGAGGACAGATGCCTGGTGGGTTTAAAAAGAATTGTTCCTTCAGAATCCATGGGTTGTTGCACTACCTGTTATGGATTAGGCTCAATAAAATGGGAGTGTTGGCTAAGCACATTTATTTGCTCAGTAACCTAAAGAAACATGCATAGGTATGGAAAGAGTGAGAAGCAGGGATAGTGGAAAATCTCGGTCATCCTCTGACTCTTTGGGCTTTCTTTTTATTTCTACAGAAAGAGCTAAAATTCCTTTTCCAAAAGCACTGAAAAGTACTCTTTCTCAGAAATGGTCCCTGAGGAAGTAGAGATGGTGATGGCTCTTTTAAATAGGAAGTCATATCAAAATAGAAAAAAAACCCTTGAAGGTAAAAAATTGCTTATGGGCTGAGATCATCTGTGTAAGTGCTCTCTCTGACAATGATGACAGGAAATCCTATTTAGGGAGAATATTCAAGCCTGGTTATTTCCTCCAGTGTAACACTAAGCCTGGATACTTCCTTTCATTTAGTACCCCAGTATTCAGAATTATCCTTAAGGTTGTGAGAAAACACATTCCAACACAATCCTGTTAGCATTCTTCATGGCCCTGTTGTCAATGAATATTTCTGACTCCTTGTTGAATATGCTGATGCCATCTGCCTCTGCAGCTGCCCATGGCTGTAAGATCCAGAAATGCACTGTTTAATGAGTAAATATTTTTGTCTTTTCTGTTTTAAAATTATCTCCCACTCTATTCATCAGATGGCCCTTATTTCTAGGAGTACAGGATGTGGCAAAAATGGTCACATTCACTACTAAGTAAAATCTCAGTCATAGCCCTCCTCAGTCACCTTCTCACCAAAGTGGTGACTCTAAGATTGCTTTCCTGGCTGGTGACTATAACTGCCAGTTGGATCATCCTGAGCATCAGGAACACCTGCTTTGGATTACTTTTCCCTAAGTGTACCATTTCATTTGTTTTCCCTCGCTTGTTTGAACTAGTATTTTCATTGGAGGTGTCCAAGACATTTAGAAACTTGAGTTTCTGTGCATTTAGGGGTGGGATTTTCACTTTCAAAAATATCAGACTATTTTCCTTCTTAGTACTGAATATTATTTGAGTTAGCAGGAGTGTTCAGGAAATGACACTTTTGATGGTCAAGAAATTGTCATTGTACTGAGGGAAAAAGTCTTCTCAGCAGGTATAAGTTATTATTATGACTATTACTTAAATCACTGATTCTTATCAATTAAAGATCTGTACCAAGGAATATTCAGCTGTTTTGCTAGTTTTGTCTTGTTCTCTGAAGAGATAAATCTAATGGTAAAAGTTGAACTTGATCCCAAGAAGGCCACTGATCCTGTCTTGGTTGAATGTTAACCACAAAAGAGACCACAGATACCAAAGAATATATTTTTTTTTTGTGAGAGATGAAGATACAAGTCTTCATCTTTTGTTTTTATAATATGAAGATATCGTTTGCTGTGGTGTTTGAATATTGTGATGAAGTAATATCTGTAATTTTGATTAAGAAGCCTAGTTAGTGAAGATTAAAATCAAGAAAAAGGTCGTTTACATTTGTTAAAGCAAAAAAAGTATTGTCTCAAAGATTGGATTTAAAATTTAAAGAGAAGAAGTTTGTCTCTGTGTACTGTAGGAGAAATTTAAAGTTACCTGTTATAATTCTTTTATTTCTTCATGATCTTAGTTTTGCATATTTTATGATATATATATTAGAGTAGAATTTCATTAGAATATTATTTTGTAATTGTTCTCTTTTATGATACTTTGTTCATATCTGTATTCTTCCCACCTGTTTAGTGTCTTTATAAGGTTGTAGTCTTTATTTTCTAAAAAATTGTACTCCCCTGAAGGTAGATCAGTATCTCTTGCATAAAGTTCAGAGCAGAATCAGTATTCTGCTCTGAAGGAAAGAAGGGAGAATTTGACATGTTTTTGGTGTCTTCCACCCAGAAACTGGGAAATAAAAGCCTCCTGAAGTCTGCTGTCTCACTCACAGTCAGACAGAAATCATAGGACATCCATCGACTTTGAACAACTCAAGAGTAAACAACTATTACTTGTGCCAAAATGAGCAAACTATATAAAGATGGACAAATATATACTGAAGTGTTTTGTCTCTTTACTTCCCTGAACCCTTTAATCAGAAAGCTTTAGCTTTCCTTTAGAACTGAAGAAAATCTTACAGCAGTGTGAACTCCTAACCTGTAAGAGGACAGCCTCTGATTGTATTTTTGTCAGAGTACAAATTATGGAATTGCCTAAAATGTATGTAATTTATTTGTTCTGTACTAATAGACACCATGCCAGGTAGACAATTTTCTTTCACAAATCCATTTTGTTGTATTTTACTTGCTTTTACTTTCTCTGCTTTTGTTACAAACATTGGGGGTGGGGGTACCTCTGTGTGATGAGGCCAGAATCTGCAATAAGGATTCCTAATAACTGCATACTTCACACTCAGAGAATATTCTAGGAAATTGCTTATAAATTTGCTTGAGGCATTTTAACACAAGTGCTTCAGTCTATGGAATTTGTTACTTCTATTTTAGATTGCTTTCAATTGCTTATTTTTGAGCAGAACTTATATTAAACTGCACAAATAAGAGATGTTCTTTAAAGCACAATAGAATTCTAGGGTTCTTGCTACTGAAATTCTGGTATTTTGATTAAACTCCAAATAAAACAGGTGTTAGACTAATGGCCTTTACAAGTTAATTAATCTTCATTTTCAAAGGATGAGCTACCATTTGGCTTAGGTTTATTATACGTAAGTGTAAATTACAATGTGATTTACTGTTCTAAAGAAAAAGCCACTCTCTAAGGACAGGTCTTGCCAGTAAACTGGCATTGTGGCACATGGTGTGAGCAAATTATGCACACTTTTGGTTGAAAACATTTCCTTAAATATATGTACAATCTCTTTTATTGCTTATTCAAGAGGTTTTGCTGAGAATATCAGTTTGAGGAAATGCCACCTTTTTAAATACCTTCTAATCTCCAAAATAATATTGAAATTCCTGTTACAGTCATTACAGCCTTGATTTTATTTAGGTGTGAAGTATTTCTATTACCGGGCCAAAATCTTTACTGTGCATATGTGAACTCTCGGAGAGGTTTTATTTACAGTAAACTAAGAAAGAGCTTTTTGACATCTTATAATAATGAAAGGGCAATATATCCCTCTCATTCTTACTGTAGAACATAGCTATATGTATAACCAGGCACCTTTTGGAGGATTGATCTACTTTCTGTTTTTCAGATCAGAACAAAGTCAAGCCTGTTGAGGAGAAAAAAGGTATGTTCTAAAAAATGCAGTGAGTCTAAGCCACAGATTTCTATATTTTCCTGACAGAATTCAGTAAGATTTTCACTTTAAGCAGAAAGTTGTCCTTTTTTTTCCTCTTTTTGTTGTGCACCCACTCAGCAGCAAAGTCAACTTCACTTATGAGTTATAATAGTCACACTGTTTTTATTTGATGTGCTTTAAACCTTTTACAAAGTCCCAACTGATTTCTGGTCCTCATGACACCAAGATGATAGGTCAGAGTGTGGCCTGGATAACTACCTTGTCAGCTGGCAGGTGACACTGCTCATTCCTTTCATTTACTGGGAGTCATTTGCAGAGCACCTCTGGACTCACAGTCCTACCCAACCACTGCACTTGCACAGCAGGAAACTTGGGGCACAGTGTTGCCCAGTGATGGTATTCTGTTGTCAAGTGCACATTTTTAGAAGAGAGATGAAATTTTCAGAATCCTGGCAGGCATGCTGAAGTTTTGTACCACCCCTGCTCTTTCAAACCAAGGGAGCTTAGAAATGCACTGCTTCACATCAAAAGGTTATATCTTTTTTACAGCATTAGCTTAACACAGTAAGTATAATTTGCCTTTAGAGAGTGAAGTATTTACTTTTCATGGGTCCGTTCTCCTATCCTGAAGTGCTAAATCATTTCCCATCTCTGTCAATTTTAAGATATCTTGGTTAGAACACAGCTTTTGTGACTGGCTCCTGAACAGAATTAACTTTGATCTCACTTGATCTTGTTGTGACTTCTCATTTCCTCCACACTCCTGGATTTATTTTGTATGCTCTCCTGTTTTGGTTCAGTACAATTCTGTTCCCACAACTCCTCATGTTTTTTGCCCCAGACTGGATGTACATCCAGCATCACCCAATGTAAGGCTCTTGTGTTCCTGGTGTTTTCCTGACATATCAGTGTGCTTTGGTGAGCTGCACTGGAGCTCTCTGGGGCTCACAGGAGAGAAGACAGCAGCCTGTCAGACCCATGGCTGTGACCTGTCTCCTGCCCAGAGGTGATTGTGTCAGGCGAAGAAGGGAAAGAGGAATTAGCGTACAGGTTGGAAGTATCTTGAAGGCAACTGTGCCAGGATGGGAGCAGCTGGGAGGTGCTAAATGGTTGAGCTTGTGCAGGAGCTGCAGAAGAGTAGAACATCATCTTCCCAAATGCTTGAGAAGAAACTTTCATTCTGTCAGTGACTCCTAGCATTAAACCTCGTTAAACAACATAGAGCTCTTACACTAAGCTCCATGTATTTTTCCTTTTTCTTCCTTATCCCCTTTTTTCCCTTTATCCTCTTTTTTCACTCCTTTGCAATACCTTCATTTCCTCAGTTGACTTTTTTTTCATTTGTCAAAAGATTTCTTTTTTCTTCCACAAATCCCTTTCTTGTTTCTCCTTTTGATGTGGCTTTTCTCTGTGTTTCCCTTTCAACCCTCAGAGCTTATTTTAGTCTCTTCTCTGTATTTGCTACGTGGAGGATTGCTATTGAAAAATTAAAAGTAGATTGCATGGGATTTTCTTATTTCTCTTTCCCCTCTAGAGGCCTGTTTCTCTTCCCTGCTATTTCTATGAAGTTTACCATTCCCAAATGCTTCCTTCCTTTTCCTCCAAATTATTCTACTCATCTTTTGCTCTCTTGCTCTGTCCTTCTACTTCAACTTCCCCTTCATTTATTATTGCTTGATATATAATTTCTCAGGCAGGGTGAGTCTTTGTAGAAGCATTCTGGATAAATACTCCAATCTGTGCTTCAGCTCTGCTGACAAACACTGACTTTCCAACTGTATCTATACTGGCTTTTTGTTCCTTTTTTTTCCCATTTCAGCCCCAGTAGCAGCACTGAGGTTAGCAGTATTAAGTGCTACAGCCACATTATAACCACAGCCTTGTATAACCCATTAAAGATCAGGTCTGTATGACATTGTAATTTTAATAGCAGTCGCTGGCAGCCTATCTCTGCTTGTTCTCCTATTATTACAACCACCAGTAGAGCTGTTCTACTGGGAAATTTCAAGTGTAGACAAAGCTTTAATCAACAGTAATCTGATCCTTTAAAAATGCAACACCAATTCATTTATTTCTCATTTCACATATGAAATTTTAATAGGTACAATCACCCTTAAGGGTGTTTGAAATATTAACATTATGCACAATTAGAAAA
Source organism: Passer montanus (assembly GCF_014805655.1). Taxonomy (NCBI): domain Eukaryota; kingdom Metazoa; phylum Chordata; class Aves; order Passeriformes; family Passeridae; genus Passer; species Passer montanus. The sequence goes on from NW_024366591.1 coordinate 1,206,682, forward strand.
CAGAATCTTTTTTCTGTATGAAACTATCAGCATCTTTGAACCAAGTAAGTAGCTTTCTGTGCAGACATCAAGTTTACTATCAATCAGAAGCTTATTAACAGCTGTGTTAGTCCTAATTAAGTGCAAAGCAGTGGCAGACTTTTTAATTAAGTCTTATTTTCCTAAGAGGAGCCTGATGGGGTTTTTTTCCTCTTTCTCTTCCCCACCTCCATCCTTATTTACTGTGTAAAGTCAGCTTTAAAAATAACTGGGACACAAGATGGGGCCATTGACATGAGGCCAAGGCAACAGAAAATATTTCCTTTACAGAATGGCTGTGTTGTGATTATACTGACCATATTTTATTCCTCTGATTTTGTAAAATAATTCTGATTTTTAAAAGATTTTCTGCAGTGTTTTTCATTTTGTTTTCTTTTTTAGTTCTCCACTTGTCTGAAGTGGGTTTCCTGCATCCTGAGTTTCAACAGAAGTAGAAATTAATTTTAGTGTATAAATTCACATGAAAGTGGAAATGCGTGACATCATATACCCCAAAAAGGTCCTTGTTGCCTGACTAGACCTCTGTGTGTAGTACAGTGTTATAAATACTCAGTTGTCATGAGAAAGAATTGGCCTCACAGGTAAGCTGAAATTTAGAACTCTCTACAAGTGTTTGATTTTCTTAGTCCTGAGCAGTGCCCAGGGGTCTATGTGTATAAGTGAAGGAAGGAGTGAAGAGTCTTGAAAACCCTCTCAATCTGCACTTTCTGCACAGCACTATTTAAACTGGAGAACTTCAATGGAGAACCACAAATAATGTCTGGATTGTTACTTTGCTAAGAGGATAAGCAGCGTGCACATAAGAGGGCAGAGTAACTTCCCACTGCTATTGACAAAGTATTGTCAAGCACAAATATTTTTCTGTACCATTACAGGTATAAAATGCCTTTACCTGAGCTCTGTTCAGTCTCTATTTTAACTTAGGAGCATTTAAACCATTTTAAAATGCCTCAAGGCAAATCCTGGCCTGGATGAGCTTGCAGTTACACCAAGGACTCCTGTGAAATGCTCACAGTTTACAAGGGGTGAGGATCTGAGGATCTGTCCTCTACAGTTTAAAGACAGGGTGGATCACCACATGAGAAGAATTTCAGGATTTACTTCTCTAACCAATCACTGAGTTCCTGGGTTTGCTCTTGCACATTTTAGGCAACAGACTGTTTTTCTTTGGAGAATGTGTTCAGCAGGAAAAAAGTAATGTGTTCCAATGTGCAGGGATGATCGAGGAAAGATCAAGGCATCGCCCAGCAAGCTTAAAAGGAACTGGAGCCTAACAGCCATTAAACCTCATGGTTTTGCCTAGCTAGGCTTAACACTATGGGCTCTGAGGAGCAGGAATTGTAATTTTCTAAGGCTTTGCAGAGCACTTGTTGCAATCTGAGCTGGCTTGAGCCTGAGGCACTGATGCAATGTAAGCACTGAGGTCAGTAAAAGCATAGTAACAGTCATGGTGGTTTAAAATGCTCTGGCTCAATTATGGCAGTAAATCCAAGTCTAGATATAGCAGCTCTTCATTTATGGGCACACAGGTATGTCATAATTGTCTGCAATAAAGTATGATGGAAATGAAGATGGCAACACTTTACCTCCTGCTTTGTGGAGCAAACTGGTGAATTTTTTTTCATTTATACCTATTGTGTGGTTTCTGTGCTGTTTCTAACACGGGTTCTGGTTTTGTATACTTAGAAGTTTCAGTAATCAATACCTGGTACGTTCTGGTTCATTACAGCCACAGGGGTTAATGAATGACTATTGTTTATACATTGTCTGATGTTAAAGCTTAATCCATATTTGAGTCTGATGCCAGCTTTGTTTCCAGGAAGAAAGAACTGAGATAATGGCTAGGCATATTTTAAAAGAGAATAGGGTTTTTATAATGGTTATGGATCATTTTTATACTTTGGTTATCTAGAGTATGTTGGACCTGTATTCTTCAGGATTGCCCAAATCTGATTACTTTTTTCCTCTTGCTTTAATAAAAAGGAGAATAAGCTTATGAATTTCTTCCTCTTCTTTTCCTTGTCTCTCATCTACTTATATAGGGTTTATATTCATATAAGACACACTAATGTCCTCTGAAGGATAAATTTTAAAAATGTTATTTTACTTCTTTTGATTGCAATAACAATGTTAAGGTGGGAGCCTTGACATCCAGACAGGAGTTCTCCAAGGTCCTCTGGACAAGGCAGCTGCTTGTAACCAAACCCGTGTTGGCAGCTGTTGTTAGGAGTGCTTGGAAAGAGTTGTCAGACATTGGCATGGGCTGCCCAGGGAGGGGGTGGGATCACCATCCCTGGAGGTGTTCATGGAACACCTGGAGGTGGCACTCATGCCATGGCCTGGTTGACTCAGTGGTGTTGGGTCAGAGGTTGAACTTGGTGATCTTGGAGGTCTTTTACAGATCTTAATGGTCTTTCTGTCCATTACAGAAACATGGAATCTTTCATGCTGGAAAAGATTCCGTGTTTCTGTAATGGAGACCTTGAAAATGACTTTTTAAAAACAGGTAGTACTGTAAGGTTCCTGAAGCTTCTGCCCATTTCCCATGTAAAATATCTGCTTTCCAAAGGCAGAAGTTTGTTTTGATACCTGCTATACTGCCAAGAGCTCTACAGAACTTACCTTGTACCACTCTCCTGTGTTTAATGAGGATTTTTTAACTGTTGGAACTTTGTTTTTCTGTCCAAGTTAAACATATTAAGGAGCACTATAAATGGCATGGTGTTTATTTGATTAATTACTGTTTTCTGGCAAAAATTGAATTAATCTTTATCAAAAATATGTTATAACGGTTAATTTATTTTTCATATTGATACTGTGAAGTAGTGCAGCACAGCTATTCATGATTATGCTTACAATTTCCAAGAAATATAGATAACTATTGTGCAAATATTAGCATATCCAAATCAGAGCCTGCAAATAAAAGATGCTGCTTTAAAAAAAAATTACTCTGTTTCCATAAGTAGGTGGTTTAATTATCTATAAAGATACAGAAATAAGATACACAGCCATAGGTGTGACTTTTGAAGACTATATTAGGCAATTGTTGGAGGCTTCTTAGCATTAATTGGCAAATGTTTTCTAATAGATGGCACGTGAATACCTACTGTCAAAGAAAATGAGACTGTGGGGTGAAAGAGAAGGAAGTGGAACCAGCAGCACAAGGGTGACTGCCATTCTAGGTCCTGGATAAAGAAGGGAGACTGCAGCTGTCTGGAATGGGGAAAGGCAGCAAGAACATCTTTGAAAGAGATAAAAGGACTCTCATCCCCCTTTTCTCCCTTTATTTATTCAGTGAACTTCAGCCCTTGCAGAAAGCACCTGGCTGACAGCTCTGTACCTTGCAGTCCTTGGTGTATTCCCAGCAGGGTGTACACTGCAGACATCTACAGCACCAGATTCCCCTTTGCTCTCCTGACAGGAAACGTGGGCTGTGCTTTTATTTCCAAGGTGTGTCCCATCATGGGCCTGTCTGCCCTCCTCTGCAGCGGGGTGGGCACAGGCTGGGGGGTGTGCAGGCCTTGGAGACTGGACTAAAATGAGGCAGCTCCTGCTGTTAGTGCTCCAGCCATCATCCCCACCCTTTGGTGGATGTTGCCACCCCTGAGGCAGTGATGTCTAATCCACTCATGAATCAATTATTGAACTGTCGCATTTTTCAGCCTGGCCTATTAAATTAAACTGACATCAGTCTCATCTCACAAAGACATTAGATAGTGATGAATTTCAGGTACTGTTAACCTGGTTTTGAATTGGCCAGCTAGAGACAGACAGATTCATTTTACATTGCAGCTGCCAGAACCACTGTCATGTCCTATCTTGCTGTTGTGGCTTTTTGATCAATGGCCTTCCTTGCTAGCTCATGAGAAGGAGCAATTTCACAAAAAGAAAGAGAGCACAAGAAACCCAAAAAGGTCAAAACCTGGATTTATTTTTTCTGTCTTTAGCAGCACTGTGGGGTGAGGAAGGGGTGCATATGTAAACAGTGAGATTGGCTGGCTGATTAAAAAAGCTTAATTGACAGAATCATAGAATGGATTAAACACCTTAAAGATCATCCAGTTCTTTCTGGCATGGGTAGGGACACTTTTCACTAAACCAGGATGCTCAAAGGCCCATCCAACCTGGCCTTGAGCTCCTCCATGGATGGAGCAGCCACAGCTTTTCTGGGCAACCTGTGGCAGTACCTCACCACCCTCACAGTGAGGAAAAAACACAATATTGCCTGCACCTATTTAACAGGCACCGTGTGGAATTAATGCAGCCCAGATTAGGGGAGTTTACTCTCATGGAAAAATGGAAAAGAAATATTCCATACTGCCAACAGCATTGCTTTATACCTGCAGTGCACCCACTGTGGATACACCCTGCTTGCTCTGTGCTCTACTTCATCTACTGCATGCACCTGGTAAATGAAATGTGGAAAATTTTTTACTGTGGCCTGGTAAAATGCAGAAGGTCATCAGACTTCTCTGGGCTGAACATGCATGTGTTTGCCTAGGTTTGTTTTCGTTCCCTTCTTGGACTCTGCTTTTATTGGTAACTGAGATAGAACAAAAAAGGTGTTGCTTCACTGCTCTGACTCTTTATCCTCTTTTCTCCCACCAGGACTTAGGGGGAATTTGTGAGTGTCTATGTGCTTCCTTTTGACTTCTCAAGGCAAAATGGAACTGCTGGAGACCTGTTACAGAAGGGTAGCCTGTGGGTTTGCAGAGTGGGATGCTGACCTGTGCTGGTGCCATGTAAAGCCTGTGTTTGTGAGTGCCCATCTCTTCAAAAGCACTTGTCTTTTTCACTGTGGGGAAAAAAACCCAAAAAAACCCCCCCAAAACCCCAAACTAAAACAAAACAAAAAACCAACAAAAAAAGAAAACAAAAAAACCCCAAAAAAACCCCAAAAAAACCCAAAAACCACCCAACTAAAACAAAAAAACCAACAAAAAAGGCAAACAAATAAACAAACAAACAAAAAAAACAACAAAAAAAGAAAACAAAAAAACCCCAAAAAAACCCAAAAACCACCCAACCAAAAAACGCCAAAAAACCACCAAAACAACAAAAAGACCCCCCCAAGGAAATGCTGGCAGATATTTCCTGCCTGCTGGAGCTGTGGATTCATTACTATTAATAGAACTCTTAATTGGCTATTTGAGAGCAGCTATAAAAATTGATTATATGCATATGAGGAAATAAACATGGGTCAGACTGTAGCAGCACAATGATATGAATTTGATGACCTATTAGGACACTTCTATGTCTAGCAAAGGAATTTTTTAATAAACATTAAACACTTCACCCAAATTCTGCCCTCTAGCACTTCTCCCAGTCTAATGAATGTATAATAAAAGCAAATATTTGGTATAGAAAAAGAATCCCATATTTTTAAAATCTCATTCCTGTACATTTTTAAGAGGTTAGGTTACTTGACATGTAAAGCATCTATGAATTTTAAGTGAGGCCAGATTAGTAAACTCTGTAGTTGGTCTTTCATCTTAATGTCACCAAGAATGTCCTCTAGCTCACTCTGTTTATTAAGAAATTAAAAAATAGCAAATTGCACAGCATTGCAGGCCATATGTCCGTTCCTCTCCTGGGCTCTGCTCTACAGCAATGTTAATTGCCTTGCCCAAACCCTCTTCTCCTGAGCTGTGACCACTGCTGATGAAACAATCAACAATGCTCCTGAGCAGAGCAGGGAATGAAAAAAACAATGTAAAACATGGAACCACATTAAGAATAAATTCATTTCTGCAAAGGGATGATAAAAATTTAATACTGACATATAACCTAGGCTTTCAAAGGTAAAATCTTGTGTAAAGCTCAACAAGCTTTTCTTTATAAAGCAGGGCCTGAAATTTGAAGACTTTTAAAAGGCACTTTACACTGAGAAAACAAAACTAGTAATGTACAAATTATTGACTGTTACACATTTATTTCTGGTTTAGTAGTCTTTGAATAAGGCACACAAAATTTTTAAGAAACCTGCAAGTGCTGTTAAATAAAGACTGTATATTCTTCTATTGGGCAAATAATGTGATAAATCTGTATGCAGAAGATAAATTGGATTAGACTACACTGAACAAAAGTAAAAAGGACCATAATCTTGTAGTGTATTAATGAGCTTGCTTTTTACATTTTCACTCGGGTCTTCAGAGGACCTCCATTAAAGATTTGTCTTTTAAGCCAATAGATAATATTTAGATGAAGATGCATTGCTCCATCTCCACAGCCCAGCCCTGTGGGGTGTTATGGGACACACGTGCGTGCAGGACCAGCTGAAGCCCATTTTCCCCTCAGCCTGCAGCAGGTGCAGGTAGTTGCCCTGGGCTCCTTGCCCAGGCTATAAAGAGGTGTTAATGAGCTTTCACCCTCTTTGGGCAATCGAGTCTTCGGCTTCAGACCTTCTCAGCTAAGGGCAAAGCAGAGCTGTGGGAAGGAGAGATGAAGAGCCCAGGAGATGGGCCAGAGTCCAGCAGGAGCCCACGCTACAACCCTGGAGCTGCTGGCACTTTCCTGCTTGGCTTCAACTCCACCCCTGCCTGCCTGCTGTCCCCAGCATCTGCAGAGAGCCCAGTCCCCTACCAGCCAGGGAAGATCAACCACAGGTAATTTTTGTGGCTGTTTCTTCTAATGCCTGCCCTGATGGAGTCTGTGGGGCTGTTTCTCTGTGCATTTAATTCAAGATGAATGTAGAATGTGGAATTTTCCAGTTTCTCTGCAGGTTTATGCAAACAACTCTTCACTCATTGCCCATACCAAACTTTCCTTATTTTCTTTTGTTTTTTTTAATTGCACTAGATAACATAATTAGGTCAGAATTTCCTGAACTTTCCTTCTTGCACTTTGTTTGTTTTGAAGAACACCTAAAATAGGAGGCCTTGTGGACATAGAGAAAATACTTCCAAAATGAAAACTGAAGAGACTCTGAGCTGAAAAGGCAAATATAATGAAAACTTCATTATCATTAATAGCCTGATCACTTTCTCTAGCAGTTTTGTAATTTTTTTACTCCTTGAAGCAGGCAGTGCAGAAAAATAGAACATCACTACAGCAGGCTTGTTCCAGATTTCCTTTATAATGTTATTTGTTTAGTAGCTATGAACTTAGAATTTTAATTTTAATTGCCCTTTTTTTTTCTAAGCACGGTCAATCTATCTTTTTACTATGACAAGTTATTTTAAACTACTTAGTATTCAGGATATTTGCAGTTGCAATGAACAAGTTCATTTAAACACCAAATCAATCAGTATTTTCACTAGAGAGAAATTTTTAAGTACCAATTAAGAATGAAAAAGTGATCTACATTCTCTAATACAATATTAATGTGCTGAGAGGGGTGATCCCAACTGCATGAGAAAAAACACAGCTGTGCATATGCTTGTCTTAAGAAAAGGTTTTTTCTTGTCACTTAAAATAATTTAATGAATAAAAAGTGGTTATTTTACTGCTACTAATGAACGGAAATCCCATCAAATTGCAAGGCATCAACACAAGGACATTACTCTTAAACTAAAAGTGCCGTAGATTATCCCAGTGATAATGGAGGCCATGAGCACTTTGTGGGATGGATGGACTGTTCTCATGGTGCTGAGCTGGAGTTACCTTTCAGCACTGCATAGATCACAGTTTAGAGTTATGCTAGGTGCTTAATTCTGTTATGCTCTGTTGAAATATCAACCTATCTGCTCATAATGAGACCATTTAAAAAAAAACCCCATAATTACAGAGGCCATGGGGAAATCATGTCCTTTAGGTTGATCAAGGTGCAGTGATCTGCTGAAGGGAGTGGTCTTGCTGATGAAGTAACTCACAGCTGTGTTGATGGATCAATTGGACGTGTAATGGTGGGAAGGATACTGGCCTGGCTCTGTGTTCCAGTGGCCATGTTCTCCTCTGGTACCCGAAGTTTGGGGTTTGTGTGCTTTGAAGTAAAGGGAGCAGCACGTGGGGGAAAGGGACCTGACTTTTTTACAGGAATCAGCCTTGGTGGAGGCACACTGTTTAGGTAGGGGTTAGATTACATGGAAAAAGGATTTTGTAGGCCTCTAACAACTGGAGGCAGTTCAGGAGACCTAAAAAAAGCAGGAAGAGGTGCTTTAACCCAAAGAGGTTTTTTCACCTTCACTTAGATAGCTCTGTTTCAGCTCAACACCCACTTAGCTCTTTAGAGTTGATCTGCCAGGAACATTGCTGAACAATAAGGTGACAACCTCACCCTATCAAAATGACATAAAATACATTTTTTTTAAAAGTTGTGTTTGAACTTGTCTTACCATAAAAGTATTTTTAGAGCACAGGCACCTTGGGGGAACATCTGAAAATGTGAACAGAAAAAATAAAAAGAACCTGAAGTTGAATTGTTGAACCAAAGATTGTCTGGCCTCTCCAAGGATTTCATTAGCGGCTTTCCTGTGAAACAGTTTCAGGAGCCTATTTACAACAATTTTGGTTTTCTTATTCAAGTGACTCTCTTGCATTAATTTGTGTAAATGCTTTTTTTCCCTGTGATATTTCTGTGTTATCTAAATATATAATTTAAAAAGACTGTTGGCTTAACTATTTTAAGATAATATCTTTATGAAATAGACTTTTTTTAGGACAGCAAATTATATAGAATCTCTTTCTGATTATCTGGGGGAGAAAGTATTTATTATTCATAAACAGAAGAATTTATGCATATAAAACCAGAATCATTGAAGCTGGCTCGATATACACAAATTGAAATCAATCCATGTTGTTCTTAAAGTACTTGTTTTGTAGTTTTGGCATGAAGAGTTTGCAAGTAAAACAGTAAAGCTTCTGCTCCCTTGCTGGTTTATAAATAGTTTATATATTAGGCATTTAGTATGCATTTTTAAATAAATCATTACTTGTCCTGAAATTCAGGATGCTTTGATCTGTGCATGTTTTCACAAATACGTAGCACCTCTAGGATGACCCCAGTGCCAGCAGCAAACTGTGTGGGAGGGCTTCTCACAGGACTATTCCAAGTTTTTGCAGTTTGGTGGGCAGCAGCCTTGGCTGTGTGCCCCATCACCCTTTCCCAGTGCCCTGTGCCCTGAGTGGGCGTTGTTGATGGCAACCAGGCTCGAAGTTACTGTGCACAGGATGAAGACACCTTTGTGGGATACTGCTGTGATAATCCCAGCCTAGCAAGGTGAAGGTACATCTAAAAGATGCCTTCAAAAGAGAATAGGAAATGCAGTAATTGGGGAAGTGAGTGGAGTCATGTGGGAAAATATTTGTAGCAGATGACTCTTTTCCAGCACTGCGGCTGTTACATTAAAGAGCTAATGTGTAAGCTAGTGCTGCCTGAGGCAGGATTAACTTCTGATATGTAGGGATTGGAGATTGCTAATGGCCTAGCTAGCATGAAAGCCAGCTTGCCTTGGAAGGTGACTTACTGTACTTGCTTCTCTTATCTGGCTGCAGCTTGGTTTGTTTTACTGAGCACCTGGCACTGAGTTTTCACTGTCTCCCCAACTCCTGAGGGGGCACAGGAGCTGTTGCCAAATCTAAGGCAGGGCAGAGCCATTGATGAGGCCATTTGTGCATGAGAACAAATCAAAGTGTATGAGTGCTTTCCTAGTCTCTCCTTGGCCTGCTCTGCTGGCACAAGAGAGGTTGTGTTACTTCCCTGGACCAGACTTGTAGCTGCTGCCAGTGAATCCCAAAGAAAATGGCAAATTTGCACGCTCTGGGAATGTGATGCTTGTGTTTAGGTGACTCTCTTTGGTCGCATTTTGATCACCTTTTCAGTATGAGAGAAGGTGTTTCCTCCATTGATGGAGCATGTTGGGCAGGCTGATAAATGCTGTGATGCATAGAGATAAGAGCATGCCATCTTCCAAGCCTAGCTCTTGCTTTGCTCCTCTGTTGTGGAGGGGGGGCTGGGGTCCCTCTGGTGTGTTCAAGTATTGGATGGAGGTAAATTCCCATGGGAACCTGTTCCCTTGTGCCCCTGTTCAGTTTGGGTGTGAGGACATGGGCTCACAGCATTGCTCACACACACAGCAAGATAGAATTTGTGTGGGTGGGAATTCTCTGGGGACACTTGCCATGGAGCTTTGTGCTTCTCACTGGATGCTGTCTTTGTAGGGATTTAGTCTTTTCATGCATTTCTTTCTCAAATGTGCTACCGAGCTCTTTGCTCCCAGCTCCTTCTCTGGAAAACTACTTCAGTGTACTCTGCTGTGCTGAGGGCACTATTTCTGCAGCTTCTGGTTGCTTTCTCACCTCCAGTGTTTTGCTTCTCCTGGTGGAAGAGGCAGAGCACCTCTATGTATCCTAGCTGCCGTAGGTTCTGTTGATTTGTGTCTCTGTATTGGCAGCTGTGCAGTCAATCCACTTTCTTGTTAAAGTGCATGATGTTTTAATACTGCTATGTAACTGCTCTATTAGGATAAATGGAATTAAAAACTTAAAAGCAAGAGGTGGGGTAAAACAAATACCTTTTGCTCCTTTTTATAAAACACATTTAATGTGGGTGGAAGCGCTTTTATAGACTCAGCACTCTTATATTGGGTTTTTCTTGAAATTTCTTTTCTAAATAAGATGTCAACATTTGTACATGGAGTATTTCAGCTATATCTTTTTTTATGTGTCATCTTTTCATGAATTTACTACCACTCAGCTGTTGCAGAGGTAACAAGACCCATCAGCATTCGTCAGTCTGAAGGTGCCTCTGTGATTGCCATTTTAGAGACTCCTGCCTGTTGTGCAGCTTTCAGGCCGAGTGCTGAATGGAATATTTCTTCAGCACACGTGTGCACAGTGGCTGTGTGAGGAGGCAGAGGGGATGAGTGGTGCTGGTGAGAAAGCCAGGAATTCCTTCAGCAGCACCAGGACGTGTTCTCCTCCCAGTGAACACGGATAACTCAATGCTAAGGGGTGTTATGCACAAGGGAGAGGATCCACCCCATTGCATGCTCTGGGAAGTGAAATTCAAAGCTTTCTCAAGGCATCTTTAAATTTCTTGGACTATCTGTCTTTGAGTTGTCTCACATGCAGAACTCCCACTGGCTCAACAGAGCTTGCTGCACACAGATCAGTGGTGGGAGATTTCTCCTTTTTTGTATCTTTCCAAAAGATTCTAAAGAGACCGAGGTAAATCACTCTTATTGGTATGATAGAAAGGTGCTTGTGTGTGTGGCTGGTGGGGATTCACTATGACGTGCACTTTTGGGTTATGTGAATGCCAAAACACTGGAAAAATAAGCCATTAAAAAAAAAAGTGGTCAGGAATTTCCTTTCCTTCAATCCAGAGGAACCTCCTTTTTAGGTGTACCCTTGCCAGCAGACAGGAGTTGAAGGAGGGTAGATTGGTCAGAGGAACTATAAAGACTGGATGTTTAAAATGGCTAGCAAGAGCATATAGGTTTTCTGTGAAAAGAATTATACAAACTAAACCAAAATCCCTCTACCCACAGGGCTTGGGTGGCAAAGAAGTGTGCTCATTAAAAGGTGGAGTCTGTGGCAGCTGTGTCAGGGCTTTTAGCATCTTTGAGACACATCTGGTATTGGGTGTGGTCAGTGATTGCAATTTGGGGTTCAGCTGGGGTGCAGCTGACCAGTTCTCTTGTTTTGGTTTTATCCAGTAGAATTCAAAGAGTCTTTTTTCTTTTAACTCTGTGGAAGATGAACTTGTGTTATCGTAGTTGCACAGTGTTTGGCCAAATTCCCTGTGTTTTGCTTGTGGGATGAAGGAGTCAGCATGTGGATTGTTCTGCTGAAACCAGAAGCATCAGACTAACACGTGATGCTGGTGCCTGCAATGCCAAACTGCTGCTTTGTGGTCTTACCTTATTTCTTTCTCCTTCTTTAAACACAAGGGAAATTTTTAAATGATATATTTTTCTTAAACAGATTTGTGAAATCAGTGGGGGTTAATTAAAAACTAAACTTGGAATCTACAAACATCCAGAAATTATTTAAACTGTTGTTAATTTCTTCTTTAATATTCATAAGTGTTTTCTGTTAATTAAGAAGAGAGGGAGAACATGAAGAAAGGCTCAGAACAAAAGCAGACTGCATACAGATTAGGGACTGAGTTCTCAAAGAACTGGACTAAATACATACTGCCAGCACTGAGTGAGGAATTTATATGCAGGGAATGTATCCTGCAGCCAAAAAATTGGGCTTACTTATGTCTTAAACTTACTGCATCAGAATTTGACATGGTTCTCTTACCACTATGGCTACCACTTCCCTGCATTCTGGCACTGGACATTCTGCAGTCCTAAAGCAGTTTTATAAAGCCATTGAGTGACCAGGGCTGGAAGGGACCTTAAATATCATCTTGCTCCCACCAGCCTTTCAACAGAGCAGGTTCCTTAGAGCTCCATCCAGCCTGGCCTTGAACACGTCCAGGTGTTGGGCATCAACAACTTATTTGGGAAACCTGTTCAGCAGGCACAGGTGCTGCACCTCCCTTAGTGAATATCCTTTTCTCACATGTGAAGGTATTTGCAGCCTCTTCCACCAGATGGGACCTTCACCATCTTTGTTCGTTCTGGTTTTTAGGTATGCCTGTTTAGCTCCATTCCTACTGTGCATTTACCTTCAGTATTGAAACAACCTCCTAGTGTAAATCTTCTATTTGAGCTGTTTTGAATACTTACCTATTGGGCTACAGTTTTTTCACTCTGTAGGATGTGGGTGAGCTTTAAATAATGTAACTTTAGAATATACTTATGAATAAAAGTACCGTGTTTCCCAGCAAGATTTGGGAATCTTGTGTTAGTTGTGAATAACTGGACTTGATGCCTGTGTGGATTCTCAGTATGGACAAGAGACTGAAAGAATGACCTTAGTTTAAGATGTATTTCATTTAGAATATGGAATATACCTGTTTCTAATCTGGTTAACAAGTAGAAAACACAAACACCTAGGTCCCTAAAAATGCCCCTTGTAAACAATCTGTGTGATTGGCATTCCTGCACTTATGGCTGCTCCTTGCAGTGCTACCATGGCAGGCCTATTTTCAGGTTTCACACTCCACCTTCCCTGCCTACCACCCTGGCAGTCTTCTAAGAATGAGCTGTGAGGATAATAGAAAGATGGAAGTAAGGAAAACAGCACTTTAAAGAAAAAAAAGAAATTAAATGTATTTCTTACCTCAAATCAAAGGTAGCAAATTTTTGTTTGCTGCCTTTTTTTTTTTTCCCTAAGGGTGAAGAATCTGGAATGCTGCTGAGGAAAGAAATAGAAATAAAAGGAAATATCAGTTCCCCTGTGCTCCAGGGAGGCTGTCATATGCTCTGAACTCATTGTACACAATATTCTAAGCTGTGACAGTAAGTCAAAAGTTGCAGAAAATTTTATTTTGGCAAAGCTTTATGGAAAAAATGAAGGATATAGGGAAGTCTGGAGAGTAGAAGCAGACTTCAGACTCTGGCAGCTTGAGCACAAGTTAAGAGACCTGGGTTAGAGATGAGTGAGCTGTATGTACAAATACATTTCTGTGATCTTTTTTGATAGGAAAAAGATCACAAATTATAGCAGAAAATACAGGGTCAACTGTAGCAAGAACACCTCGGGGGAGATGGGAGTTGCAGTAATATCAGAAGACATCTGGTAATGGGGCTACAGCAGATATTTTTCCCCCTCAGGGATGACAGTGGAACAGTAATTACCAGGAAAGCCAGCAACCTGCAGAGTGCAGGAGTGTCTTGTTTGTAGTTAGGGATGCTGAAGTCTGGAATATATAGGAATCAAAATTTGGTCTCTGAACAACCGAATCTACAGAGGGTGACAGGTGAGAAGGCAAATGGAATGGGGAAGGAGGAGAAGGAAATGAGCACTGGGATAAAGTGACTTCCTCAAAGAGCTAATAGACATTAATTATATTCTTTAAAGGTCCATCAGTTAATGCAACTGCAACTCCCTAACCCAAATTTTATCTAAAACTGAACCCATGAAAAGGAATAGTCTAGGTATAAATGGGTACAGTTGTATCAGTCCCGTGTCGCCAAAATAAAACAGCGTGGCTGTGCTTTTTATCTTCTCTGTTCTCCCAGCTGCTCTACAAAAATATTATGCTGGTTTACCTGGTGATTTTTAACTCTTCATGTTGGAATTGAAAAGAGCATTTGCATAGTTTGTTGGTGTGAAGATAAAATGAAACTCTGCTATAAGTAATAAGCTGCGATGTAAAAGGAATTAAAAAGATATACACTGTTTGAAGTGACAGTGATTTGAGATGCTTGAAGCTCAGATTCAGTGAGATATCTGAAAAGAAACACAGCTCTTGGGACTGTTCAGACACCTCTAAAGATCAGCCCTCTCTATACTATCTCAAGGAGGTAAATTAAAAGCTAGGTTAGGCAAAAAGCTCTCTTCCAGCAAGACATTTAAAAGGGAATACCTGGAAAATAAAGTTTGGTACAGGTGTGGCACATGTCTTCTTCAATACTGATTCTGGAGACTTGAACTTACTGATGTGTTTCAGGCTTTGCCCATACTTCTATCTCCCCTACAGAAGTAAATGTAGTTTGTGCAGGGCTCTTTTGCTATCTGTGCCAATGAGCTCCAGAGTCATCTGCAGTGCCAGAGGAAAAACAAATCTAAAGGCCGAGATTTCAGTGGGAAATTGCCTATTCCCTCTTCTCCTGCAGGTGCCCTCAGAGTTGCTCATCCCAGTATCAGATGCTCTATTTCTCTTAAAAAAAACCCTTCAAATTGCTTGATTTCTGCTTTGTGCTACTGGAGCCCTGTGTGACTTTGATAAGTTGTTATACTGTATTTACATGTAAGCATGAAATGTTCTTCTCTTTGAATAAGAGGTGATCAAATGGCAATGAAAATGTAATTGAAAACAAAATCCTACACAGCTGAATAAATTCTGTCCTTTGCTTATTAATGAAGATCTGGTGGGATCAGCAGAAGGTGCAGTGGTGGTGAAGTGTTTGAGTGGGTCTGTCCAGCTCCTGTGTGAAAATCAAAGGAGATGGGAGTTAGGTCGCCGTAGAACAGAGTTTAAAACCCAAAGATTAAAAAACAAAATCATAAATGTTTTTAAAATAAATAAAGCAACAGATACTACTTTTCATTTTTTAGCTGTGGACAAAAATAATTTAGCACGTACATTTATCTGTCAAGAGACCACTGGCTGCTCATTGGTGTAGTGGAAATCTACTAATATAACAAAGCTTTTCTGTTTCTGAGCATTAAAACATCAAACACTGAGTAGCTTTGAAATGCATGTTTTTAAACTGAGGTCTTTCTAGAAGTAAAATTAACTGCACATCACTATTTAATGCATGAAACCACGATTTACTGTCCTGAGAACTAATTTCAGTTTGCTGGAGTTGTAAACTTGCCCTCAATTAATGCGCTACTGGGCCCAATTCAGAGATGGGTAAAGTCAGCAGGTCTTTCCAATTACTTTTATGGATATCAGATGAAGTCTTTAATTAATGCACCACTGAGTGCTCAGGCTCATTTAAAAATTTCTCATTTCTAGATAGAATGCAGATCTTTCAAAATGTCATTGTACTTTAAAGCTGTTCTGCTCTCTTGGATGAGAAGTTATTTACACTTGTGTGACTACATCTGATATATTCCTTCTTTCCTCACACCATAATATGCCTACAGTATGTGTTTTGATATATTATGTGTATCTTTGAATACATAATATATTACCAGATGGTATGTGATTAGCAGGGTACACTAAAGTAGAAAGATGTCTTCTGCCCTGGGTACATGTACACAGTCTGGTGGTGTACGTATTTAAAGTGAATATTTCAAGATGTATTTTTAGGAGAGAAAATAATCTGTTGGTATATGCAAAAGTTCTGTGTGTGCAGTAAACGAGCTGCCTGGGAAGGCTTCATACCTAACATGCTACTGGAATTATTGGAAGCCTACCTCTGGTTCATGAGGTCAGCCTGGGGAAATTTTGCCTAAGAGGACTTAATGTTGAGATGCCACTGGCATGGTTTCAGGAGCTTAATAGTTCAGATTTGGAATATGGAATAGCTGTTCCTAATTTGTAGAGGAGCAAAAAAGTGTTTCTGATGGGTTACTGCCTACTTGGATGGAATCATGTGAAAGCCATTGCTTTCTTAAAACAACTAAGAAAAATTCCAGCTTTGTTGTTGAGCTCCAGTATCAAGGAAAGCTTATGAATATGTTTCAGACTCCTGAAAAATCAACATTTAAATCAGAAACATTGATACAGCCTTGCCTGAAATAATGTAATTTGTTGTTACAGTTCAGGCTGGTGTTGTGAAGACACCTGAAGTTATGGTCACCTATACCTTGCATGGATTTTAGTCATCAGAAAATGAATGTCATTGGCCAAACTTTCAGCTCTTAGCAATAAAAATTACACAGTGGAGAGGAATTATAGACATTCCAGAAGTGCACTGTTTATGGGTCGATTCAGGTTTGGAGGTAGGTTTAGGTTGGTAACTGATGGAAAATTCATGCAAGAGCCTTACCTCACATAAATCAATAAGGCTTCCTTGATTGTAATGAGCTAATGCCAATTTATACCACCTGAAGAGCTATTGCCCAGATTTACAGTGTAAGTATAATTACTATGACATAGATTTGCTTTGGTTCACTGAGCTGGCAACCAGCAAGGTTTATAGTATCATGTCTTTTTGTTCTCACTTAAATTGCCTTTCTAGAGGGTGGCTGGAGTTAGAACCCAGACCAGAGTTTCCCTCCCAGTCTGCTGTTTTGATGGTGTTATGTATAAAGTAGAAATCCCTGTGGAGTGTTGGGCTCATCCTTACAGGCCCTGCTGTTGGCACAGCAAGGAAGGGCCATTCCAATGTGGTGGAAGAAGCTGCTGACTCCCCAGGACCTGCAGGAGACCCCATGCCTTTCAGTGGTGGCTGCTGCAATTTATGTATTATTTTGTTGAAAGACACTGCTTGCCTTTGGCCACAAGCTTTCCTGGTCTCCAAAGTATCTCTCTGCACAGGTCTCTCTCTGCCTGGCTGAAGGCTACCATTCAATTCCCATTACTCTTCCCCTTTTCTGTTCGTGATGTGTCTTCCCCAGCTGTTAATACCAGTAAAAAAAATCAATCAAGAATTATTAGGAGTAATTAAAACACGGGTGGCCCATTATACTGGGTGGGTTTGGTCCCTCCAAGTATAGATTCTGCCCTCAGCTGTGCAAGTGCACCTAGAGTTACTTGATGCAACCGTGATCTCTGGATGTAACTGAGAGCAGGATGTGGCCCCTGGCTCCAGGAGAGAGATTATTTTAAGATATTGTCAGATGCAGTAAAACTTCTGCTTTTAAGTGGTTGAAATACCACATAACTCAGAGAAAATTGTGCAGGAAGGACATGAGCTGCAGTGAGTGAGCAAGTGTTTTGTGCTTGGAAAAGAGAGAAACTTGTGTCACAAATAAGAGGACAATAGTTTCAATGCTAGCATCTAGCAGTCATTTCCCACAGTATAAATGCACCCTAACTTAGCATGGTTTCTGTGCTCCTGGGAGGCCATACACTTAAATAATAAGTGTGCTCCAGGTTACAGCTGAGATGCAATTAACCCTCACATTGAAGAGATACCTTCCTACCTGCAGGAAGGATTCTCATTTTGAATAGCTTTCCATTAGTTTTCCTGTGGGAGTTATACAATATTGGCAGTATTTCTGGAACTAATGTGACAGTGCCAGCCAGGGAGCAGCTTAGCTATAGATCCTTAATACTTCTGTAGTGACAGGAATTCTGTGGCCTTTCAGTCAGGCTCTGTTTTTGGGCTATTGGGCAAATTTTTTGCCCTTCTTCAACTGAGGTGATGCCATGTGACAAAAGAAATGCCATGCCTGTATCTAACAAGGGCTTTGTTTGTGTACATCCGAGACTGGATTTTGGTTGTTTGTTAAGTCCTTTTTAGTCCTTGGTTCCTTGGGCCTGAATATGGTGGTGTTTAAAGCTGACCAAAAATATTCAGATGTTTGAAAATCCATAGAAGAAATTTATTTTTATCTGCACAATAACGTGATAGAGAAATTGAGTAGGCCCACTTATAAGAATCAGAATGTGTGATTATTCAAAGTCATATAGCTAGGGTCACTAGGAAAAGTTTAGGAATTTGAAAATGGTCATTTATGGTGAAAAACAATTTAATTTTTTTTAACTTACTGTGCAATTTTCACCCATGATTAACTTGATGTGTGTCTGAATTCCTCTGCCTCTTTCTCACAGAATTGATTGTGTGCTCTCTGCTTCTCTCCTACAAGGTTTTTAGATAAATTGATATATCCAGACTGATGCTGTTTGCTATTCAATTACTTAAGTGTTCTTTCTTTTAGTTTTTCATAACTCTTACTCTACTGTAAACCCACTTCTACAGAGGAACACACAGTAAAATGCAGGGACATACAATAAAAACAAAACAAAATGGGAAATATTATTGTAGGAGAAACTTGGTTAAGGACAAGATATCATTTAAGTCTTATGAAGTGTGGATGTTTGAGATGTCCAGCATGAGATAATCCCAGGGAGAAGAGCCTTGTTCACCTGGAGAATGGGTTTGGGGTGACTAATGGTTTGGTTTATTGATACTCCTGAAAATTTTTGCATCTGGGCTGTGGAACATAAAAAACCACTGGCTAAAGGAAGAGACTGACTTAAGTTGGTTCTTGTGAAATCATTAGAAGACATGGTCAGTGGACTGAGTCCCTGATACACAAAACAGGACTGCAATGACTTGTGCCTTGATAAGTGCTGCTGTCACTCACAAGGACATGACAGGCAGTGCTGCCAGTGGCTCATGTAATCTTTGAGAAGCAAAACCTGCAAGATCCTGTAGAACAAAAGGCAACATTGAGAGCAGGGAAATGTAGCTGCAAGATCCTGTAGAACAAAAGGCAACAATTGAGAGCAGGGAAATGTAGCTGCAGCGATGAGGAGAAAAGTGACAGCTGTAAAAGCATCACAGAGGCAGTCCGGCTCATCAGGGCTGTTGTGTGTATGCTTAGGAAGGGATTGCTCCTAGTGACCAGTTCCCACTCTGTCAGATAATTCAAAAAATAGAAGTACTTAGAGGCATAAAAAAAGCATAGGGGATACATATTTTAATCACATGAAAGTGAAAAAAAAGTCTTAATTTTCTTAAGGGATCTTGAGGCAGGTAGAGAAAATTAGGAGTACTTATTTACTTTTGTACTGATTATTGAATGAACATGAGATTTGGGAAGTTGGGAGATTTGCACCAGATGATTTTCTCAAGTCCCTCTTGACCTAAATAATTCTCTGATTACCATTTTTGATGAAAGCAAGAGGCAATGGACTCTTAACGGATATTTTGGCCTGTAGACCCCCCTGCCAAATCACACTATTGAGCCCATAATGTTAATAAGAAAAAGAAGATTAGGCATCAGTATAGATAGAAAAAAAAACCCATCAAAACCAAACACTGCTCTTGGGTTGGCTGAGACACCTTCTGCTGAGGGCTGGGGGTTGTCAGGCCAGCACAGCTTGTAAGACATTGTAAGAACATTTCTAGAATTTCCTCTCCTTTCCCTAGTGTTGTTGATGTGAGCCATGGACAGAGACAGCTCATCTGGCTTGTCTGGAGGGTGAGCTCAGACTTCGAAGATAGGTCTCATAATCACAGCAGGAGAACTTCTTTGTAAGGCAGATTGGCTTTCATACAAAAAATACTGGGGGGAAAGAAAAAAAATTAATGTATAAATTTTCCCTGGATTTAAAACTTGCATTTTGCGCTGGCAGCAGATCTTCTCTCTGTTGCACAGATAGAGAGAGGGTCCAACTCTTTATGTATTCATTCAAGGTGATAGGCTAAGAAATGTATGAAGGAATTAAGCTGGGAAATGTTGAATTCCTTCTTTGAAGAGGCTACAGCCAACCTTGTTACACTGCTCTGTGACCCCTGGAGTAATGTTACCCCAAATGAAGCCAGTGGTTTCCTACTTTTTGCAAACTAGGCCAACAGATTCTTGAAGTGTTAAAACACTATTCATCTCTTCTTGAGTAAAAGCAGATTAAGAGAAGAGGGTTGGCTCTTTTCTACAATAAACCCACCAACCTGTCCTTGTCCAGAATGTATTTCAAAAAAATGCTGTCTTCAAGAGTGGCTAATAAGAAGATTATTTTTGAAAAGTGAGAGGAAAAGAATATAAGCCTGAAACCCACTTTTGTTAGTGCTGCAGTGTGAATTTGTTGCAAGGTTAATAATAGAGTTGTCACTGTCAACAAAGGAAAGAGTCTGACAACAGATGAGAATTCTAAATGGGTTTGAGTTCCTTGCATAATTTTTATTTTAATTACCATGTTCAGGAAAGGCTTCAGAGGTTCCTCAAACACTGCTCATATCCAGATGAGATTTACCAGAGCACCACTCACAAGCTTTCTTTTGAAAAGTCACTTTCTTGTTTTATCATGTTTACAAAAAACTGAAGTGAGAGTTAGCTATGAATCTTCTGTTATTTGAGTCGATGGCAGATGCTAGGAAGGCTTTGCTTTGTGATAGAGTTAAACTCTCTGGGACTGATTACAAAGAAATTCCATTAGCAATATTTAAATGCCATCCTTGAAAGGCACTCAATAATATGTGTGTTGGCGCTGATCAAGAATAGTACCTTTTAAAAATGAAAAAGTAATGTGACTGTTAGTTTAACATAAAAATGTCAAACTGTGGGCAGTCTCTTGTCAGTTAAAGAATCTGGGCTATTCCTAATGGGAATAAGGATGAAGGGGTGGGGGGAAAAGTGGGTACTAAAAATTGCAGATGTGCAGAACTACTTAGAGATAATTTGTGCTGGCAAATAACACTGTCAGCCAGTTTGGAAGTAATACAGGCAGCTTGATACCTGTTCTTCCTGAGCCACCTTAGTGATTTCTTTTTCTTAGTGTCTTCTTTAATAGCTAGCAAGGCTTTAACAGCAAGCAGGGCCATGGTAATAGTGTGCTGAGTGGAGGTGGATTTGTCCAGACTTAAAGAATGCACTTGCTAAAGTTCATAAAATGTATTAAAATGGCAAGCCTGCTTGTTGTTGAACTGAGGGATAGACCTGTGAGAGGGGAGGGAGGACTCTTTAAACTTTGCAGGCTGGTGGAGCTGATGCTCAGGTAGGAGTCAAGGGATGAAGACGTGCATCTTTGTAACCTGTCAGTTCTTGTTAAGGGTATGTCTCCATAAATAAAACACCACAGGCAAGATTCAAACTTTGCCTTATCTTAAAGTAGCTTCCAAGGAAACAAAAGTCTGGTAGAATTTCACTTGGAGGGAATGCCATACAACAACTGTCTTATTAGTTCACATGGGTCTGTTGCTCGCTTTTGGAAAGTCAGTGCCTGATTTTTTTAATCTTAAATCAGTGTTATTTCTATTGCAATTCATACACACATTTCCTCAGCCATCTTTAAACTAATCCATTTATTTAATGTTCCCTCTTTCCTTCACATGTTTCAAATCCCTCTCACTTTTCAGGGAGCCTCTAGGTATTTGCTCCAAAACTGTCCCACCTAAAATGAGGCTTGTGCTACAGCTGCTGCTGTGGTAGTATCCAGAGCTGTCTTGTGATCTAAATGTCAATTGGAATGGAAGTATTAATATCTCAAGAGTGTGATGTGATCATGGTCATGCAAGTCTGTGGCAGGTCTTGAAGATGAACATCCAATGTGTTGTCTGAGCCCTAAGACACTCCTAAAAAAATAGTCTTTATATCTTCATGACAATTTCTGATTTTCTGTCTAAACAACTGTCCAAACTGTAACATATTTTCTTATTCTTCACCCTGGGATCTTTTCTTTTATTCTTTCATTTTTTTTTCAAATTTCTTTGACTGCTACTTGCAAATTACTTACCATGTTTTTAACCCAATCATTTGGATCTTTCTCCTTTCATTAATCTGTTACTCTTTGTGCCTTAATTTTTTGTTTTAATGACTCTTATGCCAACTTCTTAACAGTATTTTATCCATAGATTTGATGGTTTTTCATGTCAGCTTAATATTTTGTCATACCTCAGGGCCACCAGTCATTGGCTCACCATTTTTGACATTGCTAATTGTTATACTTCATTTTATTGCTCTGTCCTTCTATTATCCTTTCCCGATACTTTGCTCAAAGTGCTATATAAATGACTAAAATATAGTGTTATGGGCCAACTGTAAAGTAAATTAATGGACAGTCTTGCTGTGAGGCTAAAACCTGAGGTCCTTAAGAACTGTGCTGCAGAAGGCCAGCTGAAATTTGAGCTCTGGTTTCTCTTAGCACCACTACTGTCAGAATTTCTCAGTGCTAATCCCCAATATTTTTTAATTTTTTTTTTTGCATATGAGCATGTGTATTTCCCCAAAAATGCAGGAGGTGACATGAATCTTGTGTCTTTAAAGGAGCTGTGGATATTCCAATGACATTTTCCCAGTGTTTGGAGGTTGTTAGAGCAGAGGTTGCAAAGCGAGGAGAGGATGGAGCGTGAGCAGACAAAGGACAGGCAGTGGGTGGTGCTCATCTCTCTACCAGGTTGGGCTTCGACCCAAGCCTAAGACCATTTTCTCATTTTTGCAAAACCCATGCAATCAGCAAAGTGAGAGTTTTTCACATAGGTGAAACTTTGGACAGCTTTTAGGAGAAGCAAAATGTACCTTGTTAATTTGACGTAGGCATGTGTGAGCCTTTAATTAGGGACTCTCTAATAGGAGAAACAGCAGACTTCCCCCAGTGCAAATGCTGTGGAGGAAACTTGTTCTCCTGAGTTTGATGCATGCCCTTTTTTTTCTTATTCCATTTTGTCTTTAAAGAGGGAATAAGTGTGTTTATTAAGGTGGTTGTATTTACCCCTAATGCAATGCATGAAGCATCTATTTATTTCCAAGAAGTCTGCTTTAGCAGAGTGTGCTTGTAGGAGAGCAGAGTTATTGATTAGACAGTGGCTGAGGCACTTTACTGTCATTACAGTGGGAGCAGGTTTGATGTGCTGGACTCTGTTTCTACAAGCACTGAGCTATGTGTGCATATCTTGTCCACTGCATGTTTAATGGTTGCTGCTGGAAGTGATTTTTGCTCTTGCATGGTATTGGTTGAATGGTGGTGTTTCCTCTTCCTTTCCATTTGTTCTGCCAATGGTAATAATTAACCAGCTCTGATTTGACTTTTATTTAATATTGATCTCTCACATATTGTAAATGCAGTCTCAGTATCTGCATGAAATGATTCTCCTGGAAGCTCTGAAATTTATTGCAAACAGCTTTTAAACAAGAAAAAATAATCTTTTAGTTCATATCTTCCAAAAACATTAGGAAGAAAGGGTTAAAAATCTGGACACCAATCCATGGCTTGAGGGATTTTTGTAATTCTTTTGTCTGTGATGTTGCACATATATAAAGACCTATCTAAAATTTGTGTCTGTTACAGCTTTCACAGATTGTAGTGAGAGTAGCATTCAGCAAGCTTTTAAAAAAAAATTTATGTTTTTGAGAAATGTGAAAGAAATTTTTTTTTTCATGAACAGTGAAGTATTTCCTGTATGGCAAACTCTGATTTCCTGCTTCTTAACAAACTTAATGTTTCTGCTGTGTGGTGTGAGGGCTTGCTTTGTTTTATTCTGTTTGCTTTTATTTTTTCCTTTGCGTGTTTTTTGCATTTGTTTGTGTTAGTTTGGGTTTCTTTTTTTCATTTTGCTTTTGTTTGGGTTTTCGTTGTTTGTTTTCAGGAATTTTTTTAGCAATACAGTTTGCATTCTTCTCTTTGGAAACCAGGAGCTCTTGAGTTCATTTTTGGGAGACTTCTGCTTCCTTTCCCTTCTTGCCCTGAACACAGAATGAACAGCAATGGCAAAACCTGTGTTATTCATGAGCATGAGAAGAAATGAGTTGGAGAGGTGGGGAAATCAGAAATATAACACTAATTTCCATATGTAGGAAGGTTATTTCTCCTTCCATGTACTGATCTGCAGCATCAGCATCAGAAAATGAGGCTATGTCTGTTGTCTTTAAGAACCCTCATGTCATTTTTGAGACAAGTCTTGGGTAATTTTGAACAGTGTAGTGTCATTAAATTCTTGTTGACAGTCTTAGGAATGCTAGACCTGGGGAAAGTTTGTAGACAGCAACAACAAAAAGGCTCTATAAAGCCTGAAAATAAGAGCTTTGGACAGCTTTCTCTAAATTAGAAAATAAAAGGGAGGCTTGAAATTTAAACTGTTTTGTTTTTGGTTTTTTTTCCCAATCCTTTATTTGCAAGATGTGTGTGGATTTCTGTCCCAGGAGAGCACCTGTGTGACTTTCTTCCCTTGGCATGCTTGGAAAACTGGGTGCAAAGGTTCTGTGCAGTCTTTCCAGCAAGGCAAGTGCCAGTGCTTGAGCAGCTGCAACTTTGCAACTGCTAGAGCAGAACTGAGGCTTCCTGCAAAATCAAGGCTCATCATAGCATCAGGGTTGTTCTTCTGGAAAAGCCTTTAAGTTTCTGTTGTGGAAAGATAAACACATTTGTTTTGTTCTCTAGGGAGTGGAAAAGAAGCATTTTTGAAGCCATGAACATTTTAATTAACAGAAAAAGTAGATTTACATTAGACATATTAAAATGTGTGGATGTTTTTTCTCAGTTCTAAGTATTTCCTGCAAATTTTTATCCAAGGAACCTAAAAATTCTTTGGTAGGAATTTCAGAATATAGTGGTGGGTGCAGCTTCCTCGCAGTGGTTACTGCCTAGGTTTCAAACACTTCAATGAAAGAAGTGTGAAGGAGACATTGGAAAATAAAGCAATGAAAAAATAGAGTCTGGGGAAAAGTAACCCCTGCCTTGTCATTTTAATAACCAGTGCCACATGTTGAAGCAGTGGAAGAGGATGCAACTGCCCAGTGAGCTCAAGGACAGACTCAATACTTGCTTTTTCCCTTCTGAAATTCTTCTTTAACCATGTAAAATTGCCTGCCTGGAACTGAATGTTCCTTTAAACCAAACCCAGACTATTTCAGTATGTCTGGGGAATGTAGTAATTGGAAGCGGATTGTAATGACTGCCAATAGCTATTCCCAGCATTTGCATCCCTGTTGTATTCTGGATCTTCATAGTACTAGAAAAGCTAATCAAGAAATGGCATGCAAGAGACTAGACAACAAAAAGTGGTCTTAGTCTTGATATATCTTTTCTGATGATTACTGTTCCTTTTTTCTTTTCTTCCTTCTCCTGCTGTGGAAATTGTATGTATACAAAGCGTTAATGCTCCTTCTCCTTTGTTGATCTTGAGCCTCAGGGTAAGGCCAGCTAATTCTGCCACTGCCGTGGTGAAGAGGGCAGGCACAGCTGCTTCCTTCAAGTAGGTGTGGCCACTTCATTGAAAAATGCAGGGAATTGGGGAATTCTATCTGCCAGCTTTCTCACCAGAACCCTTCACCATTCCCCAAATGATTTTATAGCTACATTTCTTGATTTAGCCAACCTGCCATCAGCAGAGGGACAAGTAGAAAAGGCTGCTTCATTAAACATAT
The DNA here is from genome assembly GCF_014805655.1 of Passer montanus. NCBI lineage: Eukaryota > Metazoa > Chordata > Aves > Passeriformes > Passeridae > Passer > Passer montanus. The sequence goes on from NW_024366591.1 coordinate 1,232,146, forward strand.
TTCCTAAACTGAAATATCCTTAAGGACTTTGTCCTTGCTTCACAGGCAGGGCTGTACCCATGAGTGTGGGGGATTTTTGGTAGCAAAATACCAAGTTTTGGATGTGTCTGACCAGAGGGGTGTGGTGTGTGGAGACCCAGTCCTGGGAGTGTACCTCAGCTCAGCTTGTTACTGTGCTTAAACACATAGTTAAACTACTAAAATTGAGAATGCTTGCACATGGATTTACTCCAGTAACATCCCTTTAACTCCCATTTGCTTGTTTGCTCTTTCTGTGCCTGGCTGGACTGGGAGCCCTCCTGTGGCTGCTGTTTCTCTTCTCTCTCTTTCCCCCACAGGCTGGTGGTCATTTGCCCAGGATGGAGCTGCTGCTGAAACCTTTGAGTGGTTTCCTTTCTGCTAGTCACTCCCACATTCCCTCACCAAATGTACTCCCAGGGCCAATATTTTTCCTTTTTGGGTGTGAAACACTGGTTTTGGGGCCTGGCAGCTACTTCCTGGGCTGCCTTGAAGGGTCTGCCCTGCTCTGGAAGGTTCTGTGGAGACACACAAGCTGTTGGTGCCTTGGGGAGGGCACCTTGGGCACAGCATGTGGCTGACAGCACTTCTGCAGCCACTCAAAAGGTTAAAAGTGCTGGAAACAGCCTGGTTTGGGAGGGAAAGGTGTGCTCTGAGGGAGCAAGGATTTGGTTTTGAGATCCTTGTGCTGCTGTAGGAGCAGGGTGTGATAGCAGTGGTGCTTCCTGTTAGCAGGGCAGGGATGGGGTGAGGGGACAGGCAGGGCACTGAGCTGTGCCAGAGGGGAAGAAATCTGGGAACAAAAATCTCTGCTCCCTGGCTATGGTATGCTTGTAATGAGGGATACGTGGTTATCCCAGGAAAGGGGAGAAATCTCCTGAAGACAGTCCCACACCAGTGCTGCGACTGGAAAGCTATCCAGCTCACTAAATCTGGCTAATACTTTGTCACTAGATGGCCTACCCTTGTCATTTCTTAGATTAAGTTTTTTCCTTACTGATTTTTCTAAAATGTTAAGCTTCTTGCATTTTCCTTTTCTCTTTTACTATCATGTTTGTGAACTGCAGCCATGGAACTGCTTCTCTGCCTTGGGCTTCAGGTGAATTTCAGCAAGTGCCTCACTGTAGGTCAGGGAGCAGGCAAGGGAAAGGCTTTCTCCTGGCAGAATTGTATTTTAATCCACGGGGAGACAACATTTCTTTGCAAAACACTCCTCTGACTTTAAAATAATACATAATAACTATAAAATTACCAAATGTCAGGTAAACAAAAAGTTATTAAGAATGACCTTATTAGTTCTATCTGCAATTCACAGAGCGAGGTAATTGTCAAGCCTCACTGTTATTAGGTTGAAATAATAGTTTGGGGACCATCAACATTAAAATTTCATTATGATGGGACAAAAAGGCTCATGTATAATCAATAGTAAGAATCCATTATTATTGACTTGGAATGAATGAAGCATGAACACATTTGTGCAGATATGAACAGTTAGCAATCTTTTGAATAATAAAGAATTAACACTACACAGATAATGCCATTCTGGGAATTGGACTCAAACTCAAATTGGTGCATGTCTCTTTGTTATAAAGCCAGATCCACCTCCCTGGGTAACTTCCATTAGGCATTTTCTCAAAATACTGTCTACAGTTTTGTATCTTTCAGCTCTTGTTGATGAGGGAGGTGGGGATGCAGGCCAGGGTTGTGTTTCACTGTCTACAGTTTTGTATCCCTCAGCTCTTGTTGATGAGGGAGGTGGGGATGCAGGCCAGGGTTGTGTTTGGAGCATGCTCTGCTTGCTGTGTTTGGGGATCCTGCTGGGAATAGCACTACTTTGGGACATAACACAGTGGGCACAGGTGCTTGGGCACAGGTTTGAAGGGTGCAGTTGCCTTCTGCCATCGTGAGCCTGGCAGAGCCATTTCAATGAGACAGTGTTGCTGCTTGCATCTCAAGCACCAGGCTGAAACAGGTGAGGGATGGTGAATGCAGAGCAGAGGAGTACAGAGCCTGTGCAATGTGCTGGGGATGTGGCCAAAGCTGTGCCTGGGATGTATGGCGTTCCCTTGTCTGAGTGCTGAGACAAGATGTTCCCAGCATGTTCTGTTCTGTCTCTGAGGGATATGTCACACTGGCACTATTGCTGGGCTCATTTTTTGCACTGATGAGGTTAACTCAAAATGCACTACATTATGTGCTAAATCTGATGCATTTCAAATTTTTTCAACTTGACTTAGTATGTATAAATTCAAAGTGCCTTTGAAAGGTGTTATTTAAGGGTACTGTAACCCTCTTCCATACAGCATTGTCTTCTGTCTGTGGTTTACCTGCTCCCTCATGCTGGCTCCCAGCTTCTCTGACATCCAAGGTACTCTGAATCTCCATTGACTTAAACTGCATTTTTACAGGGAAATAGGTTTGGGTTGCTCCACACCTGCCTCTGCTGGTGAAGATCACCAGCCTTCTGGTGAAGGTCACTGCCTCTGCAGTGAAGAAGGTCAAACATGTAGGCTTGGTCCCCAAACTGTTATTTCAACCTAATAACTTGTAGGTTATGGGTGTCCCCCAGTGCGCCTACTTCCACATATTTTAATTTCCCAAACATGGAGGAGATTCTGACCTACAAGGGAGATTCTGGCCTTCTGCTCCAAGTATCAGATGTGCAACCTTAGAAGCATTCCCTGCAATTGCTGGTCCAGTCAAAGAGCACCTAGGAACAGAGTCTTCTGGAAATCTGCCTGTTTTTTTTTTTTTTGTTTTTTTTTGTTTTTTTTTTTTTCCCCCCCGTGGCTCCATTCTGCACCATGCCCTATTTCTAATGGAATTAGGGAAGTCACCTGATGCCTTAAAAAGAAGTAAAGGGATCTTGTGGCGGTGGCACTTGACAGGCTCAAGGAGAGTTGCTGGGGAATCTGGGAAATCTTTTTTTAACCTGTGAAATGGGAACAATTATTATTTTAGTCAGCGGAGAGGGAATTATTATTTATTACTTGTATTGCAATAACACTAAGGGCTGGTTAGGCTAAATGCCCAGAAATAGAGAAAGTTATTTAATGAATTAAGTGTATTTTTTTTTTTCAAAAGCACTCATAGTACTTTGGATGGAAGTGGGAATGAGTGGTACATGGCAGTGGCACCTGCTGTATGCCATTAGAGTGAGTACAATCATGAAAAAGCATGAGTGTTATTTCCTTACCAATTTACTAACAGTGCATTTCTTCTTCCCAATATTTAACTTCCAGATGCCTTTCCAGGGGTAAGAAAGGAAAACAACTGAGAGACAAAGGGCAGTACAATGAGGCAGAGGGAAAAATTTGACCTCATCCTGGGAGAGAGGGAGGATTATACTGGATCATTTCCAGTGTCCCCTTTTCTAAGAAGGGGGCTAGAAGAGGGGGAAAGCCCTTGGCCTTTGCAGAAAGGGAGACCAGAGATCCAAAAGTTTTAGACTATATGGATATATATTCAATTTGGCTTAATACCCTCATCCTTTTTGAAATGATGGGCATACCTCATTTTTGTAATTTCTCCCTGTGAGAGCAGAGATTATGGACAACCTCAGATGTTTTCAGGGAGAAAGATTGAGAGGAAACCTGAAGAATGGGGACACACTGAAAATTTTTGTCCTGCTGAAGTCATGAGCCTCTTCTTGTTCTTTAAAAATCTTTTTTTGCTTGTTTTTCTGTTGACACATCATGTAAGCCATGGATGTTTCCTTTACTTCCCTAAGGATGAAGAATAAGGAATAAACACATGGGTATAAATTTATCAAAAAAGAGGCAATTTATATTACTTTCTTTTTTGGTGCTGTGTTTAAGTTCTGAAAATGTTCTCGAATTTTTACTTTTTTTTTAAAGTGAGAGATACATGCAGGGCACATAGAAACATTAAAAAGATTTTACAGAGCACATACCATAAATCAATGAGTAAGTTGTTCAGAACAGCACAACAATGAATATAACTGAGCATATATAAATCTAGGGAGAAGGAAACCATTTTTTCTAATCTTGTCAAGTCTCCTGCTGATTTATAAAATAGGTGAGTAGCCAGCAAAATCATCAAAGTGTGCCCAGAAATTATACAGTAGTCTAAAAATACAATACTATTGTATTCACAACACAGAGTATTCATCACTGATATGGTTCCATAATTATAATTGTTAAACATGAGTCCTCTATACCAGATCTGATACTTTATTAGAGTGATTGATCACTGCGAAATTTGTCTACAGAAAAAAAATCCTATTTTTCTCCAGTGAATTGCATCAGCCTATTTTCCTTTTAGTGCTAAAACTAGTTTCAAGTACTCCATTTCAAAGTTGACTTCTTAGCATAACTAAGTTTTTAAGTTGGAAATTTAAAGCCCAAGTATTTCAAAACTTTTTCATACCTAAAACTAGGAAGTATTATAGGCTATAAACTTATGGATCTTGTCTTCTGCTTCCTTTGGATCTGCTTCCCTGCTATGATGCTTGGATCCCTTTTGGCTTCTGTGTGTTTGTTTCCATCTGTATGTAAGTTTTTCTGATGCCTTACATTTAATATCTGGGAAGGAACCTGACATACTTGAATTCTCTTCATGGGAAAAACATTTCAGTTCTGCCTTTCTTGCAATCTATTCCTGAAACTTTGAGGTGAATGATAAAGGTATAGTGCTTTCCATAATGAGTAATATTTCAAGTAAAAGCATTTACTTATGGGTCATAATTGTTTTTAAGTAGAATTTATAAGGGGAAAATGCAGTGCAATTTACAGTAGTTTAAACCAACCATGAGAATGCTTCCTGCTCATAAACTGCATTTCACTTTAAACTGTTACAAATACCCAAGAGACTATGAATTTGCATACATTCATTTTAAACCTTGCATTTTCTTTCCTTTCCTTTTTTTTTTTTTCTTTTTGTGTATGTGTGTTTGAATGGTGACTTTTTCCTTGCTGAATTGCTGCTTCATGTCTCTGGTCTTGTTTTTATTGCTGCAGCATAACTGCCACAAAATAATTGCAAGTATGGGCAGGGTTTAATTTTATTCCTCCTCCTTCTTACCAGTTGGAGAGCATGTAATACTGCTGAAGAGACATAAACAGAAATTTTGGTTCTGTTAAGGCATGAGCATGTGTGAACTCAATAGAAGCCCTTTTTGTGTGACCTCCCCACTAATGCAGCCCTTTGGATTAGAGAGGATTTCTTCTCCTTGGCAATAAAGTAACCTACTCACAGAAATGTTGGTACTGCTATTTCTACTTCTGGAGAGAAGCCAGAATAATGACAGAAAGTGTAAGTTGTTACTTTTAGGTGGTTTGCTTTGTATTTTATGTGAGAAAAATAACTTTACCAGTTTCATGCAGCCTAGCAGCCTTCATACTCAAAAAAAATAATGCCCTTATGTTTCTCCCAGCCAGTGTGCTTAAACCCAGACAAAACCAATTGGCTTGTCCACCTGACGCTTTTAAGGATAATTCATATGAACAGACTCTAATCATTAAAAGGAGATGGGGCAATGAAATTGATTCGGTCTCAGTCTGTGCAAAAGGTTCTAAAGGTTTTGTAGTCACTCCAGTCAAGTTGGCACATTGGATGTCTATCAAGAGAAGAGGTGTGAGCTATTGAGAAATGAGTCTCATCTTTGAAACAAATCTGTTCCATTTTTTAACTTGAGTGCAAAAAGCATCTTAAAAGATTTAACTTCTGTTTCTTTGTCACTTTTATAGCTCCAAAATGCTAGACAAGTGTTCTTGAACTTCAGCAAAGCTCTGTGAATGTTACTGAATTTTGAGTGGTGTAAAGAAGATTCTGATGAGAAATACTTCTGCTCCCATCAGCTTCCAAAAGTTTTGGTCCTCATTTAAACCTGCTCCAGTCTTTGATCTGGCAGATGGACTAGAAGCCTCTTGGCATCTGATATTAACCTTTTTTTTTATTTTCTGCCACTGTAAAAATATTCTGTGAAAACTATCTTAGCTGCTTTCCCTTCTGATATTGGAGAGAGCAGGTTATTGTGAGACCTTGACTTTAGTTAGGACCTAGATCTGGACTTCAAAACCGTGTGGGATAGAGGGAGGGGAGTTTCAAAGCTGAGCTTTCCAGAGCATTTTGATAGCTGAGAATATTACTAGCCAAATCTTTTTTGTTGTTGTTGTTTATACAGGCTTGTCTTACCTGAAATGTATATAATTCTGTAGTAAAATCTTAGAATAGTGCAGTCTCACAAATATTTCAATTTTTACATCTTTTAGTTACAATTCAGTGAAAAATGATTCTGCCTGTCACAGGTAACTATTTTCCCTGTGATGTTTGAGCTTCCATTATGACACTCATTGCATCATGTAATATAGAGAGTTCTTGGTAATTACATTTTGATAAATACACATTTCATGTTCATGACATTATACAAAATAACTTGCCTTTAACTCTTCAGTTTCTACCTTGTTTTTATTACACTGCAGTAGGATTTTACTATTCCTGATCAGCTTTCTTTTTATGGAATCTGTGTAAAAACAGAGTGCAGTTTTGTAACTTAAGTGTTCATATTTCATTCATATACACAGATCAGACTTTGTTGTTTCATTAAAACAGGAAAAGCATGAATAGGTGCAATTGTACCAAATAATAGTTTTAGTTTATATCCAATTATAATTTTTATAGACTTGTAATGGGGGGATTGATTAGACTTGCTAATCTGAGGTATTTCCCAACCTAAATGATTCTATAATCAGAGCCTCCTCTTTGCATATCAATTCTCTTCAAGCAAACCAGTGTGAGTGGAGTTTGTGTGTTCCAAGCAGGAGAGATTCCTGCTGATTGAGACAGGTGTGATATGGAATCAGCTGAAGCTTAGCCTGGTGTTTGCCCATCTCTGGAGAGGGCTGGGCAGCAAAGTTTGTGTTCTGTATTTAATCCCTGGAGCATTAAAAGGAGTTCATTCCCCAGCTGAGCACGAGGATAGATAAACCCCTCTATGGGTAGAATCCCTTAAATCCTTACAAAAAGAGAGGTGAAATATTGCAAGTTGCCTCCAGTATTCACTGTTGTTTCCCAGCATTTTCTGCTCATCCAGATCAGTTGAACTGTTCTGTAACTGGCAAGGATTCAAATAATGTTTCTTCCCCATTTATTTCACAGGAAAATATTGTTGTGGCTTCTCAGCTTCTAGGTTTTTAAGGTTGTCCCTTTGCTTTTGCTAATTGTCTTCCACTCTGCAGATCATTCACAAATGAGGCCTGATACTCTGTGCTGACGATGTATGAGAAATTCTTGTGTTCAATACCCCAAGTTTGGTTTTGAAATCTTTGTTCCCAGGGAACCAACTGTTTCCTTCAGCTCTGTCAATTAACAGTAGAGCACATTGTGTCATATTTATTTGAAAGACCATGGGAATATTGTTATCCAAACCAGCAAAATTGGAATACGTTCAGTCCAAAGAGATTTTTCCCCTCTGCATTCAAGGCATCAAAATTTTTCTTCCATCAAAACATAACAATTGTAATGAATGATATCATAATACTGAGAACTGCTTAAGAGCTTCCACTTTAAAACTGTAATGGGCCATGCAGACAGAAGAGAAAAAAAGGCTAAAAGCATAAATTGAAGATAATCAATGTGAATAGACCTTACCCATTGTGCAGTTTGAATAGGATAAGCACATATTATCTGGCATAATTGGTTCATGTGATTTTCTAATTGAAGAGAAGAAGTAATTAGAGCCTAATTGAAGCAAAGTAACACAATGTCTGTCAGCGTTTCTCCTTCTACCACACATTATATTATTACCTGTCATCTTTTACTTTAGTGGGAGTGAAAAAATGAGGAAAAAACACCAATATGAAGCTTTTGGAGTTTACCTAGCCAAAGCAAAAGTACAGATAAAAGACACTAAATAAAAGCAAATAGGGCTGACATTAACTGGGTGCTTCTAAACTAGGCATGTTCAGTTTGCCTAATAAAGAAATGAATTGCATTTGGTAAAATGATATTATAAATTCAATTTTATAAAATATTATAAAAAGGCCAAAGCTTGTTTCATTTGATTCAGGGCTCTGTACTTTCTGTTTTATATTTCTAAGTGAAGAACTTTGCAGTGACAAAAAATTGTTGCTATTTTTGGCAAAATGATGAAAAACATCATTTCAGCCCTTTTTGCCTTTTTTTTTAATGAACTACATTATTTCAAAACTGTCTAACATGAGAACACCAATTGTTCTCAGTGCAGAAAACAGAATGTACTCAGAAGTTGTTTCAGAGATGCTTTGAATAAAAAGAGGAATTTGCAGGTTTTCTCGGTCTTGGGAACAAAACTATGTTTTCAATATTTTTAATTTCCAGAAGAGAGAAAAGAACCCAAATGATGAATTAGTTTTTATCACTCTGCACCCATAAATTCAGGTGTAACTTGAAAACAGGTTTCTTGAGACAATATGTAGTAATCCTTATTAATGAATGGTGATATCTTAATGGAAGAAGAGGTTACACAGAGTAAAGAGGGTATATTTTTGGCAAAGAAGTTGTAACTAATCGCCACCCCACCTTGTTGCTGTCATGTATTTAGTTGTGAGTCACTGCCAGTGGAGCAGTGTAGTGAAAATTAGAGATCAATCACCTTCATACTGCAAGGCCTCTCAGCTTTCTTGCTGGCCACAACATGAGTTATCCACCTATAATGTTGGTAACAGATCTGAAAAGTTCTTGGTGGAAGGCGTGAGAACAGCACTGTGAGACAAACCAACTAACCATGATTAGAACAAAACAGCCAGTTGGTTCAGGAGGGCTCACTTGGGCATTTTTAAAGACCAGAAAGGCAGAGAGGGATTGTTAAAAGGATTTTAAAACTTTTGTCTTTGAGGGGCTTAAATGGATTAAATTGAGTTGAAGCGAGTTTTGCTTTATGTCCTGGTGCTGTGTGAATTTCAAGTAATATATTTCCCAGTAGAAACATGTTACTTGTGAAAACCATGCTAATCCTGCCTTAGTGCTGGGTAGGTTTGTACTTTCATCAGAAAGTTAAATTTTATTGAGGACAGTGAGAGACATTGGAGGAAAGTCTGAGTAGCAAAAATGGGTGAAGGTATGCAGCCTTATGCTTAACTTGAGAATATGTAGAATGGGACGGTTTTGCTTGGAGCTAGGCAGGGAAATAAAGCAATGGTTTGTTAAAAAAACTAATGTTCTCAATTTTTTTTTTGTTGTTCCTTAAAATATTGGAAAAGCTTCTGTTTTTTGATGAAATCTGAGGCAATTCCTAGATCTGATTATGCCCTTAAAGAAATAATTTTGATGGAAAGGCGTTGTGTGGAGTACCTTTTATATTGGTTCTCAGTGGTCAAAACTTGCTGGGCAGCTGCCTAATATGTCCTGGAAAGGCAAGAAAGATGTGGCCCATAGGCATTATCCTCAGTTTGGTGCTTTCTGTAGGGGATTCTGACATTAAAACAAAGATATTGTGGGCAAGGAAGGAGAATAATAGTCTGGTAATGAGTAAAGGCTAGAGCTGCATAAATCGATTATACCTGAAGCTTTGCCTGCCAAAATCCTAAGGCCAAGCAGGATGTGTTCATTTAGGAAAGCCGACATAACATTCTTTCCTTGTGTTTGAATTTGGTTCAGTTCCCATGAGAGGAAAGATTTAAGTTAGGCTGACTAAATTCTTGGAGAAACTTTGAGTTTAAATTTGGAGCTAAAAGTTCCAGAGATTTGTGGCCCATAATGTTCCTTTCACCACATAGCATCCAGAGTCTTCCATCACTGCCATCAGGGCTACCTTTTAGCTTCTCACATGTATTCACTTTCTCACTTTCTGATGTGACATTGTGGGTAGAATCTGTTGCTCTCCCATCTGCTGCTGACCACCACTGGGGCCAGGCTCATTCCTGAGTGTCATTTACTATTCTGAAATGCATGATTAAGAGTGAGGCTGTAAAAGTGCTTTGCTACATTATGTTGCTTTTTTTTATGGAGGTGAGAAAGAATTTAATTTTTAAAATAAAACACTTCATATGAAAATAGATATTAAAATAGTAATGCCTCCAGATGCTGGCACTGTCAGAGATGCATCCATTCCATTTATAAGTCCTTTTACATGAGGGCTTTTTCCCCCTGTATTGAGTAAATGTGGTGCGTTTTGTCTGCACAGAATAAAAATTGGCTGTAATGACGTGCTTTGCACAAGCTGATGAACACAAAGGAATTAAATCTGTCACCTGGCTGGGTGGAAATTCCCGGTGTGAGAAGCTCTAGCACTGAGCCAAGCACCTGACTCTTGCATCACCTCCTGTTTGCTCTGATGGAAGGCATATGTTAGCAGTGAGTGTGGGACAGGGGCTTCCCAGCCTGGCCAGCAAACACATCTTGCCAGCTGATGTCAATTAGCCTCTCCTGCCTGCCTGCCCCCTCCCCACTCTGTGTAGGGCACAGATCCTCCCCAGGGACTGAGGTGTTGCAGCCATCTCTCTGACAAGCCTAGTTGGGGAGGTAAGGATGAGCTCTGTGGGCTCACTGCTCACCCTCAGCCTGCATTCAGCCTGTTCTGCTGTGTCTTCCCTTCTGTTGATTAAATTAGTTTGATTAAGCCTGGCACATATGACTGTGCGCTGCAGTCATACATCCTGGCTGATTGCAATGCCAATATATGTGTAGTTAAATTCCCTTTTGCTTTACTTAAGCAGTGTGAAACTTTGACTGAGTTCTATCTTTAATAGCTCTGCAATTTATGTTCATTGACAATGGATGCAAAACAGAATGAAATTCAGATTGTAGTGAGCAGCCTCTCTCAATCTCTGTGCTTAATTAAATGGTTCTTCTCAGGAACACTAAATATGAAAAACTTGTTAGCACAGGAGACGAGGCTACCAATGTATTATGTAGGCTGTGCACACTGCGAGAGAGGTTCTGATCTTTGTGTACAGTCTCTTTTTGTTTGACAATGCATGTCAATAAGTTTTTACCACCACTGCCTTCCGTTCTCCTTGAGGTGTGCTGTGCTGATGTTGGAATGTGTGCTTACTTTAAATGCATCTCTGCACTGTTGGCCTCAAGCGTGAGTGGAAAAGTGTAAAGATCAAATGGGTGTCATCTGAACATTTTTCATCTAATTCTTGCAAAGCCTGAAACTCCATTGTTGAAGACATTAATGTGGAAAGAGTAATCTCCAGCAAAGGCAAAGGCCAAACTGTTTTTATTTTTCAATACAATGAGCCTCATTCATTTGGAAATTGATGGAAAAATTAAATTAAGCATTTGCATGTACTGTAGATTGATGGAGGTCATGTTTCCAGCTTGCTTTACAATTACTTACATTGCAGACATCCTCACAAAGCAGATAAATACTGTAGGTAATACTGCTTAGGGCACGTGTGACAAGGGGAGTCATTTGAATGTGTCCATAATATTTAAGATTTTTTTTTTTTTTTTTAATGCTTAGAACCAAACCTGGGCCCTAGTAGCAGCCTTTTGTCCCCCATAGATTGTCTTTTCATGCAGCTCTTTCTTATGCCTAGGAAAGGCTTGGAGGTATTTTGTGCTTACTCAATTACAAGATGTATAGTTTGACCCCGATCTTTTTGTTAATAATTAAAAGGGGAGAGAGTGACAGAACCTAATAACAGTGATTGGATTATAAAGATCTTCTTTATGAGTCCTTCCCATCTCTCTCTTTTTCTCCCAGTGCAAAAATTAAGAGGAATCAAATAAAATTACCAGGAAACAAACTGGATGAAAAGACAAGTGAACAATAGAGTTTCTTTGCATCTCTGAAGTTGTGTGTGTGCTGTGCGTGAAGGAGAAAACATGCAGGCATATATTTTATATCTATATATATCTCCTGATTTTCCTTTTATTGAGTACTTGCCGTGTAAGCCTTGAGAAATATGAATTCTGATAGTATTGCATATTGTTTTTCATGCTGAAATAAGTGCAGTAATTATAAATATCATGGGTTCTTTGAGGCTTGGGTTAGACCTTTAGGAGTACAATTTCAGCCTAGCTTCTAATATGCCACCATAAATTATACTGAGGTACAGTAATATATTTAGCCATCTGTATGTGATAGACTTGTGCCAGCATGTGCAAAAAATAAAAGCCAATATTTAAAAATCAACTCTATCTTATTCTGCAGTAAGGTTCCATTTGTGTTTTATATTGTGGTACAGTAGCAAGTTAAAATACATGCCAACAATTATTTGAAAAAAAAATCTCAGTTTTGCTTAAGGTACTATTGTTGAAGAACTATAATATAGTGAAGGAGAAAGAGGAAAGAGTCTCAGTGAGGAAACTACTCAATGCAAAATAGAATTCAAAGTAAATGTGTTTACCTATGTAGATGTGTTAAATGTGTTAAAAACAACCAGGAGGAAAATGTTTTGGGGTGATAAATCAAGGCTGAAAACAGGTGCTGCAGCATTTTTTTCAGCAGTCCTGTCTAGAGAAGGAAAAGGGAAAAAAAGCCTTGAAAACATATGAGTGCTGTATGGCTGCAGAACCTAAGGCAAATAAATACAGGCAGGCATTACATGAACAGGTTAAAATTCAAAGAGGCTTGTATGTAAGATTTGGGTTAGAACTAATCTAGAATCCTACTGTGCAGGAAAACTATTAGAAGAGTTGCTTAAAATGGTGGGAAAAAAAAAAACCCTCACAGATGCTGGCCATTAATAATATTATTAACAAATGTTCTCAAATAAGATTGTTTCTAGTATTTGTATACCTTTTAAAATTTTGGTTTACTGACCCTAGGGCTTATCTTTTGGCCTTGAAGACTTTTCTTCTCCAAATCTGTTACTCATTTATGTACAGACTGCAATCACAGTCTTAACCTCTTGTTCAGGTGCAGATTCAGCTGTACATTAGTGATCATGTAGTATCTTCCAAATTTTCCTTATTCTTGTGGCTCTTCTCCTTTCTAATTTATTAATAGCACTTCTGGACTGTGGATATTAAAATTAAAGCCTGTATTCCAGTACTAATTACCTTAATGCCAAACAAAGGGAAATAAAACTTTCTGAACTTTCTGATTCCATCTTGCTGTTTGCTGCTTTCAGGCATTTAGGACCAGATTCTTGGCAGCAGCATTGTTTAGGATCCATACTTGGCCAAATATGACAATGACACTGAAGGTCTTAGTCACAACTTGTGCCCCGCAGTCTGCACATAGACACACTGTTCCCAGATAAATTGCTTTAATAGTGACATAAATGTGCTTACTGGGAAGCAGACTGTTCAGATTCTCTGCAGCTCCAGGAGGAGTAGGATTAAGATTTTGGGGGGTAAAGGTTTTGGAGGGTAAAGATTTCAGCTGTAAATAGTATGAAGTAAGGTGATGGAGACCTTAAGCTTTAAAAGCTGAAAGTTTTCTGTGCATGAAGCCAAGGTGATGATACATTGTCTGTGTGCCAGTGTCTGCCTAATTAGCATGCACAGTTACTGTAAATGACTCCCCTTCTGCTCAGTTTCAGGCCAATTTGGTGGCCTAGTGATGCCTCAAAACACCACCAGGGAAGTTTCAAACAACACCCCATGAGCAAACACCCCTGAGCTGCCATTTCTGCTACAAGTGAAGGAAGCAAAGGTTGTTTAAGAAATAAATAACACAACATTGTAGGTAATGTTATGCAAATTGGTTTTAGCTTCGTACACGCCCAAGGATTTCCTAGTTTGTCTTCCAAGACTGAAGCAGGTGTTTCTCGTGAATGTGTTTCCCTTCCTTGTTTTTTTTTTTTTTAATGAGGTGGAGGCTTAATTTTAAAATGAAAAATTAGGATGATAAAACTGTGTCCCAAACCTCATATGAATGAGAGGTTTTAATAAGATTCTTATTGGCTCTTATGGAATGTCTCGTACTGTTCTTGTTACTGGAACTTGTCTCCTGTACTGTCTGCATTAAGTCTCTTTAAAGAGAGGCTGAAGACTTTCCCAAAAGGCCAGGTGTTTTCTGCAGTGATGGACTGCAAACACAAACTGCAGAAGACTGCAGACTCATGGATCTTGTGTGATCACATGCATTTGGACTGATTTGTGGCAACTTTATCTCTCTTCCTCCCTGTGCGTGACAGTGTTCCAGCCCCACAGAGGGCCACGTGTTCGGCTGGGCTGTGTAAAACACTGAGTAGCCTGCACTAAAAGCAGCTGGAGATATGAACTCCTTGATACTTAGCTCCTGCCTTTTGTGAGATTTCACTTTAATAGTAACTCAAAGAATGCAAGTCTATTGCCTTTGTTGTCTCTGGATATGGAGTCTTGTTGCAGAACTACCTTACACCCTTCTTGTCCTGAATTATGATGGAAGGGATAATCTTTCAAAGAAAATAGAACAGGAAATGGCCAGACTCTTTTCCCAAGGTCTTTATTCCTGATATGAGGTTGCATTAGCAGAACTTTGGGACTGCTTTTAAAAGCGTGACCATTTTTGTAAGTAAATAGAAAGCTGGACAGAACTGTCTATGAACTTTCAGTTTATGTTATTATCAAAGTTAAGCTACATTATTAAAAGCAGTGTGTTATTTGCGGTTTCATATTTGGCAGTGGCTCTGAACAAATACAGCACAACTTGGAAATACAGATTTATGGGTTTGTTATTTTCAGAAAGTGACAAAACTTGCATCTCAAAGGTTCAGCCTCTGTATTAATGGATGCCTTTTTAAAAGCAGGGAGATCTTTGTATGATGTTTCAGAAACTCTAAAAAGGCCAGGGGGACTGATAAGGCATAGAGGGTGTGCTCATAAGTATATAACTAGGCAGTTACAAATTGAACAAAGTCAAAGAGAACATATCATAAATTCTAAAAAGGCAAGGAAAAATTTGTTTAGATATATGTGAATTAAGAATTGAAGTCACTGCATCTGGATTTATAGCATTTTGTTTAATTGCTCCCAACATGATGAAAAGCTAGAATAAAGCAAGAATACCAATTCTAGCATTCTTGGGCCTTTTCCAGACAAGTCTAGGCAGCAGTGATCTTTAGTTTCCTTTAGAGAAATATAACCCTGGAGTCAATTACTCAAAATTTAAACTAATGCAGAAAAGAACAAAATGTGTCCCCCAATGTGAGCAAAATGACACTTAAAAATAGCCTAAATTTGGTAAAACCATGCTGTCTTTCATCTCCTGCATTATTAGCATTACAGTCTTAGGGTTTTCTCATATGTTATATGCCATTGGAAATTTACAGCTGGATCTGGCTTTATTTATTATTATTTAACTTACCCATATCTACAGGTGGCTCTGAATTTGGCCATTCTGTGTTGTTTTTACTTTAGTAGCTATTTTTTTCTTTTTTTTTCTTTTAATAGACTGAAAAATAAAAGTCCCAGTTTCCCACTTAGCACTTTCATGTCTCAAATTCCCTTTCTGTGTTAGTGACTGGAGTTTTTCAAATAATTCTTCTCTCTATCTTGATCACTTTGTTGCCTTGAAATACAGAAGAGCCAGTGATCTTTTTTCGCTTTGACTCGTATGTGGAGGCTCTGGGGAAAACAGAGGAAATTATGCTGGCAGCTTAATACAGATCCATCAGTAAGACTTGGTATTGATAGCATGCATGGAATGAGTCTATTAAAAAGTCAAAGAATAGCATTTATGAAAATACAGCACTTACAGCAATATTTTGCCTTAGCATCAACCAAGAAATATATTCATGTAGAGCGACATAACATTCAGTGGAGTGGAAAATAGTTTATGTAAAATTGTCCTGACTATGAAATTGTATCAATACGCAGGAAAAAAGGAGATATTTTTAAAGGTAAGAAGCAAAGCTGTTCTGTTGCTTCATGTAAAGGCTTTTAGATGTGATAAAATTACTTTAGACAGCTAGGCAAAAAAGCTAATTCACAGGAATTACCAAAGAAAACAAGTCATAGGCGCTGTGAAGAGAGGTTGCATTAAGGTCAGGACCTCATAAATGATCGTGACAGAAAATCGTATGCTCTTTTTGTCTGACCTGCATGAAATATCCATGTCTGCCCTAACTCATAAATGATATTAGGTCTGCAGTCTGACTCATTCATAAACCAGTCTCTGATAATCCCCTGATGGATGGTGATGGTTCCCAGTGATGAGAAGATATTTACACTCTGGTGTTTTGGGTGCTCCTCATGCAGATTATCTCTTCTCACGGAAACAAGGGAGTGCAGCAAGACAAAACTCTTCAGTGAAGGGGTTTGATTCCTGCCCAAACCTTTCAGCCCCTGGGGATGTGTGGGAGGCCAGAGAGGTCTTTCAAGCCTGAGTTCTCACTGTTCTTCCCAGTGCCGTTGGAGCTGTGGCTCTGAGATTCTCCTCAGCTGTTGCCATTGGTCTTCAAGAGCATAAAAAAGAAGACACAGAGTGGTTAATGCAGCCTCAGGCTTAGGCTGTGTGGCTGTCAGCTCTATTCACTTGCTTGTTCCCTTTTGACTGGGCCTGGAGCCAGATCCCCAGACTTTCATCTCTAAAGAGATGGTGCTGGAAGGGCATGGATGCAAGTGTAAAGGATTATGCACTCAATTACTTGTAGCCAGATGGTTTCTGTGAACCACAAAATCCCTTCAAAAAGGAGGGAGGGAAAGGTGGGTGTGGGTTTTTTTAAAAATATCTTTTAATATCAAAGACCATTGCTCTATATCTGTAATTATTAATACAGTGATCTCCAAAGAGATTTTTACCTTAAAAAAACCCCCAAACTAACAAAACCTAAAATCATACCTTTCTAGCTGTTAAAATTCTGTGGACTGCTACAAAAACTACAGCTGTCAGGAAGTTCTGAGTTCCAGTATTATGCAGTTTGCCTGCCCTGTTTTATACTGGCCTTTACCATGCACAATTTACAGTAGATAATTTTACTTGGAAATGCTGGTTAGCTCAGTATGGAGCCAGCTTTCCAAAGCTTAGGACAGGACCCTGTGATTTTATACAAAAGATACTGTTAATCTCTTTCTGGGTTTAAAAACAAACCCAAAAAGCTCCTTGAACTTGAAACCCATAGAAACTGCTTTTCCCTGTTGTATCAGCCATATAGACAGGAAGGTTTTCTACTGGTGACTTGTTTATATTCTAAATCTTTCTTTGTTGCATGAACTTTTACATGTTTTCTGTCATTACATAACTTTTGTAGGGCATTTGACCTATGACTTCTTTGGGTTGCACAAGAACAGAGTCCAAACTATTCCTCAATAGAGTTGATTCTGCAATATTCTGATTATCTCAGAAGGTTATATGAACCTCCAGAAATATCTCTCACTTTGGCATTTTCTCTAATTGACCAATAAATGGGAAATCAGAAGTGTTCAGTCTGAGTTTAAGTAAATTGTCTGTGGATCTTGGAAATCTTCAGTGGCTGCCTTTCATTTCTGTGGTTTTTCCTAAACTTTGTGGTTTCTTATGCTGGCTGAAAGAGGAGAATTACCTGTACAGACACCAAATGTCTGGGCTAAATTTAAAAAAAAGGCTTGAGGAATCAGCAATGAATTTTGCTAAAATGGTGGTTATGCTGCATGGAGGTGAAAAATAACTTCATTTTTGGTGGAGAAATAGATTGCTAGGTGAAACTCTTCAAAGTTTTTTATTCTGAATTCTGCAATATTGATACAGCAATGTTACCCTCCATGAGTTGATCTCTGAGTGCATTTAACAACAGGACTTAAAGGTGGCTATCACAGTACACTGAAGTGATTTTCTATTCTGGTAGTGGCCAGGTCTTGGAACACCTGGACATAATCTCTGTTTGAAACTGTGCACTGCAGCCACCAGGACTGAATGATTCAGCAGTCAGCTCATTGTTTTAATTTGAGACAATATCCTCAGTTAAAACAGAGTTTATCACACTGCCTTAAATGCTGCTTGCCAAGTATCTTGATCCAAGAAATCTTTTGTAAAAATGTAATAATTCTTTACTGGCAGCTTAAGCAAAGAGATGGGAAAGTGGACTCATTGTCTGTGCTCACGTGGCACCAACTTTCATGTGGTAAGAAGTACTATTGTAGCTTAAAATCTACCTCTGGTGAATGCACATTCTTTGCAGGCTGCTCCTGGATATGTCTGTATAGTGCAAAGTGAGTTTTTTTTCTTAGGCATTGAATAGGTTTGTGTGTGTGTGTATATATATATATATAATTTCCTCCACTCAGCATACTTTGTGGATCTGACATTATTACATTAATGTGAACATTGTTGTACCTAATGGTGTAAAGAAAATGCAAAATTCTCTTCCCACTTATCCTCATCAGTATGGTCAACTGAGAGCAATGGCAAGGGGGGATTTCTTTTGCTTTTTTGGGGGGGGTTTTTTTTTGAGGTTTTTCATAGGTTAAGGGGGAAACCAAATTGCTTGGTTTGTTAGAGGGAGATGAGAAGGAGCAGGTGAAAATGTGGAGATGGCAGTTGCTTTGTTTTTCTTGGACAATGAGGGTAAGAGGCCTTGTTACACCCTCAAAAACTATGTGATGGGACTGGGTTAAAGTATTTAGTGTGAACTTGATACAACCATCCTTGGGAGCAGGACAAAATATGTTGCAGGAATCAAGGTGTCTCCACAAATTGATCACATAAAATTTTCTGTAGAAGGGAAGGTGGGGAATGGAATCAGATCAATAACATTTTTAAGATCTGACTTTTCAGAGCTGCTCAGCGTTCTCAGTTTGTACCAGTCCCACAGAAATCATGTCCTTTGTCTGGTAGCTGGGACTTTTCAAAACATTTTCCTGCTCTCTGTTATTTACACAGACTAGTTATGATGACTGGAAGGAACCTGTTTGGTGATGAGTAACCAAAGGCTTGAAATAGTATGGAGAATTATGAAACAACCAGGAGAAAAAGGCTGTTTCTACAGAAAAATTGGTATATACAGCATGTATAAAAACTATCCCCAGAGAAAAGCTAAGACTGATTCACTCTTGCTTTAACCTTCTGTGCTGAGTGCACAAAAGCTTAAGGTACAAACAGATTGGGAATTAATTGGTGTAATTAATGTTTTGCAACTGTAATGACTTCTAATCAATACTTTATGCAAATAGCTGTATTGATGTGCTGAAAAATGGGTGCTAGTTTTATTTGGATGGAAAAAAAAATACAACCCACTTTAAAGTCCTAATGAAATTCAAACCTTACAGCTCAGGTAAAGTCCTGACCACATCTTTTTCAAGGTAAAAGGAAGATCCTTTAGTGACCTACTTAATTAAAATGGCTCTGATACAGCTGCTGACTAAACTTCATGAAATAAGGTGGCTGGAGGATGAAGCACATCCTCCTGCTGACTGTCCCCTCTGTTAAAACACTGTGTTTTATCACCTTAACAAAGCAAAACAGAGAAAAACTGTCTTGATCCATCCTGATCCGAGCTTGCAGCAGTGAAACCTCTTCCCGTGGTGGGTGTAGTCTGGGGGACTTGGTTCATATATCAAAGAAGTGGATGGGACATCAAGAAGCTTTTCAAGGCCAGGACAAAACAGATAGAAGCCTTTTTATAGATGAGTGAATGGAATCTGACTTCTTTCTCTTTCTCTAGAAAACACCTTTGAATTGTTCCTCAGTTTTTTTTCCTTTCTGAAGTTGTATTTAGAATGGGTAGTTTAGTGACCACAAAATGTTAGATAGAAGCTGTCAGTGTTTCCACACTCCAGCCTTCAACTTTGTGGTAAACAATTTAACACATCTTAACACATCTCTGTGGTAAACCTTTAACACATCTTATTTGCCAGTGGTTCCATTTCTTTACTCTTTTGAATATGAATTGGAGATTGGGAGGCATAAAAACGCAGTCACTGTTTAAGTCAAACACTTCCAAATCATCTATTTGGATGAATTATGGAATTAAAAAGAAAAATATTTGAGCCTTTGTGTTCAGAAGTAGCAGGAGTGCCTTTGAAATTAGGGTTTGTAAACCTTCAGATATAAGGAGGCCTGAAATGTGGAAGTAGTCCTTTGCCATAAGAGACTGTCATGCTTTTATGGATGAACTTCATGATCTTAAGGGTTTTTTCCACTCTGAATGATTCTAAGAAATATACTTCAGGTCTTCAGCTTGGGTGTTAATGGATATCTTCTCACAGGGGACAGGAGGCCATCAGTGATAGGCATTCCTCAATGCAGACTGAGGATTGTGACAAGTCAGCACTGAGAGATCTTGGAAAATACTATGTTGGGAAGGCTGTATCACTGTCTTTTGTGATAAGGCTACACTTGACCAACAGAGAAGAAAATGGTGACAGAGTAAAAGAGCAAGAATTTTACATATAAAGTGTTGGTCTTATTTTTAGAGATGGAATAAAAATACCTATTGTTCTGGTTTTTGTGTTCTCACAGGAAAAGTCACTCTATGTTTGGAAAGCTCAAAGGGCTGCTGGAGTTTGTCTATAATGGTGTTGGTTTTGTAAAACTTGCAAGCCCTTTGGCGAGTAATAAGGAAGCATTAAATGTTTCAAGAGAGCCTGATAAGCAAACTCCCTTAGTCCTCAAAGAGGAGGCACTTCATGCCAGGTACTGGCCAAAAATAGCTGTTGGGATTTCACACAGTAAGCATGTGTCTCATCAGCATTCTGCAGCACTGCCAAAGTTTGCTACAGCATGAAGGAGAAAGAAACAAAGAAACATAAGGAGAAGGGGGGGAAAGAAAGCTAATGAGAAGAAAAATTGCTTTTTAGCTGTTCATTGCAACTATTTTGGTTTCCCAGTGAACCTGAACAGCATCTTAGGTGATAATGTGGGGAAGCTAGCATTTTTGGCACCTGAACAGGATACATTTGCAGTTTGGGCACTCTGGAAAGAACTACTTTAAGTATTTGCTGAACAGTGACAGAATGGAGTTTCTGTACTTTCCAAATGTCTTGCTGAATTGGGACATTAGTCTGACTCCAGTGGTGAAAGTGCCCCCCAAAACTGTGGGTTTTCACCTTGGACTGGACCACACTCCCATATCAATGAAGGGTTCACACTTCATATGTACATAAAAATCTGTTTACCTGTTCTGGGAGTATAAAACACCTTGAAGTGGTTGTGAATGCCACATGGCACAAGACCTTTTTCTTAAATGACAGTCAAAGAAAAGGTAATTCTGCTTGTATAATTTGGTGGGGTTCTTTTATCGCTGGACAGCATAAAGTGTAGTTGCTTGAGAGAGATGTTCAAAAGAAATTTGAGAGGACTCCTGCTTGGGTTGGCCTTCGTGTGATAATTGCTTTCAGTGAGTCATTTAGACCAGCAGGCAGCTCCTCTTCCTCTGAAGAGCCCCCCTCTCGTTTGCAGCTAACAAGGCTCTCCCTGGTTTTCTGGGGCTGACAGAAATTCTGCTGAAGTCAAGGTGTTAAACTCCAATCCTCAGAAAGATGCCAAGGTATGTGTGTCATGCCTTTTGAAGATGTAAAGCTGGGAGGTTCAGAAAGTCACTTAGTGGCACACTAAGTGGCACACTTTTTCGCTGTGTAGCTACAGCTTTCTCTATATACCTGTTCTCTCACACTTCATGTTCTACCAATGAATTTTGAATTAAGAGGTTAGAGGCACAGTGGTCTCAAAATATTAAGTTAGATACTTGATGAAAACAAGCATTACTAGTGCCCTGCCATGGCCCAAGACCAGTCTGCCATGCAGTCCTCATCCCATAATGAAGAGTCTTTATGACCTCTAGGAGAAACTTGTGGTACATGACATAAAAGAGCAGGACACAAATATTTGGGAACATTATTTGACCTCCAGTTTTCATAACTGCTTATCTGCAGACAGTGGAAGTGTTGTGCTGCTTATTGCAGGAAGAATAAATTAATTTTCTGGCTTTCCTGTGTTGTAAAGGTCCTTCACAGCTACAGCTATGATGTTTGCTATCATACTGTGTCCTTGAGTGATGGTAATACAAGTTCTAAAGTTTTGTCTGCACTTATGGTTTAAGAAGGATCTGACTGAAAGCAAGATTTACAGGTTCTAAAGCACGTATGCAAAAATTCAGTTGCTCAAGGGGCTCTTCTGCTTTGTCCTCAGCACAGCACAAATTGTCAGAAAGATGGGATCCAATTGAAGGCTCTAATGTTTCAGCTTTGTTGAAAGGGAAAGTACAAAAAGCTAAAAAACCTTTTCTGGGGATGTCTTTGATATGGCTAAGGAATTGGAGACTGTTCTGTATCTACCTGAATTCTACTTCTGAAAAAGATGAAATGAAATATAACTACCCTTTGTACCAGTAACAGACACAAAACTAAAATCTAGGGAGTCTCTATAGGCTTCAGGAATATTCTTCAGTCCATTTACCAGTTTAGCCTCTTTTTCGTTTTCAGATTTGCTTTGTATTTGGCTCAAAAAAAAAAAAAAAGGTGCCTTAAAATCAAAATACTTTAAATACTGTGCCTCAGTAACTTGCTGTGTGTGTGTTGTGTGACACTTCCCTTCCAGAGGGTTATGGCCACATGAAGGCAGGCTGGAGTTTCTGCTGGGTTGTGTCAGGAAATATCTTTACTTTCTGTAACACTTTTGACCACTGACAAGTTACTTTTTTTTTTTTTCTGGCATGCCTTCTGCTTTGTCTTTAATGTGGAAGCATGTAGTAAATATTCTGAAGGCAGGGCTGGGAGTGGAGCTTCTGAGCCAGTTTGGTACTTTTGATGTCTCTAAAACAATGTTGTTTGGCTCCTATTTGTTCCTCCAACACTTATCTGTGCTGCCTTGAGAGCCACTCTCTAGAAATAATAGCCATGTTAATGTCATCAACACCTTTCCAAATCAATGAATCCCCTTGAATTCTCTTGGGAGGAGGCAAAAAAGAGGGGAAGAACAGCAAACTCAAAAATAGACCTTTGAAAAGAATTAGCTTGAGACCATAAGGTGAGAGAAACATGACAAACTCTCCAAACATAAAGTATTTTTCAGCCTCTAGAGGGGTGTCAGGCTGGGACAGGCTGCTTATGGGGCAGAACCTGGGACTGTGAGTGAGTGGACATTTAACAGACAGAACAGAGTGTTTCTTGTGTCCAGGCATGGGGCTCACAGAAGCAAATCCTGGCATTTGGCTAGAACAAGGTGTTTCAGAGAAATTGTACATTTGCAGTCTGTGAACATTTGTTTCATTGAGCTGCAAAGCTGAAAGGAATCACCAGGTGTTGCAATGGAGACAAACATGCAGGAGAAGCAGCATTTGGGTGACCTAAAAGCTGATCTCCCTTCTACCTCCCTCATAGCTTGTAACCAGGGAAATCCTTCCTTCTACTCTTTTGTTCTGTGGCCTTAAATTGCAATAGCAGTCGTGAAACCTTCATGGTTCACTTTATGCTGTAGGTTCTTTTATTTGTCTTTAGTTGGGCCCTGGGAAATAATTCTGATTAAATCACTTTTGTTCTACAGTCTCTGTCTCCATTTATCTCTAGGAGCTCCTCTTTGCACCTGCCTTCCAGCAGTGCAGCTGGACTGAGTGCATTTGTCCTTTCTGATGAGTGAGGGTGAGAACAGGCATTTGGCTGAGCTGCTCCAGCCCTTGGTGGGATTCCTGCTGCTGCACAGGATTCCTCTCCCAGTCCTACATGTTTGTTGCCTGTCCTGTGTCAGCCTGATGTTTAAAAAAATCTCAGATCTTGTCCTTCCTCCTCAGAGCAAGAGTAGTCACTGCATCTTTGGAGAGGTTTCAGTGGCCTGAAGAAGAGATTTTGAGAAGGCTTGGGTTTGTTTGCACCTTTGGTGGTATAAAATGAGGTCAGGCAGTTATGGCAAAATTTAGGACTTTATAAATATTTGGTCGTGTAATGAAGCTGTTACTCTGCTCCATTAGCTAAGGTGTGTGGGACAGTTGTCTTCCTGATGCTCAGTGTTCACTAGCAAAATGTGCTTTGAAAATATAGAAGTTTATTCAAAGTTTCCAAGTAATTGTGTCCATTGCCTTGTTTTACAGTGGAAATTAAATAGCTTGAAATAGCTTTAAAAACAATAACAACAGGCAATATATAATTTTTTTCTTTCTCCTTAAGTGTTTAGTAGCTTATTGTGTGCTTTTCTTTTTATAACAAATATGTGAACAGATCAGAGATGGTAAAATTCTAAGATCTGCTCCAGAGAAAAAGAACATTAATATGGTGGACTGGTTTAGAAATGGATATCTTCTGACTGATAATGAAATTAGACAATGCAAATCAAGTGAAAAAGAATTAGAGCTGATGCCTGGCAGGCTAGTTGTTTACAAGATTCTTCTGTGTGCTCTAATGTGTGAAGTATTTTTGCCAAGACTTACTAAATGATGAAATGATACTGCAATTAGAATTAAGACTGGCAGGGACATTTTTAAAATTCTGCTATTTCTTCTCCAAAACATAATCAATTAAAAAAAGGCCTTTGAAAATAATGAGAACAAATGAGAAGTCAGGAAGTAGCCAAGTAATCACTTGGCCGGTTCTGTTTAGAGAAACCAGAAAATTCTTCCCAGTCAC
Organism: Passer montanus; assembly: GCF_014805655.1. NCBI lineage: Eukaryota > Metazoa > Chordata > Aves > Passeriformes > Passeridae > Passer > Passer montanus. The sequence goes on from NW_024366591.1 coordinate 1,256,515, forward strand.
AATTAAAAATTAAATTACACAAATTACGTCCTCTGTCCTGCAAGTTCATGGGGTGGATGTGTCTGAAAGAGAGAAATGGCTGTAAAACTGCCTACCTCTCTGCAGGAGAGAAGCCAGTGAAGGTCAGGTTTAACCTTCCTTGTAACCAAAATCAACATGTTCTGAAAAAATTATTAAAAACCCATTTACTGCTCTAACTACTCACTATAACCAACTGAGATCCTTTGAGCTAGCTGATGATTCTAAAACTAATCACAGACCAAATTATGTGCTTTTAAATATTATTATCAAATTATTGATTTGCATAGCCTGAGCACACAAAACATCAGCCTGGATTAATGTCTTACTGTTCTGGGGATAGTATGAGTAGAGTGAAAAAGGCAGACCTCAGGAAATACTAGAGTCTGAAAAGGGAAATGTGACACCCCAGGTAAGTAGAGCAAAACTCTGAAAGAAACCAGGTGGCTGAAGAGAACAGAGATGAGCTGTTAGATTTGGGTTGGTGTTTGCTTGGCTGCTTTTTCTGTGTGATTGAATACTGAGGCTGAGGGTTCCACTGGCATGTCATTCCCTGCTTCCAGGTCACACAGCTTCACTTAAGGGTTGAGCAGCCTAGCTGTCAGTAATGAGCTTTTGAGATGTCCTCACAAGCTCTTCTGAGAAAATCAGACCCTCAGTTTTCTGTAAAACCTACAAGTTTTAGTAATTAGTCCAGAATTTGAAGTTGAGTTCTGGAAAGAAAACAAATGAGCCTACCACCCCTTGCCCTGCACTTCTTATGCCTAGACACCAAAAATTGGACAAGATTCAACTAATTTCAGAAAACCAGACTTGAACCAAATTGTCTATTGTAAAAATGGGAGTCTAGAACATTTTAAAATGAGACTTCTAAAAAGCTCTTTAATTTCATTGCTGCTAAACTTATATGCAAAGCTTTTGAGGCTAGGATGACTGGCAACAAGATGGATTATTCCATTCACATAGTATAATAGCAATTAAATACTAGTACAGTGAAAGCCTTTACAAGATTCTGCCAAAATTTCTGAAATTATATTGAGCCAAACTCGTGACTAGTGCAACTCCATCTGTGTCAGTGTTCCTGCTACATCGAAGCACGGAGAGATGATGAGTCATAAGGAAAAGTGTATTTTCAAGGAAAAAAGAGGGAAAATGGGTAATTGTAGTACAAATATGAAGCAAGTTTCTAAAATTGAGTTTGACAAAAGACAGTGTTCTTTGATATTTTCCCAGCTGGTTAAAATTTAACTAGTTTCAGGAGACAGCATACGCAGTTTGGTCAGAACTAGTGTAGGGGAGGGGAAGCTTTTCATAAAGAATTGCTAACAAATGGGATTCAACACTCAAGAGGCTCAGATGGCCTATTAATTCTGGTCCTGGCTTTCTTCCAAAACAACTGTGCTTCTCTTAATTCATGGCTAATTTCTATCAGAGATACCAAGAGACCGTTTCTTTTTTCGACAGGAAGCATCCACGTTGCCTAAATGGATTCGTGCGAGGGGCTTTAGCGAGCAGACATTGATTGGCTTCTCTCTGGGGCCTGTGCTGGCCCGACGGGCTCTGCTCTGACACAGGCAGCAAATGAAATACGACCTCCTGTAAACGGGCCTGAGCTTCTGGGCCGTGGTGGGATCCGGGAGCTAAGGACCTTTTCAATCCCTTTTAATTAATGAAGTGATTTGACTTGACTGAGATTACACTTGCGAGAATGAATTAAAAAGTAATAAAAAGAAATCTCTCAACAAATATGCAACAGGGAGAGAGGACCAAATTCAGTGCATGTCTGATCCCCACTGTATATCTCATTTCTGTGTGCACTTCAGATCGATAGTTTTTAAAGGGAGGCTCTGATTTTCCAAGCATTGACATCTTCATGCTTCATATTTTTCAAGTGCTTTTGTACAGAAGATTAAAATTATGGTGATCTCATATGCCTGGATGATTATTTTAGTCCTTTCTTATCTCTGTTGTGCTAATCTCTCTATTCCTCAGGATTCTTGACACCTTGTCCCAGCCACGTCTCTGCTGTACTTTTCTCCTGTGGTGTGGCAGGTTTTTGCTGCACTTTACTCCGTACCTGTGAGCAGTGGTCACTGTGTATATTTTGCAGTGGGAATGCAGTCACTCAATGTCACTTCTGATGGGCACACAGTGAGTGTGAATCTGTGCCCAGACCAATTTAAATGATTCCCCTCTGTATTATGTCTGAAATCATGATTGCATTTCCCCCTCTCCCTTTCATTGTACCACAGAGTGACATGATGTAGAAATGTTCCAAAATTTTCTTGGAGAACCTCACATTCTGACCCTGTTGGGTATGTTGTAATTTTGGACAGTTAACTCACTGTCACTTGCTTTTTTTCCAGTCTCTTTTGAGTTCAGGTGTGATTTAAGTCAGTGCAAATCTAGAAAAGCTCTACAGTAATAGTGTGGGGCCATTCTGATCCAAGAACTGTGCCTTAGACTTCTCCCTGATGTCTTGTTTCAAGGTGTCTGAAGTGTCTTTCTCACCAGCTGAGAGGGTGTTTCGTTTAAACAGCTGATTTAAACACTCAAATCAAAGCAGTTGCTGAAATGGAAGGAAAATATAGGTTGATGGAATAAATGGATCAAAGCCTCTGTATTCTTGTCTGAACTTGAGATATCTAGGGGCTTTCATGAATGTCAAGTGTATTTAAGTGCACAGATGAGGTTAGCAAAGAAAAGTCCTGGGGAAAACTTCATTCCAAGAGTTACATTTGTGTTGTGTGTTTGTTCATGGACATGCACAAAATGTCCATGTGCAGTGTGACACACAGAGGGATCTTGGAGCCTTCCACTCATGGGATTCCCACTGTGAGGGAATTGCAAGGCCATCATAGCAATCAATCTACTTTATAATATTGCAGAATGTGCCTGAAGTTCAGTTAACTCAGTTTCTTCCTTTTTGTCACAACCAGTTGTCTTCCTCTGATACAGCTTAGATTTATTCTGTTTTAATTCTTCTTTTGTATATTGTCTATGAGAACCACTCTTTTTTCTGCTGTAAAAAGAAATGTCATCTATATAACATTGACGTAGAAAACTTAGAATTGTCAGATTTCTAAAAACTGATCATTTGACAGACTAGAACAAAACAGGGGTACAGATGTCATAAAGGCCTTCTGTGTGATCCACTGGGAGCTCATTAAAAAGCAGTTACACTTAGATGCTATTAGGTTTTTAGGATGAGAAGGATCTTGACATGTGGAAGAGAAGGATTTAGAGTGGTAAACACTGAGCAGTAATGTAGCAACTGGTTGAATAACAAAGCATAATTTCTATTACAACTTTAGTTTTCAGCATTTGCAGCTTAAGATGCCACTTAATTACACAAATTTGTAAAAAATATCTCCTTAATTGCTAATGCAGTGGGAGAATCCACAGAGAGGTGGTTATCATCTACTTTAATCTGTTATCTATTGCTTAAAAATAAGTGACCTAAAATTAAACCCCCTGCTCTCTGGAGAAGCTTCCTTGCAGATTTAAATTTGGAACTGCAGTAGTTTTAAATGCATGCGTAGGCTTTTACACTAATCGGAAGTTAGAAGTCATCAGTGAATGAACGAACAGCTGTTTTTAATAAATGCGATTTTACTGGCCGGGGATCCCTACCTGATATGCTGAAAGAGCCACCCATGGTTCATAAAGAGTTAAACCTACCAGACGCGGGGGCTCTCAACTACATTTTCCTTTGAAACCTCCTCCCGGTACTTTTAAACCCACCCTACCCATTTGGCGAGTGGCAAGACTTAGTAACTCTTACTTTCACCATCGTTCTGCTGTCGCTGCTGCGGCTCGGAACTTGAATTACTGCGGCAAACAGGGGCGCGGCTGCGAGCAGGGCAGGGATGGATCCCGCTCCTTCGGGATGTGCGGGGAGCGGTGCCAGCCCCTCGGGCTGCGGGAACCAGCCCCCGATAATCCTGCGGAGCTGCAGCCGAGGGCGAGCGGGTGATGCCCGGCGGCACCAGGTGGCAGCAGCGCGCCGGGGATGCGGAGCCGCGCCGGGGATGCGGAGGGAGCAGCGAACTGGGCACGGGCCCCCGGGGGGATGTTTGGTCTTGGATGGAAAGCTTCCCCTCGGAGCAATGCCTTTAGCGAGGGTGGTTGGAGTTGTGGTGGTTGTGTGGGAAGTGAAGGCAAAATAATATGTTGATGTCTCAACTTCGAAATGTCCGAGTCTTATAGCTTTATTAAGTTTCTGCTTATTTCTATATGGTGGGTGGCTAAAAGAAGAAAGTCACCTAGGAAGCATCTCTGAGGGAGATGGCAAATTGGCTGGAGCACAGGAGGATGAAATTTGGCCATAGGTTGTAGATGTAAACATGTGCATGCACACCCACACTTGAATGTGATGGTGGTACCTCAGTTTGGTTATCTTAACATCCTGGCACCATTAACTTAATGTAAGGTAGATATGTGTTAATTTTCTGTAGGTAGATCTGCTGGATTTGATTTTCAGAAGTAGTTTGAATTAACTGGAAAATATCCTTGAAAATAGAGATATCAGGAAGGAAGGGAAAGAAAAAAAAAAGACATTTATTTGGCAAAATGAGAAGAGGTTACTGTGATTGGCTGCTCACCAGAGCAGTGATAGCAGGAAGTTATTTAAGAAAGTTATTTAAGAAACATTAAAGTTTTTCTTAAACTTTGAATACAATCAGGTGGAAAATGGACGACTGATCCTGGGGAAGGTATGTGGGTGAGCCTCTATTCAAGCACCTTATCAATAGGTAGACAAACTAGGTATGAGGAAATGACTATTTAAAATAATGCAGAAGGAAAGATTCAGGAGTGACACAATGGATGAGTAAAACTTATATTCTTTTCCAAAATTTTGGAGCAGTGGGAGGAAGATGGCTGTTAGGCACAAGCAAAACATTATGGAATGGTAAAAACTTTAGTGTTTATGGAATAGTAAAAACTTTAGTGTAATGGAAAAGAGAATTGAAGGATTATGCTGAGAATGAGAAAGGGCCAATAGACAGATGAGATCTCTTTCAGGAGAGGTGGAAAAGCAGCAGAAAGAATTTGAGAGGCCCACCCTCAAATTTAAAAGTATATTCCATCCTCATCAATATATTAGCAGATGAATTGCTGAGAGCTCAGAGAACCTGGCAGAACCTGGCATTTGGAAATTAAGTTCCTAGTTGGAAATATGTGTGTATTACTTTCTAATGTGGAAACCTGGGGCTTTGTGACCCATTTACCTCCAGTTTCCCTTAAATCAGCTCTTTGGGTGTCACAGGTTTGATATTGTATCTGAGATTTATTGGTGAGATTTGTGCTGTGCTGCCATGCTCTGGTTCCGGTGTGCACTGTGTTCCCTGGCACTACTCATTTCTATGATCCCTCCAAAGTCCTATGAGGAGCTGATGACAATATTTCACAAGTTTCCCTCCGTGGATCCAACAGTGCTTTATGATATCTGTCAGCATCCTGATTCTCCCCATGTAAATAGAGACTCTGTTCCAAGGATTAGAGTGAAACATGAAAGACAGGTCCATTTAGTCACTCTGCAGCATGATGGTCTGCATGTGCAGAAATCCCTCCTGGAAAACTTCTGGCTCAATATTTGCCACAAGGTCCCCCCAAGGAAAGATGTCCATGCTGTCCCCAGGTTGTGCTCCCCTTCCCTGATGGAGACAGCTCACTGGCCTGTGCAGCTGGGACCTGGCCTGGCACACCCATCTTTGAGATGTCTGTGGATTCAGATTAGGCACTTTTGCTTTGATTGGAAAATTAAGAAAAAAAAAAAGAAATTCAGAAAAGCATAATTTCAGGAAACACTGTATCATCCTAAATGCACTATTAGGTCACAGTGTTTAATGCAGCACTTACCTGTGGCAGCATTTACATTATGTTGCATCTTCCCTGCCATGTGATCCTCTCAGCACATTGCCCTCTAGTATTGTCTAAATAAATACAAGACTAGTCAGCTATAGAAATTGAGTTATTTTTACTATTTTCATGTAATAACTGTGAGCCCTGCAGGCCTAGTGCTGGCAAAATACCACAGATTTGTCATTTGGAAGTAGAAATTTCTGTATAATTTCCCAAATAGAATTTTGGTCCCCTCTGCTGTGCTGAATTTGTTATTGTTGCATGTTTTTCCTGGTGTTTCTAATGAGCTGTTAATGAGCTGCTAACTATGTATGTAAATTAAATGGGGTTAGACACTGAAAGGTTATCAGGAAATAAAATGCCATATAATACTTCAAAGTGATATAAAATAAATTAGTGTATTTAATTTTGCTGGCACAAAGCTGATATTTAATAACCTATGGCCTCAATTCTTCTAAATGATGTTAATTTAAAACATTTTCAATCTGTACCCCGAGTGACATAGCAAACAAGTTCTTTCATTCCCCCTTCATTAGAAGATATATCTGTAGTGTAGGTGTGGGTTATTCTGTGCCTCAACTGAATGATCAAGTTATTAAAGATAATTTGAGGCCAGTGAAGCTTAATGTAAATATTTTTGTTATTATTTTATACAGGAAGTTAAGGATGTGGCTGTGGTGAATGCTTTAGCTGTGGTAATCTTTTGGAAATTATGATACTGGCAGCTCAGCTGTCTTGCCTGTCACTTGTGGTTGTATTTTAGCACCCCAACAACAAAGTGTTGTGGAGCAGGCATTTCACAACACAAAGGTGCTGTGACGAAGCTGCTTTTGCTGAAGGCCTCACCACCTTGCAAAGAAGGGACAGCACAGCCTTTCCTTTCGTGTCACAGCAGAAAGATCTCAAAGAGCTGCTGAGGTGAAGCTCTGGAGGTTCACTAATGAAACCAAGACATCTCCTGTAAATATTAATATTTCCATTAGAGGTATTGATATCATAGGACAAGGAGCTGATCTTCTTGTGTCTGATTGGGCAGGTATTAGTTAGGCTGAAAAACCCATGGTTTAATTCAGTGTTCACCTGAATCTTGTAGATATGCAAAGCAACAAGGCATCAGCTCCGGGCTGTAGTGCTCTGAGTGTGGTAGATACTAAGAAAAGTCTAGGCTAATTTTTAGTTTGGGCAATTAGGAAACTGAGAAACAGTACCAGAGTGAAAAATCTAGGGTTCTGCATCACAAAATGTAATTTAGTCATTTGTTTGACAAGTGTAGTTTAGCTTAAATAATGTAGAATAATACTTCAGAGTATGCTAGCAAATGTTCTGCAGTATGTATTGTGAAATTAATGAGGTTGTGGTAATTTGAGATCTCACTACCACACTTTGCCATTAAATGTTTGCTGAAAAGTAGGACAGGGCACAATTCTTCATGGTGGCTGACTCGTGAAGAAGTCTGCTTAGTCTACTAGGAATCTGCATTATCCTTCACCGTAAATGGGTATTTGCTCCCTCATGTTGAACACTACAGTTATGTACAAAATGTTGAAATCTAGCTTTTCTTTGTCATGATTTGAATGTTTACATTTTTTGCAGAATATTATGCTTAGGTTAGTGGCAGCATTTAAATTGTCTTGGAAACCAGAAGACTTGATAGACTAAAAAAAAAGCCTATATAATCATCCTGCTTTTGCTTCTCATAATTTCCCAGAGTAGCTGCAGGAATTACACCATATTTTACTGCCACACCTAGCTCAGAAAGATGGACTTATTCTGAATTTCTGTCCACTTAGAGATCTGGGATAAGATCCTTAACTGTACTTTTTCAGGTCTTACATGGAACTATCCATTGTGTCAATGTGTGACACTGAAAAAAAGGGCAATTTTAATTTTTTTTCTTTGTACTGAGCCATCCTTGCTGCTTGCTGCAAATAAGATGTATAATTTATGTTCATTTCCCAGATGATTGACAATTTTGTCCTAAAAGCCTGTAGGGACTTTAATACTCCAGAGTCAGCACTCCAAAGACTAGTAACATAAAGCAGCACTCCACTGCAGACAAACTAATCCTCCAACAATGTTTCATTCAATCAAAAAATGCTGCAGATTGGAGGTGTTATTGCATGCCTGTGTTTTCAAGAGATTATTGTGAATGAACTGTATTTTCCACTGAATAGTAACAACAAAACAGCCTACTCATCTAAATGTTTCCCATGACAATTTTGCCCTAAATGAGCAAAGATTGGGAAACAAGCAATTTTTTTGTTTTAACCTTTCTCGCTTTGAGTATGCCAACAAAAGCTGTTTTGAGAAAAATTAATATTTGTGGTTTAAATTCCTAAAGTGAAATTTATTTTAATTATGTGGTACTGTTTTTTATTTTCAACTAAATAAGAAAAAAATTACTGAGAAATTTTGCTATAACACATTTGAATTAATTTTGCCACGTGTGTCTAGATACTTGCCCCATGTATGTGGTTTGTTTTGCAAAATCAATACCTGATGGAACTTCTCCAGTACACAGTTTTCTACAATGTTTGCATTTACAAAATGTGCTGCTTTGGACAAAACCTTGTTTGTGATGTTGTGATCTTAATGGAGTGCCCATATCCTGTTTTGGAGATGCTCAGCTATCTGCCTTTGTGTCTGAAAGCGTTCATGTGTGTCCTGATGATAGAGTCAAATTTAAAATATGAATATTTAAAACCCAAGATCTGTCTGCAGAAAGTGTGGCTAAAGCCTCCATGGCTGAGGTGACAGGTCAATTCCCAAATTCACCATTCACTTCATAAAAGGCTTGGGTCTGATCCGAAGGGCTCACAAAGGATGGGAGTGGCATAGCCTTGTGCCAGTCTTAGAACAGTTTGAAAGTTCCTGAAGTCCTCCCCAAAACACTCTTTGAGGAAAGACACTGAGATAAGTGATGGTCCAATTGCTGCTGCCATTTCTTCATAGCAAAACTCAAGTCCTTGCAAATTATTGTCAGATGTGGAGGGGACTCACTGACTTGGCTCAGGGTCCTGTTTTTGTCCCCCTTTTCAGGCCTGTTTGGGGAAAAATGGGTCTGCTCAGGCCTGCCATGGTGAATATCCAGATGTTGGACTGGGTAGCTGTCAGCTGGATGCTTTTCCACAGCCCCCATAGTTCATTCCTAAAAGAAAAATCCCAACAAGGTAATGAAATCAACTGAACTGTTAACCCAAATTCAGGGATGGGTTGGTGCCCTGTGAAATCCACATAGCCACACAATCTAATGACACAGTGACTGCTTTCATTATGGGCTGCTCTTTATTTCTGTTCATGTCTTCTTCTTAGCAATTAAATGTTTTGGTTTTAAGGCTCAGAGCCTAGCTTCACAGAGCAGAGATGGAATTTCAGCCTGGATTAAGAAGGCTTTTGCTGTGAGGTGCTGTCAAGTACTGCAACAGTATAAATGGACTCTTAGAGCTTATTAAACAGGGAACAACTCCACTGATGCCCACAATCCCACCTGGCATTTTACATGGCTGAGATTGAAGTTCAGGGCGTAAAGGTGTGATCATAATGAAAGCAATGGGGGGAGGGAAGTAGTGGTGATGGAATGTTTGTACTGGTTGTTGTTTTATGAAGAAAACAAAATGAAAAGGGGGGAGGAGAAAGAAAAGAAAAATTAGTGTGTCAGGGGAAGATGTGTGTATTTATGAACCAAAGCCTTCTTTCCATAAAGTGGGAAAAGAGGGGGGCAAGGGTCTTTTAGCCAAAGGAGGTCATTCCATGCAACCTTCTAAAGGAAAGAGGATTTTTGAACAATGAAAGAAGGGGGGAGTCTGTTTCTTACACTTTAATGATTTTTTTTCTTCTCATAGATAGGAACTGGAACTCCACACTATTAGCCACAAATGGCATTTTGAAATGACTTTTTTTTTTTTTGGGCAAACCCAAAAGACATTGCTAAGATTTACATTTTCAAATATATGCTGACCTTTTTTTCCTCTTTCTTTTAGTTCATTTGTCATCAGTATGTAATTGAATCAATATATTTCCTGATCAACCCAAAGATTGAATAAGGTCATGGGAAGCCATGTGTGGACATTAAAAATCATTATTTTACTCAAAATGAGCAGAGATGGCATAGACCATTCAGAGTTCCAAATGAAATTCTATTAGATTCTATTACACTTTTACAATTATAGAGACGTTCCAATATTACAAGGGGAAATGAAGTCATAATAAAAAAGCCCAGAGGTGTATTACAAAGAAATGGGCATACTATTTTTCTAGTTAAAAACTTGATGAAAGGAGCTCTGCTACTTTTCAGTTGCTGAGATGTGACCTTGTTCTTAAAAAAAAAAATACCAGAAGCCAGTTTTCTTCTAGCCATTTACATTTCTTGTTTCACAGCATGTTTCTAAGGAGGACAGGATGTTTAATCTGATTTCAATTGTAAAAATATTTATAGAAAGATGCAATGAAATAGGTCTGATATATTTAAACACAAACCATTTTAGTGGCTGATACTGGAAAAGTACTTTTGGGGAGCTGCTTGCCTGTTTATGGAAGCTGGAAAAGATAGGAGCTTTTGGCATGTAAAACATGAATCTGATCATTTGATGTGCTTTTCCTAGCTGTACCTCTTTACTTCATCTCCCCACCCTCACTAAAGTGTTTGGTCAAGCTGGAAATCTTGGATTTAAGGCAAACTCCTAGAATTTTTTGGGATACCCAGGGTTGGTTTCTGACGGGGAACCATTCCTATATCTTGGGAAGGAAGTGGTGCACTGACCTGCAGCTGAGGATAAGATTACTGCCGAGTTTTAAACTCACAGTCAGACTGTTTCACCTTGGCATTCCATGGAGAAGAGTGGAAGAAAATGGCTTGTGGAGTTTGAACTCCATTCCAGGTCTGCAGGAATGGAGTGTCATCTTTATTTTAAGATTCAAGCAGGCTGCTCTGTACTTAAATTGAGCACATCCAGAGGAGGGCAACAAGGTGGTGAGGGGCTTGGAACACAAGCCCTGTGAGGAACGACTGAGAGGGTTGGGCGTGTTTAGCCTGGAGAAAAGGGAGACTCAGTTGTGACCTTATAATTCTCTACAACTCCCTGAAAGGTGGTTGCAGTCAGTAGGGGTTGGTCTCTTTCTCCAGGCAGCACTGACAGAACCAGAGGCTACAGCCTTAAGCTGCATCAAAGGAAATACAGGTTGGATATTAGGAAAAAGTTTTTTACAGAAAAGGTGATGGAGTTCTGGAATGGCCTGCCTGGGGAGGTGATGGAATCACCACCCCTGGATGTGTTTAAAAAAAGACTGGATGTGGCACTCAGTGCCATGGTTTAGTTGAGGTGTTGGGGCTGGGTTGGACTTGATGATCTTGAAAGTCTCATCCAACCTGGTCATTCTGTGTGTAAACATTGTGGCCTAGGTGATAAAGAGTTTCTCTACCACTGCATCCAAAGAAATAGGGCAAAGTGTTGAGATTGTTTAGAGACAAGTTAATTGAAAAATAAAGCAACGACATGTTGCCCTGGCTACCCAAGGGATAGAGGAAAATTGTGCGGCGTATTCCAATCTCCTAACTACATACCAAAAAGTTACTAAGAAAATAAAAAACTGGGGGATGGAGATGCAGATATAGCATATATCAAGCATAAAGGTGGAGTCTTACTCCTTCTGTAAGGTTTCTGGAGCTCTGCTGAGAAAACCTGGGTTGTGCTGGGAAATGTTCTTTGGTGCATACATAGATGTGTTTACATACAGGATTCTAGACTGACACAGGCTGCAGAAGTATCTCAGTTTCCATGGGGGTATGGGGAGGGAAACAGGGTCTTCTACAAAACTTTTCTAGTCTGTGCCTCAGATGGCAACTTTGAAGGCATCTATTAAACCCTAGAATAATGTCTATTACCCACCACAATAAATTATAATCACTTTCAGAAAGAAACGCTTCAGATATCAAGTGGAGCATGTGAAGGGGTCAGATAGGAAGTATAATCTCTTCTTTCCAAGGTTTGGGACAGTAGCAGAACTGCTCTGGAAGGAATCCTAGTAATAAGGTCACCATTTGTTTCCTTTTTGCATGGTTAAAGGCAGAAGCTGTGTTACAAGACAAAGAGGTACTTGAAGAGCCCCCTGGTAATGCCAATGAGGGTTGGAGCATTGATCTTCTGAAGGGTTTCCAATGTTACCTTTGACAATATGCCCTCAGTATCTGAGCTTGTTTCTGCAAGTTATGAAGTCATCTAGGGTCCCTCCAGGTACTTTTCAGACAGTTTACACGGACAAGTCAACAAATTATGGGTGTATTTCCAAAGGTGAGTGAGCTGTGCTGCTGGATGAGTACTTTCAGAGCCCATCTATGATTCAGCCTTTATTTTAAATCATTGTGTAAATGGAACGAATTTGTGATTTCAGGATGTAGATGGCAGGTTTGCTCTTGGCTCTCTTGGAAGCTGCCAAGCATTCTGTTTCAATGTGCAATGAAGGATAAGCTCTCTAATTTGTTCCACTGGTGCCGTGAAGGCTTTTTCCCAGACATTTCTTATGGATGGTTTACAGTAAATATCATGGAATTGTAGAATGGTTTGGGCTGGAAGAGACTTTAGGGAACATCTCATTCCAACTCCACTGCCATGGGCAGGGACAACTTCCACTGGACCAGGCTGCTCAGAGCTCCATCTAACCTGGCCTTGAACACTTCCACATCCACAAATTCTCAAGGCAATTTGTTTCAATCCCTCACCATCCCCACAGTAAAGAATTTCTTCTGTGTATCTAACCTAAGCCTACTCTCTCATCCTGAAGCTGTTCCCCTTGTCTTATCACTACACGTTCCTCTCCAAAAAATTCCAAAATTCCTCTCCAAAAATTTCATCTCCAGCTTTCTAGCTCCCTTCAGGTACTGGAAGGCCACAGTTAGGTCACCTTGAAACCTTTTGTTTTCCAGGTTGGACAAACCCTGTTCTCTCAGCCTTTCCTTATAGGAGAGGTGCTCCAGTAGCTGGTGTCTTGGTTCTGGATAACAATCCTGCATCTGCTATTTTGACCTCTTAATGTGCAAATCTGTTTTTCTTTTTTTTTTTTTTTATAGGAGAGGTGCTCCAGTAGCTGGTGTCTTGGTTCTGGATAACAATCCTGCATCTGCTATTTTTCTGTGCAATGGTGATCCTTTTTTTTTCTTCCACCTGAGGAAGAGACTTCCTAACAGGTTGGTGGATTTTAGGACCTCTTCAGGAGTTATGCAACCTCACAGCTTTCAATCAAATAGCAGTAGGAGTGGCTACAGAATATGTGGTAAATCTAGGTTCTTTCATATCTCTCCTGGAAAAGGTAATCCTGAAAATGTATCTTTACTTGTCTTAAAGCCCCTTGCTGTGATAAATGTCTTTTGAACTGGCATACACCTTACAAGGTCCTGTTCTAGGCCTGTGAAAGGAGTTAGTACAGAATGCAATGAGAAGGAACAAAAATCTCTTAAAGGGTTGTGTAGTCTGTACTAAGTTCGGCCGAAGTCACCTCCAAAGCAAGAGACTGATCTTGAATCTTGAGCACAGATTTCTACCTGCTACCTCGAGGTTGTGCACTGAGATTTGTTTTAGGCCTTCTGTGTAATAAAAATATGTGCAAGTGTCCTAGCAGCTTTTAAATGGGTAAGTAATAATTGATGAAAGAGTCAATTGCTGGAATGACCTCCCCACACCCTCCCAGCATTTACTGAGACATTAAAGTGACAGAGATGGGATCAAGCTAGCAAATGGGAACATTGCTGTCTTCTCTGGATGATTTCCAGTCACTGCAACTATTTTGAACTCAGAATATTGTTAAATATTTTCAAGTTTTGAAAGCAAATACTTATTTGAAAAACTGAATTGAAATGCCATGATTGTCTAGTGGGCTTTTTACAATGTTGTTCAATATTTTCAACAGTTTGGAAAGCAAATGCCTATTTGAAAAACTGAATTGAAATGCCATGATTGTCTAGTGGGCTTTTTCACCCATAAATACTTACAGTTTTGCCATTATTCTTACCTTCTCTGTTCATTTGTCAGTGTGTTTTTTCCATATGGATAAAATGGAAAAAATTAGAGAAGTAGGTTTTGGCTTAAAGAAAAAAAGTTTAGTCCAGCTCTAGTTAGTATTCATTCTTCCCAATGTTAACCACAATAATTCATTTTTCCAAGCCCCTTGCAAGAAAACAGGTGAATATTTTGTACCAGTTTCACAGAAGCTGACTGATTTGAAGGGCAAATTTTGCTTTCCTGTCTTGTACTGCATAGTACCTGCCCTCCTTCATGAGGAGAGCTATTTGAGTCTGACCTTAAATGATTTGTTGAAAGCCAGGAAAGCAGTCAGTGTTAGAGTGGAGGAATTTCGGCTTCTAATCCAGAGTTCAAATGACAAAACCATATATCTGATAAAATGAAACTTAAACCTGTGATACTGCATACCATACAGCACATTTAAAATGCATTTACTTCCCCTCCCCAGGAGCTTCAATAGCTCCAAAGTAACTTTTAAAAATAAATTGTTTATTGAAAGATTAAGGGCATTTTATTGACTTTGCAGTTATGGCCAATTTCAGTGCATTTTTGTGACAGTATCTAGTCCCAGATAGTCTCTTTGCTACGTGTGATGGTTTTATTATGTGAAAGAAGTCTACCTGCTGTTTATCCTTCCCTTGCTCTCATCCTCACAGTCTCCCAAGTTCCCCCAATGCTTTGTATGTCAAACGATCTCTCTGTCTCAATTCAAATCCCTCCTTAAGAGATGACTTCTGTGCAGATTTCCTATAATGATTCCCCCAAGATATCCATACTGATTTGAGACAGGACTTTCATCTATTGTGGCACGTGTGGTTGATGACACAATTTCTGAACCTAATATTTCTCTGTTCAGAATAGTTTTGAGAAAATCTTTAAGAAAAAAAGAATCACTATTTTTTTGTTCACTTGTCTTTTTTTTTCCCCATACCTCTCTAAGGAAAAAAAAAGGTATTTTTAAAATCCAGCTAAACAAACAGATAAGAATTTAAATGTGCAGAATAAATGCTAATTAGTTCCCAAAGAGTTAAAATACGAGTGGCTTTATTAAAATGATGTAGTATCCTCCACATCCAAGTGCATGTAGAATTCCAGTGAAAGTGAATATATCTGTAAACTTCTGCACTTTGCAGCCTTTCTGTGCTTTCCTTTCCTGTGTGTGAGCTGAGCATGGAGTGGGGGTTTTGCAGCCAGTGTCTCCATTATGAAGAGCAGAGGGATTCTGCCCCTTGTGGGATGTTCCTAGCCAGGGAGTTTCTTATGTTTAGTTTTTTAAGATAGAGTTTATTATTGTGCAGAGTGATGCCAGTTCTACCTTTGCAGCTGAGCATTTGTCCAAACATTAAATTAAAATATTGCTTTCCTTTCTTACTTCTCACTTAGCTGATTAATTTCTTCTTTCTCTCCTCCACTGACTTCTGCATTATCACAAATGGACTTTTTTTTTTTAATCAAAATAATATGGGCTGATTCTTTTTTGTGGACAATGGATGCACAATAAGTTGTGAAAATAAGTGGTGTATTGTGTGGTAGTTGCACACATGACTGTATTAAATAGCCTTCTAAAGCACCTGTATGCTGCTAATCTCTGCAAATTAGACAGAATTAGCTGACCTTTGGTCTGCTCTGGTATGACAATTTCTATGTTCAAGGAACTTTCTGGTAATGCTTTACATCAAGTCACAGAAAATGAGGTGGTGGAAAATATTTGGAAATGGTTTTATTCAGTAGTTTCTAAATTGACTTGTGGTTCGGGATTTTTTGTTGTTGTTTTAGTTTTTATGTTGTTGATGTTTTTCTTTTGAATGTTTATTACATTTGTTGGGGAAAAATTGACCAATAATAGTTGTGATGCAAATGGCTCTTTCTCCTAACAGAGGCTGGATGGATATTAAATCCCCAGGAGCCAAATAAACTCTAAGGAGTTCTATAAAATGACACATTGTTGCAAGGGATTTTGTGACTTATGACCACCATGCAAGTATGAACCAGCAAGCACTAATAAAAATAGACTTTGTGGAATTGTGGTAATTTTTAATCATAAGCCTAAAATGCTTACAGTATTTCAGTCCACTCTTGTTGAATTTTTGACTCATGTCTGTTCTGCTTGGCTTAATGTGCTTTAAAGGTGGAGTAATGGCTTTTTAATTTCAGTTCAAGAGAAGTTAGCTTTTGGAAGGTGGTCTGAAAACATGCAAACCAAAACAGTTTTTCAAAAAGGAAGATACCCCTTCCCCTCTGTATTTGTTTTGGATCCTTTGAACTGGAACCTCTGAGATAATAGGTGTATCATGGATATAGATCTATAATCCATGACCTTATTACAAGTGATAAATTAATATTTGCAAACCTAATTGCCTCACTAATGTGCACCCACACCTGTCCTAACTTACCACTTCCATTTTTCAAGCTGCCAGTGAAAGCAGCTGATCACCATCCTCTACTTAAATAAATCTACATCTAGTGGGCAGAGTG
The DNA here is from genome assembly GCF_014805655.1 of Passer montanus. Lineage (NCBI taxonomy): Eukaryota > Metazoa > Chordata > Aves > Passeriformes > Passeridae > Passer > Passer montanus. Next base: position 1,272,885 of record NW_024366591.1, read on the forward strand.
AAGAACAATATCCTATTCACACACATTAAAAAAAGGTGCCAGATGACATGTAGATAGAAATAGCTCGGGAAAAAAATGTGGTTTAACCTAAAAGCTTTGACCAGAAAGCTGTTGAACTCACAGGCTCCACAGATGTAGCACCTTGAAACTAATGGGCTGGGACCAGTATAGATGAGAGGAGAATCAGGTTATTTGTGCCAAAATACCCAGGACCTCTTTTCTCATGGGTGCTGGGCTCATTCCTCTGTGACCTCAGTGCTTCTCCTCCTTCCCTCCAGCACACTGTCCCTCTCAGATTCCTGCCTGTGTCTGACTGGCACAAGCTGACATTATCAGTCAGCAGGCACCTGGCCAAATGGAATTTGAAACAATAAATGCTCCTCTGTCATGTAGCGAGGCATATTTCTGCAGGATCTGGTCCTGTTAGATGTCCTGAGTAAAGATGAATTAAATAATTGTGTAACCTTTTGGTGATGCAGCAGGTTTTGCAGTAGTCATATCTCTAGCTTTTGTTCTCAACATGGTCTGTAATATTGTGGTTGAAGGGAACAAACAAATATTTTTCTCACTGTTTCTTCGCCTGGATTCTGGAGCCAGAAATCCAAAATACATTTCAGTTCTTTTGCACATGATCTAAATACTTCTCTGTTCAATGTTTGTTTTCTCTGATCACCTTAACTTTGCAAAGCAAGTATTAATCCCACTTTGCACTTGTTTCTCCAATGTATTTTATTCTCCTAAGAACTTGGTGTCCAGTATGCATATTGGCCCCGGTGCACAGGTGCTTGGAACAAAGTGATAAATGGGAATATATTGATTAGAAAACTCAGCTCTAATTTCTCAAATGTCACTGAATAAGAGATCACTCTCATCTGAAGCAGGATTGTCTAGTTAGAATACTTCGAGGATTCTTCTGGAATCCCAGCCTTCTGTTTCAGAAATTATTAGTGGCTTGCTAATAAAAGAGCAGGGTAGAATCTCTTCAGTGTCTTCAGGATTCTTTCTCAAAACTGAACATGCAGTACTTGAAAAACAAACAAATAAACATAACCAGACAACCCTCCCCCCTTTTCCTGTTCCCCCATTACCCAGCCCACCAGAAAAAAAAAAAAGGAAACCCTAAACCCCCACAAAACTGCCCCTCTGCAATATTTCAGCCTCGTGCTACAGTCCTTAAAAATTGAAATACCTTTAGAAAGTCATAGCAGATAAGAAATTAGAATTTGTTTAGAAATCAAGTTCAGGGTCACAGTGAAGAGGGTAGGGAATTGTAAGAGAATTTCCATAAAGAAAGTGAGTATACTTCCAGAGGCATATAGTAGGCTGATTTAAAATTTGTTGTTGACAATAAGATAATGGAAAGTAAGAGCAAGAGAGTTAGAATCCAGTGTGTAAAAGCCACAGGTGATTCTTAATGGGCAGTAAATTAGCAGAAGGATAGATGTTGCCATTTTTGTGGTAATAGAAATGCTTTCAGTTTTTTAGCAAGTTTTTAACTGAAAAAATTAACTGAAGAGCAATGCAATGAATAGGAAGGTAATTGTGAATTAGGAGCCATATTATGCCAGGCACAATTGAATAAGTTCTGACTTTTCTTACTGACAGACATGTATATTAATAGTTGGCACTTATTGAACCAAATATGAATATTCATCTTCATTTATATTTCAAGGCCTTTCATTCCTCAAGGACCACAGTGCTTTTGACCAATTTTCATCCACATTACTAAAATGACAGCTTTCACTCCTGGGCCCTGACAGAGGTCTGCAGAATTCATTGGAGGTCCTGGGAGGAGGGAACCAGCTCCCGCTCCCAGCTGTCCACAAACACTCATTAAGAGAGGCAAATATCCAGCAGAATCTCTGTGAGAATTTTTAATCACGCAAAGGCTCTGCTAATTAGGTAGCTGATGGGGCATAGAGAGCACAAGGACGAATTCTTTAAACAAAGGACTAGAAACTTTAAGAGCTTTAATTACCTGGGCACAGAGTTCATTTCAGAACTTGGGAGCAAATTATTCTAATAACAATAAGACCAACTAGCAGGCCATATTAGTGAGAATTGTGGGGAAAAGTTCAATCTTCTTGGGCTGTCACAGCTGTGATTGGAGCATATTGGGAACTGAGGGGCTATAAAGGTATTAATAATAAACTTTATTGTGAGCTGCATTTGATGCAGAAGATTTCCTATGCTCTTCTTTTCTGCTTTCTCAGGGAGTATTGCACTCTGTTTTACACCTCAAAACACTGGTGTAGCTCAATAGGTGGATACTTTAACACAAATGATGAACAATGCCTATTTTCAAAACAAAATCCCCTTTTTTGTTTAGTACATCAGACTTTCTCCCAAACCTAATAACTGGAAAATGTGTTGCTTTCTTGTAGGCTAGAAGAAAATCCATTTCACTGGCTGAAAATTATGGGTTTGGGTTGTTTTTTTTTTTTTTTGCTTGTTTTGAAAGGGCATGAGTAACGTGGCTGGGTTGTATGGTTTCTCCCAGCACACACTTCAGGCTGAAAAAATTTCCTTTCTCTTAGGTGAAATAAGAAAAAGAGGCGGAAATTGCCAAGGACAAGGAAGATGCAGAAGTTTGAGAGATTCAAATTAGGAAATTGTGTTCCCCTACTAGTTAAAAATAGAATATAGAAAATGCACAGTTCTCTTTCCTTGGAAAGTGGAAAACAGCTGATGTGCTACTCTTGTTATTGCTGCTGAGAAACCTTAGCAAGCTTTGTGTAATTGAGCACAAGGGGCACATCCTGCCTGTGTGCTGCATGAGAAGCTGATTTTCCTTGTACAGTATTTAGGTGAAGGGGTAGGAAGGAAAGGAGATATTTGCTGTATGCAACCTTTGCCTTTTTGCAGTCAGGGTAGAGGGAACCGCTGTCTGGTGTACCTGTGTAGATTAGAAATCTTCTGCGAAAATACATATTGAATGGTTTTCACTTTGTTATGAAGGGATGGTGACTTGTCTGGGGCTACTCGGAAAAAGCTGATAACTTTAAACATGTATTTATATACATTTTAAGAAAACTCTGTTCTAAGCAAAGGGTTACTTTCCAGTAGATTTAGTGCAAAACACATACAAGGATTACTCATATGTTAAATGCTAATGGAAACTTTAGTACCCAAGTACAAGTTCTCCATCTAAGAGGCTGCTCACTGCTGCTGGGGAGATGGGCCTGAATATGTCAGTTGACCGTGAGTAAAGAGAGAGGTGAAAATTTAAGTTGTGATAATTGAGAGCTAAGCATTCTCAGTGAATAAATGATAGATTGGTGTTCAGAGTTGCGGAAATAAATTGGAGAAGAAAGAAAAAAAAGATATATCTGCACAGAGAATCAGTCTGAGTCAAAGCTTCACTATCAGCTTTGAAGCTTGAACAAATATTCTGCTTGTGTTTGCTATTGAGTTTGCTGCATGCTTTATCCACTGCAGAGGAAAAGCACTGCTGAAGGAAAACCACTACAATCTGTGGCTATAGACAGGCTTTCAGTTTGTGTGGACTTTCCCCACGTGAATGAGCAGAGGTCTGAGTGAAGTGATCACAGAGCTGAGTCGTTCCATTAGGAAGTCATTCTGCCCACTGTGGTCTCTCAGCCATTTGTGAGAGCAGCTAGACTAACAAAATGTGGTACTGACAGAAGAGCTTTTTCTTTTCATTGTTGCTTTTTGGTTTTCTTTTATTTCCCAGGAGAGCAAGTTAAGCTGACATGCAGGAGTAATTCTGTCACCTTAGATCCTAATATTTCTGACAGCAGTAAGAGCAGAATAAACAAATAGATGGGGGAGAAAATGTGAACAGGGGATAGGGAGAGAAAAGTCCCATATAGTAACTTCTTTTAAAACAATCCTTTTGTAATTTTGAAAAGCACTTAGGCTTCAGGTACACTGTGCTGCCATTCTCTCCCTGGATCATTTGGGGGAGTGGAAATAGCGCAGTTTGATGCTCATTTCACATGTTGCTGTTTTTCTGGCTGTTGCTCTTACTTGCACGTCTGGCCTTGGATATGCAGCACACCAACAGTAATATCACCAGTTTGATTGCACTGCATTGATTTAAACAAAACAACCCAACCCTAACCCAAAACTTTATAAAGCCCAGAGTCCAAGAACATAGCTGAAAGTAATTGGGATTTTTTTTGTATAAAAATATATTTAATCTACTTTTATTGATAAATACTGTTATAAATGTTGTTTTAATATTTTACTCTTAAAAATTATATAGAGCAGGGTTTCCACAGTTATGTTTAAGTTTTCCTTTTTATTATTTTTTAAGGAAGTATAATTTGTGGAAAAAGTGGATGGCTCTGCTGCATCAGCTTAGCTGTTATGACTCAGATAAAAAATAAAGCTCCAGATTTTCAGCAGTTCTTTCATATGACAAATCTTTTTTTTTTTTTTGGTAAGAGTATACTGTGTTTTTTTCTCCTGTGGTTTTTAATTGTAGATATTAATTGTCCATTTTGTGTACTCTGAAACTATGCTCTTTCAACTTGTACAGAGATCCTGAGCACAAAGAAAATGTGTAAGACAAAAAGACAACAAAGAAGTTTTATCAGCACTACACCAAAGTTTCAAGTAGGTCCATTTTGGACAGATTGTCAATATCAAGATCCCAAAATGTGAACATTTTTGCACAGAAAGATAGCTGTCTATGCACATTTGTCAACTGTTATGTTCTGTTTTCTATTGGAAAAAGAATCATTCATCATGTTACAATCACTGTCCAGTGCAAAGCTGATCAAGAGGCATAACCATTAATTCATATCTGTCCACAGATGTCAACTCTAAAGGTGTATGCAGTTTGTATGAAAATAATAAAAAAATATTCAAGTAGTTGAATACAAGAGTCTTTAGAACCACCCTCACGTCCTTTTGGGGGATTTTACCCTGTAATGGGAATGTGAAGGAGCTTGACTTCAGAGTTGATACTTGAGGAAAATAATCTTGGAACTGCAGAAAGTGCAAATGGCTCTTGAGTGTGGTTTCTTATATAGAAAGGGAAATAGAGAGAGATTTCTACTGATAATGTATTTTGATAGGTTTATGTCAAGAGAAGCTCTGAGAAACTTTTATGGTGCAAAAATATTGGAACTCTTAATATAGGCAGAAGAGCTGCTTTTATATTCATATCCTTACCTAAAGAAAATAAAGTAAGTCTTTCCGCTATCTTTCAGCAGTTAAGAGTTAGACGGACTCTTTTCGGGAAAAAATGTTGAAATTGCAAATATCACCAAAGCCATTGTTGGATGGCAACACTGGGGGAGATCAGCAGGTTTGTATGGATAAGGCAGACCTAATAGATCCCATACTGATTACACGGTTAAGATGCTGATTGAGAAGAACTTTCACCCTAACCGATGGGATAGTCCTATTCTTCTCCCCAGTAGGATTTCCCTCTCTCCATTTGAAGCTGTGGCTGGGCCTTTGACAAATGCTCAATTTGGAGTACTCAGGCTTAAAATGGAGACTTTTAAAAATCTTTAATTGGGGCTAAGTGCTAGTTCGTCATGCAGCCCATTGTTTAGAACAAGGAGGCAGGACTAAAGAGTTAACTGCTTCCAATTGTAAATGCATCAGTGGCAGGCGCATTACAAAGCTCTATACAATCCTGTGGAGTAAATGGTGGACAGCTCATCACAATTAGGCATGGTCATAATGAAGAGCCAGAAGAGAGAAAAGGGGGCATGGGGAAAAACAGACCTTTTACAAATGTTTTTATATGAAGAGAAATTATAGCTAAAAGGGATAGTTAATTAGTTTAAAGAATAGGTGGTAATGCCTTCTCTTTGCAGAAAAAGAAAACTTTGAAAGCATGGAAAATGGGTGAGTTTCTAGCTGCTGATCTGGAAAAGGAGAAAACAATTCAAAGCAATACTGTACTGGGTGTTTCTCAAAAGCTGCGGTGGGAAGTGTGTGATCTGAGTAGTTTGCTCTTAGCAGCAGAGACTGTAGGCACTCTTGTGTTTGACAGAGACCCTGCATGTAGCCTTGTTTCCACTGGCATGCATCTGTGTTTTTGCAGGTGCTCAGCACAGACAGAGATGCTCATGGTTTTCTTCCAGCTTTGCTCGCCTCTGTGGAAGGCAAGGCCCACCTGGCTTCAACTGAAAGGAATGTAGGGAAGAGCAAAGCTACAGCCAGCCTTGTGCTCTGGCTTCTCTGTGGTTTTCTGGCTAACCAGTCACCTGTAAAAACCATCTGCATTCTGAAATTTTGGTTAGGGGAAGCAATGAAGAATGGCCGTCATCTGCAGTAGATTGCTAAAGAGCAGTGCAGGGGTAAACTCAAGTCTTGTGCTGCCCATGAGATACAGACTGTGGGACACTAATGGGAGGTGAAGCTTTTTCCAGGATCACCGAATTTTTTTGGGCTCTTCCTAGCACCAGTCCCACTGGTGTGTGTCTTGGATAAGATAGGTCTCTGTGTCATTAAGAGAAACACAATACCCTCCACATGCACTTTTTTTTGGATAGGTATGTGCAGTCATTTCCCATAAAGCTGATTGAGTTTCTTGCTGCTGGGATCAACTTTTATGGCTTGGTTGTGTATTTCTGTGTTACAGCACAGATTCTGAGAACTGCAGGACAACCGCAATCCTTGTTTTTTAGTCTGGGATTTTGGAACCACACTCATCACTCCCTATGACAACTGTGGAATCAATGTTGGTGTTAGTGCTGTCTGTGTCTGTTATATGGCACAAAATAGATGTTTTAGAAGTGAATGGGATAAGGTTATTATTTCTCAACTGTTTCTGCCTGTAGTAGCATGTGTAGCCTGCTTTGTGCTCACAAAGAAGAAATTTGTTTGTATGAGAGCCTGATTCTCTATTAGTAAGTGGGTGATTTTTGTGGACTGCTTTGGTCTCTTTTGTCCCAGGGAAAGAAAAATTGGGATTGCAGTTGTCTCTAATCTGTCATCTGAGTTCTCTTGGAATTTGCCTATTTCTACAATATCCGTCAGTCTCCAAGGATAAGTAATATCCAGCTACACATGCCAGTAGTTGTGGTGTTACTTAACAACCCATAGATACTATTGTGGTTTTTGTGGTTAAAGTGGAGGCATACAAGATAGAATTTTAAAATGCTTCTTTTCCTGCTGTTGAAATCAGTAGTAAGACTTGTGAGGGAACAAAGTTGGACCTGTTTTTGGCACTTCAAAAAGTTTAATGTAAAATATTTGATTCTTTTCATTAATTGTACATATTTGCTTGTCATGGCTTCATAGAAAAAGCTGTAGCAAAAAGATTCTTTCATCATTGTTCTCTGCAGACCTAAAATCAATATTTCTGTGACTCCCATTTTCTTTAAATCATCTTTGATAAGGTCTGCTTTAGCATTTGAATATGTGCAAATAAGATGGATTCATGCCCCCAATTACATTTGTCTTGTACATGAACAGACAGTATGATTAGAAATTTAAAGGATAAAACCTGTACCAGTGCCTTCATCAGGTGTTATGTAAATAAAAGCCCTTTGAAAATTACATTTCATTGGTACAAGTTGATGTAGAAGGGAAACCAGAACCACAGAAAGCAGGTATTCTGCTGAATGATCAGGAATGCAGTAGTGTAAAATTGTAAGCAGTATACAGATTAGCTTCTTCAGGACTCCTCAAACATTTCTTAAAGGTTTTATATATATTTTTTTTTAAATTAGAAAAAGATAAATTTGAATAATATATAATAAGAATGAAGAAAAGTAACATGTTCTGTGTTCATGGTTTTTTAGATTTAATACAGGGCTGGAGGTAGGCTGTGGGATATTGAAAGGGAGAATAGAGGATGCTGCTAGAAGCTTAACAGATACTCAACATTATTCTGAAAGAAACTTTTGTCCTTATAATAGTATTATGCAGATAAAATTTTGGAAGAAGGGCCTGTATGAAAATCTTGTAAGAATTAATAGGGTTTTATGTCAAATTAATACACATAAAAACTTAGAGTCAAATAGGAAGTTGGCAGAAAATTTATTTTTCCACTCAACCTTCTACAAGCAAGTTGTTTTTATCTCTTGCATATCTATGCTTATGTGGAGACTAAAATTTCAATACATTATTCAGTTTCTCTGCAGAAATCTGTCCTAAATCTGTAAAAAAAAAAAATCTCTCTAACTCTGTCTTTAGGTGGGTACTGAGTCTGTACCAGATCAGTCCATTCCTGTCATTTTACAGAAATACCCTTCTTGCAATACTTTATCTCTGTAGTTTGATATAACAGAAGGAAAGCTCTTTCATACACTCCCCAGGAGCTGGGTCAGGGAACTAAACAGCTTTAGAAAATTGTTTCTGTGAGATTTTATTTTATTTGACTGTTTGGCTAAGCAGGGAGACAAAGTTGGAGGTGATCCAAGCCCAAGAATATGTAACATAAATTGCCAAGGCACATGAAGAACATATTTGAAAAGGGAGAGCAAGAGATGGGCACAAATAATGAAAAAATCCAACATTTTTAAAGATCATACTGACAAGGAAAGGTAGCAACTGATGGAGGCCAGGCCTATAATACTTTCTTGCGGTCTTAGTAAAATTCTAGAGAGTTTTTCTGTCAGTCTGTGAAGTATAAATGAGACATTTTGTAAAGACCTTCAGTCAGTCATGTGGTAGAATCTGAATGGAAGGATGAATGGATCAGGACAGGACCGTGAGCTCTGTGGATAATAAAGTCTCTGCAGAACTGCAGCTCAGCCATGAGCAATTGCAAAGCAGGAATCTCTTCATTACAAAGGTTTTGGTTCTTCTGGAAGGTTATCTGGTAAGAGTGAACACAGCAGCCTGACCACCTTGCCTCTGTTTGGATGGTTGGTGTGTTCACATTCTTGTTTGTGTCAGACTGTGGCTGTAAATGAAGCCTTTTCCTGGGATGCCGTTTACAGAAACAGTGATATTCATTTGAAGCTTCAATGTCTGCAAATGCTTGCTAGCATTTAAATGTTAGCATTTAGCTAGAAAATGTTCTTTGTGAACGGGTATTTTTTGTCACATCAAAACCTACCAAAAGTTCCTCAACTGTAAGATTTATTAATAATTGGAAATTTGTTATTTAATCTAGAGTTTAAATGTAGTTACATATGCCAACTTAATACCACAAAATAGCCCAAGAATATTCTTAAGCAGTATGTCAGCTAAATTTTATTGCAGTTCCATTAGTATTACCATTAAGCAGCTGACTAAAGGTCATAATGAATACTTACTATTTTATATCACCCAGGAGGTGCTAAGTACAGCTGGAGTCTATTTCACTACTTGAACACATATAATAGTCGACAAATTGTCGATCAGTGGATGTGTCCATCTTATCAAAGTACTTTGTCTGCCCAAGTATGTAGCAATTCTTCTGGCGTGCATTGCATAATAGATGGAGGTGGAGTTTTTTTTAAAAAAAGGGAAGTTCTTATTAAATGGCTGGTTGTTGTAGTCCTATTTTAAGTACTGCCTATAATTTTGTGCTTGTACTGACATTTCAGAAAGGTAGTCAGGGCTTACATGATTCTTGCTAACCAGTTTAACAAATGGTGTAACAATTATTGAGATTTCTGGTGTTCAAGATGATGAAAGTTATTCTGTGGATTTTATTTTGTTGATGCTTTGTCGGTACTGTTTTTCATACTTTTCTGACCATATTATTCCTTCTACTGATGACAAGTTCTGCTGGAACAGCAAGGAGATTATGCCCTTATTGTAATTCTTTACCAGCTGTTGCAAAATAAGTCTTGGCCCTTGACAAACCAGTTCTGTGCATTTAGAATGGATTTTTTTAGAATAGTTGGTGGAAAAAAAAATCATCGAAACAGATGATTTGATTAATGTGGTTTGAGCTTGCTTTACTCTGCGTGATGAATATCATGCAGAACTGTGTAAGCAGCATGGACTTGGGACCATTTTAACTATTATCTATCTGATGTTGTTCAACAATTTTATTTGCAATAAGAAAGCCTTGGCTTTAAGTAGAAGTACTTAATATTTTCAATTATTGCTTTCTCGTGTTTCAAGTGGATTTTATGAGTACACAGAGCTACTCAGGGCAAAAGGACAACTCCTTTATGAAATATGAAAAAATATTCCACAATCATCTTGGTCCTATTTCTTTTCACTACAGAAAGTCTATGAAACTTCAGACTGCATTCAATTTCACATTCATTTTGGCAGCAGTAGTACTGTAAAACTGCTCATTTCCTACAGGGCTTTTGCAATATGTATTTTAGCACACACATTCAGCAATGACTGACTTTTGATCTAAAATGAACTAAAAATACTTTATTATCAAAAATTGCGTGTATGTGAATGAAAGAGAAAGGTTAGCCCTCCACTGTGTTTGGCTTAAATTCTTTTGACATTAACTTGTTCAAAAGAAAATAATTTCCTTTTCTTGATAAACACAAATTTTATTCTTTTCAACAGCAAATCTTTCCCCTTTAGTCCACTAGCACTAGGCAACCTCTTCCTATCAGTAGCAAATTGCAAGACAAGAAAGGGTTAAATTTTTATGGCAAAATACCTAGCTGGCCTTAGCAGTCTGAGTAATTAGGTAATTCAGCAGCCACAGTTTAATGAGACTTGGTGCTCAAATATTGCTCTTCTCCACAGCTCACCCTGGCTGAAGCTGGGAATGTAACTGAGGTCACAAAAGAAATGAGTTGCCTCAGAAATGTCCCAAATCTTGTGGTTATCACCAAAGTATGGGCTGGTCAGGTGGGCCATAGCAGAGCTGCAAGCTGAAATTTTGCCTTCCCATAAAAGGGACCAAATAGATATGTCTTACACTGCCGTGTCAAAATACCTCAATCTGATGAGAACAGTGAAGCTGCAAGGAGATTCATTGGAAATTGAAAAATGCAGACTGAAAAATGAATATGAAAATTGAGAGATATTTTAAGAGTATCCGAGATTTAAAAACCCAGATGTTCTGTGCTGTGTCAGAGGGAAATAGAAGCCACACTTGTAATAAGTGTCTGTTATGCTCTCTATATGCTCACACATCTGTTGACATCTCTGTAAAGTCCTTTCAGTAGAAGTAATGGAATATAAAAATTCAAAAGAGAAGAAGTGATGATTCCTGCTGACAGAATCAAGTACTATGGCTTTTGCAGCATGTTTAGGGTAAAAAAGATAGTCCCTAAATATCCACAAAGCCAAAGAATTGTGCAGATAATTTACTAGATGGAAACATCTAAATTCTTCTTAGTGCAGGAAAAACCCCTCCCAGATATGATTAAATAAACACTTACATTTGGACAGAAACATGGTGGTGTGTGCAAATACTATATAAGTGCAATGAACAACTTTAAAATCCATTAGTTGCTTAGCTGAAGAAGGTCTTTAAAAAAGAAACATTCTGGGTTTAGCTCAAGCAGGCTTAGGTGACCTCAGTGCAAGAGTCCTAAAAGACTTTGCTGAGATGATTTCTGGTCAACCTCTTTATTTTTTATTAAAAGATGATTTTTTTGCATATTTTAAAACCTAGGTCATAAAATCGTGCTAGTATATAGAACTGCAAGGGGAATGGCTTTGATTTGTATAAATTAGTCAGCTTGCTGTTGATTGCAGGTAAAAGAATGGAAATGTTGATGGTGAATGCAATAAAGAATTGCAGAATGGAAGCGAAGTTCATGGCTGTCGCATAGTTTTATGATGAAAACACCTTGTAAAACAAACTTTCAGTTTCTTCATGTGGTTGTAAATCTAATGAATACACTGTCTAGACAGAGGATATTTAGGCTTCAAAAAACTCTTGATGCCATGTTGGGATTTAGAGGCGCAGTAGCACTGTCACAGCAGTATCTAACAAACAATTTGAAAGTGGCCTTGCTGCCAGGTGCCAAAGAGGAGTTTTCAGTGAAAAGTGCTTACTCTGTGGGATGCTTCCAATGGCATCCTGCTAGGACTGCTTCTGCCAGTGTTTGGTGTCATCTTCACTGATGGGACACCAAGCCACAACACCCTGGCCAAGAACATTTTTGGACTAAGATTAGTGGAAAATTATGAGGGAGGGCATCCCCAGGATTTTATCACTTTGTGTCACACAGACTCTGCTTTCTTGAAATAAAATGTATTTTGACACACTCAGGTGTAAGGCTGTACAGAAGAGACAAATATCAACAGAAATGACAATGGCATCCTGTGAAACAGTCACTGACTTAAAAGATTTTGAGGTCACAGTGGCAAGAGTAATGAACTGGATCTCCTAGGGAAGTGTGCTTAGAAAAGCCAGTGGGATTCCTGGATGTGGCAGTAGTGGGCTGGAAAGTGACTTTTACCTCCAACAACTGAGTAACTGTTTCTCAATCAATACTCTGCTAACTGTTCTCTTACAGAGCCTTTGTGTTATCTGGGGAAGCAGCTTGTCTTTGCCATTGTTGTTCATGCTTCTTTAGCTCAATGTTATAGGCAGAACGTTATGAAGCAGAAGAACAGGCACACAAGCAATTTCTCAGATAAAAGCCCTGAAGTACAGAACTTTTTCACCTGAGATGGTCTGTAGTTAAGCCACTAAAGGAAGACTTTTGCTCCTGGAGCTGTTAGTGGTTCCATGCAGCTTTTCTGTACGACTTGGAGGTGTTTTTAACACCATCTGTGGTGCTGGTGGGAGAGAAAGTTGTGGTCCTTACTCTTGAGATGCATTTCCTTTGGGAAATCATAGAAATTGTGCTCTGATTTCATGATTTGAAGTCATGCCCATCTGCAGAGTAGGGCCAATGCCTCTCCCCATTTCTGAGGGCAATCTGAGGGTGAAAACCTTCATGGCAGTGTGAGGACATTGCAGCAGTGAGCCCCTTGAGGAGAGCTTTGGAGAAATGAGACCAACACCTTTTGTAGGGGGATATAAAGGAATCTGCTCAGACAAATGTCTTCCTCACAAATGCTGTGCAGAAATATCAGCCAGTCTCAATGAAACCTGACTGCAAGTTTGTTTAAAAACTATTTTTAAATGTTTAAGACTTAATTTTGCATGTCTTGGCATTTGTGTATTTGTAGAGGTGCTTCAGTTCCATTTAAGCACTGGATATCCATTTACATTCAAGAATGTATCACTCCTTTATTAAATTTATACTCCAAGGCCCTAACACACCATCTCCAAGTAGCAGTTCTACGTTCATGTATTCTTTATCACTTCTAAAACATTTAGTTCTGTGTAAAACATTTAAGTTCCTTGCAGTCTGTAAGTACTGTGGTAGCCATGCGCATGGCTAGAGAAGAGAAAAATTAACGGTTTATTAACATATTAATTAATGTTTAAAACTCAGCAAGTCATTTTAAATGACATAGATACAAAGACATCTTCATACAGAAGTGTTTTTCACTAAATATAATTTACTGGAAGACAGTAAGCCTAAGTGTGTGGGAAGACCAGAATAATGCTCAAACTGGTCAAAGTAAGCTACATGTTTGTCTCAAAAATTGTTTACTGACAAAAAATTTAATGTTTTTCTTGCTTTCAGGTAGTCAGAATCTTATTAACATTTTTTTCCAAATTCTTTGCAAGGGGTAGTAGCTCAGTTATTCGATAGCTAACTGACAATAATTAGCCTATTATGATGATTAATGCTTATTCAGGACATTTAATTTGCATGCTATAAGCATGGTGAGACAGCTAATTTGAAGTTATGCCAAATACAGTGTTTAGTTTTTATATACAACATTTGTTTGCCTTTCCAAATATAAAATAATTGACAAGAATAATCATAGCTGAGGATATTAGGTCAGCAAGTTTTCATTTCTCCTTTTAATAACAATGATGTGTTACTTAGTGAACCAATTAGCAAGGTAAACTTTACTTGCATTAAAAAATGCGTAAGGCTAAGGAAGAATTTCTAAATTGTAGTTAATGGAATGTCAACAAAGATGCATATTCTGTCATTTTTGCCCAGGTGAGAACCATCTGTCCCAGACAGATAGCATTTCTCCAACTTCTCACAAGGAAGAAGGATACAAGGTCATTTTTATGCACCTTGTAATCAGGACTGACTTTATGAAAGTCAATTAAGCTACTAGGCCTTAGCCATAGTTTCAGAGAAATAGACACTGAAAGAATAAATGTCTTTAATCATGGTTACTAGAAGGCTTCACTTTTTCCTCAGGAAATGCCTATATATTCACGTGGAACTTGAATCCTATTCAGGGTATTTGGAGGGGCAAATTTTCCTTGCTGCTTCTGATTGCTTGGGTTCTTTGACCCAGATAGCAGCGCACACTTCAACATGAGATGCTCTTCTCCCAAAGCTTCAGTGTCTCTGGATTTGAAGCTTAAGTCTCCTTAGGCGAGCGTGCTTCAGAAGGAAAAACCAAATGGGGAAACATGTAGAGCCTCCTAGGAGAAAAAAAATGTCTTCAGTAGTGTCTGGAAGGTGATCTGGAGCCTTTGGAAGATAAGGGGAAAGACAAGTTTCTCTATGGGAAGTGTTGGGCTTTCCTTCAAAGTCTTCCTTAGGTTTCAGCCTTTGAAGCAGCCAGCATTGCAAAATTCCTCCATGGGCATCATCTAAAAGTAGATAGCACATCTCTGTTCATGTACCACTCCAACCAGTTATCTGTGCTTGATAAATATTTCTGCTTGCTTTCTGCAAAAGGCATTTCTGGCTGTTCTTTGCAGCTAAGCAAACTGCTGGACTGTGGGTCACTGACGAGAAACAGAAGAATATATCTTTTGTGAAGTGCCAAAATGTATATTTTAAATTTTTTTTTATTGTCTATCAATGTCAAATTTTAAATACCTGGGATGTGTTGCAGGATATTTGTTCTTGTTCATGCCATTGTTTCCTCAAACTGCTGAGAAAGCAAAGTGTCTGGATGCTTTCTGACTCTGAGGAACAAGAAGGGGAAGAGACAATTGTTCTCCTAGAGGTGATGACAAGACCCCAAGTTTCTGTCATTTGCCCAGGGTCCTTTTAAACTCTTGTTATTTGGAAGAAGCTGGCAGTCTGTATTAATCTGTGTGAAAAATAGTGGACCTGTTTCTGTCCATTTGACCTCCCCTACCCTGAAATGATCACAAGGCAGCCAGGTGTGTTACACCCAGCCCTTCCTGCAGCACTCCCTTGCTGAAGCACAGCCACAGCATTTACCACACTCTTGCAAGGAGCCAATGGATCCTGAATCCATTTGAATCCATAAAGTAGAACAGAGCAGCTCTGCCTGCACATGGTGAACTAAGAAAGCCCAGGCATGGGTTGGTGTGCATCCCCAGGGCTTCTCCAGACCCCACCCAGTCCTTCCTACAGCACTCTCACATTCTTGCTGAAGCACGTTTACCACACTCTTGCAAGGAGCCAACGGATCCTGAATCCATTTAAATCCATAAAGTAGAACAGAGTAGCTCTGCCTGCACATGGTGAACTAAGGAAGCCCAGGCATGGGTTGGTGTGCATCCCCAGGGCTTCTCCAGACCCCACAGCCATGGCAAGGCTCTTGCCCAGGTGTGGGGCAGGGTTTGCTGAGAGCTGAGGCCCTTTAATGAGCAGGATGAATGGGGGCTGCTCCCATGGTGAGGCTGGGAAGAATTTGGCCCACAGACAGGAGCCATGCCACACCACTTAGGGCTTTGTCCCCTTTTTTGTTTACAATTACAGCCACAGAAAAATGAGAAACTGTTCACAGTTTCTCAGTAAGAATATGGGGAATCACTGGTTATCCACCACCTACTTAGATCCTCTTTATTTTATTTTTCTATTACATCTCCCAATACTTCATTACCACCTTTGTAACTTAGAGGAGTGCAGGGACCAATTTAAAATCCATTGAAAGAGCCTTTGGCTTTCTGTGGTGGCTCCTGGATCGGGGCCAGGGGGTATAAACTGCTAGTGGCAAGTTTACAACAGTGCTCCCTTTGTGGGTGCCACTGCTGGGGCTTACTGAGGTGGCTGAACACTTTAACAAAAGTGATTTTGCAGATTAACCCGGTGACAAGCTGTGTGTTCTCAGTGGGAACTCTTCCAAATTTTTAAAAACAATTATAGTTCTCTGTCCATGAATGCTGGACTATCACATTCTGCCAACACAGGGAAGCTTCAGAGGATTTTTTGGGCTAGGCTGAATCTTCCTCTTTGTGCTCTAACTAATCTAATGAAAGATTAATTTGTTGCTTGCTTTATTATCCCCATATTCAAACATACACAATGCAGTATTTTGTAAGCTTACTTCTGAAATAAATTCTAGCAAGGTTAAAAAAAATCAGCTTCCTTGCACTGTGTATATACCCACTTAGTACTAGGCTAGTCATGCATTAAAAATACCTCTGATCTGCTATTGCCAGGGAAAATTAACTGTAAACTGAAAGGAAAAGTGGTGCATTGCACTTCAATCTCAATCCTACTCTTTCAGTCTTGGATTTATTCACATCGAGAGCAATATAAATACATTAGTCAGTAATTTGGTTTTTACTCATTCACAGGCAAAAATCATAATTTCCTTAGTTTGATAAAAACTGTTCTGATGGAAATGCAAATCTCCAGGAAAGGTTCTTACATGGTTTAAATTGTCCACTGCATATTTTTGATCACTTACATGAATTCAAGGACTACCCCACTTGAAGCAAAGCTCTCAGTTAAGCCAAAGAATGAAACATGTTCCTGGGTGAGCAGCTGCCTAAGAAAAGTACAGTATTAAATTCTACCTGTGTTGTTGGTTGGAAAGCAAAGAGGTTGCATTACTCATGGATAAGTCAAATGGATGAATTATTGCAACAAATTATAATTTTTTTTAAAATTGAAACAGTTCTTAGTTGAAATGTGTTGAAGCTCAGAGAGTAGGTTCACAGTAGATTTTCGAATGAAGGATTTTTTGTGGTTTTTTGTTACATATGGGATCATTTGTAGTTAGGTTTCATTTTTGCTGTTGAAATCTTAAACTTGTCCTTGAGAAGCTTGGAAGTGCCTGATATATTTATGCAGCTTTGAATTCACCATGGACAAACAAAAAAATCTAGCCAAAAAATCTCTGTGGAAGTTGCAGTGATGATTTCCCGGCAACCAGTGGCTTGTGGCTTCCAAAGCTTTTTTTTTTTTATACTATTTCAGTTGTGATTTGCAACATTTTGCTCTTCTTTTTTCATAACATGTAAAGGTCCCTTGTTGTTTGTATATCATTGATACAATTCTCCTGCAACCAAAAACAAAGAAGGCAGTAGTGCTTTTAATAGAGGGTGCCTGATTGATAAGCTAGTTGCAGCCAAACCTGCTCTGGCTAATTGTCTTTCAAATGCCCTCATTAATCAAACAGAGGAGTAACTCTGACAGGAGAGCTGTCACTGTTTTCATGATTTCCTACCACTCACCTCACAGTGTGAGACCTGGCTGTGTACCCAAATCATGGCCTTTAAACAGTTTTAATGCCTGCTCACTGCAGAGCACACCTGGCTTTGGTGGGATGGGGGCCTGCCCAACTCTGAAGCATGATCTATCCCAGGAGACCAATTTAGCAGTTATTTAATGATTCATAGCTTGATGTCTGGAAATGAGTGCTCCACACGATAACATACATAAACAAATTTAATTAGTTTTTGCCTTTTTTGCATAAGTAGCCACCAGTGTATTAAAACTGCAAACAAAACAGGTAGGCTGCCTGGAAAGTCATTGAAGCTTGTTAACAGCAGATCTTTGTGAAAGGCTGTGGTGCTTTCTTTCATCTGCTGATAGTCACTGATGCCTCTTTGGCCAGGTCCTGAAGTTGCTGGGTTTGCTTACTAAGAACAAGGGAAGCAGCTAGCTTAACCAGCTTTTGGCCAGGTGTTAGAAGAACATATCTACAGCAAAAACTGGCAGTCTCTCATCTACTGCCCTTCAAAGCTGCAGAATGTAGTATTTTTTGGAAACTGTTTTTAAAGGATGTGCTTCATATATTTCCTGTTTTGCAATCTATTAGAAATATTATTTGGTAAACATCAACCTGAGTTATTGTTCGGAGATGGGGATTTATATATTTGCATTTTTATTGAACATACATGAAAACATTGCGAAATTATTTCTAGTTGTGCACGCTGCAAAATAGGGCAAAATACTTAATGCTTAAGGAAGCAAATTGAAAGCTTAAGGGACAGAATATTTTTTTAACCTTCTTTTGCAACACTGCATAATTAACACTGGTGATGTATGAAGTGTATGGGGGTTTGTTTCTCTGCTGTTAAGTTTTTCATATTCTCTGTGGAGTAGAATTCTAGGATTGATAGTCTAGAATAATATCTTGTCATTCTCCTAAGCAATATAAGTAAATACACTTTGCATGAAAGAATGTTGCATTTTGCATATATTCATATTAAGTGAAATTCTTACTTTAATAACATTTCAGGGCTGAAAATTATTCAGTGGCACACATTACAAATATTTTATACTGGAGGGTTTCTTTGAACTCCAGACAGCAGAGCAATATAGCTTGTCTTTTCTTCTTCATCTGGGAATAGCTTCTACCCACCAAGTGGAATATTTGCTCCTATGAGAGGTGCCTTTTTCTTTAATAGAGCTGCTTGATCATAAATTACTGCAGATCTTGGTTTTAGATTACAGACTGTCTAAACCAGACACCTTGTTTTCCTGAGCAGGCAGAGGAAAATCTTAGCATGGAGAATGTTGGTTCCAGGAATCCTGCAGTCATCACTTTATAAATGTGCTTGATCTCAGACTTGAGCAAGGGGGACCAAGCCATGATTTAAGATGATATTCTGCTATCCAAAAGTGAAATTGTCTCCAGAAAGCTCAGTGGAAACTTCGTTATTGGTCTCAGTGGGGCCAAATTTTATTTTTGTTGAGGTGTTGTGAACTTTGAAAGCAATTTAGACAGGGAAAGAAGGTGGGGACAAGGAACAAATTGCTTTTGACCTTTTTCTTTTAGAAATTTAACAGAGACCATTGGCTAATTTCTGCCAGTACCTCCCAACACCTATCAGAAAATGTGTTTTCTCTGAGTCACTATTAATTTTATATCATGGCATTTTATTTTACTATGAGAAACAGAGTTCCAAGTGCTGTGATTTATAGGACATGTATACGTAGGTAGATATTGCCTCATGTTTTCTCTTCTCTATAACCCAAAACAAAGATCTTTAAAGGGATATATTAAAATCTAGGTACCTGCTCCTAAAATTTGATTGGCTTTAAAAAACAGTAGCATGTAGGTAAACATTTCCAAAGGCCTATGATTGATTTTTATGAACTCATTCAATGCCTGTGGCTTGTGCTCTGTGGATACTCATAAGGATTTCTGATTAGTGTCATCATGCCCCCTATAAATCTATTTTCTTGGGAGTCTATATCTTGGTAATAAAAACTTGTCCTGCAGTGAAAGGTCTTGGCATAATAGCAGAATTATTGCTATTTTTACTGCATTTAAAAAGCATTTCTTGCACCTTGTCCCCATCCTCTAGAAACAGTCTTCTTTTTTTTTTTTTCTGCATATAATGTGGCCCCAATATATTTGTTTGGTGAATTAATTAGGAATTAATTAGGTAATATTAATCAGTATACACTTCCTTTCTTACATAGATTTTTGTGGACTGTACAGGTCCAACCTTGTCATTGCTGTCTGCTTGTGTTGACCCCTGGCAGACTCAGTCCACAGGGCCCTCACTTGGGAAAACCTGTCAGCTTGTGCATGTATTCCTGTTATGTCTTCCACATTTGGACCCCACAGATCAGGATGGCTCTTTAAGATACAATGAGGAATAAAACCTTGTATATAAGTGTCTTTCCAAGAGTTTTGAGGTGTCACACCATTTTAAGACTTCACCTGTGGGTTCTTCAGCTGTGACCAGGAGCCCTTTCAGGCTTGGTCATCCGAAGTTTTGTATATGTTGAATGTGGCCCATAGGTCTGTTAAAAAGCACAGACTCTACAGGATCCACAAAACAGACAATACAGCACCTAATTTATTTTGAGCCTGGCCAGAGCTTGCAGCTCAGAGTTAGTGCAGGTACCACTGCATAAATTGCTGCTGTGCCTGCTCCTGTGGGCTGGACAGTGCTGTTTTCTGTGTAACAGGTGATGGTTTTGCTGTCCAGGTAAATGAAGAGTTTATTTTTATCCTGACTGGCCTCCTAGTGGTAGTGATTCCTCTCTGCAGTCAGCTCAATAAAATATTTGCAGAGGAAATAAATTTAGTGATTTATGTTTTAGGTCTGTCATTCGAATATTCATTGTATCTGTTGTTGAGAAAGATGATCTGCTCTTCCCTTTTGAGACAAGCTTTAGTTAAACCTATACTTTATTTGTGGAACTGTTGTGAATCAAGCAAAAAAGTTGCAAAATGCTTCCCCAAAAGGACTGCTGAGTGTAGCATCTGATTGCAGGTAGTTATGAGCAACAGTGCTTGAAATTGCTAAAATTCAGCAAGTGGGGAGTAATTGGAAGATGACAATTCCTGTGTGGGCTGGGCATCTGGAGCCAGCACTATTCCCAGCCTGGCCACGCTGGGTCCTGGATTCTGCTTTGGCATGAGCAGGAGAGGAGAATCTGCTACAGGGCAGCTGCAGGAAGATCAGCCATCAGATCCCTGATAAACTGAGTGACTGCTGCAGGCACACTTTGCAGCAAACAGATTGCACTGCAGCAACACGGTGCAGAGTGATCTTGTGGGTTAGGCACTCTGAAATACCTGGGGAGACTTGAATGAAACTGATTATTATTATTTTTTTTTGATGATTTTATTTGGTTGTGTGCCAAAACTTATCTTTTTTGTCTAGTCATATTATTTGTGATATATTAAGAATCAACAAGATTAGAAGGGAGTTTTCATTAGTAGTAAAAAAGGCTATTTTGTCTTGTTTTTCTCATGTATAATTTTAACTATAATTTCAACAGTTTATTAGCTACAGCTTTTTCAAAAAACAAGAAAAAGACACCAAAAACATAGAAAACCAAGGTGATACTATAATACTTATAGGAAAATTTTGGTTTTTTTCTGTTGCAGAAATGATGTTGCTCATTCAGATCTGGTGAGAAGGACGTGGGAATACATCAGTGGAGAAAGACATGGTAAGAATTTGTCATTAAAAGAAAAACATACAGGACTGTCATCTAAGTTAAATCCTGATGGATCATGGCTTTGACTTTATCTGAGGGTTCTTTTGGCCCTTAGGTATGGAGTGTATCTGTGAATACGGTGCTAAGGGTGATTATTGCTCTGATGGATCATCTGCTCAAAACTATTGAATTGTTACATCACCTTATCCCAAGGGAAAAATGCGTAGATGGGAAGAGCTCCATTATGAAATGGAGATGTATGAAGCATATTTTCTTTCAATATTTTCTGGCACTTTATTTGTTGTTTCAAAGTCTTAAAACTAAAAACTGAAATTTCATATCAAATTTCAGCAGAAAAATGTGGTTACTGGTAAAAGATGCTGATTGGATTTTGGTTTATAATAACAAAGGTGTTTGGGCTGAAAGTGCTTTACTGATGGATTCAGAACAGCTATCTGGTGTAAGTCAGCTCTGAGTAGGGCATAGGGAACCCAAGAGTTACTACTTCAGCAAAGTCAAACTCCTTTTTGTCTTTTAATTGTTTTTATAGTGTGAACTTACAGTCTTGAAACTATGATTAAAAAAAAAGGTGTTGTTTGTATAAAGGACAGGATTGTGAAAGTCAATTGAAATATAATACAGGAGTTTGGTGTGAAAATTTTCATTTCAATAAATTGATACGTAACACTGCTAATTTGTCAGTGATGCTGGCTTTGAGCTCTGGAAATTGTGGATGAAATTCAGATGTCTTCACCAAGATATCAGAAATGTAGATATCAGAGGCTGGGGAAGTCACCCTAGATTCACTTTTCAGTCAACTGAGGAAAAATGGGCACCTTTAGAGAGTGATTCATCTCAGCCTAAAATAGGCAGGTCAGGCAAGTTGCCCCCTGGAGATGGCTGTTTCTCTCCATGGACTGTAGGAAAGCCTAGAGTGACAAAGTCAGAATTCACTGTGTAACCTTTCAGTGTCTGAAGCTAGGCTGGAAGAGTCTCACTCTGTGGTAACAAGGACAGGCTCTGCCAGCTGTACTCCTGTGAGTAACAGCTTCCAGGGCTGCTCTAGTGCAACTGCTTCTGGGGGCAATTGAGAAGGTCTGGCTGAGAAATTCTGAGGGTCCTCAAAACCCTGAATGATCCCAATGATGATTTTTGAGGTTTACTTCTTAGTTTCATTGGTAGTAGGTAGTTTTATTTTAATTGTGTAAAAACCCCAGAAATCTGGGGGTTTGTATTTGTTTCTTTTTTTTTCCCCCTGTGGAATCCTAGAAATGAAGGTGTATTTTATTCTGTTGGCTGGTAAAAGTTGCTGTGGGATTATTTCAAAAGCCAATGGCTGTCTACTATTTGTTGTCCCATCTGCCTTCCCCATTTGTAGTGTTATAGAGTGTAGATAGATAGTGGCTACCCTGTTAATCCAGTAAGAGTGGAGGAACTGAATAGACATTTTTTAAAGGCTGGCAAGGTATGCTGGGTTTGGAAGATGTCTGTGAGATTTAAGATCCAGCTACATTTGTAATCAAAATCCTTGCCTGTTTAAAAAAAAATAATTTAAATTTGAGAAGTATATGGGAATGAATGATGGGGTTGTTTTATACAACATTTGCTATTAACAGAGTTAGTAGAGGAAATGTTAATAGGAAGGATATAATATTATGAAAATATCTAGAGAGAAATTGTGGTTTTGTGTGGTTTACAAATTAGAAAAGCAAGATTGCGCAGAAGACCCTTGCTTAAAAGGGAATTGCCCTGAGCACTGAGCTATACTATGATAGAATATGTTCAGCCTTTTAGGTCACAGGATACTTTTCATGCTGAACTCCTGTAAATACAAACCAGTTTGAACACAACAAGAGCACAAGGGCTTTTTTTCTTCTTTCAGAAATCCCCAGAAGTAGGAGGATTGAAAAAGTCCCAATAGTATTTATGACTTTTATTTTCTGTTGTTCAGAGAACCTGCCAAACATATAATAATTAGAACTTTGTGCTTGAGGTCATACTGGTTCAGTGAATTTATACCTGAGCTGATGTTTTCAGTCACAGAGTGTTCTGAATTTTCTGACAGTCATAGGGTAAAGTGGCTCAGTAGTTCAATACACTTGTAACTTGCTGTTATTTGTTTTTTATTGGGTTTTTTCATGTCTTGACAAATACTAAAAATAGGACAGAGATTCTTCCAAATCTTGAATGTAACAAGTGACTAAAAAATCTGAGAGATAGAGGAATGAGCTTAAACTTTTACAACTTCTTACATCTTCTCTTGCTTATATGCCTGCAAAAAAAGTAATTTCTTATTTAAGTATTTCCCAATATAATCTACCATGTCAAATGATCTGAGTTTAGCTCTTTGTAATCTACCAGGAAAACAAGAGGAAAGAGTGCACAGAAAGCAGGCTGCATACTTTGAACTGAAATTGTGCATTGCCTTCATTAATAGTAGTAGGATCTCTAAACAGACATCAATGAACCTTTGTAAATTTAAATTTAGCCAAGCATGTTGTATAAAATACTGTATTGCTCTTCAGACAGCTCAGAGATGAGGTAGATCTGAGCACATGCTGGCAGTTGTGTGCATGTTGCTAATCAATCTTGTGTGTACAACTTAGGGGCTGCTTCACTTACATTTACTTTTCATTTAGCCCTTTTCAATTACCCATTCAAAAATCTTTGAAGACTGTTCCTCAGCCCTGTAATTCTCTCTTCAATGAAAATGAGTAGAGCCACAAAGAGAACTAGAATAGAATTCATTCTCTTCGGTGCAAAAGAGAATGGATAAAAGCTTGACTTTAATACAGGTATGTGATAACACTGCTGCTATAAGGCACCTTTTGACCACATGGCAAATGAGCTGAAATAAATCTGCTCCTTATCATGTAAGGCCTTCCTAATTAATGGGGGAAATGCTTCCTCAGAAATATGAAGAAAACTGAGTAGAACTGAGTACACTAATGCTGGGAAAGGGCAAATTTCCCTGTACTTCTCTACTTGCCACCATTTGCAATCTGGAGGCAAGTAAAACTGCTGAAATTGAACATTTCTTTGACTGCAAGTGAAATTGAGGGAGTGGGATAATTCTTTCAGAAGTAGAGAAAATAATTTTACCTTCACTAAAAATCAGGGATTGTCTTTCCTTTATTGGAATTACTGGAAAGGAATTTTATAGACCTGTTTTTGACTTGGTTCACTTGGAGTGTTCCTATTTACTTGAAAAATATTTATATGGAAACATGTAGTGGAGCATCTTAGCTACACTGATTTTCATCGCAGTGGCAGTCTTGATGGACTTCTCCCAGGACTACCATTATCACTCAAAATAGTCTATATTTTGAGTTTTACAGATATCTTCCAGAGTTCAATTTCAGAATAATCGCAGCGCTGTTATACTTTGAATATAATAACTATTTGCATGGGGTTTAAGAGGTGTTTCAGGGCCTGACATCCAGTGAAATTTCTCAGGTTGTTGAAAGGATGGTTTGAGTAACTCTTTCAGAAGCTCAGTTAATGCAAGGGCATGATAATTTTTGCCCTCACAGGACTGATGGCATGATTAGCCATTATTAAATTATTAAAAATCTGTATCACCAGGCAGATATTTCTTTGCTGTGGAACCCCCAGGAGTTGGAATATTCATCATTTTCAGAAAATACTCATCATTTTTGGATTTACCAGAAAGTTCCACCATTTTTTGGGTGTTATTCCAATGTCGTGGGGATAGAAAAATTGGAAAAAATTCTGTGTTGATCCAGTGACTGGATGTGATTTTTTTTCCCTTATACATTTCCCATGAGATTCCTTCCTTGCTCAAATGGATTTATCTCTATCAGTTATAGCAAAGGACATGCCTTCTTATTTAGAAGTAAGAGTATTCTGGGTGTAGAAACCTTGTCTCAGACTTGACAAGGTTACCCTGAAAAAATTTTATATGGGGTGGCTGCTGGCCTAATTACCCTTTCCTTGTTAACTTCAAATACTGTTGTAAGTAACAGTCAGTGACTCAAGCAAACACTGGAAATTTTGTTGAAGAAACAAGGAGTGAAATGGGGGGACATGTTTGTGTTGGTTGTTCTAGTCAAGGCAGTGTTCAAATGATGGTAGCCTTCTTTCTAAGTCTCATCATTTTCTCTGGGAGTACACTTGCATAAGTGTTGTACTTCAGGAGAAAAGAATGCTTGTTCTCACTTGCCCTGCTTTGGTAGTAGCACGGAAGTCTTGGAAATGCAAGGCTTAACACATCCATGTGGGCCCAAACCTGGGAGGCTGAGCCACTGTACAAAAATGAATAAATATCACCTTACTGCATAGGTACTAACTGAGATATATCATTACCTCCGTGCTTTGCAAATAACCTCTGTGAAATACAGATATTTTGGTCAGTACGCTTGGTTATCTTTAATCAAAGTGGTCTCCAAAACTCCCATTGCCAGTTCTAATGGATTGAGGTTTTCTGGACAACAGTCCCTTCTGTACCTTATAAAGTGAACAAAATGTGAAGGGTTTCTAGTATTATAAACTTACCAAACATGTTTTGTTTTACTTGAAACATGATTTACTTTGGTTTTACTTCCTTTATATAATTCTCCCCATCTCATTGTATATGTCTTTCGTTTTATGGGAAAAATTTTGGATGCAAACTCGATTTATTGAAACATTTTTCTTGAATGTCATTATGTAATTTCTGTGTAAGTTTGCTGCTGCAGGGACTGGAAAATTTTGCTGTAAATTGCCATGCTATAAAATAAAGGACTCAATAGTTGGAAAAAAATAGGAATATAATTAGAGAAATGGAAATGGGCAAACAATGTCAATACAGAACAGACACCAGGTGTTGGCTGGGAAGAGCAGTAAATCCTTTCAAAACAGAAGTTTTAGACATTTAATGACCTCTAACTACTGTCTAACTGACAAATATAATCTAGGGCTGCGTAGAGCTCTTGACCACCTTTGCTGTTTGTAATAAGGAAGATCAATTCCCTCATCCATAAGCACAGTGTGAGTTTTACAACTTTCAGTGTCCTTGGAGAGGCCCTGGCACCTCAGCACCCGGCTGAGGTGGTGGGGTGTAGATAATCCTAGCACTGAAATGGCCCTATGGCCTTTTCTGCAAAGCAGAAAAACTTCCTTAGGTTACATAAGTGATTAAGAATATGTCTAGTTTGGGAAGCCAAGGAGTCATCACAGCCATTTGTCTATTTTCAGTGTGTGTGGACTGTTTGCTTAGGAGTTTTTCTTTCCAACCACCTCTAAAAGTTCTTTGGAGAAAGTTTTGGAGCCAATTACTCTATTTTCTATCATAAGGGCTAGAAAGCATATGGATCAGAAAGCAAACAGACTTGAATCTCACAAAAATACCAAATCTGAAGACTTTAGAAATAATATTCTAGGCTTACTGAAGTCAGCAATAATTTTATATTTTCAAAATTTACAAACTAGTATGTCTTTCAGACTGTGTTTATAAAAATTGATTAATTAATTTTTGATTTTTTTTTTCTTAAGTGTTACCATTTTTAGCTGAAGTTCTAAATCACTGCGTGCTCTGTGTTTGTCAGTGAAATGCAAAGTGCCCCATTTTGCTCCTAATGGAACTCTTGTACGTGTCTGTGTGTAGCCTGCAGTTCACATTCTGTCCAGAGGTGGAAGCTGCTTGCTCTGACAAGGTCATCTTGGGTCCCATTTTGCTCCTAATGGAACTCTCGTACGTGTCTGTGTGTATTCTGCAGTTTTACATTCTGTCCAGAGGTGGAAGCTGCTTGCTCTGACAAGGTCATCTTGGGAAGGAGGCCACATTCCCTGAATAAGAAAGCCAGGAGGCCAGAGCATGCCATTTCATTAGTCAGCCCAGGACTTTCTTATAGAAAAGGAGGGAGAATGAATGCTATGGAATTCAAAATAACTATTTCAGCTTTTCTGTAGCTCGGAAAATGTTGCTCTTGGGCAATATTCTGTTAATGATCACTATTGGGCCAGATGTTCAGGACACGTAAATGAGTGTATTTCCATTGACTTCAGTGGAACCAGGCCAGCTTAAGCCATCTGAGAATCTGTCCCCTCAGCTTTCTTTCTACACCAGTCATGATTTTGGACAAGGAGTTGCAGTATTATCTGTCATAGTTCTGGTTTCCAGCAGAGGAGAAGAAAATTAACATTCTTATTTGTTTCATCAGTGTGAGAACAGATTAAACTGTGAAAAAGAATCAAAGTAATTCAAATAATCAAATTTGAGAATGTGAAAGGTAACAGACTTGCTTTGTTTTGCAGTGGGTATTTTGTCTGTCAAAACACAACTTCATAATTTTCTAGATGGCTGACTAGTTCTCCAAGCTTCTGATGCTACTTAGGCCAGTGGTGTGGAATAAATTGAACACATTAACCTGAAAAAGATCCCAGATTTTTGTTCTTTGTTGTTGAGGTTATTTTTTATTTATTAATAAATTAAGACAGACTCATGCGGGGCTCTAAGAAATGGGACGAGCTCTATGAACTGGGTGCATTCCTCCTGCCTTTCTATTCTGCTCTCATTCAGCACTTCTAATGGTAATGAAGTCTAATTACAAATGCATGTGACTGCCTGTTGTAATCTGTCAGTGTTTTTCTGAAAAACCTTGTGCCAGTTCAGTATTGGTCATTAGATAATAAGGATTGATAAAACGTAAGGGGCAAAATGTTAAAAATGCTACTATCGATTAGAACGCACCTTAATAATGAAACCATGGGCCTGGGGACGAAAGCCATGGATCATTTTGACAATTCGGCCTTAGATTCTGGATGAGACAGAGTGGGGACAATTAATCCCTCAGAGCCACAAATCACAAATAAAGTAGTTGCAGCTCATTACAACCTGACCTTGCTAAACGGCCTTGAAAACACAAGTGACCTTCTAGTATTTGAAAAGATTACAAAGCTCTATAGAGAAATATCTTATTTATTTATTTATTTATTTTAAATGCTTGGGAATCACATGGCTTAATTTTAACTGATCTTGATGAAAGAAGCTTTTAACTTCACCATCTTTCAGGAACCAAATTGCTAATGTCTCGTGGAACTGATGGTGGTACTGCAGGGCAGTGTTTGGGAAAGATCTTAAAAGTCAAAAGTCTTGATCTGTGCAATTAATCAGTGGAAGTTTGTGCCGCAATAGCTTTGAAGAAACAATAG
Organism: Passer montanus; assembly: GCF_014805655.1. Lineage (NCBI taxonomy): Eukaryota > Metazoa > Chordata > Aves > Passeriformes > Passeridae > Passer > Passer montanus. The sequence goes on from NW_024366591.1 coordinate 1,300,982, forward strand.
TTTCAGTGAACCGTTGAGTTGGTCTAGTTAGGGCTTTTATAAATATCATGGTATTATTGGAGCACTGCATAATTGCAGGAAAGCATCTTTATGCATTACAGTCAAGGCTAACCCCAAACTTTGGAAATATGTTCAGCAAAGTATTTCATGAACTCCCTTCATGTTCCCACCTTAACTGGGAATAAGGAGAGGTCAGGTATTTTGTATTTCTGGCCTTTGACATGCGCTGTAGATGCTCTTTGGCTAACTGTCTCGATTCCTTTGTCATGGGTTAGTGCATATGGAAATATCAAAAGAGTCCATCTGAGATTCTGATGGAATAGTCTACCTTAATTTGACCCTTAATGCTGAGTCAGGCTCATCTTTCTACTGAGTGTGATAGAAGGAGGTATCTTTTCAGCTCATTGCTGAGAGGAGGTCATGACCGCCATCCCTGATGTTGTCTTAACTTTGCAATGAATTTTGAGCACTTGCTGATTTCATTGTGCTTTGGACTAGGCCCATGTGTGACTCTGCTTACTGCTCCTTCCTTTAATGTACCTGAATGAGGTGCTTCTAAGTGTCCTCACCATGCATGAAATCCAGCCTCACCCCATACCCTGCACCCCCTACATTAGATAAATGCAATTCCTTCAAAACCCACTTCTCTGTAAATACAGAAGTGTGTGGCTTTCTGTGAGGACTTTGCTGTTCTGTATGAGAGTTGGGGTCTGCTCTGGTGCTGAGGGCATCATCAAGAATACACACAGACCTTGTGGTTGTGGTAAGATCGGTGACTTTCTTGATGTCAGCAATGGCTGTGGGCATAGAGGCAACAGCTCCAATTTTCCTAGTTCTTTGATGTTCAGACAAAAGCATCAAGCATCTTTTTAGTAGTGTGGAACTACATTAGATCATAGGTTACTGAGGCATGCAGGATCTGAGAAATGGCACTGGATAGACAATATTTTCTGCAAAAGTGGAGTTTTTAAGATAGCTCTAAAATACAACCTCCTGTAGAGGACGTGGAAAAAAAATCCCTGTTGATTGTATCATGTGCACAGTAACTGCAGTCCCCTGGCTGTGTGGGGAGCAAGGTGAAGTTTCTCTGCTTCTAGAGAAACTGTGAGAGCCCGCTCGCACAGCACATGGATTTAGGTTGTTTTACCCTGGCATTACCAGGACTAAGGTTTAGCCATGGAAGAGCTCTCTCCTTGACTCTGGGCTTGGATGACAGTGCTTTAGGCATTGGGAGTGACAGAGAGAAGTCTGTGTGATATCACTGGGTGTAGTATATTGATACTGGCTCTCCTTTTATTAGCTAGAAACAAAATGGATTAGATGAACAAAAGGGATTCCTTGGAAGCTCCATTCATTATTTCACAGTGACAGCCAGGGGAAAACACAGTCTATCCCCTGGATGTAGCAGTTCCTACTTCTGGTCAGAAAGCATTGTGACATTTTCAGCACATCAGTGGCTAAGCAGTGACTCCACAGTTTGAGCTAACACTTCATCTTCTGACATTCCAGCCAACAATCCCAGCTACTTTCCAGAGACCTCCTCCAGAGGTTCAGCTGTAGTCAAGGTCTTGTGACAGGGATAGTCCTGGCCATGCACTTGTATGGACATTGTGGGGCACAACACAACTCAATTACTGGACACAGGATTGGGAAACAAGTGGAATAAAATGACTCCTTGTAAGAGAAAAATTATTCAACCATTTATTAAGTAAATCAAGACACTGAGGGTATTCCAGCATAGAATTGGGCAACCAGAGCTGTTACTTTGACTCTTCCTGTTTTCCTTTTTATTTTTTTTCTTTTTTTTTTTGGTGGGAATTGCAACAGCATTTCTGATAGCATCAAAGATGCTTTAAGAATCAAACCAAAAGTTTCCTTTACCATACTTAGTAGCTCCACTTAGTGGCTACAGGACAACACAGGGTTTTCCTCAGCACCTGTTACCTGGTGCTGTGGTGCTCATCCTCCTTCCCTCCATCCTGCTGGATCCTTCAGGCACACAGGCTGGGATGGCTGCAGGAATGGCAGAGACTAACAAGTGCACTAATTGCAGAGTGGGAAAGAACACCTGCTGATTCTCAGCTGAGTTATCCTCGTAGCAAACCTTATGTCTCTGAATGTTTCTCTATCGAGTTCTTTTGTAGCTGTGATTTCCTTTGGAAATTTGTGGGTTGTACGGAGCACTGAATCACAGCAGCTCAGCATGCAGCCTTCCACCTTCATGGATGACACTCCTGCTTGGAATCAGTGACTGATTCCTCTGCAGGCTTTCTGCCCTTTGAATCCTCTTCCATTTGATTTCTGGCTTTTGGGGATGAATGTATCTCCCTGTGTACTCTATTTACTAGGGAATGTGATTTTCAGGAGATATTGGAAATGCTTGAAGAATACTTTGGGGGACAAATTCTTCAGAGGGGCAGAGAAATCTGGCTTCAGCAAGGTGAGATGCCAACTGTCCTTTATGCAAAACCTTGAGATACTACCCAAAAGCTTAAAGTAAAAATAGCTGAAGCAGTGGAGATATTTTGGTGTGGAAGGAGCAGAGAAGTGATTGTCAGTGCATAGCTGTGAACATAAATAAATATTGCCCTTTCAAGGGTGTAATGTCTGTTTTCTTCAAGCAAGGCAAACTCCTAATAGCTATCTTTATAAAGTGGTTATTTTGGAGAATGGAGTAAGGGTTGTAGGTGTGCATTTGGCATTTGTGTGTGTACCCTGCCAGTGCTCTAGACATTTCTGCATATGACTTTGTCTAATCCAGGTAATGTTCAGAACAGTGGCTATGTAATGTATGCAATACTTGGGCATTATGTCAGCTCTGTAAGTTACTGCAGTGAAAATTAATAACTTTCTCCTTTGTAATTAAGCACTTGTCTCTCTTGTGGCCTGCTGAAGCAGTGAGGCAGAAGGAGTAGTGATTCCCAGGTCCAATTGTGTAACCATGGAGCTGCTGTCTGGATCACAGAGTCTCAAAGGAGCAGAGGGCTCACAGGAGACAGCTCCCCTAGGTAGCTATGGGACCTTGCTGGGTAGGGTAGAAGCAGAAAGGATTGATACACTGGGAGAAGACACATCCAGCTCTTGTAGGTAGACCTTGGGAGCAAAGAGGTGCCTCTTTCTGGGGCATGCATCTGGTGTGTACAAAATGTCCAGTATTTAGCTGCAGACTTTCCCCCCTTCTTATTTGGTAAAGACCACATGGTATCTAGAGAAGGAACCTACAGTTAGCTACAGTTTTTTTCGTATTTATTTCAAGTCTCCACATCCAGTGACCTTTACTACTTAGGAGTCAAATGATGTTTTTCACAATGCAAGCCAAAGGTGTTACTTCAGCTTCCTTTAAGTTGGTGTACTGAGCATTGAGCAGACTATTGGATTGATGTGATGAACCATATGGACTAAATCATGCCAAATAAGTTCTTGCTTGGGTGCTTCATTTTTTTTCTTCTCTAAGTCTATAAATGCATGTACAAGCTCTTCTCTCCCATTTTATATGTACCATAAAAGAAGCTAATAGCATAACAGTTAATGTCACAAGTGACCTATTTTAAAACATTACTTAGAGTCACTTATTTCAGCACTGTCTGTGCTGAAATTTTCTATTTTGGATGCCTGCCTCAGCCCACTTCTGTCTGTTTAAAATGAAAAAAAAATCCTATTCTTTTCAGAAAAAAAGAAGGCAAACTAAATTTTATGTGTTCTTATACATCTTTGATCAGCTCCATCACACACTTCTTCAGCCTCAATCTAAAAGTTTTGTTGGATCATTATCTTTTGCTGTTCCAGTGAAAATCCATTAGGGAAAACACTGAAAAATCTGTTCTTTCACTTGATCAGTAGAGATTTGGTATCTAAATTCCCTGAAATTACTGTCTGTACAGTGCACAGCAAGCATGATATTGCAGGCATTGAGTAAAATCTTGTCAGGGATCACTTTTCCTAAAATTTTAGGCTATTGTGGCATCAAGCACTGGAAGTTCAAGAATAAGCTGACCCAGAGCAGTGCAGCACTTGGTGCTGGGGATGCTGAGGTGGGGAATTCAGCTCCTGGTTCCAAGTACAGTGCAGACTATCAAGGCTGAAAGTGAGGAGATGTTCCTGGGCTTTTGAGGTTCTCTTTTTACTGCTGCTCAGACCGAGGTGGAGGAAAACCTCCTGAGCTGAGGAGCTGTGAAAGGACTTGGCTGACCTGAAAGGGAGCAAGAAAGAACTCATGTGGAAGTAGGGATGCTGCTAATGGCATAAGTGATGGCAGAAAAATTGGAGGAGTATGGATATATGTTGGGATAGGAGGCAGAAAGAAAAGACGTGGGATTGGAAACCTGAGGGTGATGCATAGGAGAGAGGCTAGGACTAACAAATAGGAATATATGCTCCTAGGGTGAATCTGAACAAGCCATAGAATACAGCACTAAACAAAATATTAGAATGGGAAACTCAGACTGGAGGAATTTAGGGACTGCATTTCCAAAAATATTGATGCAAGGCAAGGACTGGGAGTGGGGGGAAGAACGTGACAGAGAAGCCTTTGCAGTGGAAAGCAGCAGAAGGCCACCAAAGATAGACCTGAGAGGCAGGGCCAAGAAACATGGTGCCCTGTGCTGCAGAATTTCCTGGGAAAGCTGCATGCTTCCCAGCCCAGCCTCCCTTCAGCTTGCTCCATGTGCAGACTCTGCCGTTGCTCCTTCCACTCACGTGGCCAAAGCCTCTGCTGTGGACCATGAAGTGCCAGCCCTGTATTTCTGTATCACTGCCATTCCACACAATAGATTTTTACAGGCTTTCTTTTCTCTCCCTTTCTGTATTTTTTTTAAGCAACCTATGAAATTATAGATAAAAGGGTACAAAACCATGAATGTTGCAATAAAACCAAGCACTATTAAAAAAAAAAAGGAAAAGGAAAAAGAATAATGCTGTCCATGAAGCCTTAATTGGGCCCCCTTGTGTGTATACATTTTGATACTGTCTCTAATTACATGGTCACACACTGCTTTTCCCATGGACCCCTGCATTGTTCTGTGCACTAAGTAGAAGGTGATTGCTGAATGAGCACAGCTTTAAGTTGTTTTATTCTCTCTGTTGCACGGGTAGTCCCAGGCCTGCCTTGCTGCAGACTGCCCAAGACCAACACAGAATCACTGATTTGATTTCCTTGTGGGTTTTCTATTGCTGTCTGTTTTGAAAACAGTAATGTTTGTTTTTGAAATGCACTTGCTCCCAGATGTGTGGTGAGTCTCTGCTCCCACCTGTGTGAAAGGGGAGGCAGGCTGGCTGAGTGTGGTGTGGCAGGGATGATGTTCCCCTGGCTCTCCATGGTGTGGGTGCTCAAACCAGGCTGCTCCTGACTCCAGAATGCCGCTGATGGGCACAGTCTGCTGTGACATGGACCTCTTTCTCAGGACACACAAAGGGTGTCCTGAGAAAGTGAATGTTGTGGGAAGGTGAGCTTGGGGAGGTACCACAAACAGTCAATGCTGTGGGAAGGTGAGCTTGGGGAGGTACCACAAACAATGAATGCTGTGGGAAGGTGAGCTTGCCTTCAGCTGTAATCTGCTAGGGCAGAACTGCAGAGAGTCAGCCCAAGTGGCCCTTCATTACTTTAGTTCCTTGCCCTATTTCTTTCTTTTTCTCCTGGTCTCTGACTGAAGATGGGATATGTAGGGAGTCTTCTTTTACTGAGGAGGACAAATTCAGAGTGTGGGTTTGGTATGGATGGTTTGAGACCATCTGGGAATAGCTGTGCAGTCAGACAGTGTCATCATGGACATGTGTAGGGTGGGGGCTGAATTAAGGGACTGCAGAAGATCTTAATTATGGCACCTGAAACTTGTGACTGCTTTGCTTTGCAACCCTAATGTTGTTATAATTTAGTTTGGGTGTACATGTGCTTAATATATAATATACATGTGCTGCTTCACTTATGAAAAGATGTTAACAGGCTGCACTCTTCAAATACTTTTATAAAAATTCTGAATTTAGCTTTCTGAACAGGTTTTTGAAATCAATACAGAGAGAGCTGCTAACAGGAGGTAAACTACAAACCACAAACACTTTCAATAGGATAGCTCTTTTTATATAACATTTGATATCATTTTCACAGCATGATCTCTACTTTCATACTGTGATAGCTTTTACCTGGAGTTTAGATGATTCATTTTTGTAGTGGATACTTAACTTTTATATGAGGAAAATGCAAGAGAAGCCAGCACAGCATTAAATGAGCTATAGTTGCAGCATTAAATGAACTACAGTACAGTAATCATGTTGAATGCTCAGATCCTTGCCATCTCACAGGGTTGGATTCATGAAGGCTCTATTGATTCATAAGTGAGGAGATATGGAGGCCTGGAATTCTCTCTCAGGTTTTGGCATATCTAATTCAAATTTTAAGAGTAGGTTGGCACTCGGTGATTGTTTAGTAATTGTTAGAAATCCCTATAGGATTCTGCCTGAAAATTGGCTCTGATTTCCTATTGGTGTGGGTCTCAGGGAGCCATGTGGCTGTGTTGCTGGCTTGTCCTCATGTTTTCTTTCCCTGAAGCTCTTAAAATTAATTTAGAAACCTTAGTTTTACGCTGACTTCTACAGTAATCACTGAGACAGGGAGGAACATTTTTGTTAAATTTTCATGTTTGTGATGATTATTCTTTCAAAGAGACTTAGATTTTTGTTTGGTTCATATGGATTGCATGGAACTAAGTCTGTTATTTCAGCTTTTCTGGTAAATGATCACAGTTGTTGAGGCTTTCTAGGCTACCCTGCCAAGCTTCTGTTTTCATATGCTTGTGACTTCTTATGAACCATTTTAGAGTGGAGTTTTCTATATATACAATTCCCAACAGTTTTCGTGTCTACTTATTCCTGAATAATGCAAAAATGAAAAAACTAAAAAATGTTGGTTTGATACTGTTGAAAAATAGTTTAAAGATAAAAATTGAGTATTTGCTTTATTTCCTTTGTTCAGCCTGTCATCAACCTCTATTCTCTTCATGTTTCCATCACACTCTTATTCTTCTTTTCCTGTCCAAGAAACCTACATTGAAATATAAAAATGTGAAATGGCCTGACAGTCACATGCTATTAAAAATCTGTCAAACTTTAGGTTAGTCATCAGAAATCTTCTCATCAGAGTTTCTGGAGGGAAAGAACAAATCAATAATATTAGAAAAATTTGAGCTGGACTAATTCTTTAAAATTCTATTTAATATTTTTGTTTGCAATTTAGTTCTTGCTTTAGAAAAAAAATGATAAAGGAAAGCTTTCCTTCTTGCTAGAAGCCAGACATCCCCTGCTCATTTCAAAACAAAGAGAAAATCTTGTAGGTCTTCTAGTGTTTTTATAAACTGATTCTGCCAAAAAGTATCTTGCAGGATCTGTCTTGCACTTGGTCAAGATGAAGGTGTTTGACCCTTTCTACTCTTGTCACATATGTTATAAAGCTATTTTGAAATTATTGAGACAATTGTCTGAGCCTGGCAAGTATTGCCAATAGGTGCTGCAAGTCCTACCCTGGCGTTTCAGGTTGGAAAGGTTTGAAATCACCCTTGGTGATTATCTCCTGTACTTTTCTGTGCTAAGCAGCATACTGCGTCTAATCAATATTTCTTCTGCTCCCTGAGGTTCTTAATTCACATGCTCAGAAAACTTCATGTTTTGTATTCCTTGAGGTAACCCCTACAAAACTTCAGCTACACACAGGAATGCACATTCAAGGCCCCCTGCTTGCACCCCATCTGACTGAGCTTATCACTGAGAATGACTGAGTGAGGTTTGCTTTACAACTCCAGTTTTGTGTGTAGGCACTCTCCTCTCTCTTTTGATTCTCCTGCTGGAGCTCAGGACACTGGTTTTACCAACAGCAGGTTTTGCAGTGCATGCCTGACTCCCGTGCTGGCTTCTCCCTGCTCCTCTGTTCAGGAATTGCATATCTGAACTCATTTCTGGGAGGTTAAATTATGCCTAACCTGAAGTAGAATAATGTTCTTTCCAGCGTCTTCTAAGATAATTTTTATTTCTAATGGGGTAGGGATCCTAGCCAAGGTCGCAGCCTGGGCATGCTGATTGCTGTACAAACATATTATGACAGTCACTCCAGAGAAGGAGCTGTAACTACTCAGCTGATGGCTCGCTGTGCTTTAGAGTTTCTGTCCCTAAGGCCAAGTTTCAGTGCATTTGCTGGGATTGGTGAAGCAAGGCTGGTTTACACCTGCTGAGGACTCTGCTTAAGAACTCTGTTAAATTTGAGACCCTCGAATTTAGATTTGGTTGTTTAAAACAACAAAAATGTTGAGGATCTTGTCAGTATTTACACTGTAGATTTCTTGAAGTGAAATTTAATCTATTTACGTGAATATATCTGTTTTTCTGAGCTGTACAAATACAAAAAGATTCTTCTACATAGCTGAAGCCTGCTGTATGTTTAAAACATTATGAGGCATAGGGTGAGGGCAAACTTATAGAATAAGGAAATACTGGGTTTTCTGACAACCTTTTGGGCATTGGAGCCAAGTACTTAATTCTGCTTCAAGAAATTACTAGGTGCAGCAGACTTAAGGTTACAGTCATTTACCTTCCCCTTCACAGAATCTTCTTTCCAGTCTGGCTTTCAGTGCCCTACTGTTTCATCTCAAAGTGTATCCAAACTGGGTAGTGCTCAGGACAAGTACCTGGAGAACTTCCTCTGATGTTTTTGCATGCAGAATCCAATTAGAATCAGATGTGGCCAGACGGGAATCCCAAAGTTTTCCAGTCCTGGAATCCCTACAGTGAGATTTCAATCACTGGTCTTAAATTTGGACAAACGGGTCAAAGACATTCCCTGTGAAAATTTAATTTAATTAGAAACACTCTCATTATTAAAACTGTCTTTGATATGGTTTATTAACAGTTTTGATCCCAGATTAACATTTTGCCACTATAAATTTGGACACTGGTCTCTGACCCCTCCTTTTTTTTTCTTGTTAGGAAAAAGATCTCTCTTGCATTACATGTAAAGATTCAGCAAATGATAAAATTATGTTCTCAATGGAAAAGTTAGCCTTTATTTTTTTGTTTCCCCAGTGTGGACATTAGAATACACAGAGATTATTAATTGAACAAGAGCTGTGTCTATTCTTGTAAAACCCTTGTTATGAGGCTTTTAATTGTTACTAATCTCTTAAAAAGAAAAAAAAAAAGGCAGTAGATAACTATCACAAGAGGGCCACAGATGAAGTTATTGAAAAGCCAGAGACTTTAAGTCTGAATATCAATGGTGAGCCCTAGCAGAAGATTTATGCCCAGTGAGAATCTACATATTCTTATAGTCCCTGGCATCCTGGTGAGATGCTGTAAAGAGGGCCAGGCACAAAGTCAAAATCAGATTAATTTCCTTTCATCTTCAAAAGTAGCATGATGTCAACTTCACCTTGAGCTAAAATTTCTCCTCTGATCTGATAAAATCATTATTTGCCAATAAAATATGGGACAATTCTGCTACCTGCTCCCCCATCCCTGCTGTGCACAGAGGCACTCTGTCTTCAGCTACAGCTCATGTGGAGCTGTACCTTGGCATGAGAGCAGCTTTGATTGCAAGCAGAAGCTGCTGTGTTATCCCAGATGATACCTCTGATTAACTGGCTCATAGCTGAGGCCATAAAGGGCTTGACATCACAAATTAAGGGCAGTGCTTCACTCTCCATCTTGGATTTGCTGCTATTTGCTGATTGCATCCTGGAATTAACTTTAGTTGTACTCATTGGAGTTGTCAATAGGGAGAATAATTAGGTTTCTGTCATCAAGTAAGACAAAAAAGTGCACCAAGAGCTGATGGTCAGGCTGACTTTCAGTCAGAATTAGAGAAATGATTGTTACAGGTGTTCATCTGTCCACTTGCCTCATGTTTTCAAGTGCAGCCCCTCATCTCATCAGGAGGAAAACCCTCCCTCAGGCAGAACAGCTGACAGCAACTCTGTAATCTGCTGATTCTGATCCCAACAGCATTCTGAGTGAAGGGAAAAAAACAAGTGTGTTTGACCCTTGACAAACTGAGCTGCAGTATTTACCAGGATTTAGAATTATTATCTTTCACAGGATTTAAGTATGAGCAGCTATTTATGTAAATGATGATTCTTTAATTTGTCTAATAGTATTGGATTTTTCCCTTCCACCTCATTACACATTTCACTGTTTTGCTTATGACATCCAGCTGTGATCCAGGTTTACAACCAATCTTTTTACTAAAATTCACTAATTTTGTGTGTAATGAAGTCCAATAACGATGTTTGTATTTTTCTGCTTGAAATTGGGCTATATGCAGCAAATGAAAAAAGTAACAGAGGAAAGTAGTGGCAAAAATGACCTGAATACGAAATAACCAGTAAGACACGTTGGAAAATAAAGAAGACTTTTAACCACTATAAATTACTGCTTAGAGAAAATGCCTTTCAAAATTACTTGTAATATTTGTAGTGGGCCTACATATAAAGATTTTGTGACAAAACACCTATGTGCTGTTACACATCGAACTGAATGTGTCCCCATATCCCAAATAATACCAGGCAGTATATCATATAGACAGTGTGTGCCCAAAATAGAGTAATAGCTCTGAAATAGATTATTGGTAACTGGTGGTGTTGTTATAGCAGAGGTCATAGGGCTGTCATTTTGTGTTCTTTTACCTGAATAGCAGGAACAACTTTGTTTGGCCAAGCTTGCCTTGGAGTCACAGAAACTGCAGCTCAGGAGAATGTCTGGCAAATACAGCTCCACAATATCCTTTTGTGAACCTCCAGTTGTGAGCCATATCAGGGGCTTGAGCACTGCTGCCCATCTGCTGTGTCCTGAGGTGGCCCCAAGCACTGTCTGTTCAGGCAACGGATGTGTTCTGGATCTTGGGAAAACCTGACCACAACATTTCCTCCTTCCTGTCCTTGTTCCGCCCATCAGTGGCACAGAACCAGCTCTGCAGGTCTCCAACATCACAAGGCTTTCCAAGTAAGAGTTACTCCTTGCTGCTTGTACAAGTGCAAGTCAGGCACAGCCACGGTGCATGTTCTGCTCTGTCGTGTTCTAAATCTGATTTGGCTTCCTACACTGCTTAGCAGTGGATGTGGGGGAGCAGGCAAGGTGGGATGGGATCTGTGCTGCTGTTCCAGGGTCAGTCAGTGGGATATTGCCATTATATCCCAGGTCTAACAGCTATGCTTTTGCTGTGAGCTACTTGTGTCACAATCACACTCAGAGAACAGGGTTGAATTTTTGGTGAGGTTTTTTTTTTTTTAATATTCAGTTTTGGAAAGTCACATGAATATTAATAGCAGCTGATAGTCATTGTGCAAATGCAGCCAGATTGTTTTTCACTCACTTTTACCAGGAATATTTCCAAACTTTAGTTTTCAGAAAAACTCAGACTGCTGCTGCCCAGAGAGATAGGGAATACAACAGAGGATATGACCTTTCTGAATGTTTTCTTATCAGGCAGCATAAGTACTGTATGTCCCACTAAGCTGCTTCAATAGAACCTTGTCAAGTTATCACATTACTCGACATGTTGCTGATAATGAATACATAAAAGCTTTAGATATTGAGGACTCGGAGGAAATAAATAAGATTTACTGAAAAACTGCTCAACGTATATCCTAGGGCCATGTTTATTTTTTTTCCGTGTGGATTGTGTGCTGCCTTTAGTCCCTTAGATAAATGGAATGATGCAAGAGTTTCAGCTTCTTGAAATGTAAAGTGCAGATGTGAGCAGATAAATGAAGAAAGTAAATGGTCATCTATCTCCATTGTGGAGAACTCAATCACATTGTAACCTTATCAGTCTTGTTCTCCAGAAGTGCCTGATATTTTACTTTTCTGCTGCCACATGCTCCTCTAGCTCTGGTTGATATCTGCAATATCTTCTCTTGTCCTGTATTCTTATGAGTGTTGAGGAAGAATTCATATTCATTTTTGTAATTTTGCCTTAGATCACTTCTGGTGACTTTGAGGAATTAAAGCCATGGATGTAAAAAACCCAAATTGAGCAGACAGAACGTGGATCAGCAGCATTAACCCTTTGTGTCACTGTGGCAGAAAGTGGCATTCAGACTTAGGAGTCAAATAGCCCTTGCTGAGAAGCTGCCCAGAGTTTCTCAGCTGGTCCCCTCCCCAGCAGGAGGGAACACACGGGACAGGAAACTCCAAGTGCTGTTCAAGAGGAATAGGGTGACTCACCCCCTCAGTCTATTTCTGAAATGATGCACTGGTGGCTTTGGAATGGTTTTGCTTAATTCATTTCATGTTTTACCTGGGTCTGGAAAGCTGTATGTGCCCCATCTGTCCTGAAGACAGTCTGACACTGGCTGAGATTTCATGTTTGCTTTGTTAGCAGTCTCCCAGTACAGCTGGGCAATAAGATCTGACAGTGTCGAGATGATTTGTTGCAAATAAGCATCTGAACTTTGGATGCAGTTTTGATAGCTATCAAGGATTTATTCAACAAGAACTGTTTGTGTGCCTTTGACTGTAGAAGGTAAATTAATACCTTCTGAATCTGATCTCTGCAAATTCTGACTTGTAAGAGCTGTAAAATTCATGACAGTTATCTTCTTAAATAAATACATAATCAAGTATTTTTAGTAATCCCTGCTTCAAAAATATGCATTTTGTTGCCTGCCTAATTCCTAATTTTTCATGTTCAGATTAAATGGATCCACTCCTATAGAGAAGGTGACTTTGAGATTTACTTCAAGTTTACTAATTTAGTAAACTACTGTATGCTTAAAGCATAAAATAAGAAGCTGTTATCTTTAAAATGACTCCCCAAACACCTGCAATTTACTAACCTACAAAAAGACACCCACAGAGGCTGTTCTTTATTTCCATCCAACAACCCCGAGTGCTGTCTTTCTCCAGAAGGCTGTGGTTTCATTCTGGGCTGCCCTTGCACACACAGAGACATTCTTACAGCTGCTCTCTTGGCTGGTTGAGATTTTTCTCGTGCTTAAAGTCACCTCTTGTGTCTGAGTGATCAGGAGGAGTTGGAAAGAACTACTATGGCCCCGTGGCTGTAAGCAATGATATGTAACAATGCCCTGAGGATCTAGTTAAAAAGTGCCTCTCACACTTGGGAAAGAGCTTTAATGGAGCTGCATTAGAAAGCTGTCAGTTGCTTGTTGGGCAAAACAGACTTTTTTTTCTTTTTTGGGGGGGGTCGTAAGGATTATTGGAGCATTTGTTACACAGTAATTTGGAAATCATAATAAAATATTTCCAGCAAACAGCTAATGGATCTGGTGCACAGGAAGCACAGACAGCACGCTGTAGAGCGTGGAATTGTGCTCATGCTTCTAATTGGGAAGGCAGGAGATAGCAGCTGTAGCTATTTTTTTTCTAAGTGTCCTTCCCGGAAACAGAATTTTCAAAGGCAGAGGTAGAAAATAACTTGGTAACTTTTTCATTTGCCTTAAACTCTCGGTATGCTTGTGCAAATACATTTTAGTGTTGTTCAAATGACATTTTAAACGCTGATGAAGTGTCATAACTCCAGCAGGTGACTTAAATGCTGTCAGTACTGTGCCTCATAACAGAAACCTTAGTGAAATGGTAACAGACGAATAGAGATTAGATTTTACAAATCTAAAGGGTGGCTGGCAAGAAGTGCTTTTTAGAGGCCATTGCTCAGCAACTCTCTGCAGGCCAATGTCCTGCTCAGTCAGAAAGAAATGAGTAACACTAAAAAATGAAGAGGAAAAAAAATATATCTTTTTCCAAACAGTCTCTTTATACTGGCTAACCTGTCTTTTTACCACATTATGGTCTCCGAGAGGACTTCTCTCTGGAACTGGAGAAGTAGAAATGTGATCCAAAAGCTGTGCACACCCTTTTTGTAGCTATGATGGAGCTGATGTTGAATGCCCTTAGGTCCAACTACCCAAAGATTCACCTTGATGTTCTTCAGTTAAACTTTAAATGCAGATCTATAATTAAAAACAACAAATAAACAAAAAAACCCCACCAAAAAACCAAAAAAGAATACCACCACACCATAAATAGCCTCACATCAAAAAATGGAGAAAGTAATGAAGTGTGATGATTTGCTGAATTTCAACCTTAAGTCATAGTTAAACCTGATCACATATGACTGAAAATGTCAACTGTTATTTTTTGTCTGAATTTTTGTGGAATTGGCATTCCTACTCATCCAAAATGTCACAGGCCTAAGGACATAGTAATGATGAAAGTGCATTAGAGAGCTCATAAATCTATGGAATGGATTTATAATTGGAAATCCAGAACACTTAGCTGCATCTGAGAAGAAGCTGAGACACCCAAAAATTTCAGCAAAATTCTCATTAAAAAAATTCTCCTAACCCCAAAAATAAAAACACCTTATCTTTGGGAGATCTTTTAAAAAATAGCGATATATATATATATTTTTTGATCAGCTAAGAAAACATAGATTTATTACATCAAATATTCTAAATAATGCAGACTTTCTTCCTTGAGTTTTGTGACCAAGACGAAAATTATTTTGTGTTTCCATCTATCACACTGGAACAACCTTTGATGAGCTAGGGTTGATGTTGTTCAAGGCTGTATATTAGGGGTGAGCTTTAGTAAAGTTTATGTCATAGAATTGGGCATGGAGAACTCTGGACCGCCTGATTTTAGCTAAGGAAGACATGAACCTTTACCTTCAAAGGGAAAAGCATAAATACCTAAGATTAATTCTCTAAACAACAGTCTGTGGCACAGGGTACAAAATTAAAATCTGAGATTGGGAACCCTACAATTTCTAACTGATACAAAATGGCTGCTGTATAAGACCCTTTTTTAAAATTTTAGATTCAGAGCTTTTTAGCAGATTTTGTCATTCAGATTGCAGTCCATATTTTTCAACATGGAATTCCAAGAAAGTTAGACTAGAAAAACTTGAAATTATTCTCTTTCCCCAGTTGCTTATTATTCTATGTCAAATATAAAAATGAATCAGTGTTGGATGCATTTATTTGTTCTGGTATTTTCAATATATGCTGTTAAACAGTGGCTGTTAAGCTAACAGTGTAACATGTGACAGAATCCAGGTAAACGGAGAATGAGAAGGAAGTCTGGACAGAAAAGATCAAATGCCTGATTTTATTTTTGAATAGCAGCACACATAAGACATTTCTTTAAGAGACCATTGTGGCAGAGAGGAGGAGGAGGAGGAGAGGAAGATAGAAGGCCCTGGAAGAAAGTGGAATCAAGTTTCTGAAAACTGCTGCCTTTACAAAGAATGTCCTTTAGATACAAATAACGTGCAGGTTTATAAAAGAGAGAAGTGGGTTTAGAATTAGGAACTCAGAATACCAGTGAGCTTCCAACAATGAATCTTAGCAAAGAAAAATACCTGTTGCTGTAGGAGCTCCAGTTGTGCCTTGAAAGTACAATGGAGAAAGGACAGAAGCGAAAAGACAACTATTCTTCTTTCTATTCAGGAAAGGACTGGCTTTCCCTTCTGACAACTGTCATCTCAGTTTGTGCAGTGTAGCCCTTCATGAGACCTGGAAGGATGCTTGATGGTAAACTGTCTTCAAGAAAGAACAGTTCATTACAAAAAGCTTTAGAATTTGGGCCTCCTTAACAGCTTTTCAGATAAAAGGGACAGACCAGTCTTTCTTACGTGATTTAAGTAAGAGTGTGATCACTGAATAGATCTGCAGGATGGCAACAAGGACAGAGATTTATATAAGAGCTTGAAGAACAGAGGTTTATAATTAATTAGTCAGCGGTGAATCGGTGGAGCGTTGGGAAGGAGAAGTAAAGGAGAGACCCACAGTGCTGCTTGCAGGTTAGTCTGAAGTGAAAGCTCTTGGGGTGTGGGCCAGACTGACAGAGTTCTGCTAAAAGGAAAGAAAAAGCATTAACCTGTGTTCATGCCTGGATTTAATTCCACAAGACACTGCAGGACCTAAAGCAAACCAGTTGGGACCTAAGGTACATCAAGTAACATTTAACCAGTTGTATGTTCTTTTTATGACTTCTGTTTGTGAGGGAGATAAATGCATGTCTTAGGCAATAAAACATTTCCCCTGATTATAGCAAATGGTGTTTCTTTTCCCTCGTGGGATGTAATAGGAATATCAATGTTTTATATCTCTTATTAAAAAAGCCCAAGTTTGATAAAAAATGAAACACATTTAGTAGAGTTGTTATCCCAGGTAAGGAAAAGTGCCATTATACAGTCATAGGCACAGGACTGTGACTGCAGCAGATTCACTTACTGCAAATCCAACAAACTTCTGCCTACTGCACCCAAAACGCAGACAAGCCTGGAAAGCAAGGTGAATGACCAGGCTTTCATACAGACCAAAAAATCTCTAAGCAAAGCCCTGTGATGCCTTTTATCAAAAGGAAAAAATGTCTTGATAAATGCAGGAAATGGATTTTTAAATTGGGACACAGTTTAAGGGGAGGGGATAGAGAGGAAAGCATCTGAGGGAGTAAGAAAACAGAAGAGAAACAGCTCAGAAAAATAATCCTGGGAAGTGTGTCCAATTTTTCTAACATTTCTAATCACTAAGTTCTCCACAGTTGTGTGGGCATCCGTGAAAGTAGAATTTGTCCCCAATAGAGTTTGAATAGTGTGCTGAGCAGATGTTTTATTTCAGAACTGTAAATATGTAAACTGGTTATGCCAAAATATTTTCTTTGATGTGGGATAATAATATCAAAAGAAAGGGTGAGACAAGCTTGCCTTTCCCTTCTGTATAGAGAGCTGCAGTTTTTCATTCAGTTGTATGGCTTCTGGGGGAAGCTCTTGCAAGCCTGCAGTTTTCAGGGACTGAGCTCTTTTCCCGTTCTGTGTTGTGGCAATGCCAGACTCACCCAATGTTTGCTTCTTGTCTGGACAGCAAAGATAACTGTGCTTGTGCAGCCAAAACCCTGCCAGCCTGGGAGTTTACCTTGGAGGAGGAAGCCTCTCCTTTGGGAAGGTTTCCCAAAGCTCTCCCTCTGGGAGGTTTGGAGCAGGGTCCTGCAAGTGGAATGCTCTCATCACCAGCCTGCCGTGCCGGTGCTGCTGGACATTTCATTTTGGGTTTTAACAAGCAGACATTTTCAGAAAAAGGCAGTGAAGAATTGGCAGTGGGTCTCCACAAAGACAGCTCCCTAACACCCCAGAAATATTGTCTCTCTTTGCAAGAGAATAAGAAATTTTCTTTGTGCTTCTAGGGATGCATGTGCTACATTTGACAGGTTCTGCATATTCCTTAACTTCCTGATTCTGCTAGCAGAGTGGCTCCTGCTGCTGCCCCAGACACTGCTTTCCAAACACCTGATTGTCATGTACAGCTCTAAGCAGAGGTTTTGTGTATAGTGAGGCACTGTTTTCACAGTTCCCTACTTCTGAATGGAGGTGATTGAACTGGGATTTCACTACAAAATTATAGTAGAATAGTTCTTACACGTAATTCTTGTGAAATGAGATGTGTTCTAATGGGTTTTTTGTTGTTGTTGTTTATTTGTTTGGGTTTGTTTTGGGTTTTTTTTGGTAGAATCTCATTTATAGCAGGCATGAAGGAATTTTTTAAAAATAGCATATTAGTTCAGGATTGAAAGAGAGCATGACAGAGTTTGGTTAGGGGCTGTCTGGGATGAAGCACATGCAAAGAACTGAGAGCTGGGCTGATGGCAACCAGCTCAGCTTTGGCATTTCATGATGAGGGTGTCCTTCAGACCTGCTTTGGGAGGAGTCCAGCAGGCTGAAGGAGATCTAAGCTTGCCAATGCTTTCTCTGAATTGCTTTTTACGATCTAAAGTACAATATAAATTTTTTTTAAAAAATTGAATGTAATCTGTATTTTATAGAATATGCATGAAGTTCAAGGAACAGATTTCAAGCTTTGTACATTGGCATGATTTATATTATTTCATGTTTTATGTACGCACAGAGTTCAGTGTACTGTGGTTTTACATGTGTGCAAGTTTACATTAACTATAAATGTGACCTCAGACTGTTTATATGCAATGTGCTGAAGCTTCTCAAGTTGACAATTACCAGGATATTTCTTGTTCTACACTACAATTGAGAATCACAATTCATACAAGACAAATTTGCGTACTTTTTGTTTATCTAGATACACAAACCAGCTAGTTTAGCTTATCTTTTGTCACGTTTTCTGCTATGCCAGTTGGAAATTTTTCATTGGCAAAAGTTGTGTCTTTTCTAAGAAGTCTGTCTTCCATTTTGTGAAAGTGAATAATTGCTTCCTGAAGATTAATCCCACAAATGTTTATATTCAGTAAAGTCACTTCTGACCTCTAGTTTCATGGGATTTTGCCAGTAGAAAATGGAAAACCTTATGAAACTTGAAAATCCTGCAGAAGAAACCATAGGAATAAATTTTAACATCAAGAGATGACATAGTTATGCAGAAGTATGAAGACTCTTATATTATTAATTAACTGCTTAAAGTTTTGCTCAGCTTCATCCCTCCCCTCCAAATACTAGAACTGAGCTAAATTAAATGTTATCATGTTTTTAAAAATACTGGTTTTTAATGCATATCATAATTTTCAGGTGATCTAACCTTCCTTTGTGATACTAGTCCCCTAAACTGTGACTGTGATAACCTGCATTCTAAGAGAACACACCCTAAAGTGGAGGGTAAACGTGTTTTAATACCCACAGTTTGCAGGTTTTTGAGGACTTTTTTTTGTGTGTTTTAAAAGACAACCACATTTACCAGCATTTTTGCACATTTAAGTACCTGCAAAAATCTGGGTGACAAAACCTAGCCCTTTAAGCCTTATTAATTTCCTACAACACCCTTGAAAGTGCTTTGTAAAATATTTCCAGAATGAAAGGGGTGTAATAGTTTTACAGGGTTGCCAAGCCTCTAGAACTCACCAGGATCACTTAAACTCTGGAACTCTGCCTTCACGCTGTGCTTGTAGCCATAAATCTCAAAACAAGGCAGGACTCTGCATGTGACACCGTGGTAGTGTCACAGCTATGGCAATAAAGTCTCATCAGGGACTGGAGGCTGCTGGTGCTGTTGCAGCCACATCAGGACAGACAATGCTCCATCTGCAGCCACAGCACACCACAGACACTTCACATTCCTGATGTGGCACCCTCCCCTGTTAGGATGAGCACAGACAACGCACAGCATCATTACTTACCCCCTAGTAAAATAGTTGCATCACATATTACGCATATCATCCTGTGGATTAGAAGATTTTACTCTAATTTTTGTTCCTCTGTAAGTAGAGTCAAAGTGCCAGGTAGGAATATCCTCCTGTATAAATCTGTTGTATTACATGTCAGTTCTGGTTAGGTTTACAGAAGAGACATTTCTATTTCAAGAAGTTTACAGAATACTATAGTGATTTTTTTTCTGTCCCCATTCAGACTCTTTTCTGTTTAAAAGGAAAAAAAAAATCTCACTGCAAAATATGTTATCAGAAATTGGACACATTATAATCATTAGTATTGATCTCCTGAGGTATAACATTGACATTTTGCAATTTATTCATAAATTACACTAACGGCATTATAGCTAAACATTTTGCATATTTATTAAAAATAAAATATTCCATCATTTTTTCTTTATGGATCTTTTAAAATATTTATCACTGGACAATACCCACTGGAATGTTTGGTGTTTTAATGGCAGAGGAACTTTCATTGGTTCCAAATTCTGGAATGCCAGTATGACTAATATTTGAACCACACACATTCAGTGTCATTTAGGATTGCATCATCCCTTTAATTTTTTTCAAGTCCATGCAAATATGAAATAGCTCCACACAAGGTGTGTACAGTGTACTCTGCCTCACAGTGTCCATCTGCTACAGGATATGTGAATTCTACGGATAAAGCATTGCTTTTTTCCGTCTGGGCTTTTCTTTTTGCCTTGCAATGATTTTATATCAACAGCTGTGGCTGAAATTTCAGGAATTGAAATATTGCTGAGAAATCAGAATAAAACTGGGTTTTCCTGTATTTCAGTGTAACTGGTGCACGGGAAGTTATCCACAGGGAGCAGGATGTACAGAAGCAGATGTACAGGAGCAGTTTCTGTGGTGATTTCGATCAGAGGTGCATTCTGTAAAATGCTGGAAGTGCATTGAGACAGGGTGTTGAGTTGATAAGAAGATACGGAAAGCATGTGGTTTTTGCTTTTTAATTTATGTGGAAAGTTTGGCACTAATAAGCTGAATCTGCAAATATAAAATATCAGCTTTAACCCACCAGAGTTCCAGCAGGTAACTCACCAAATCTGTGGGCCACCCGCTTTAAGGGTGAGCTCTACCTTATCCTTTCTGAGAACAGGCAACATTTGCTTTCCAGCATTTTGTATTGACTGCATAAAATGAAACACAATTTCCCTGGCCAAGTCACTGACAGTTGAGAAAAACTGTGATAGCTTTTGTAAAAGGTTTTGAAATCTTCCTAAAAAATATAAACCAGCGCTGCGTGTCTGTTAGAGCTCCACAGGACAGGGTGAAAAATTCCTGTAGAAAGGTCATCCTTCTTTACTAAACTGCACAGGTCTTGGAAGTCGTTCTGCAGGAGCTGATTGCCTCGTGTGGAGCCCAGTTTGTGGTGTCGCTCTCTACATCCTGTAGGGTTTTCCACCAAGTTTGTTGTTCGGTGTAAAGAGCCCAGCTGTTGTTGGCCCCACGCTCGGATTCCCCATTAAATTTCATGTCCCCTGCATCTGTCCCAAGGGAGGAGCTCGTGGGAACCAGGGGGCAGGTCATTCTCAGCGACAGGCTCCTGGCTCCGCATCCCGCTCCTGCCAGAAATCTGTCGCAGCCTGAAGCTGGCAAACTTGAGGAAGCAGCGTTAAATGCACCTCTTTGTTCCAGGCTTCCACTGACAGGAATTTCTCTTGGCAATGTGTATCCTGGCTACCCTTTTCAGGGTCCTTCTATAGCTGCCTCAATGGCTGGGAGGGGCAGGGAGCAGTTTCTGTGGTGATTTTGATCAGAGGTGCATTCTGTAAAATGCGCCCAGGTACTGCGATAATTTCCCTCAACGATTTAAATCTATGTGTATATATATATATATATAGAATGGTGCTTGTGGGGTTTATAATTTAGTTTTAAAATAGAGCGTTTAGTTTGTACAATTTTAGAAAAGTATAAAGCCTGAAAAATGGGCAGCAGAATAAGATCTGTGTGTAGAAGCAGTTTGCAGACTTTTTATCGTAGTGTGTTTTTCTTTATTACTTCAGATAAGTGCTATATCTCTGAAGTAAGGAGAGAGTAGGTATTTTTGAAAACAAAATTTATTGTTTAGCCTCAGGAACAAATGTGAGAATTGGGCATTTCATGTCAATTCCCCTTTATTTCCCTTTACAGAATATGCTCTGGATTTAGATGCTGACTTCTGTAGTCAAAATGTGTTAAAGTTTCTGCACAGGACAGATTTTCCTATGGGTAGGAAACAGTAGCATTTCAATACTGGACAAAAGCTCTGAGGGTGCCAGCCCTGCCTTGGGCATTAGCTAATTCCACTGCCAGGAGGAGTGCTGCTTTAGCCCTTTTCAGCAGGGAGATGATGTCTAGCTCAGCAGGCAAGAGAGCACTGCCTGCAGGAAATTCGCTACAATGCTGAGTATATTGTGGTCTAGGCATTAAAACGGGCCCTCATGGAGCAGCAGTTCCAAATTCTGAGTGATTTTGTTAATTATATTATTATTTGCTTGTATTTCACAAAGGCTGGGTTTTGTTACTGGTACACTTAGTGCTTTCACCTGAAAAGCTGCTGCTGCTGAAGCCAATGTAAGTTCCTTTTGCATGTTGTTGGCTCTTGCATGTCTCTGGCTAGATAGTTTTACCATTCCACTTTCCCCAGCGTGTCTGTCCAGCAACAAATGGATAATTCCTTACAGCTCTTGTGGCAGGACAAGATCTTGAAGAGAGTGAGGAGAAGGAGAAGATGAGACAAATAGAGGGACGTCAATACTGCTAGTGTTGGCAGAGAGAAAATGCCACAGGTAGTGCTGTAAGGCAGAGGTCAGACAAACAGAAGTCTAAAATTTCCATGATGCTGAAGAAGAGCTGCTTGAACTTTGTTGTAAGGGTAATGTAAAAGCCAGGTAGGAAGGAATGTGTCCAGGTGGCAGGGAGTTGACATGTCTGAAGTGACAAGTGAGCACTAAGTTAGTGTTTTGCTCATTGAGGGTAGATGGAAGCAATTGGATTTTTTTCTGAAGTTACAGGGAAATTATTTGGAAAAGAGTGCATCTCCTGCAACTCCTCTTCCAGCTTAAATCATAAAAGAAGTCAGAGCACAGGTCCTTGTGTTGTACTATTTCTAACTGTAGAATATTTGTGTATGTGTCAAATCCTCATGAGGATTGTGGCAAGATTGTTCAGAATCAAGCACCTTTCAATGTTTTTAATCTTGAAACATTCACCCATCAAGACATGACTTATGAAATCACCATTTCTCACCATGCTTGCTTCTTTTATAAAAGAACATTTTGTCCCCTGTGCTACTGCCTTTTTGACTTTTTTTTTTTGGTGAATGTGGCCTTGTCCTTGCCTCACAAGAGAATTGCCTTGCCTGACTCCCCAAAAACATCCCTTTTCAAAGCTGATTCCATCCCTGCTGAGTCCAGGCACTCCAAGGATCCCTCTGTGAGAAACTACTTCTTTTACCCTGTGCTTGTCAAAGATATTGTGCCCAGTCCTGCTGAGTTAAATTCTTGATCATGTTTGCCCACAAGCTCTGCTATCCTGGATTTTTCTGAGGAAGAAAGCCTCATGTCCAGGATAGGGGATTTATTTAAAGGATCCCAGGTGTTTAGAAACCAGCAGCTGAGACATTTCTTACTGCATTACTCACGCCTTGTTAAAGACAGAATATGGCCCAAACTCTCTGCCAAGGCTTTTAAACCTTTCCATTGACACATGCTGGTGCCTCTGGAAATGTCTTATCCTGCGTCAGTGAGGGGATCTTTCCTTCTGCACTTCCTTGAGACATGGATCAGGTTGGGAGCCTTGTGACTTTGGGAGGCAAAAGCTTCAGGGGGGCTTGGTGGGACCTGGCTGGGCTGGCACTGGTCCCTGTAGCAAAAGCAGGCGACCCCATGACGAAGGGAAGAATGATGCATCTGACTCCTTGATACCAGAAGGTTAATTAATTTATTTATTATACTATACTAGATGAAAGAGTTGCATACTATGCTACATCATACTTCTTCTAACTTACTTCTCACTGCTACTGCTTCTTGCTACTTAACTACTGAAAAACTTGTGACTGTCAGCCGACAGTCCCGACACACACACGTGGATGCAACTGGTCAATGAATCAAAACACCATCACCAGAATCCAATTACCACATTCCTTCAAGTAATCTTTCAACACATTCCATATGTTCCAAAAGACAGGGGATATAAGATGAGATAAGAATAATTTTGATCTCTGTGCTTCTTCAGGAGAAACCTGAGGGAGAGAATTATGTCTCTCTCTGTTCAGAGAATGTGAATGCCACAGGCTCCTTCACAGGATGGCTCAGCAGAGTGCCAATCTGCTCCTTCTTGGAGGAAGGAAGGGAGAGAGAAACATGGGTGTGTTGTCTACCTACCTGAGCTAGCAAAAGGCAGTGATAGAGACATTCTTAAATGGCAGTACTTCTATTTCACTATATTCAAATTACTTGGGGGGTGGTTCTGCTTTTTAATTCACCAGTACCTGTTTTAGGTTGCTTCTTTTATGAATTCCTTTGCTGGTTAACAATGGTAACAAAGTTTTTTACATAGAGCAAGCTGTCTTGCAATGTGATTTTTGTTTTTTCTGAGTTATATATTTTAATTATTAATAAGTGTTTTGAATTACAATAATTGAAACATTTCATCACTCCATATTTAATCCTTAGATTTGATATGGACCCTAGGGAGAGAGTTTACATCTAAACCTAATGGCATAAACACATCTTTGCTTCAAATGTCAGAAAATACTTTCATAATTTCTGTTTTAGTGAGTCTTCAGTTGTACACACATTTAACAGCCTTTTTATTTGATCAAAGTTTGTATGTGTGACAATGCAATTGTCTTGTTGCATGCATGCCCATCCTCTTCAATTTTATATCATTTCTGTAGGATCTCATTGAAAGGATGTTTTTTTCCTTATCGTTCTTTGGGCTTAGTTTTTCTGTGGCAAATCAGGCTCTGTGCTCTTTTTGTTTCATACCCTGTCATTTAGAATCAGACAACAATAATTCTGGAATTGGAATGTGCTTTCTGTTATCTGGCTGATTTTGATGGATTGTCATGCATCGGTTTGACTTTGCAGGGGTTGAATGTAGCATTCAAATGTTTTGAGCAGTTAACTGAACAAACATGCGAGGGAAACTAGAGAGAAAGGTCACCAGCACAGTGTTTGGTGAACAAAGCTTTGTAGGTTTCTTGTTGTTTGTTGGTTGGGTTTTTGTTGTTGTTTTTTTTTTTTTAACTTGAGAAAAGCTTTGAAATAGTGCATTGTAACACAGTTTGCAGATGGCTGAATTATGTACTGTACACATGGTTAACGATTTATGGGGCCATGAGTTATTTAATCGGGTAATGCATATGCTTGGTACGACAAGCAAGCAGATGAAAACTCTGAATGGAAGAAATTGTTCATGCTTTGAATGACACACATTATATGCTGTGTTATCAGAAAATGATATGACTTTTTCCAGCCAAAAGCTGTCATTTCCAGTGGTCATTGTCTCATCTGAAGCCATCAATTAAGCATAAAAGTGTAATAAACAGTGACTTTCATTTGGGGTGTGCTAGACAAGGGCAAGGCAAAACAGAGAAACCTCAGGTCATTGTGCTGTCATTGTCATGAATTTTAGGTTTTTTGCAGAAAGGACATTGCCTATGACAAGGCAGTTGGTTTTAATACCTGCTGAAACCGAGAAGTGTTCTTGCTGCAGAGGTTTTAACCCCAATGGATGGGAAGTGGCAGATAGCTATAATGATGTTACAGCAGAGGATAAAAAGGGTAAGGATATCCAAGGAAAAAGCCAAGTACTCTTCACAACAGACAGGACTTTTGTCCTGACAGTGTTGGCAAAGCACTCGGTACACTGGACTTCCTATTTTGGGTTGGGCTGTGTTGGTTACATAAAAATGAAACAGAAAAGGAGGAAAGAGTGACAAGCATGATGAGGTAGGAAAATAAAGGAACCCATTAGAGGGAAACAAAGATAAGGTGCAGACGAGGGAAACAAAGCAAGTCTCAGAAAAGAGGTGATGTGAGGATGAATTTTTAACTTCTTTTGCTTGGGAAAAAGCCTTCATCTTCAAAATTGTGCGGGACAAAGTGGGGAGTGGAAAGTTAAGATCAGCTCTGACTTTGCTAGAGAGAGGAAGCAGAGGGGAGATCTTATTGCTCTCTACAACTTCCTTGTGAGGGGAAGCAGAGGGGCAGGCACTGATCTCTCTCCTGGGAATGGCCTGAAGTTGTGTCATGGGAGGTTTAGGTTGGATACAAGGGAAAGGTTCTTCCCCCTCAGAGGGTGTTTGGGCACTGGAACAGCTCTCCAGGGCAGTGGTCACAGCACCAGCCTGGCAGAGCTCAAGAGTGTTTGGAGGGTGCACTCAGGCACATGGTGGGACTCTTGGGGTGTCCTGTGCTGGGCCAGGAGCTGGACTTTGACAATCCTTATGTGGCCCTTCCAACTCAAGATATTCTATGATGCTGCTACAAAAGGCCCAGTCTATTGACGTAAGAGTGGTGGACACGAAGGAGCAGGGTCTTGTCCCACTTACTACACCTCAGTGTCCATCCCAGTAACCAGAGCCACAGATCAGATCAGACAGGGATGACAAGAAGTCCTTTCAGAGTAAAAGCAGAGGCGTTGTGCCACAAAGGCATCCCTAAAGGAAAATAAAGCATTGTGACAGGCCTGAACCTTTCAATGTACCCTGGAAGAGTGCTCTAGTGGGCCCTTGAGGGATGATCACACTCAAGAGCCATGGATATAACTAGGCACTCAGCCTTCTACAAGCTGAGACAGTCTGAATGGCATGTTCTAGATGTGAGTAATGTAGCCAGAGCACTTGTGCTCGTGTGGAAGGCTGGAAAGCTGCACTGAAGTGACTGACTGTCACATGCAGTGGGGATGATGTGCTGCCTCTTCAGATAATCCTTCTTTCCCCCCTACTCAAAGCCTGAGGGCAGCGCAGAGTTTTCTGGAGCTGCTGCTCAGAGAAGCTGAGTGTGCCCTGCTGGGTGAGTGGGAGATGAGGGAGAGCAGTGCAGACAGGGGCTGGAACCTTCTCCAGCTGCAGTGTCCCCTCCAAGCTCGGCTTCCTGGGCTCTGCTGCACTCCCTGAACCATTCTTTGGGTAGCTCTGGCTCCTGACAATCCTTTCTGGTCAGATTTTTCTCTGAAAGCTGGAATGCTGCCTGGGAAGATAGGGAGGTGCCCCAGCCAGTCAGAGTGGCATTACTGCATGTATATTCCTGAATGGCTAGGCTCCCTTTATGCTCTTTGTACAATTGGGATTTTTTTTTTTTTTTTAACTCCTGAGAAAGGATCTAGCTCTGAAATTTTTCATGATTATGAAGATGTGCAAGTTTTCCTTCATGTTTCCAGCATTTGACTTTAACAAAAGTCCCCTAAGGTTTTCTGGTTACAAATTGGACTTCTGTGAATAATGGTGACTCAAATATTCCAAAGCAATGTTAATATTCCCTATATCCATCAAAGTACTGCAGCTAGGTCCATGCAACTAGCTTCAGAAAGCCACGTGAAAATGCAAATGTTTGCTTTCTCAACCAGAACTGAAAAATACTAAGCATTTCTAAAGGAGAAACAGAACAGTATGTTCTACTTTCCTTATGTATTTTATAAAAAATGCATATATAAAAATGAATATAAATTCTTTTAGGAGAAATTGTTTCATAAAAGAAACATGAGTTTGCTTTGGCAAAGATGCTTATGATTTATGGTTCATTCTGTAAACTTGGCCAAACAATTTCCTTCTCCTTTATGATTGGAGAGCAGAGCTGTCGGGGGCAGGGAGTTACAGGATGGCATCTGTTCTTAGAGCAAGAGAGTTATGTTTATTCATGATTAGTTTATGCAGAAAATGCATCAAAGAGTTTATTTGAATTTTTGATAAATTTGCCTTGTAGAAAAGAAATATTTTTCTTAATTGGACCTTATAGGAAACATCCCAGTAATGGCAAATGCAAATGAGAAATAATCTGAATTTAAAGAGGCTTTTTTTTTCAGCATCACTAGTGCTCAAAGTAGGGCGAGACCACTGTCTTTGCACTTTTTAATAAAATTGTGGCTTTTCTTCTCCCCTTCATTTCCATATGCATATTCCATGGTAGTACAGTAGCAGTTTAACATGTGGCTTCTTCATGTATCTTTACTGAAAGCAGGAGATAAGTTTATCAGTATCATGCTCAGTAGCCTTCTTTCCCTGCTTGCTTTTTAGTATTGAATGAGGTTTTATAAAGTGCCACCAACCATGCCAGTTTTCCATATTTTTCACTCTATGTAAATTTTTGCAGAGAGGTAGAGAGAGCAAGTGAAAGATTGACACTGGTATCTCCTGAAATGTTCCCTGGTTTTTTTAAGCAGCTCAATTTTCCTATAGCATTGCCAAAAACCTAACAGATGATGTTTTCAGGATCAGAGACAGGAGATTGAAATGTTGCTAATGTCTGTAGCACTTAAGTCATAGAATTCTGTAAAGAAATGTGCCATGATTGATCTGATTAATCTTTTAGATGGGTGGTGAGAGAGAAAGAAGCTTCTCCACCATGCGGAATTTTGATATTTATATAACTGCTTTTTAGAGGCTGAGCCTGGGTGTCCTTGTAATATCCTGACACGGGTGACTTGTACGCAGCAATTCCAGCTGAATTGAGTGCTCTGCGTCAGAAGGGAAAAGTTTTCCATCTGGCTGTAATAGAAACATTTTTTACAATTCTCTCCCAGGAGCAGAGTCCTGTGGGATCCTTCGGGGAATGCACAGCAGTGTGGCACTCAGGCAAGTTGTCGCTGTGCAGAACCTGTCCCCTTGCTTCAAGAGGGTTCTCCACCTCAACCCAAATTCAGGGTTTGTGGCCAAAAAACTTCAGGTTGTATCTCGTCATTCTCAAGATTAGCCAGAATTTTGGATGAACACGGATGCTGTAGCTGAGCTGGAAGGACTTTCATGCAACTGGCGTTTACCCTCCCATCCTGATCTGCAGCAGATTTGTGAGTCAGCCTTCACTCAGCCTGACAAAGCTACGAGAGCTGGTGTTTGTGCTGAAGGATTCCAGTCCTTCCCCAGCTTCTCTTGGCTGTGCTGATGAGGAGAGCAGGGGCACCTCGCTCTGGTGCCACCAGTCATGACACAATTGCTACAGAAATCCTGGTTTCTCTTTGAAACTCACATGAGCAATTACCTGCTGGCTATCTCATGCAGAATTGGGTCTTTGCAGCCCTGCCTTTCAGCTTCAAAGGTGCAATACTCGATAAGTGGAGCTAAAGGCATTTTCCTTTTCATGTCAATTCTTGTAAGTTCTCAGTCTCTCTGGGCAGAAACAGAGGGCAGTATACTGTGTCTGTGTAGAGACATATGCACACAATTCATTGTTTCTTTAGCAAGGGCACAGGGCTTTAGCAAGGATGAAAAAAGCTAACACTGCGACCAAAGAGCAGAACTGGCAAGGCATTGCAATAATATGGTTTTATTTTGGAGGGAAACAGACTTAGAAAAAAGATAATTCTGTCGTTCTCTAAACTAGTTAAAGAACTAGTTAAAGAGCAAAAAATTATTTTTACCAAAATTCAGAAAATTCAAAACATTTGATCAAGTATATTTGGTCTTTTCTCTTCGGGAACCTCCCAGCTGAACACTCAGAACACTGTGCATGAATAATAGGCTTCTATAGGGTAAACCTCCCAGCTGTGCATGGGAGAACACTGTGCATGAATAATAGGCTTCTATAGGGTTTGTGTTCCAACTGTTATTTGTTCAGTGCCTGTAATGCCTTACAGAACTTAAAGAACATGTATTATTACAATTAATTATATCATGTTGGAATAAATAATTTCCTAAATATACACTCTGTCATGGTGGCCACTGATAGGGAATTTAATTTGAAACCCAGCTCTTGGCTTCTGAAAATCAGCTTTAACTGAATTGTCGCAGTCATTACACGTTGTAAAGCCTCTATATTTCACACTTCATTTTCTATCCAAATGGATGACAGCCTACTTCAAAGGGAAAGAAGTAAACCTGTGGTCAGAGTGTTCACCTGAGCAGCATGCTCTCCCTAGATCCTGTGTCTGGCAGTTGCACGCATTTTGAATTCCTGCAGGTTTACAATTTAATTGGTCAAAAATCAAAGGGTGTCCAGTTGAACTTGACCTTATAACAGGGTCAGAGATTGGGGGCAGTGTTTGATGCTCCACCTTTCCTGACATTTCACTGTTGCACAAAAATGGGCAAGATGTTTCAATGAACTTCCCAGGCTGGAAATGTTAACCCCAAATGCTCAGAGCCTGTGACCATGAAGTTTATATGGAAGAGAGACAGTTTTATAGGCCTATTTGTGGGCCTAGTATTGCTATTTTATAAGTGAAAATAATGTACTAATTTGTACCTTTACACAGTCTGTGATATCAACCCAAGTACTCAGATCCTTGTCCAGCCCCTGTGAATGGTATCAGGGTGTAAGAATTTGCCACAGTAAACATACAATTATTTCAAACTCCAGTGGCAGGCTCTACATGACCCTTTACATTGTCTTTTTCATGACCCGTCCAGGAGGACTGGTGATGTTCCTTGTTGCACACATCTGTGGGCAGTGGTCCCTGGGTACTTCCTTTGATATAATCTCCACATAAACAAAATTCCCTCAATAATCTCCACATAAACAATTTTTGTTTATGTGGAGATTATTGAAGGAAATGCTTCACAGACAGAAGCTGGGAAGTGTTTGAAAGAAGACCAGAAACAGAGTTGGTATGAATCTGAATGGAAAATTAAGGTTTGTTTGTTACCTCATTGCTTTGGACAGTTTGCTTTAAGTCACATCTTTTTTTTTTTTAAGTATATTTTGGGTATATCCTATTTGTGAATCGGGTGAAGTGAAGTTGGTGTAACTGAGGAGAGGGGCTCCAAACTCTTTTCTCTTTGCTCTCCTCTCTTTCCTACTCCCTTGGGCAGTCTGGTCTAAAGTGAGGAGAAGGGAATCACCAATCCTTGCTGAGGTTTGAAGGAACAGTGAGCTCTGTCCCAGTCCTGCTGCCTTTGCTGGTCCTGTCAGCTGAGAGGGAATGCAGCAGGAATGTTTGCTGGTGGTGACATTGTACGAGGCAGTACCGTGTGATTGCATTGGCCTGTCTTCATTTCAGCTCATTAAATACTTGTGTCAACACACAGGGTGTGCAGCTCACAGAAAGGGAGATGCCCTGTTGCTGTTGGAGATGTGTATAATGGCCATACAGATTAAATTTGTATGGGCACCCAAAAACTCTATTTTTTCTTTTTTCTTTTTTTTTTCTTGAACCAAACTCAATATCTGGGGCAGTGTCACAACAGACAGCAGTGTTTGGGGACCTCAGTGTCATGTGCAAGTAATAAGAACATTGTCACTCTTTATCTGACCAGAGATTGATAGTTCAATACCTTTCAACTTGACTGGGAAGGTAAGGTGCAAGGACTTTTAAACACTCTGCTTTCATCAGGGGACTGATTTGGGCTGGTATTTGTGACACTGGTAATGTGAAAATGTCTGCTTTTAAAAGCATTTCTGTTTAGGTAGGACCCATTTGCTTTCCTTTTGGAAAAAAACCCCAAAGGAGATACAGCTAGATAATCAGAAAATGAGTGTTATGTTAGAAAATAGAATACTTAGTACTGTTAATCATTGTTCATGCTAAAAACAGTAATGTGCATTTTTTTGAATATGTGCCGCAGGAATAAATTTTAAATATCACTTATTTATAGGAAAAAACATGTTAATTGAAAAAATTCTATTTTCTATTCAGATTTATAGTCCCTTCTCCTTTACTCCTGTTCAGATTATTCATGCAAAACCTGAGGTGTTACACAATGACAGATGCTGGATATTCCTTTACTTATTTCTTCTTCATGTTTGTACCCAACACATTTGGTAATTTCCAAGTTATAACTGTGTTATTTGGCATAGCTTTCAAAAATCTAACCAGATATGGGATGGAAATTGCATTGTACAAAATTATCTTCTCATGTAAACCTCCATTTCCCACTGGCTGCCCATTTCACAAACAGGTTTGTAAACCTGGCATGGCCCAATATCATTATTCTGTAGCAGGTGTCAGTTGGGAGTTTTTTATATTTCAGGATCCCTTGACCTTTCTTTTGGGCACACGTACAGTGTGTTAATGATGAGCAATGTCCACACATCAGCACTAATTCAAACTTGAGCTCTTCCAGAGTTTGAAATATGCATGGATAAAGTCTGTGCAGATGGTCCTGAATTTTAATATATAAAAGTCACACTAAAACAAAGTTAACTTTTAAAATTCTGCAATAAATCACAAAAAACTGAATATGATCCTCTGGATGTCTTAATTAGATGAATTTCTTTCACTTAATCAGACATTCAAAGTCAAAGGGACAAAAGACACAGGCTTTTTTAGTCACTAAATCCTGAATAATGGCTTAGTGGTCAGAAGAGTTGATCAAATTACTTGCTTCCATTCATGTTTATATTTGATTGTACTCTTTTTTTTATTAAGTTAGAAATAATTGTTTCAATGTTTTTATAAGACAGAATCAAGAATACCCTTCATCAGGAATTGTAATGATAGGAACAGAAATAATGGGTTCAAAAGGAAAGAATGGAAATTTTTGTTAGATCTGTGGAAGAAATTCTTTGCTGTGAGGGGGAATTGTAATGATAGGACCAGAAATAATTCTGGTTCAAAAGGAAAGAATGGAAATTTTGGTTAGATCTGTGGAAGAAATTCTTTGCTGTGAGGGTGGAGGGGCACTGGGAGAGTTGCCCAGAGAAACTGTGGATGCCCCATCCCTGTTCAAGGCCAGGTTGGACGGGACTTTGAGCAACCTGGTTTAATGGGAGGTGCTCCTTTCCAGGACAAGGGAGCAGGAATTCGATTATCTTTTAAGGTCCCTTCCAATGCAAACCTTTTTATGATTCTATAATTCCCAACAGCTGTATTTCCAGGCCTGTTGCCATCCAAGAATTTGGCATTGTGGCCATCTGCACATGAATGCATTTCAGGAGTGGTTAGTTTGCAATCTGACTTTCAAAGAGGGGTAAATAGCACGAACCAAGATGATCCCCACAACCCAATTTTTAGATATCTCAGATAGGAGCCAGCAGCAAGAAGGGCAGGGGCTGAGGACCCCGAGTATCCTGTGGGCTCAGAGAGGCACTGCACCCTTTGCGTGCAGTTCAGAGCTCAGCCTGTGGCTGTCCCAGCTCACACAGAGGCTGCCACACTGGGGCAACCTGACTCTCAGGGACTCCTGTTCACCACAGGCACATGGCACTTGTGAAAATCTTCACATATGGCTAAATTAACAGGATTTTGTAATGAGGAAATTAGCAAATATCCAGCTGCTTCAGGGTTATCTCTGTGCTGAGTTCCCACATTTTTTTCTCCCAATCTTAAAAATGTTTCATTTTGTTCTAAAAAAGTGATTTGTGCTGGCAACCTCTCCATATTTTTCTAGCTTTATTGAAAACAGCTGTGACATTTTTGCTGAAGTGGGATGTCTTTGGGTCTGTGTGTTTGGTTTTTTGTTTTTTAATTAAGGCAGAGGTAGAGCTGGAGCACGGAAACGTCAGTTGCAACTGTAAACAAAGTTTTTAGAGAGCGGGGAGGAAGACAGAGCCTGAGAGCAAGGATTTACAATGGGGAAGTATTAGGATTGACTCTAGGTGTCACTGTGAGCTATGCCTGTAATTCTGCAGCTCCATTTCCACTTTTATTCAGTGACCCCCACTTTCCAGCCTTCTTCCTCCTCTCTGTTTCTCCCATGTCTCCCTCTCTCACTCTGTAACACACACACACACGTGCCTGCAGAGAAGTCTCTGACAAATAATAGCTGGAAGCAAGGAAATTACTGTGATCATTAGAGAACATGGCATTGATGCAAATTAATAGATATTTAATAAAAATGCTGGTTAACCAAATAGTTATGATCCGTGACATCTCATTTATATGAAGTTCCAGAAAGAAAATGAGTTGAAAAAAACATAGCTGAGTTTTCTTTTGCCCATTTCAATACTTCTACAGGTAAAAGCAGAAGGCAAATACCAGCAAACAAGATACTCTCCCAGTTTTGTTGATTTATATTGTACAGGGCTTGGATAATTTTAGGCATTACAGGTTTGATTGCTGGCACGAGGGGTTCTGGCAGATTTTGAAACTCTGCCCACCCACCCATAAAATCAGCCTCTATCTCTTAATGTTTTTTGTTCACTAATATTTAGTTAACTTCCCAATTTATAATTTAGAACGCTTTCCTATAAGATCCACTTAGAGAATACTAACTAATGACATACAGCAACATCATTAAACACTTTAGTGCCTCGGGGTAACAGACTACAATGCATCCAGCAAAGTAGCACTTAGAGGCTGTATGAACATATTCTGTCACCTTGCAATCTCTCATAGCATAGCCCTGGGAATGTGCAGGGAGATAACACACAGTGGAATAGAACAAAGTCTGCTGGAGTCACACTCTCCTTAACGTGAGGAATTATCAAGATGCCAAACGCTTCCCGGTTAGGTCCCAAACAGATGAACTTCTGTAAATGAGCAAATTTAAATGCCTGCTTATCACACATAGGCAGAACGCTGTTTTCGTGGTGCTACTGAGAGTCTGATGTTACTTTTAAGTGACTTTGTGTAGTGATCAGTACTTTGGTCCTAATT
The DNA here is from genome assembly GCF_014805655.1 of Passer montanus. NCBI lineage: Eukaryota > Metazoa > Chordata > Aves > Passeriformes > Passeridae > Passer > Passer montanus. Next base: position 1,334,846 of record NW_024366591.1, read on the forward strand.
AGTAAAAGTAGTTGCTGCCTCAGATTTAAATCAAAAACAGAAAAATATGTCATCTAATATTTTAATTCGCTCCTCTGCCAACCTGAAATTATTCCTTGCTGTACATAGTCTAACTTTTTTCCTGCATTGCTCTAAATTTCCTAAGCAACAGTTTGCACGACTTCATGGTTTTTTCTTTGGAGTTTACTTTTACTGTTTTTTTCTTTGGAGATTGCTTTTACTGCTGGAATTTAGTAGGGTTCTTCTGAAGGACAAGAGAAATTTTTAAAGCTGCTTAGTGGAACTCCATCTCCTCTTTGATTCGGGTTCCTCTGACAGTGCTGAATCTTGAAATTTTGTAGCATCCCATGGGAAAGGGAAGGCTGCACAGCTCAAATTTTCCTGGTGTATGTTGCTTGTTGCTAGATGGAACTTCTGAACCATCTCTCCTTGGATTTCATCCTCGCCTTGTACTGTGCTGCACACGGAATGTTCAGTATGGTGATGAGTCCGAGATGCACCCTGCCTCTAATCCAGTCACTCGTGGCTGCTGTGATTATCCACTCCCCATAAAATTACTCCTGGACAATGTCATCAGTGTAGCCTCACCTCTGAACAGACCAGCCCTTTTTTCTCCCCTTTTTTAATCGGGATTAAGCAGTCAGATGGGATGACACTTCACACAAGTGCAGTTGTTTGAAAACACGCTGTCCTTTCAATCACAGTAAGTGACAGTGTGCACAGTGTGCACTCCACCGATGCCACGGCTGCCTTTGATGCCTGCTCCGACTTGCTTTAAGATAAATAGTTCAGAGGAAAATTCTTTACAGTAGAAAACTACTTTTGCCAAATGTTTAGCTCTATAGAGTTCTTTTTTCCCCCCTCTTACTTTTTTCTTTTAAAAGGAAAATAGGGATTAAAATGGGGGAGAGTTGAGGAGCCATTTCCTAGGATGAATATTTTTTTATTGGGGACAGGCTTAAATTCCTGTATATTTAGAGCAAAGGAGTGGGTGTGAGGAGATGAGTCTAAGCTCCTTGCTCCCATCTCCATGCCCAGTTTCTCTCTCATGGATATTATAGAGGCTTGAGTGGGAGTTTGGGATTTTTCAGTATGTGGGAGACAGCTAGTGGCAAAAGAAACCTGCGGAGCTGACTAAACCCCACACGACTGCATCTCTAATTTCCTCCCTTATGCTGTCATTGGGGTGATGGGATGGTGGAGATGAGCCTTGCAGAGTGTGTGACCAGCAAAGGACAGCAGCATCCAGCTGTGGTGGGGCCTTGTAGGGGCTTCCTCTCACCATGGAACTCCCAAGGGCTGGGCTCTGTGGGCTGCAGCAGGCAGGGGACAGGCAGGGAGCAGGCACAGAGCACCTCAGAAGGTCACTCCTGCTGCACCACTGCTCTGTGCAGCCACTGTCCCTGGGGTCAGGGGAACACCACAGGGCAGGTGCCAAAGGCTGGGGCAGTGCTTGCTGTGCCCACACTGAGCACTCACTGCCAGGCTGGCGCAGGAGGAAAGGTCCCCTTGGATAGCTGTGGGTCCTGAAGTGTCAGGAAAGAGCTGACACGAATTGCAGGAGGGATGTTGAGGTGGAAAAGATCTTTGCAGGTCTGGTGGAGTCTTGTGTGACTTTTTGTTTGCTGTCTCTGGAGAGTTTAGGGATGAGGAGTGTTTGCAGCAGTGAAAAAGGAGAAGAGGAATCTTAATGGCAAATGTTCTTAGTCATAGCAGAAATTTTCACTAAGTATTTTTTTTCCCTTTTTTTTTCTGTAACATTTTCTGGTGCTGACTGCAAGTCATGCAGTATTTAAATCCTCTTCATCTCAGATGATTCACTGAAGGTCAGGACACTTGAAGTAATATTTTCTTACTTATCTTCACCTAATCAATCATGTCATATATAAAAAGTCCAAGCAGTTGTATCAGTGCTTTAGAACAATGTAACAATATTAGACCAATCAAAATAAACCAATTGCATATTAGAATTTATTTTAAAGTGATATAGCAAAAAAAATTACGCACAAGCTGCCAAATAAAGCTGATAAAATAACACTCATTGGTCATTACATTGTGGAAGAAGTTGCAGGGTTTTTTTCTTCTTCTAGGATATTTAACTGCTTAGCTTCTAATATTTCTTTTAATGTTTGCTTTTGCCTGGCAGGAATGTGATAAAATTATGCAAAGCTATGATTCACATAGAACAAATACAGATTGCAAACTATATAATGTTATCCTGGCCTGCTGTTTATAAAGCAATGAATATGCCTGCTAACTCTGTATGCTGATGATTTTTTGCAGCCAGGTTTATAGCTGGATGAATGACCTTTACTTTTTCTAATTATTATTTTACACAAGCAAATAATTTACCTTTATAATCACAAGCAATCATCGAGAGAGACCCTTGGCAGGTGCAGGCATATTGTACTTTTCATATCGTTCAGTAAATAGCCTTTTCCTGGTTCTGATGTGGTTTCTATGCCTTGTGTGTAGCTCTACGCAGAAATGGTGTGAATTTAAACTTAAGACAAATTATCTCAATTGCATATATATGAATTTGAATAAAATAATGGGCTTTCCTCATTGTACAGTCAAACCTGTTGGGTAAATGGCCTAACAGCTCTGGTGCAGTCTCTGCTCAAGAGAAAGACTTTTCTCAGCAAAGGAAACTGTGGCATCAGCCTCACACAGACTCTTAGGACTTGGAGAAAATCTGATTGTTTTGTGGTCAGTGTGCCCAGAAGGGCGTTGTCACCAGTGGCCAGCTGCTGAGCCACAGCCAGTCCAGCAGAAGCATATGAGAAGGCTGGCTCAGTTTCTTCACCGTTTGAGTCTCCCTGAGCATCTCAAGGGTCAGACACTGTTTTAAAGCACTCACAACAGAATGGCAGTGACTGAATTGCTGACAGCATAGCATGCAGTCTTGCTCAAGAAGTGTAGCGTTAGTCTAGAGGCAACATGGGGTAGTTCAGAGGCACCTGAGCTGTTTCAGCAATAACACTGAACTTTCATGCTTCAGCTCTTTCTGATACAGCTGCTTGTTTCACAAACAGGTGTCTAAAACTGCTGTGAAAGTCACTTCACCTGCAGACTGAGCAAAAGTCTACTGACTTTTCATATAATGGTGTAGTGTCAAGTAATAATGTGCACATTTTGTCTCTTGGGAATTGCAGCTTGGGAGCCTGTTGTCTGTGAAAATTAGAAGAGACCCATGCTTTGAGGCAGCTGGCAGAGAAACCTGCTGGAGGCTGCCCTTCGTTTCTCTCTGTTTTCCCTCTATCACCAGTTGTGCAGCAGAGGGACTAATTCCGCTGTGTGTGTTACAGGATTTTTCCCATTTCTTTTCCATCTCGGGAACAAATTAATTGGGTGTGTTTTGGTTTGTTGGTTTTTTTGGTTTTTTTGTTTTTTTTTTCCCGGTTTTGGTTTTTTGTGTTTAGGAACAAATTAATTGGGTGTGGTTTTTTTTTTTGGGGGGTTTTTTTTTTTTTTTCCCGGGTTTTGTTTTTTTTGTTTTTTTGGTTTTTTTGTTTTTTTGGTTTTTTTGTTTTTTTGGTTTTTTTGTTTTTTTGGTTTTTTTGTTTTTTTGGTTTTTTTGTTTTTTTGGTTTTTTTGTTTTTTTGGTTTTTTTGTTTTTTTGGTTTTTTTTTTTGGGGTTTTTTTTTCCTGGTGAATTCATAGAAATGCCACAAACCCCATTTTTTCCTGCAGAATCTGCCGCTGCTCTGCATTGCTGCATAAGAGTGACTATAATAGCCATGTGACACGTTGACAAGAGTAATTATACCCAGAGGAGTTGGTAATTTATGTTGGGTAGCAGGTGGTATCATTTCCTGGTTAGTCTGTACCCTAACTTGTTATTATCTATGGCCATCAGCAGCTGGAGTGACACCTACAGAGGAGCCCTCGGAGCTCGCAGCAGGAGACAGAGCTCTTCCATTTGGCTGTGCATGGAAGGATTCCCTCCACCCCTCACACTGAGTGCACCACAACCTTTGATAACGTGGTGGGCAAGGCCAGGCATGACTCATCTCATTGACTCTCCCCTCTTGTGCATGACTTTTTAACAGGTTATGCTTGACAGAGAATGTGCTGCTGCTTCCTTTATGCCCCTGACTCACTCATATATAACAGGCCACCTAAATAGCTGCTGTCCCTAAGGCAAGATATTTTACCACAATATTTCTTTGGTTTGGCAAGTGACTTCATTGCTCGTTTCTAAGATGAGCACCCCATTGTTTTGGGAGTTGTACACACACATAATTAGGGACAGAGTCTTCCTCTGACAAGCTTTTGCTCTTAGAAGAAAAGAAAGAGAGGCAGATGGAAAATAGATGTGATGCAGAGGTAAGAATAAGTAAATTAGCAAAGAAGGTCAGGCCGAGGATCTATGATAGGAGTTAATCAGGTTCTTGGAAAGGGCAAATATAATGGCCTGGTGACACACTCATCTGTACTTTCCTTCCCCACCCCTTTTTTTTTTTTTTTTTGGATTCCCAAGCCTGTTGTGTTGCTTTATTTTCTTTAGAATTCTCATGAACTGTTATATTCCAGTTCAAGCAATTCATCACTGCCCTAAAACCATAGTACAATCTCCTCAGTCTTGTGAAACTCTCTGGACACCTGAGCACATGTTGAAAATCTAGGTCTACAGTCTTTGATCTTTGAGGGTTTTTTCAGCTCCTTCCATTTCCAGTTTTTAACTTCCTCACCTCATTTCTTCCACTTCTTCAGTCCATAATCCTTGAGATTCTCAGTTTTTCCTTCTTCCTTCCCTTACAAGCCTTGGTAATACCGACTTTTTCCTTGTAACTGATGTCATGAACTTGTTTTATCTCCTCTCAGATCCCTTTCCCCTGTGTCCTTCGGTTCATTTTTTAAACAACATCTTTTCAACTGCCTCAAAATGTAACCACTGTTTATATCACTGACTTATTTTACCAAGCAAGCTCAACATCTGAGGTCCTGCAGGTTTTTCCTAAACCTGTTTATTCACCTGGAATCAACTAGCAGAGTTTCCTTGGTCACAGGTCCAGGCCCACATGTGTGATCCTGACTGGAAGGCATGTACAGGAGCTGTCCTCCTGAGTGATTTCTGTGCTGGGAGCGTCTTCTGTGTAGAGATATCCAAGGTGGCTCCAAACAAGTGCACTCTCTTGGTGCTGCAGCTCTGCCAGGCTGGAGTGCTTAAATCACCCTGTAGGTGAGGTGACTGCAGATGCCTTAGGACATCTGTGTAGGGATAACCAAGGTGGCTCCAAACTGCAGCTTTGCCAGGCACCACATATACATGGCTGGAGTGCTTAAATCACCCTGTAGGTGAGGTGACTGCAGATGCCTTAGGTAGTTGCAAAAGCTTTACCCTACCCTTGGATCCATGACATTTACCTTTTATAGCTGTCATGGTCCTTGAGGTGATCCTTCTTTTAATCCTTGGGCTAGAAATATTGCTGAATGGGTTATATATTTCACAAGGGTTTTTGAAGATTTTTTTTTTAGTAGAAGTGGGGTTTTGTAGATTTTTTTTATCTTAGAGAAATGATAGTGTTCAAAGATAATGGCAAAAAGCTCACAGTACTTGTCATGGATACCTTTACATTTTCCCTTTGCAGTGAGAAGGTAATGTCATCAGAGCATTCATTGTATTCCTCTGGCTAGGACACAATGCTTAGTTCAGTATAATCTTTTCTCCTGATGTTAATTAATTGCCAGTAAATCAGTGGCTGGTACATAATTACCTAGGGCCTGACATCCTGAGTGCTCTGAAAGCATTTTACAAAGAATGCTCTAGAGCAAGAATATGGGGCACCAATAACTCACTAGAAGCACAAGAAAAGTAGTGGCCACTGGGAATTATGCTTTCCCCATGTAGGAAGACAGGATGGTGGGGTTCATGTCCCGTTCTTAAAAACAGTGCCTTAGTCTTTGTAATGTCCATGTGTGTTCATGGGATTTCACTGTCATGTGTCACTGAGTAGAGCCAGGGGAGCAATCCATGGCTGGTCATCGCCAGGTTTGCCACGAGGATGAGGTGGATCCTGTGGATGTTCCTATGCATCTTCTGTTGTGCTGCAGGAAATGGGATTTTTACAGAAATATCATACAGAATGGGCTGGGACACCTTTAGGATTGGAGAACTGGAAGTAGGTGTTAATTCATATGAAGTACACAAGGGCAAGTGTAATTTTTTTCCTATTAGGCTCAATAAGTGGCACTGCCAAAGAAAAAAAAGAAACCCATAGAGATTTCACAGGACACACACTGGTGAAATTGCCTTATAAAAACCAAAGTGATCCATTGATAATAAGAAAGTGTAAGGGTAATTTTAGGAGTCCCAGGTATAATTCTGGGCATTTGTGTTAAAATCAAAATATAGAGATGCAATGAGGAATCTGATTTTTTATCTCAGGAGAATGAAAAAGTTTTCTTGGAGGAAATAACAGAATCTGATTTACTTAGCTTGGCAAAATAAAACCCATATAGATTTTAGTGACTAAAATAAAGGAGGCAGAAAAATAATTAGTAATAGAGATGGCTGTAAGTAAATGTGGACCCAAATGATAAAAAGGCATTAGATGAGCACGTGTCTTGAATATCTTGCCCAAAGAGTCTCCCTGGTAAGAGGGTAGTGGCAAACAATGAGCCAATTTTGAAAGTTGCAAAGTTTCATATGAGTTTGCTGCTGATACTGGAACTTCAACTCAGCATCCCAAGAGAAGTCATTCATTTCTGCATTCTAGTACCATAAACAATTTTACCTCAATTTAAGGAATTCATATTTCAGCACTTTTTATTTTCTGGTGGCGTTTTTTTTAGTGGATTGAATAACGATCTTTAATTCTAACACCCCTTTAAGAGTTTTCAAGAGTTTTTCTCTGTTCTGAGGTTCCCCAATTTACCAGCAGTAGCTGAATGAGCCATTTGGTTCTATCCCATATTCTGCTCTACTTTTCATATCAGGAGTACTAATTTGTGTCCTAGAGTCAGTGAAGGCAGCCTGGGTACTTACTGATGGTACAGCTCCCCACAGGGACCTCTTGTACCCCATCTAGCTGAATTCAGCTGCTATTTGTTTTTCAGCATATATTTTTCAAAATTTGATAAAGCCTGAGGGAATTAGTTGCCTAATTTGTGCAGAATTACAATGTGAGTTGGATGAATAATTTCCTCAGACTTGTTTGAAAATCTAAGATTGTTATTCTAATATTGTTCGTACTGCTGCATGTGTTTTCAGAGCTAAAATTCTGCAATAAATAAGCTCCTGGGATCACATTAATTACAAGAATATTCACTTACAGAGTCATTTGTAAACACAACTCATACCTGGATTAGGTTGCATAACTTTTTTAAAAAGTAAGATTGAATATTTAGAAGCTGAACACACTGGCTTACATAACAGCTACACATTCTACAGCAGCTCTAATTTCCATAGCACTGAACTTTAAATGGGAGAAGACAAGAGCTCAGGCAAAGGACATGTTTTGAAGTTTCAGAGTCTGATTCTGTAAATTGGTCAAATAAAGGTGAATGCTATTTATCATAAAGCAGACTAAATTTCTGTCAGGTTTTTCCCCAATTAATGGCTCTTCAGCCTTACAAATGAGAATAAAGTGTGTATGTCAAGGGAATCATATTGCCTTAACAGAAAGGGAACAGATGCCTAACCTGTAAGTTTGCATATCTCTGTTTTATTGCTGTGGGACTTGCCAGTTCTAGGGTCAAAGCAGAGCCCTAACTAGTGGGAATGGAGTGGAAGAGGAAGGTAAAAAGGTAAAAGAAAGAGATGAAATCAATAAGAAGGGGTTCAAAACATATGTCTGATGAGTTCTTTCTCGCAGATAACATTGCCAAAGAATAAAACTGAGCTGGAGGGTAACATGCTAGCTTTCTGTCCAGCCAGTTCACTAGAAAAGACTATATTTGATTCAAAGCTCTGTGGAGACATCTGAGAGATGCTGTTTTCCATTATGTGCAAGAAACTCTGAAGGAATTAAAATACTTTTAGTTAGCTCTATTATGCTGCATTCTTCTCATTAACAAGGGGAATTTGGCAGAATTTGGTAACCTCTGTCTTTGACTTTTCTGGAGATTCCACATCATTTGGTGTGAAAATAGTCTTGGTCTCTTTGAGGGAGGATAAGGCGGTGGATAAATTGCCACCATGCGCTAAGAAGCTTTGGGATAAAGCCTTATTCCCCAAATGAGAATTGCTAACAGGAATTCCAAAAGGATTATTACAGACCTTTGCTTCCCACATTTTTTTGGGTGATCAAATCTTTGCTTGTTCCTGTAGCTTATGAGCATTCAAAAAGACCTGTTGTAAAATGTTCATCACTTAAGTCACATTTTTGCTGTCACCTGATAGCATTTTCAGATCTGGAGAGTACAACAATTTTGTTCTGGATTTGGTAAGAGGGTGACTAATTTTACAACTGAAATTGGCACTGGAATTTTTCCCACTGAATTCATGTTTTTGGAAGCAACCTACTTTAGGTCCCCTGGTGTCACTGCAGAGCACAAGACCCTTGGAAAGCAACATTCATGTTGCCTGTATTAGTACTGTTTTCAAGAAGAATTACTTTTGGTGCTCTTCAGACAATTAGGTTAAATTAGATACCCAACTTTCAGAAGGTTGGAGTCAGGCAAGAAAAGTCTATCATTTCCAGGCCATTCCTTGGGGACCCAGAGGATGAGGGCCAGGGAGTACCCACCACACAGATCCACTTGCTGAATATAACCTTGATATATCTCTCCTTTATTGAAGAAAATTCACTATCCAGACTCTACCTGGCTTATGAATAAATCCAAGACTTATATATCCTTGGATTTATTTATTTTTTTTCTCAGTCCTTTATTCTGCACAGAACTCTGCTTCTCAGAGTAAAAGGTTAATGATCTTTGGGTCTGGGCTGACCCAGGATCAGAGCAGCAGGTTTTTTTCCTCGACTGCAGCAGGAGGTGAATTCAGGGCCTGTTTGAAAACCTGGCTTTACATGCAGCTCAGGTTTAGACAGGGGAACCTTGTGTAGTGCAAGTCCTCTGTGAAATTAGGTGACTATGTTGAAAGAGACAATTTTTTGATTAAAAGAAAAAAAATCTGATAAAAGCATGTGTTTGTTTTTGGAGAACAGCACGACAACGTGTATCGTTTTTATCTGTCAACAGCCATCACCTTGTCAGAGTTTGGCTGCTGTTGATTTATTACAACCTATGTGAATGTATAATTGGTAGGCTGGTCCTCAGATCTGTGAAGGAGAGGCACAAATTTGGAAGCCAGATGTCCCATGGTAATGCACTAAAAGAGAGAGATAATCACCAAAGAGCTGAGAAGCCCTTCGACTCATTACTCTTACATCCTCTCTTAGCCTTAAGATTTATCAGTGTTTGCAATGAAAGCATCTAAAATGGTAACAACTTATTAACTTCTCTAAAGGCACCATCTCACACTCCCTACAAATAAATCTTTTATCAGGATCTGCACTGCAGGAGTCCCAGTGTTTTAGTCAGAAATCGGAGGGGATTCACTGAGGAACACTATTTAACAACGCTGTCCCAATGACCAGAATGACCTTGACAAAGAGAAAGGACATTGGAGGTGGAAATTTCCTGGCAAAACAATGCATGCAAAGAAGTTTTACTCTCACTGAGTAGTTTCAGGGATGATGCTTGGAGCTGTTTCATCAGGACTATTTCCCTGCCAGCACTGAAGGTGTGCAGACTGTGCCTGCAGAGGTGTGGTCTGCCCTTGACCCATGTATGGCTCAGCCTTTAAGTCCAGGCATCAAAGACCATTGGATCTGAAAAACATATCCTGCCAGAGGGAGCACAGGGCTGTAGTTCTAGCAGGGCTGCTCTCCAGCTGAGCCAAAGGAACATTAGGTTTTAAATATTGACTTGGGCTTTTAATTTGCTATTAGTCACAGTGGGTTTCAAAGCATTTGGGTTTCATGAGGAGGCCGTGGCTCTTCAGAGGTGATGCCATTAGCACGTGCCTCGTTCCTGGTGTTGGAATACTGGTTGGCAGAAGGCAGATTATTGGAAATCTTCTGGGGACTGCAGAGGACTTCTGTAGGAGAACACTTCTGTTGGACAGGAAGGTAGGGATAGAACGGCAGAGCTGTAAGGCCCCTGTGTAAATTACCATTTGTCTTTTCCCTCTAATTCAGTCCTGATCTGGAGAGAGGGAGAGCAATATGTCATTAAAGGAGTCTTAGTGGGTTCACAGCCCAGGTGATGTACATCCTCTATTTGCCTCAGACAACCACATGTACATCTTTCTAATGTGATTAGGCCATCATACAGGGCACAGATCAATTTATTATTCTGCCTGAGAGCACCATGTTCCTCTTTAAAAAATTGTTACTCATGAAGTTGGCAATTACTTTAAAATAAATTTACCAAAGACAAAATTGTGCCTCTTGGGTCAGTAAATGACTTCCCTGTTTTTTCTTGAAGAGACAAGGTGTTTATTAAAGACCTCCTTAGTTTACTGTGTTGGGTTTTTCACTTTGAATAATTGTCCAATTAAATATAATTTGGAAGTCCATGCTAACCTACTGCTTGCATTGTATAAGTAAAAATATCTCTGAAAGATGTGCATTAATAAATCCCACTGAGCCCTATCTCTTTTAAAAAATGGTTTCCTTTGTTTAATTTTAGAGTTCTTTCACAGGGCTCTAAGCCTTGCATTTGGAAATGCCGCTGTTTTCACACAAATAATTTATACAGTCCATTCTTTCAGATTCTGTAGAAAACATTTTTATCATGCATTGTAAGATAGCTTATTTTAAAAATTATTTTAACCTATTGTTTAGGTTTGGAACATGTTTTGCAGTTTAAAACTTTACAGATTCTATTTTGTGTCTGTGTATGTGTGTGTGTGTCTATCTAGTGATTTCTATTCCTAATTTGCAAGGGGGAAATAATATGAAGTGGATAAAAGAAAAGTAATTAAATGTAGCAATTAGATGAAGTTCAAGAAACCCAAGATGGAATTGGTCAATAAGAGATATGTAGAAGGATAAAGAAAAATTATGTTTTCTGATATAAAAATGTTCCACAGAGTCATGCCTGGCCTTGCAGTCTGAGCATGAGGCTGGCAGCAGGACCTCTCACTTTGACTCAAGCACAAAGAACATTGATGTTTCTTTATCTAGTAGGATCTAAGCCACTCTTACTCATTTTCTTCTGTGGATATAAGACTTTTATTCCTAATAGGAATATAATGAGTATTGATTAGCTAATCAGTTTAATTAATAAAGATCTTTTAGAACTGGGGAAATAACAAAACACATGGGGGAAATTTTAGCTCATTTTGCAACTCGTAAAAAGACTTCCACAAAATGAATTCCAAAAAATATTTTGTGCTGTTGCAATTACACTTTAAATTGTAATTATGATTGCTCTTACTGTACTAAAAATGTGGTTCTGTTCTGCTATAGTTAGGGAAAGACATACACTAAATTGACATTAGAACTGAAATTAGCTGTGTACTCTGTCCTTTGTATTCTGGTTGTCTTCACCCTCTAGTGAAACATAAGAAGCTGGAAAGCTTATTTGCCTTTCTTAGTCTATCAGTGCACAGAACACCTAATTAATGTTGAGGTCAGTAACACAATCTGCTCTTCCTGGAGAGTTGTGATCCAACAACCATCCAGACACAAGAGTAAACTCCAGCCAAGTGTTTCCATCCAAAATGGAACAGAAGTTAATTGGTATTGCCCTCTTCACTGTAACACCACCCGTGGCCAGGAGGGTGCATATATCTGCATGTGCATATAAATACCTGTAGAAATCTGAAGGACATAATTGAGTTCCTGCTGAGATAGGGAGCTGTCTAACTTCACTGGAATAGTGGTGAAGACTGGTGGACTTTTTAAATCAAATATTTTAAAAATGCAATTCTTTAGAAAGAGTGCTTGCAGATAAAATAGCTTGGCTGCATCATGGAATAAGGAAGATTTGGGATAACAGGAGGCCAGAGGAAAGAGGCAGCAGACTTCAAAGGAGGTGGATTCCATGCCTGAAAAGTCACATTATACACCTTTTTCTCCCTTTAAATACCCATGATGCCCATGCCCAAATTGGTTGTGGCATTCTATGGGTGAATAACACCCTAGTTTTACTGGACATTGTGACAAAATATCATGCTTTGCTTTGAACAAGGGGCCAGTAATTAGTGGTTGCTCTTATCCGAGCAGTATAGAACAGTTTTGAGAATGGGCAATAAGATAAAAAGTAGATTTTCAAAGAGAAGTTCTTTGTTTTAGGAGGATCTAAAGAGCAGACATGGTAGGGAAGTAAAATGATCTCAAAATCAAGAGCAAGAATGTTACAGCTTCCACAATTTTTTTTGGAAACCCAGAAACATAGAGACAAAAGGGGTAGCTATACCTGTTTCACCTCCTTTGCTCTGTGCTTACCTGTACAGAATCCAAATCATCCGTATTCTGTTTTGGAATGATGTATTGATTACTTTAGCTGCACTTGCCATGCACCCTAAGTATACTCTTACTTCTGCAAGAGTTGTTTCATTTTCCAGAAATAATTTTTTATGCTGATTCAGTAGAAAGCAAACCAGAGTTCCCCCAAAACTAAGCAGAAGGATTGGCTTAAACCATGCTCTGATTACTCTTTGAAAGATGGAAGACTGACACTTTTGGAACAAAACGCTTTCCTGACGGGCGTGAGCAGCAATGGCACCCCTTAAAAGCATCCATATCAAACAGCACCTGCAAGGTTTTCATGCATCCCTGCAGTGCTCTGCATCCCAAAGACCTGATTTCCAGCTGGGAAAAAACATGGTAGCAGGAAGTTTGTTGAAACTGTGCCATTTTGAAATAGTACTGTGGTGACAAATCAGAAAATTCAGACAATTTTTTTTATCAATATTTTCCAGACAGCTCTTATTTACTGTCTCTCTCATGAGCAACTTTACAGAATGCAGTGCTCAGTTCATGCCATGGTTACTCAGTTAATCACCAAAACCTGCCTTTCTTCTCCTTTTTCTACATAAGTATCTACTTCACAGGCTTAGTGATTAGTCTGGGGTTTGCAAGAGTACATAAGCAAGACACCATATCTCTCTTCGTGCTAGAGAAGTCCTGCTTGAGCTGTTCTTACATTAATAAGTTTATCCAGGTTCTCCAAGTCAGCTTAGGTGGATTCTGAGAGTACTCCTCTGAACTGAGCAGCAAGTTTCTTGCTGGAAGCAGAAAGTACTTACTGGTGTTTTGTGTCAGTGAGATGCACTAAGGAGTGCCTGAGGAGTGGCAGCAGAGTCCTAGAATGGATGTTTGTAGGATTGAGGGCTGGGTCATTGCAAATTGTTATAATTGACTGTAGATCTTCACTGTCCTTCAGCGTGTGGGGTATCACAGAGGTGTGTGGGAACTTTTATCAGTGCCAGGGAGAAAGGAGCTGGAGTACAGTCTGATGCACCACTCACTTCTCCACTTCAGTGGGCATCAGCTCTTCAGGACCACTGTTGTGCCAAGCAGATAAGCAGTTTGTTTCTAAACACAAGGCAGGTGCTTGAAATCCTGAAGATGTGTGTGGTGATAATTGTTAGTTTTTAATGACTGGGCCAGCTGACAACTCATAAAATTCTTCAGTTTCTGAATTAGTATTGGCTGAGACAGTCTAGGATAGCTTAATGAAGAAGTGAATGGAGACAAAATTTCACTTGTTGCTCCTCCAATTTTCAGATCCATTTACATGAGGCACTGATATTATGTTAGGTTTGATTATAATTCAAATGATTTTATAATAAATTTAATTTCAAGTACAGACAGTGATTAGTAGTCAACAGATGCAGCAGTTTGCACAGCAAAGAGCCAAATGAATGATTAACTCATCAGAGCATCTGATGTGAGGGAGAGCTGGGATTGCCTAACCTGAAGAAGAGAAGGCTCAAGAGGATCTTTCCAATGTGTATAAATACCTGATGAGAGGGTGTAAAGGTGGCAGAGACACACTCTTCTCATGGAGCAAAATGATAGGACAAAAACCAATGTGCATGAGTAGAAATACAAGAAAATCCATTTTTGCATCAAAAAAACCCTCTTACTGTGAGGATGGTCAAACTCTGGCACAGGTTGCCCAGAGAGGTTGCTGAGTTTCCATCCTTGGAGATGCTCAAACCCCAGCTGGAAACAGCCCTGAGTAATGTGCTGTAGCTGATTCTAGTGTGAGCAAAGCAGGAGCAGACTAGACAGTCTCTAGAGGCAGCTTCCAACCTGTTCTGTTACTCTCTTCCCTATCAAAGGTCAAGTTTCTGGTGTGTAATTCAGTACTAACTGAAGCTGACTGGTGTCTTTACATCAGTTTCAATGATCATGGTTCAGGTCAAGCATGAGAGGAAAAATAAACAATATTAGCAGAGATAAAAACTCAGACTTGGGAGCAGAAGAAGCAGACGTACCAATAAAAGTAAATGAACAGTCACTGAAAAGATTGCTGAGAAAAGGTGCAAAAAGAGATATCAAAAGTGATGCCAGAGAGGAGCACAGCTTTATTTCTGCTTACAGTGCATCTCTGTTATGACAAAAAAAGCTGGGTTCTGGATCTCTACCTATCCAATCTTCTTGGCTTCCTAGGTTTCTTCAATACCAGCCTCCATGTTAAACAACACTTCTACCTTGCACCTGACCAAGAGCATGAGTTTTTAAAATGTGGGTTGCTTAAAGAAATTAAACAAGTATATCTCATAGCATGCTTTTAACAGTTTATAGCTTTTCAGTCCAGTGCCCATTTTAAGTTCTTAAATTACAGCTAACATTAAAAAAGGAAGCTGAAGTTCCTCTTTTATTCAGACTTACAGTTCATTTGACAAAGCAGCTGAATATGTATTTACCATGAATAGCGCAATTGAAGGGTGAAGGGCCTGAAGCACAAGTTTTATAAACAGCAGCTGAAGGACCTGGGGCTATTTAATCTTGAGCAAAGGAGGGTCAGGGGAGACCTTATTACTCTCTACAGCTTCCTGAGAGGAGATTGTAGACAGGTGGGTTTGGTCTTTTCCTCCTCGTAACAAGCAGCAGGACAAGAGGAAAGAGCCTCATGTTGTGCAAGGAAAAGCTTAGATTGGATATTAGAAGCAATTTCTTCACTGGAAAGGTGTTCAAGCATTGGAGCAGGTACCCAGGGAGGTGGTACAGACGCCATCCCTGAAAGTCTTCAACCAGGTAGATGTGGAGCTTAGGTATGTTTAGTGGCAGACCTGGCAGAGTTAGACTGAAAGTTAGACTTGATGGTCTTAGAGGTCTTTTCCAGCCTTAGTGATACTGGGATCCCATGATTACCATCATACTTGGCTGTAGACACTTCTTAAAATTGAGGACATCAAACTTTGACCTGATGCTGCAGTCTAGTCCCAGTTCCTAAGAATTTTTTTAGCATGAAGACTGTCTTAACCATCTTTCAGTGCTTAGGTGACCTTCTTTTGCTTCCTTTTCATGAATGTGCTGGTGGGTATGTGGGTTCTTTTATGGGTTTTCTTCCTTCTGAGGTCACATGGTTTATGATATATGTTTATAGAAGAAGTCATTGGTCCATCTTCTAAACTAGTGTTACCTTTTAAGTATGGATGATGCAACCATGATAAATAACTCAGTCTTTTATATAGACTTCTACTCTTGGACAGATGTACTTCTCTTAGATCTACCTCTGAGGAGTGAAGATATTGGTCTCTTATTTCTAATTTATGGAAGGTTTATGAATCATGTACAGTTTAATTTCTTTCTCACAAAGATGCTTCTGAGAGTGTTATGCTTCACTGGGGCAGCAGAAACTGGATTACTGCTCTTCAGGAGAAGCTGAAAGACTTGGATAAAGTGTGATGGTATTTCAGCTTGTTGAATGGTTTAGGAAGTGAAATAAGTCAGTCACATGCAGCACTGGGAGGCAGTCAGCACCTGTACGTTCCCTGCCTTGCTGTGCTACCTGCACTAAGATTTTTTATCATTATGCTCATAATACTTCTGCTGTCAGCTCATGGGCTGGAAATGAGAGACAGATATGTCAATGGTTAAGAACTGTCAACATGATAGGGCAGTGGAAGTGGTTAAAATGGCTTTTGGTTGCATAAGGGGAAGTCTTGCCAGTAGAGATTAAGGAAGTATTGAATAATCTTGCAAGACATGGAGCAATGAAACAGTTGTGTCTTCCTATGTTTAAGGACTAATTGGGTTTGGAAGTAATGCAGGGAGAGCTTAATCTTTAAAAGGAGACCATATGCCTTGTCTTGTTTTGTTGTAGGACAAAAGCTGGGAGCTGATGAGAGCAGTTTAAGTTAGAGGTCAGTGCTGGCACAGGAACAAATGGGTGAGAATAAAATGGCCTGTAAATAAGATGATTTTTAATCCTCAGAACAGCCTTAGTGGGATTGACTGCCACAAATAACTGAAGCAATTTTAAGATGAAACTGATACATTTGAGAAAGAGTTTTCACCGTATCCATTGTTGTGAGAAGGAAAAGGGCACTCCCTGGCCTAGGGGGTCACTCACAGCCATAAACTCTTACATCCAGGGCTGTTGGGTGTGTTTCCTTCAAAATCTGATTTTCTACACGTTGTTCCAAACTGGTGGTCTCCTGCTACCATCTGTCACCTGCATCAGGACTAAATTGTGTCTTACTTTGTAAGACATAGAACGTGTGATTTGAAAGTTAATGCAGTATTTGTTCAGTGTATTTGCATTTTTGTGCTTGATGCTAGTAGAAGATACAGCCCTAGATTCCTCCTCTGTGGGCTATGATTCACCTTCATTATAAATATTTCACATCAGCCTCATGCTTAATGATGCTGTTGGAAGAGAGAACATCTGGATTCTTTTACCAGGTGCTATAGCTGGATCTTACAAGTTGTATGCATTGCTTTTACTGTCTCTATTAAAAATTAAAACATGGGGAATATGCCTAAATTCTTCTGAAGAGCCAATCTTGAAATTACTCTATTAGATTATTGTATAATTCCCACTACTGTGATATTTGAATAACGCCCTACAATATTCATGTGTACTTAGAGGAAATGATGTACTGAGGAGATAAAGGATGTGTTCAAGGTTATACAAGAAGTCTGAGGTGAGAGAAAGCCTGATTATGCCTCTGCACATGTCTGAGCAGTGAACTGTCTATTGGGCTATTAGAAAGGATGCCAGCTTCCTGCTAAAAATACTATTTTGATCTCAGACTCTGGTTATTTGGCTCTTACAAAATTATAATTTTGGTTCTTGAGGTTCCTTTTGGTGTTTTTGTGAATCCAGAAGACGTGGCTTCCTGCCTAACTACACCTTTCCTGTTCTTCATACCTTTCTCCTGGCTCTTTTTTAAAGTGCTGTGCTATGAGCAGCATGGTGCCCGTCACAGAAATATTTACAAGTGCTCTTTGGGGTGTTTTGTCTGCCCTCAGTGCTCCTGTGGACCTTCTGAGCAGTTGAGCCTTCACAGAAATATTTACAAGTGCTGTTTGGGGTGTTTTGTCTGTCCTCAGTGCTCCTTCTGAGCAGTTGAGCCTTCACAGAAAGGAGGAGCACACAGGTGATCAGGGCTTAGTGCTAGCCTGGTAGGAGAGCTCTTACTAACAGCATCAAGTACTTGGGTGGATATTTGTGGGAAGTATTATTCTGAGATCTCCCCCAAGCTCTGTCCGTATGGATATCAGAATTCATTTCTGAAATGATGTCATTTGAGGCCAATATAAAATCTGTCTGTCAAGAAAGTTTCAATTTCTTCCGCATCTTCCATTTCACATTGTTCAAAACTCACTTTAAATTACTGAAAATATAGTTACTGATGTCTGAAGGTCTAATTAAAAAGCATTAAGAGCCTGCTGCTGATGGTCTTGTTTTCTAAATTTTATGTGGTTAAACTAATGACCTAGAACTTTCCACTGACACTATGAAAGTGACATGAATTCTGCATGGTGGAGGCTGAAGGCTGGGGCAGAGGGCTTTGCAGGGGGCGTTGAGAGCCACTGGAGAAATTGGACTCATTACAGCTGTGATGGTATTAGGAGGGAATGGTAATCAGACGCTGGTGGGTTTATTATGCTAGCATTGGTTTGCTGGTACGCTCTGCTGATAGGTGTAGCTCAAATCCTTTAACACAAAACAAAGTCTTTTAAACCCTGCTCTTTCAGCAATTCATTTAACAAGGAGAAGTGCTTTGAAATTAGTCCTTGGATATCGTGTCTTCAATTTACGTCCTCAGTGCAGTTAGCACTTAATATATCCCTTTCAGAAGCAGATTGTCACTGCAAAGTGTCTGTACACAGTCTGTCTAATTCATCCACAGAGGTCCCACTGCATTTCAATTGTGTCTTTTTTGTTGCTTTTAGGAGCAAAGCTTGGGTTGCTGCACATTCTTGCCACCTTTTTCCACTTCACTGAAATCATTCACTTGATTTAAAAAACCCTACACAACTAAATTGATTCAGTAAATCCCTTTTTCATGTACAGTAAGTGGTTTGGTGTAAGGCACAGAAATCTTTCTACTTTTACACTTCCTTTCATTTCATACAATCGTCCTTAGAAAAGTAAGTCTATAAATGATAAAAAAAAATACAAAGTGGAGCCAAGTTAGAAGGAAAAAGTTTTAACTAGCTTTTTTGTCAAGCTTCAAACAATGCTTTCTCTGATTCTGACTTTCTCTTTCTGACCAGTGTCTGTTTACAGTCACTCATCATTAACTGTACGTATTTATCAGGGTTTGCAGCCACTGCTGGCCTATTTGATACTCCTCTTTTTAAACAAAAACACCCTCAGAAATTGATATGGTAGCCAAAATGATATTCATAAAAAATTTAAGAAAGAGCTCTCAGCATTAAAAAAAAAAAAGAAAAAAGAAAAAAAGAAATTTTTTTGAAGGAGCTGAAAAGAAAAAGGTCTTGGAATTACAAGCAGTTAGACTTGGTTTTTTTGCGTAATGACTCCTGGTATCCCACTGTGAGAAGACTTTCCCCAGCTTCTCGTCTGCATTCTTCCTCGTTCCCTGCGGGAGAATGAGTTGGATTTGTCTGCCATATTCACAGCAATCGAGGTGATCCAGGTTGAAAGAAAATCAATAAGATGTGTCCATTTATGCCTCACAAAGGAAGAAAGGTCTAAAGAACAGACATGGGACGTGATTCAAGCACTAGAGACTTAATAAGACTTCTACTTGTGTTTGAAGGGGATGGTAATTTATATTTTACTTTGAACTTTTTTTATGCTTCATAACTATTGGGATTCGGGCTGACATGGGAAGCAAGGAAAAGAAGGTTTGATGCTGTCTTAGAAGACCTAACCCATTTGGGAAGGCCATGCTCAAAAGTTCAAAAAATTTTGTTTTAGAAAAGATTAAAGAGACATCATATCATCGTACTGATTTATCGCTATTGATAAAACTGGTTTAAAGTATTTTGGATTGGGGTACAATAAAAAAAAAGTCTTTCTTCGAGAACAGCTGCAAGTTTCTCATTATTGGCTGTCTTTTCTGTGTGTTTGATATAATTTTGCTTAGAAATAGAGGAGCAGCCATAATAGGTACCCTGGTGCCAGTTGAAGCTTTGTCAGGGCAGCTCCCCAAAAGTGGTTGTTGTTCTGCTCCATGTCTGTCACGATGGCCACCAGGGTCCTGCTGTCCCAAGGGTGTGCTCTGTCAGCCCTCAACAAAAATACTCTCTGCTTTAGCCTACGTTGTTTTTTCAAGGCAATCTTGTGGTGTAGTTGTGTAAGTGAGATGTAAGCATGCTCTTATTCAGCAGGAATTAGGACCAGAGGGAGTTTCAGAAACAAAACCCAAAAAACTTAAAATAAACCAAGGCAGGCTGCAGGCGTTGGGTCTTGGTATTGCAATCTCTTTTTTTGTTGTTGTAAAAAGACAAAAGTGGAAGCAAG
Organism: Passer montanus; assembly: GCF_014805655.1. Classification (NCBI taxonomy): domain Eukaryota; kingdom Metazoa; phylum Chordata; class Aves; order Passeriformes; family Passeridae; genus Passer; species Passer montanus. Next base: position 1,354,703 of record NW_024366591.1, read on the forward strand.
CCTGCCTACCAAAGGAGTAAATGGCCTCAAAAATGATGTCTCAGCAAGGCATGGAATAAAAGCTTGATGATCTACGAGGAAGTGTCGTTGCAAGGTGGAAGAGTAAATATCCTTTCCTTTTCTGCTCTTCCAAATATCTTGGCTATGCATTCCCATCAGAATGAGGGGACACTGAATAGGACCCAGATGGAAGATCTGAAATGGAGATGGTGTATCCAAGGAAAAAATTCACATTTTGGAGTCTTGACTATTCTTCCTCAGTAGCCCTGGAAGAAAGTTTCAATTATAAGAAATAGTTCCAAGAAGAAAATTGTGCTTAGTGAATTACATAGGATAAAGTTAAAGACGTAAAGAGGATAGAGACAGATTTAGAGCCATACTTTAAAGGTATGCAGAGGTTTATCATTACTAAAACTACCATTTTTTCCAAATCAGCCCCTTTTCACTGAATCTATGGTAGATTTTTTCAGTTTTATCCAACTTTGAGTCTTTTCAAAATAAATTGAAAAGTGAGTTTGAGAGACATTCAGACTATTAATGGATTTTTTTAAGGCTTAATTGGTATCAAACAAGATTTTAGTGAATACAGCCAAGTGTGCCCATTGCATTGTTAAATGAGCAAAGCTAGCATTTAACTGAGATCGACTCACACCCCACTGTCCTTCATTTTCAAGAACTGTACTTAAACAGGGTGAGATCAGAATATCAAAGCAGTCCGTGCAATGTGCAGTCACTTTTTTTTTGAGGTTTCCTTCATATGTGTTTCAACACAGTGCTGACCACTAATAAAACAATTAATAAAGAAATAGAGGTGGGAACAAAGCAATTGTGCAACAGTGAATGAAAACCTATGTGGGCCAGGATGCATTGCCTGAAAAGGAAATGTAAAAATAAATCCCAGCAAACTGGAAAGGGATTGCATGGAGCAGTTGACCAGCCCAAGACACAGAAGGGAGATTTTGCAGTTTACAGGCAGCCCTTTTGCCTTGGAGGATCCTGGAAGTGTTTTGGTATCTCATTTACATAAGAAAGGAGGTACAAAATCAGCTTTGCATCCAGGGGACTACACAAGCCTGTGATGAGGAGAGGTGTTGAGAGCAGAGATTGCTCTCCGGGCCCCTGTCAGAAAATGCTGTATCTCAGTGAGGTGTTGCAAGGCCACTTTGGGCTGGCAAGATGCTGCTCTCAGATGCCTGCTGCCTCTTTGGCTTACACCAAACAAATGTAAATAACTGTTCTGCTTCTTCAGAAAGTCCCACCAGACAGAACCTAGTTTCTTGGCACCTTGTCCTGCTCTGCCTTTCATTTCCCAGGGGATGAAGTGGATTCCTCTGACACAAAGCCCCAGTGACAGTGAGTGGGAGCCTGAGGTTATTTCTATTGAAATTTCAATTTCTGTTTCTGTGCAGCCCTTTCCGGAGCTCTTGGCAAAAGCGTTGTAGGTTTGCTGGACCACCCTTGCTTACTGTGCTGCCTTTCACTCTTCCTGCTGCAGCTGGCCTTGATTTCCACACAGCAAACTCTTTGTAAAGAGGAGCTAACTTGTGGTGTAAATAAGTAACTGAAGAAACTGATGTTTTGGGGTCTGCAAATTGTGTATTTCTGTGAGCTGTTGGTAGGTAGTCAAAATCTCAGCAGTCCTACCTGTGAGAAATGCAGACATTTTTGTTTGAATGTGTTCCTGGGACAGAGAAGGACTCCTGAAGTGGCATTAGAGAAGGTTTGAACCAGAAACAGTGGTACCACATTTTTAGTATTATTGGTGGGAATCTGGAAGCTCCAGTATAGTTCTATGAACAGATTTAAGTGTATCATTGGATCTGGGTATTTCATTTTTTGTGTTGAAAGGAAGGAAGCAGCAGTACTCTGAGAGGACAAAGAGATCTGTGCTACAGCAAGGTTCAGGCCAGCCTGGTGCTTTACCTGGAAAAGGCAAAGCACCTTCCCTTAATAGTGCACAGCCCCTGTAAAGAGCCAGCCAGCAGTAGTCTTGGCTCTCAGGGATTGCACTGCATTTGCTGCCAAATGTCTCTCCTTCCCAAAAGTTTACCAGGGGGAATGGGGTAGGTAGGACAATATTACTGTTGTGGCACCCCCAGGTGAGCTGCCAGCTCTGGCTGAGCACACACAACTCTGTAAGGGTGCAAGGTGCCTTCAGCTGTCCCTGAGGAGATGCTCCAAATGTCTTTAAATCTGAATCAGATATTTTAGTGCAATGCAGGGTTTGCCATGCTGAGGTCCTGCTCCTCAGACAGAGCTCCCCATTGCCACTACCAATGCAAAAAGTGAACATAGAAACATATCCAAAAAAACATGCACACAAGGAAAAGCAGGTTCATTCTCAGCTTCCATTGAAAGCTGGCTTCACTTCCCTGGGAAAAATCTTGTATTCACCCAGGAAGGCAGTTGTGGGACCATGTCTTGATGGTGATCCCTGGCTAGTTCATTCTGAGGAAATACTCTGAAGAAAAATGCAATACTTGGGTTTCATTCCTGTATTTCTTGGTTTGGTGCAGCATTTCTTCCCAAAAGTTGCAAAAACTTTACTGAATAATGATAAATAGGAGATATAAAAAAACCTAAAAAAACCCCAGGCCCCCAACCCCCCAAACGTGAAGAAAGTGAGCTCAGTTCTCCTTCACAGAGGAACTGTGAGAATTATTATTCTTTATTAAAAAGAAATTCTCATTGGAATGCAAATTTTGATTTTGATTATCTGTCACGGCCTGCTTTGAAGTTTTTCAGACAAAAATAAATATCTCCATAACAGAGAGGATTATAGTAGTCTTGTTTAGAATCATCTGGCTAAGAGTGACATCTAATCTCAGAATATATAAGGTTTTGAGGCCACAGAGACTTTGAAAAAGCTTGACTCTCTTATGTTTTGTAAATTTTCTATAAATGGTTTAATAAGGTTTTTAGTTCAGCCCCCAAAAAACAAGGACTAGAACATTTCCATCAACCATATTGTTGAAGAAATATAAAGGAGACATAATTCAATTTAAATAAAGCTGTAGCTAGGTTATATCATCCTTATCTCAGTAAAAAGTATTTTCTTTTACAATCCCAAATAAATAAATAAATAAATATCTGTGACTCAGCTTTGAAGGCTTCGCTTGGATAAATCAGAGTTTGGCAGCTCTGTAATTCATGAAACAATACCTCTAGCTCCACTGGAATGGGAGTGGGATGTTTCAAGCTTTATGATTCTCTTCAATTCTGGAGCGTTAATGGGGCTATTTGTAAAGAAAGAAATATAATGAGTTATCACAAAGCACAGCAAGGACTCTAGAAAGGGGCAGCCTCCCATCCATCACCCATTCTAGCGTATTCACAGAAGAACAGGGCGAGAAATCTTGTGAGGACGATGGGGAATTTTGCTTTTACTCTAACCTGACTTTCACAAATTGTGATGGGCCTGGAACATTATTTTCTTTACAAAATGACCACAACCCGATCCTAAATTCAAAGTGTGAGAGTGTGTGACACAGGTTTTTGTGGTGATTTTTTTTCTGCCTTCCTCTACTTTATGCTTTGAGAAGACATTTTCTTAATTAAGATTTATTTATGAAAATAAAAGTATTATATTATTTTGATCTGATATAGTGGCTAATTCAGGATGCTGACATTGCCATATTTCTGTGGCACCTTCTGGTAGGGCTATTAGTAAAGGTACTTGTCATTTCCCTTCTCTTATCCTCTATTTTGGGAGTTTATTACTAAGCCTTGAAAAGTTCTTTTGGGTTCACACCGCCATATGAGTTGGGAACTTGAGTGCAATTTTATTTTGAACCATTTAGACAAAAGGAAAACCTACACTGAGATGTAGTTTTGATTTTTTTAATTTATTTTAAGTGAAATAGAACCAAACAGAACCAAAATCTTATCTGATGTGTGCTGTGATGCATCTGCAGTCCTGTTCTCTTTCATCACACTCAGAATCCCTAATGAACCCAAAGAAGGTTTTGAATGAATATGTTTTTTAAGAAGGACTGAAGGTTTTGCCCCAAAGATAATGAGATAATTAATGTATTTCATAGTGTAGTTCAGAGACGGTGAACAGCTCAGGGTAATGAAATGAAACACGCATACCAAAACAAAGGGCACAGCAGGAAATAGTCTGAAGTACATGATAATCAATTTTCACATTATAAGCTTTTACATCTCTCCTTCCATATATCCCATTATAACAGGGCCTGTTGCTTATTAAAAAGGAAATTGAGATGTCACTAACTGTGGAAGAGCAGATCCTCAGGCAGTAGAAATCAGTCTACTGCACTGAAGTCAGTCATGCCAGCTGTGGATCTGACTCAGGATCTTTTTGGTGAGATAAATCAGTTTTAATCCACAATTTAGAAGTTTCACTCTTAAAACTTTATGTGTTTTGAAAGTTGGAAGACTAAGGGAAGATTTTTTTTTTTTAGTTGTATAATTTAGATGTTCTTACTAACAGCAGAATATTTAGGAACAGCAGAAAGAGTGTCCTGCCTTCTTCTGATGCTCAAGGAGCGATGCTGGAGTGGGACCCCTCCAGAGTACCTTATTTACATACTCTACAATTCCCTTCCCAGAGGAGCAGTTCATTCAGTAGTGTATTTCCAGAGCCTAGGAGTGTCTGGGTTGGTACCATCTGGCAGACATTGGCAAGGGAAAAAAGACCTTATAGTTCTCTCAGCTTGCCTGTGGGAGAAATTGTCTGTTATAGACAAGGAGGTACATGAGGGAGATATTGTTTTTGCAGCTGAAGTGTTTTTTCCATCTGAGCATGGTAAAAACTTGTGAATTTCTTGCAAAGTCCAATGTCCTAAATATATGCACTAAGCCCTTTATAGAAAATGTAGCTTAAAGACTTTCACTGCAGCATCTCTCTGTGTGAGATTCTCCCTGCCTCAGGAGCTTCTCCCCAGGTAACACCAGGAAGCAGAGGGCGGCATTAAACCACTTACAGCAATCCAAAGGTGTCCTGAAGAGTTTTAACATTTCAATAAGGCTCATCTGAGATGTGACCTTGTGCAGTGGGTCTCTGGATAGTCTCCTTCTAACCTTGCTTGGTTGTCCTCCCAGGATTCGCATCAACTTTGTCTTTCCTTTGCTGTCATGCAACAGGCACAGCCAAACCATGGTAAAACTTCTCTGTGACTCCAGTGCTTGCAGGAGAGTGCTGGGGCTTTTGCTGCCCAGGGTGTGATTAGGTGGCATGCTCATTGATCTCCTGTCTCACAGAATTTCTGCAGAGCTACAATCCTGGCCAGTATATTTTTCAGTGATGAGTCCCATGTGTTTTCCAATGAGAGAATTATTTTGAAACCTGAGCTTTATGGGATTATGCTCTCTTACAGTATACAGGTATATCAAGCTATACATGAGGGATGGCTTATGTGCTTTGACTCGTTAGCTATCCCCTTAACAATAATGAAAAGAGTCTCAGCTGGCTTTCATCAGGTTCATGGCTCCATAGAAGTAAGGAAATTCACACGTGAACTGAAAGGTTATGGCCAAGTATTGAGCATGCTGCATCATTTTGAGACAGCAACTTCACCATGTGCCATGAGACCAAGAGTGTGATAAAAACCAATGAGAAACACTTGGTTTCACAGCATCATGAAGCAGGACTTGAGAGGCCAGTGCACCGTGGTCTGTAGAGTTGCTGGCAGTAAAGTGCTCTGAATGATTCTGTGTTTGGAACTCTTCAGAAGGATATGACCTTTCCTCCATGGCCACCAAGGCCTCCTGCTTTGGATGGGTGAGATGACCTAAACTGACTTTTCCTCCCTTAGAGCAGCGGCATGAGAACTCCCCTCCCTTCTTGCTAGTGACAAAAGGCTACAGTTTGCAAAACTGAGAAATTATACAGGTTCTGTGCCTGTGGAGTATTGTACTCCATGTAGCTCGTACTACCAGTCTTCCTGCAGCACCCTTTTATTTTTCCTTCAGGAAAAAGAGCATTGAATTTCTAGTGGCAATCACTAAATTATTTACTGTCCATCTTTCCCTTTACAACTAAACAATGCAAGCTGGAGGATTTTTTGCAGTTTTGCTACTGATTCCATACTCAGTATGACCAGATAAGAGCAAATGCAGCTCTGAATTATTTTAGGGACTTTCTTGTCCACAGCATCTCACTGACCATTTTCCTGATCAAGGTGAGGAAGATCTAGTCTTGCTACAGTGTTGAAATAGACTCAGAGCAATAGTGGATCCTCTCCTGTGTCAGAGGAGATGAGGGTGGCTCTGTTTGCCAGCAACCAGCCTTTTAGAAATAAAGTTATGAAAGGTCTAAAATGCTTCTATCTGCAGTGGGAGAAAAGTGAGGCCACATGCTGAGCCACCTGGTTGTACAGAGGAGCTGCTTGTAAAGCCCCATGGCCAATGAAAGGAGATTGTTCAGGTGGCTTTGAGAAGGAGGCAGCCAGGATTGCTTTATACATTATAAGTTTCTCGGGCAAAGGTAGCATATTAAGCCTACTGAAGAGAGATTTCCAAGTCAAAGTTTTATCAGTCACTTGTGTATGTGTGTGCATATTTATATATATTCATGTGGTGCAACTTCTCCCCCTGTCTCTTGCCTTGGAAGTTTTTTTCCTTTTGCAAGTTTCAAGGTACTTTCAGGACCATAGAGAAAAACCTTGTGGGATAAGAAATGTATACATTAAATGTAGAGGATATTCCACTTCCTTTGATTTATGGGGACTAAAATGTAACTTCTGGCTGCAGCCAACATTCTGAGGCAATTGCATAGTACAGAGGGGAATAAGAAAGAGCCCTAGCTCTTTGCCCAAATGCTGAAGGACTGAAGCTTCTTAGAGATGCTGTGTAGGAGTTTCGTCTGAATCGTTTAGGTTTTTTCCTTTCAGACTTTGATTGTCAGGGTTTTGAATCTGGCCTCCATTGTAGCCCTTATGTTGTCTCTGCAGAGATCACAGCAACACTCCCAAAGCCATCTCAAACAGCCCTTTGGGGAATGTCCTGCTGTTTGGTGCTTTTCCAAACAATGCACAGCGACTGAAATGGCTTTTTTCCCCAGCTCCTTGTAATGTGCCTCTGTCCCCTCCCACACTGTGACAGATGAGCGTGTTTGAAGAGGTCTTTTAGATATGTGGGTGGTTCACTGAACTCTGGGCTCAGGCAAGGAATAGCCCTCAGAGGCTGGGTACTGCTCTGGCTTGTTAGGGACCAGGTGAGTCCTGACACACACCAGGCTCAGACACAGCTCCACATCAAGGCCTTGCCACCTCCTGAAATCTCAATTCATGATCTAGACAAGCAGCACTTAATAAGTCTCATATATATAATCTGGGGAGGATTTCATCCTGGTCACCTGTACGTGCTCATTCCTTGCCCTTAACTGCTCCTCAAAGGGGCAAAAACTTCTCAGAAGCACCTCTCAGACTCTGAGTGCTGAACAGATGCTGCTGCTTCTCCCCTGCTCTCAGAACATTTGCCCCCTGTTGTACGTGTACACACAGAGCACACAAAATAACCAGTGGGAATGCTGGGGTGCAGTCACAAAGCAGAACTGGGAAATGCTTTTCAGCTGTGTGGAGGCAAAGAGAGGTTAGAAGGAGGAGCAATGCATGGAGCTGGTTCCTGACACAGGGGCAGTTTTCACTGTTCAAGAGTGGTAAAATTGTTCTTCCTGTGGCAGCAAAGGCTGCATCTTTCCTGCAGTTTGAGGAGAAGCAGTGGTACCACTCAGCCTTCAGAAGAAGGAGGTTAGCTAGAAAAAGCTTACTCAGGGTTGAGAAGGGGAAAAAATCCATCTGTCTGAGTGACCTTAATAGGGTCTGGGGACCTGCCACTCCATCAGACTAATTCTTGGCACAGGGCTGGTGTTGCCAAGAGCTCCGTTTTCCTTCTGTCTATTGTTGCCAGGAGGATAGAGGAGAGATAAGGGCTGAGCAGGGCTCTGTGTAAATGGCCCTTCCTTAGCGTCTTTCAGTTTAGCTTTCACTGACTGAGGCCCCCACAGTACTTAGCATGGGTAAAGTTTTCAAAAGCGTCAGTAATTTAGGAGATTAAAAGGCATTTTCAAAAGTGTCGACTTTTCAAAGTGCCTAATTTCCAGCGACTTTCAATGAGGTTTGGGAATCTTAAATCATCTGGTTGCTTCAGTGAATAGCACTGTTGATTGCAGCCTAATGCATCATCAGCCGGGATCCTGCTTGTGTCAGAGGTCACTGCTGAGTGACTCTCAGGAGGCTGTACAAATCCCCATGGCTGAGCAATCCAGGGAATCCAGCCCCTTCCCAGAGGTGGCTTTGAGAGCACAGAGCTCCTCTGAATTTCTGGTCTAATTGCACGGGGATACTGTGCGAGGAGTTCACCTAGGTTCCCTTTTTAACTCTGTTTTCATCAGGTTTTTGTTGCAGGTGCTGGATCACATTTTGCTCTGTCCAATTTGCAACTTTTTCCTCTTTTCTTACTTTGTTGAATATAACTTTCACTCATGTCTTCTATTTTGTGGTAGGAGGCTCTCCATATCTATGAATTTTTATAATTATAATTATAGAGATATAATTTAATGTTTGAAAACTGTGTGTAAAAATCACACAGGTTTCCTGTGTTCGCATTTGGTCTTGGAAAGGGTCATGTGAAGGACTGACTCAAACCCCTTGCTGAACTGCAGGCTCACAGAGGGAGAGAAGAGCATGTTTAGGAGTAAGAAGGGCTCAGCATTTGCATTTGGATGCATGTCTTAGGGCTTCAGAGCTCTTTAGGCTCCCAAGCGGAGCAACTTCGAAGTTCAAAGCAGTGTGATTTTTGGCAGGTTTTTTCCCTAAGACTTCTTCAGGGCATGAAATATTCTGCCCTCAGTGCATGTACATAACTCTCATTGGCCTTAAAAGAAGTTACATGCCTACATCAAAGGAAGGATTTACCCCATAATGATTCATCATGAGCCTGACAGGCAAACACAACAGTGGAGAGCTCACAAGCCAAAGCTCCTGAGCTACGGGGACGGCAGAGTTCAGAGCTCTGCCAATCAGCCCCATTGCTGCTCTGATTTTCAGCAGTTTTTAATTTTTTAAATTGTTTTAGTGGGCATCAAACCACATGTTATCCATCTGGTAGAAGAAATGGTAGGGTTCAAACAGAGGAGATATCCCCTTCAACATCTTATGTGGGAGTAAACCAGAGTCAAATTAAATTATGGCGCTTTTTTGCCTGGAAAGTGCATCTCCCTCTCCCTGGTGCTATGCTGGAGACACAGAATCACAATATTTTAAAGCAAATTAGAAAATACCTTTTTATTAAATGTGATTGCAGAAAGTCCTGGGAAGGAATGTGTTAATGACTGGTGATTGAATGCAGTGGTTTGCAAGCTCTAAGCAGCTTTAGTGTCTCCTACCACAGCCCTGATTTAAAATTCATAAATGCTAATCCTCCATAATTTACGGTTTAAAAAGCAGCCCCACTCACAGGCCCTGTGGCTACAGCTCTGTCAGAGTAATTATGCCGCCAAGCTGAAATTGGACTACTAACTGAGATATTAAACAGGGTAGGAAATCCTCTTCCCTGGCAGCCTACCCAATTATTCCAAATAAGCAAACAGATTAGTGAGTAATTTTCCAGTTAAATCTGGTGATTGGTGCCAGAATTGTATGTTAAATATTCAGAAGTAAATAGATTAAAGATGAAATGTCCCCTTTTCTCAAGCTTAATTTAGTGTGTATATTAAAACTTTTTAGGGGGGAAAAAAAGAATCTCCATTGAAGTGCAATCCATTTGCTTTGAAAACAGAACCTTTCCTGGCTTGTTTGCACTTGGGGCAGTGCGTTCATTAGCCAGGGCACGTTGTGCCGAGGGAGCCTTGTGCCACATTAGCCACAGTATCAGTCCTGCTGTTCCTTTGTGCCTCACCTTGGAGGAGCCCTCCTGGGTGGGAGACTGCACGCAGCTCTGCTGGGACCGTGGGGACAGGATGCCACCAGGGAGCTGGGACACACGGGACTGCCCATCCCCATGGCAGGACATGAAAGGATTTGGAGGAATTAACTGTAAATATGGGCATTTCTCATCGTTCTGAGCCTGTTTCTAAATTCAGCTTGAATTTCCCCACTGATCCGCCCAGGTTGAACTTTTTTACCTTTGCAAACACTCCTTATAACACAGTGTTTGGCTGGGACATGAAGTAGAGGGAAGATGGGGGCAAAAGGAAGGAAAACATGAACTGAATGCCCTACAGACACAGGCAAGAGGCAGGGGAGGATGTGGGCAGCCCAGGAGCACAAGCAGCAGTCTGTCCCTCTGCTGCCCTCACACCACAAGCATGCATGGCCACCCCAAGGAGCTGACTCAGGGAACTGTGCCCTGGCTGGAGACTCAGGCAGCCTTCAGCAGCTGAAGGGAGCTGCTCTGGAGGAGCTGAGCTGACACCTGAACCACTCCAGAAAGTGGCTGTGGCTTGTGGCACCTCTCAGGAAGCAGGACCAGCACCTCTCCCCAGAAAGGCTGGAGTGGTAGCTGCTGGTTGTTTGCTGCAGGGGCTATGATGGCAGACCCTGGGAAGACAAGGTGGTGCACACTGAATTTTAGGACTCCAAAATTCTTTCTTGAATTGAGTCTGAAGGAAATGCTTTTGCATTCATGGATTAAAGCAAGGAGCTGAATTGCTGGAAACACACATGTACATTTCAATATGCAAGAGCACTAAAGGGAAGGAAGCTGTATTTGAGGAACTGGAATTGTTTTAGCACCTGGTGGAATTTGCTTTGAAGCTGTTTCAAGGATCTCAAACACTATGAACAATGTTTTATGCCATTTCTAGTGGATTTTCTTTCCAGTTGCTAAAAGCTTGCTGTGCTGAGGAAGTGAACAGTCCTCTTAGCTATCAAGTGAAGTGGAAGGAGCAGAACCTGCTTATCAAGAGATTGAGGTTCAGTAGTCTTGGGGTCAAAGAGCTTCAGACCCTTGGTGTTAGTCATGACTTGGTCTCTCGGGCAGGTGTGAGGACCAGTTCATTCTTAGGTCTGAGTTAAATATTTTCTATGTTTTAAATCCTGATACATTCTCTGGAGTGAGAAATGTAGATTTTTTTTATGAACTTGCCAGTGTTGACTGCCATGCAATACAGGAGGTTCATAATCTCCATCCTTCCTGAGAAGTTCCAGGGTTTGGTGATGGAACTGGGTCCCTAAGCAGAATAACTTGTTTACAAAAAAGCCAGCAGATGTTAGGCTTGACAGGGGATTTAGATCAGCTCCCTCTCATACCTGGGCACAGTGGACTGGAGGAGGCAGAAGCTTCCTAGGCATGGCCCACAGATTTGCTTTTCCACTGGGAAATGCAAAAGCTGCAAGTAGGTAATGCTGAACACATGCCTAGAAAGGATTAGCTGAACTCCTGCACATCCCAGAGGCTTTTCCTTCTGCTGCATTCTCCCTGGAGAGGCTTTTTCACCTCAGCCCTCTGCTGGAATGTGCCTTAAAGGCATAATCAAGCTCATAAAAATTAAGTGGTGTGCAATTGTTCAAACAAAACAAAAGGACCCTAACTAAATTTTATTCAATAAATTCTCTAGAATCAATCCATTTGTGTTTTTATTAATGTCAGAACTTACAGCATAGTTTCCTTTCTGTGTTTCATGGGGCTGTAGGGGCTTTTGTTAAGGTTTGGGTTTTTCCACACCACTACACATGATGACATTTTGGCTTTGAACTGAGAAGAGTTAAAGTCAAAACCACAATTTATTTTATTTTTTAGCTTGTGAACATCCTTTGGATCAAATCTAAAGGCTTACCTGTTCAAAGCTGGAATGGACTGATAAATGTGAAGGGATCCAGGATGAGGACAGAGGCCTGTGAATGCCGGGTAGTCAGTTACATGACACTAGTTTTCTAACAGTGTACAATTTCTACCTCTCTGATAAGTTGACTCAGTAGTGCTAAAGATGGTTTTTCTTGACTATTCTTATACTAATGGTAACAAAATGGGAGAATTTGTGGCATCCTGTCTGCACAGATCCTTTCCACACACATTTGCTGCCAGAATAGTTCAGCATGCGCCGCACATTTCAGACCTTCCCTGTGCTGAGGGAGAGTCGTGAGTCTCGCTGCTTCAAAGTGCTCCAAATGTCAGTGCATTCCAAGTATCTCATGTCTCCTGCCTGCTGCCCTGTCCCTCTAACCCAGGGATTTTACAGTTTTTACAGTTTTTCTAAGTATGACAGAAGTCACTCGAAGGATGCCATTCGCAGGCAGGTTTGGCAGTCGGGTCCTTCTTAGCAGAAGCCATGTGAGTCTCCTGCACAGTAAAACAAAATGTTTTCAGTTGGTTCCTGATCCTTTAAAATCTTCTCTGCATGTATATTGCTTTCAACTTGCCTGTTAGATCTTTACGGTCAGCCTGGGTTTATGTACATTTGGCTAATTGTTCTAAGGTTGTGGAAGGACATCACGTGGGAGCTAGAAAGTAAGAGAATGTACAGAAAAGATGTTGAGACAAAATTTGACATGATGGAAGAGGTCAAGTATCCATTCACCAACTGTAGTTTCTATTCCTGCCTCTGTGAGTGGCACTTTCTGTATACTCTGAGCAGTCTGGACTCATCTTACTGGTTTTGCCCATTTTATTCACTTACCATTTAGCCAGTGAAGAATTTATTATTATTCTTTGGTTTTGTTTATTCTTGACTCCCAGAAGCACAGTGTTTGTTGGCTGTGACCAGTGAATTCTCTGTGGTAAAAACACTGATATTTCTGTCCTTAGAGTTGCCTATATGCATTCCTTTTTTAAAAAAACAAAAATCTTTCTCATATGCTTCCTCAATGATATCCTGCTACAGTGAGTTCTAAAGGTTAATTATACATTTTGCTCAAAGCTACTTCACTAACAGGGTCCTCAGGATGAGGGTTGCTGACCCTTTGAAGCCAGTGAACTAAAGCAAACAGCAAAATAACCCGCTGAGGCTGTTAGCTTTGTGGGTGGCTCTTTGTCTTTCTTGGCTCTTTTTCATCAGGGCAACCTTCCTGAATCAAGCTTTCTCTCAAGAAGGTGACCAGACAGTCTCTGCTGGCATCATGGAAACGGGGATGAAGGCAGTTCTTTCACTCTTGATTTTCTTAAATGTCAGTATTTTGGTTTTGAGAAGAGGTTGTACCACAGTCACCTTTCCCCACTGCTGGGGTCCCCTCTGGTTCTCCCCTGGAGAGCCCTGCCCTGAGTGGGCTCAGCTGAGATTCAGGAGTGGCTGGGGGGCAAACCTGAACTCCATGTGGCCAGTTCTGTCCACTAATGCATTCTCTCTTTGCCATGTTTATAATGTTTCTAAATGCAAACAGAAGTAGAAATCATTTTGGAAACTTGGAATAGAATGCCATGAAAAAAGAGTTCCTTAAAGGAATGAAGAGCATGTAATTTAATCTGTGTTTGTAGCATTTAATCTTAAAACCCTGCTATCTTATGTATTTTATGTATCAGTTTCCCTGAAGAAAGCAGATAAGGGCATCCAGTGCTCCAGCAGCTCCTGCCAGTGGCAGGGGACCTGAAATGGAACCTTTACATGACTGTAAATAAAATACAGGTGGCCAGGACACACTGGCATTAGCTAAGGTGTGCCAGTGGCACTGTGGGGGTTTTAAGGGAGCCTTGAGGAGGTGGGATCAGCAAGGGTTTCCACTCTCTCTGGTGACATGACCTGGATGCAAGGACAGCTCAGATCCCATGGCACATGTGGTGCATGCAAGAGGGCAAATTTTCCACTTTTAAAATGGTTCTGTGCTTACAGGAGAAAAAGGTTTCTAGGATAGCTTTTCTGAACATGTGGCCAGTCCCAGCCAGGCTCTCTTTCTAACATATGTGATGTAAAAGATCATTCAAGAGATGAACTGATGTTTGTCACTCTGAAGAGACCAGCTTCATATTTCTCCTTGATATAGTCCTCTGGAGCACAGCTGTGTCTGAAGGCTGATGAGGACAGGTTCCAGGCTCATGTATCTCCCATTTAAGACATCCCACTGTCTACCCAGGAAAAGAAACCAACTGGTAGTTCTCAATTACCACATAAAATTTATAAGGAGAGATGATATCTCTTAAATAACTGGGTCCCAGACCATTTAGGGCACTACAGACTTCAATCAGTGCCTTGAAATGTATCTATAAGCAAATAGAGCCAGGAGTGTTTTGTGCTATTAGGCCACTTCAGCAAATCACTTAAGCATTACTTAACACATGCTAAGTCTACTGCACCCAAGGCAAATTCTGAATATGATAAACTCTTTGTCCATAAAATGTCCCCCTCTGGATAATGCAGCACCACTTTATGGCTAAGGGTGATTGTGTGTCTGTCTGTCTCATCTGAAGTGCTTGAATGGGAAAAGAAACTGGTAGTAGAGTGGTTGTGCTGTACCTGCATTGTTTGTGTGATTGGTCTGCTAAATGCATAAATCTTAAATGATAGAATTTTGTAATATACAGTATAACAACTGGCAAGTGTTGGACATTTATTTTCACAAGTGAGGGAGTGACCCATAACTCACATCCATCACAGTATATGAAAGCACAGCTCACTGTAGTACAGCAAGCAAGGAAATCATTCATACACAGGATGTTATTCACTTCAACCTTTCCCCTTTTCTGAAGGCAGTCAGGATCTATATGTCTGCTGCTGCATGCTCTGTGTGCTGGCATAGATGTATGATGGCATCACAAAAACTGGAAGGGGAAGAAATGAGATAGGAACAGAAAGGGGTGTGGGCAAATGTTGTCTGAGCTGATAGAAATTTAAGTGGTCAGGCTTGTCAAGGAGAAGGAAAACTGCAGGGCTGGAGAGTGACTGAGATTAGAAGTGACTTTTGGAGAAATGGGATAATACTTTTCTGTTCAAAAAAACATGGGTGACGGCACAGGGTGAGCATGGGAGAGCTGGAAATTAAAACAGTACATAAAATAGAAATGCATTTGATGTAAGGACAACAAAATATGTATCATCCTTTCAGTTCTGGTCTGGTTCCTCTGTCATTATTCCCAAATTTAATGCTGTACTTTTCAACAGAACCTGTATCCTGTAGCAATTTCTGTGAAAAATCCCCTTCACAAAATGGCCAGAGAAGCTGAAGAGAAACATTAATATTGGGACTTCATCAGTTCTTGGCACCTACCTGCTTTCACCAGGCTTGCATACCCACTGTGCACTCTGCAGAAAGTCTGTGTTGTGGGAACGGTAAAATTAGCTTTAATTAGTTGTATACTGACCACACCAAGCTGCCTACAGAGGCTGTGGTCTGACATTTCTTTGCTAGAAACAGTGCACAGCAAGATGAGCTCTGTTCCAAATTTCTGAACAAGCAGGAGAGGCAAAGGAGAAGGTATGGTTATTTCCCATGTGCAATGATTTCACGAGCTTGCCAAGGGACACAGAGGAATCATGTGTCAGAAGGAAGAAATGTCTCTGGATTTCCCAAACCTCAACTTAGCAGCGTAGCTGTAAGACCTGCTTCTTTGTACTTGCATGCAGTTGTAGCAGGGTTGCCATTCCATGGTTTATACTTGGATAGATGGTTTGGGAGATCCCCTGGGAGATGGAGGAAAAGAAGACTGCAAATTCGGGTAACTTAAGTAGGAGAGAAAAAGTTTCTTAGTAGGCAAGTTGAGAGCTGCTGGTTTGTTTTAAGAATAATCATTCTGCAGCTTCTGACAGGGCTTAGTTCTAGGTTTCACTCTCCACTCAGGTCCTAGCCTGTGGCACAGGTTACAGGTAATAACCCAGCACAGCTCAGGCACAAGGAATCTCATGTGCCACAAAGCAGGAGCAGGGGGAGCCCACATATTCCTGACCTTGATGCTGAGGCAATTTTTTTGTCTCAGGACTGACCCCTTTGCAGAGAGTGTAACCCTTTTGTCATCTGCACTGTGCTCCCCTTTGTCATTGCACTGCTGGACTCACATCCTTGAACTTGGAGCACAAAAACCCCTCTGGTTTTTTAACTGATGGTTTGTTTGTTTTTCCTCTTTGGTCGATGCTGGGATCAGTGATGTCAACTTGTTCTATTTGCTTTGACAGGAAAATGTTTTCAGAGTTCATTAGGATGGCATCAATTCTAACATTTGGCACACGAACATTTGATGACCTTCATGTGGGGGAAGAAATATGTAGGCAAAACTTCCATTAGTTTGAAAAAACACTTCCACTCTACACCATTCCAATTCCTGAACCACAGCTTCAACCACAAGTTTTGTGCAGTCCCTGTTTGTGACCTGCCAGTGGGCTCCAAACTGGAGACTGGAGCATTTAGAAGCATTTCAGATGAAGTCAGGGCTGAGGCTGCAGCTGGACACAGCTCTGCACTCACCTGTAAGGCAGGTGTGCCAGCAGCCAGGCTCCTTGGTACTGCTTGGCTCAGCTGCTGGAGGCAGTCCAGTGTAGAGGCAATGGCATCTATGCCTCTAAATGCACGACTTTCCTAATGCTCTCCTGATGGTTCCCCGCAGCGAGAGGATTTCATTTGGCCACTTTGGGCTCATTTTCACCAATTACAGGGCTCATTAGAAAAGCTGGACTGGCTGGCATTGCAGCAGATGAGCTCTGGGCTTATCCACAGAAAAGGAAGAGCAGGTGTTGGCTCGTCCCTCCTCAGGGCCACCTGCCCTATGCCAACAGATCCTCTGAGTGGGAAGGAAGGAAAATACTCGTGGCTTCCTATGGCCTCTAACAGTGAGGGGCCAAGTAACAGAGGGAACTTGTGCAGTGAAGAAACCTCCTCAATATTAGCTGGCCTGAGTCCACCAGATTATTCTCACTGACCACCGCAAGAGTTGCTGTCAGCCTCTGGTTGCTGTCAGCCAATGGGTTTAGCAAAGAGCAGGTAGGAAGTGAGAGCCCATTTTTTGGCCATCATTTGCCCTTTGAGTCTTCCCTCTGCCTTAGAGCTATGTCAGTCCTGCCAAACAGTTCTGCTTCTCCTAGTGCCCGTCTCCAGCCCCTTCCTCTGACCTTCTTAGCTCTTATTTCATTTTTTTTAGGATTCACTGTGTCTTTATGTTTTTCTCTCATATCCTGTAATCAAGTGAAAGGTGTCTCTGTGGACAGAGAGGATTTGTACTCAGCCTTTGTTTGCTCTTTCCTGACAGTGCTGCCTGCTGTAAGAAAAGCCAAATGCTGCCCATATGTTGCTGTGCTCCCCTAAATTACGGAGGGTGAACATTTATGGCTGTTCTCACTGTTGCTTTCTCCATACTTTTCTAAATGATACGTTTTCATGAGCAATTACTGAGATAGGCAGTCAGGACTGGGTTTTGAGGTGTGCCACTTAGTGGCCTACACATAAAAATGGGAGACAGGAGGAGGAGGATGGCAGAAGCTTAATACCATGCCTTGCTTAAGAGAATGTCCTTCAGGTGAGCAGAACCCTGCACCTTGTAAAAGTATGACTTTAATTTTGCCTTTCAAATATGAACTAAGCAGGTCTGTCAACACATACTGTGTTCTTCCTTGTCAAACCATTTCACTTAGTCTGTCAGCTGTAAACTGCTTAAGAGGCATGTCATTCCAGCATTATTATAGCACTTTTAGATTTGTTTTTAGATTGGCTCTGTATCTGTTCCTGCAAAAGGTGTAGATACAGAGATGACATGGGTTATTTATTGTGTTACTGCAAAATGCTGCTTGCTGTTTTGTGGTAAGCACTGAGTAACTCCATTTCAAATAATGGGCACTGCAGAGTAATAATCCTGTAGTGGCATGGTAATACCATTGCCATACTTTGTCACATCAGTTGTGTCAGTGGAGCTTTCTTCACTGAGGGTGTCTATGCCCTTAAAACTTTATTTGAAGTATTTTTTTTTCCCTAGGAGATCAGGGAAAACAGAATTAAGACGTGGAGAAAGAACTCTGATCAACAGACTCTGTACTTTTTGGGTTTTTTTCAAAAAGTTGCTTTACATATTCAAATAAACAGTGTTTAAGCTGTTGATGACAGCTTAACTACTTCATCCCAGAACGTTTTGACAAGTGATTTTCAGTGTTTCTCAGGATTTTGATAACCCCCAAAAAGCATGAACTGAATTTATATGTCACATGTTTAATTTATTTGAGATGCATGTATTATGTTGCAAAAAGCAATAAGGAGGGAGTTAGAGGACAGGGTGATACACTCCATATTTATGATCATCAGCTTCTTCACTGTGTCATTACAAGAGAAAAAATGTTCAGAAATGCAGAGTATTCAAAACACTCAAACTTTTTTTGCCAACCCATCTGGATTGTGGTTTGTACAAATTGTTGGTGCAATTTCCCTGTGTCTCCACTGAGATCCATAGAACTGAACCTGTTCTCAGTGCAGGGAGCCTGAGCTGCTTCCCTGGTGCCTGGCTGCTGCTGTGTGTGTGCTGTCCCCATGCTGGCTCCCTGCCCAGGGACAGTGGCACAATGGCATTTAATGTTGTCTGACTTCTGAGCAACAGTGAAGAACAAAGGTAGATCCAGAAATGGACCTTTTTCCCCAGAAATGTATAATTTTCTGGCTGTGCACATTCCTTAGTATTGTCATCAGAAATAACACAAATGTGTAAACTGATCTTCACTTTAATACCAAACTGGAGTGTGGACCAAATGTTTAAAGCATAATTTGTTTCATCTCTGTTTTGGGATTTAGGTGTTGTCCAGTTTCAGATTGCTTCTTTTTCTCTGCCAACATTAAAGCAGAAAAAAGATGGGGTACACCATGTAGCTTCCTGGGCTCCTAAACAAGAAGCAACGAAAAACACAAGGAGAGAATTGCTTTTGTGAAGCTCCTAGGCTACATAATATATTTTGCTCTAAAAAAGGTTCATATTTCAACATCATACGTCAAAACCTTTTGAATATTACCCAGTATGTGTTTATTGGTACTTCTGACATGAGTGCTTGATAGAACTAGAATCACTGAAATTTAGAATTAGAATATTATAATTAAGCCTATTAGAAGTATTAAAAAATCCTCCTTTAACTTATTCAGCACTCAGGATATTGCTATCCTATTTCTACATCAGAATGCCACCTATTTGATTTTGTAAAAGAGTTGTTTCCATCAGTACTAGGCAGCATATGTCCTTATTAAAGTAGAAGGAGCTATTTTATTTTACTAAGTCTTACGTCAACTTAAAACATGTCAGTATAAATTCTTATTTTATAGTAATGCTGTATAGGTACAAAGGAAACCCCATGCATTCTAAATAAAATTTGACACTTAGTATTTCCCAAATCTGATTTATTTTCCCTCCTAAATAAGTGGTATTTTGAGTATTTTTCACAAAAATCACCAACCCCATCCCCTCAAAAAATCCCAAACCCGAATCCGAAACCTAACCCAAAAATTGTAGATGCTTCATCTAATTGTGAGTTCGTGCTTTTTAAATATTAAAATTGAAAAATCTAAATTGAAAAATCTAATTTCAATTAATCAAAGTGCTGACAATGGAGATCATAGGTGGCTTTTCAGACATTCCAGGGTCAGAGACCCTGGCCAGAGAGTCAGGTGTGATTTGCTTAATCTATCCTTCGTTGCTTCAACTTTCTTCTGATACTGGACACGTAGCATATTTCTGGTCATTTGGGAGTTTTAGCAAGTATTTAGTGCCTGACTAAATTGTCTTTAATGCAGGTTACAGTGGTATCTTCATATCTTCATCCTGCTGCTTTGGGGAGGTGGAAGACAGGAGCAGGCACCTTTTGTTTGGTTTCCCCCTAATGGAGAGGGGAAAATGGGAGGAGGCCTGACAGCTCTTGACAGTGAGAGGGAGATGGAGTTGCCTGTTGCAGGAAAAAAATAGCCTCTTCTGCAGGAATGAGGGGCTAGGAAGAGAAAAAATAAGCATTTTCAATATATTACAAACAAAATTATCTGCCAAAAGGGCAAGATAATTATCCTAATGTGATTTTTGACCAAGATAAATTCACATTATTTTATAAACTGGGTAACAATTTGAATCTTATGCAAAACCTAGAAATAAATCTAAAAAATATGATAATGTAATAAAATTGAAATTATTAGCAGTCCAAGTGGCATACTAGAGGCAGTAAAACCTTTTAAGTTCCAATGGAAAATAGGCTAGTAAACCTGGAGTAAGTTACTCCACTTTAATCACTTGATAAATAGCTACAATGTTTGGAAGAATTGATAGTGTCATTACAGCAACATCCCTTTTTATAAACAGCCTGGTGCTGATTTGATTCTAATTGCTGCCAGAGGAGCAGTATCAAAGCAGTGCTGCTCCAGCAGCGTAACCTGTGGGGTGAGCAGGAGCTGCAAGGAACTGCCTGGAAAGGAAGGAAGCCCAGGTTTTTCAAAGGCACCCATTCCAATTCTGGGACTGATGGAGGAGGGCTGAGTAAATCTGGGCTGGGAGAAACTACAGAGGAAATGCTTAATGAAGAGAAAGCATGGAGTAGACAAAACAGGCTCCTCTGAGTGCACAAAACAGAGGGGAAACAGTGGGAGAAACTGAGAGGTTTGAACGTGAGCGTGCGTTTGATTTCTCATCACAAAGAATTCTCCTGCTGGGCCAGTGTGGCCCTACTGCCAAACTGCAGCTCTGCCCCCCCTGGTTTCAGGCACCAAAGACAAATTTTTAAGATATTCTTAATAATTGCAGCATCTTTGCTTACTTGTGGGCTCTGCATCTGCCTTTGCCCATGAATGCACCAAAAAAAATTAAGACTGCTTTTGCAAAATGCATCTTTAGCAATTCTCTGGTTTTGCACTGCAAATCCTGGATTTTACCCTTCTTGAGTATGGAGTAGGTATCAGCATTGTAGTGCTGGCTGCTATGATGGTTGAGGGCAGTAAATTTACATTTATGTGGAAAAAACGCAGAACACATGCTTCTAGGCTGGGTCTTCTTCCAAAAACTAACAAGAAGTTGTCTTATTTTGGGAATGGTAGGAAGAAAAGCAGGGCTCCATAAGGAGAGAAGAGGAGGAACATGTTTAATAGTTCTGTCATGTTAGCAACAAACCCCAGAATAAACAGAAATGCCAAGGGGAGAGGTATTTATCTTTTTAAACAAATCATGTGATAAGCTTCTCCCATAGATTGGGGACTAAGTGAAATATGTAAAATAGCTTATTGAAGAAAAAAATTGCTTCAAGTGGGACTGAATGGCTCAAGAGATTAGTGATGGGATAATAGCTTTTCTCAATTTAAGTGGTAGACCAGTTCAAATCAATTCCAGGTCTCTAGGGACTGGAAGGTGTTGCTATCCTGTGTCTCCTCTGCAGTTATTTGAAATGATCTTGTGGTCTCAATCCCATCCTTAGTTGCCAGAAAATTATCCCCAGCCCAATCAGCACTGAATTGCTTTGAGCTGACTGTTGTATCCTCCCCATAAAGATGCACAGCCCTCAAAGCTGTGTGTGGGAATGGCAGCTGTTTTATTTAGCACCGCTTTGCTGGTCAGAAATATTTTGTCTCCCGTGGAAGGGACAGATTGCACAGAAGAAGACACAACTTGGAATACGATGCAGTGTAAAATCATTCTTTAAATAACACCATGGTTTGTTGGTTTAATGTGGATTTCTTGGGAGGACAGGGATACTTTTGGACACTTCCAGCTACTTCCTCACTTGTACCCAGAGCCTGCTTGTTTGCCTGCAAAGGCTGAGTCACAGCCTTCCCCTACATCCATGTAAATCACAGAGCAGGGTCACAACTTGCAACACCAACACTGGTCATAAGGAGCAGCTGGAAAATTCAAACTGGTGGAGTGCCCTCCAGGTTTTTTTGAAGCATCTATTTAGTGTGTGAAGCTGGACCAGTGAAGTGATGTTAGGGACATGCCACAACGAATGGCAGCTCAGAATTTGCCTATCAATTTTACTCTAACAACTAAAATATCAGTCATTGATTATTCTGCCTGATGCAAAGATTAAGCAAACAAGCAAGAAGCAATTCTCACCCAGGTGAGGAGGATTTGGACCTTTTAGTGGCTATAACAGCAGGTCTAGAGCTAATGAACCACAGCAGAATTCTTATTATCCAGTGTACCAAGGAAAAAAGAGACCTGGGGTTACTAGAGAAGAATCTCAGCAGTTTTGTGTGTATAACTGCTTGGAAAAAACAAATAGGATATTATGGCAGTGTAAAGGAGTTGGAGAACTGAAATCACATGATTACAGTCACATTTTCTATAAAACTGATGTGGGACAGAATCACTTGCAGGAGAAATTTTATTTTTGCCTTAATGCAGACGGCTCTAGGTTTAAGAACGCTTATCAGGGTGGAAGGCTAAAGGGGTTAAGGAAATAAGGCATGACAGAGGTGACCTATGGGAACTTCCATTATTATATGGAGCCTTGATGAGTGAAATGAGAGGAATTGCTCTCCACCATGAAAGGCTGAAATGTCGAGGGAGCAACTGCAAATTAATCTATTAAGAATAAGTAGGAGGCTGAACAGTATGACTCAAAAGGATTGAAATATATGGAATAAACTGCAGTGTAAAATCACAATGATTTCTAGACCCAGTTTTAAAGACATCCATCTACGATTTTTACAATGAAACAGGAATTTCTGTGTGTGTGTATATGAGAGGCAAAGTTTAAGCAGATTAAATTGGTTTCTTTCTTTTCAGGTACTCCCCATATTTGTAATGACCAGGCCTGAATGACAAGTTGTGTTCTGATTTGTGTGGCTTTAACCAGAACAATGTGTCAGGAATTTTTCTGATTTTTGGTTTTTTTTAATAAGACATACAAATAAAATGCCTCACAGGCAGCAGTTTTCTGTGTGAAGGTTTTCCGGATTTGCTGTGACATTTTTCCTGAATTTAGTATTTGTAAAAGGTACTATGTGATGACATTGTGTAACTGAAAGTCTCTTTTTATTGACAGGTCATGAACACTCAAGGCTGGAGAAATTTCTCTGTGTCGGACTGCAGAGTTACACCCCCCACAGCCTGAAGGGACAAACTTCCAGGAGGAAAAATGCTCCATATCAGTAAGTCCAATTTGATGTTAAATGTCACTGCATGGTTGTTTTTAAAGACTCATATCTGAAGGATGTGGAGAGAGGCATGAAAAGTTCCCAACTGCCAGGACCACACATGTTATTTCCTCTGTTCCCCAGCTGTGGTTACAACTTTCTGGAGTGTCAATGCTTTGTCCACCAGTGGCTGGAGTGAGGCTTGACCAGGTTGCCAAGTGAATTTTGGTGGAGCTGATCCAGCAGCATGTCCCCAGCTCCCCTTGTGGTCTTTGGGAGTTGAGGTTCTGTTTGCTCTTTAGTGCCAATCTTTAGGCCTTAATGTTAATCCTTTCACAAAGCTCATGTAGTTTCAGACTTCTACCTTTCCTGGCTTATTATAGCCCAGGAAGATGAGATGTGACTATGCTGAGATACAACCCCCAGTGATGGCACTTTATAATACTGTATAACTGGAGGATTGCTATTGTAGGCAGAGAAAAAGGCAATAAAGCAGCATTGATATCCTGCCTGCCCTCTTACAGGAGTTATTGAATCAAACCTACCAGAACTGCCAGACAAACAATTTGCAGCTGCAGTCTGAAGCCTGACAATGACACAGAATCAAAAAGAAATAGTTGGAGTGCATGGGCTTGTGAACTCCTCTGCGACCCACCACAGCAGGCTCCCTAGGATTGTTCTCCTCTTTCTGGTCCTTTGCCTGTACAATTCCTTCTCTTTCCCTCCCTTTTCCTCTCTCCTGTTTTCTCTCCTACATCTTGCCATTTTCAGATTTTCACACCTTTTCCCCTTCCTTTTCTTTCTCTCTCTCGTTCCCTCACTGTTTCTTTCTGTTTCCTCCAATATACCTCTTGCTTGTTTTTACTTTGTGAGTTCAAGTGCTCTCCTGTGTTTCTCATGTCTCCATGTTCTCAATTCTTTCTTGGTTCTGATTCATTTAGTTCCCACCCTCCCCAGTTTCCCATAGTCTTTTCTATTCTCCCTTCCTTGCTGTATCTTTTTTTTTTTTGCTTAATTTCTCTTCATTTTGTTGTTGAAACCCACTGTTTCTTCTTTTCCTGCCAGTTCTACTACCTTCACTTTTCTTGAGGCATATTTAGCCAGTGGCTGAGCTCTATGCTGCTCTTACCCCTCAAATGTGAGGATTTAAACATTTCCTGTGCACTAGGATTTCCAAAGTGCCAATCCAGCTCAGCTAAGGGGAACTGATATGGTTTGGCTCTAACATCTATGAAGAGAGATACTGCAAAAGCCAGCATAACAGTGGCACTGACCAATGCTCTTGGGCTCCTCACCCTGCTCTTGGAGTTGGATTCAAAGCTTATCAAATTAATGGGTTCTGCATCAGACCTGCAAGTAACAACACCCTATCAGATTTCTGTCCTTTATTTCCATAGAAATCCCAGTGCTCTTGGTTTCTTCCAGTGTTTGCTTTGGCTCAGGACATTATTGTTTGATTTTTTTTTCAAAATAATTATTCTAAAGTATATATAATATATGTAGGTGTCGATGAAAAGGGACCATACTACAAAATCTATTCAAATTTGTGTGTATATGTGTGTGTGTGTATATATATATAGATATATATAATAATTCCTAGTTTTTGGATACCCATAACAGTTATCTAGTATTTTGGGAAATCTTTTGTCATTCCCTTTCTTCTCTCCTAACCAGTATCTAACCATTAGCTTTCTAAACTTTAGATGTTCAGTCTTCTAAATGGGTAGCAGAAGTGTTGATAGTACAAAAATCCTATTTTTTTTTATTCTTTTTTTTTTACTCGTCCTAAGTTACAAACTCAGCTTTTGGGGGTGTTTTCAATTACTTTGGGTTTTTCATGTTCCTTCATTTACTTACTTTCTCTATTCCCTTTGCCCAACAATTTCAATGTAGAAACATTTTGATTTGTTGTTCTTCATGACAATATTTGGAGGGACCTTATAGAATCCTTCCAGTACTTAAATAGGTGCCTACAAAAAGGGTGAAAAGGGATTTTTCCCAGTGGCAGGGAATGATAGGATGAGGGGGAATGACTTCAAACTGGAAGAGAGTAGATCTAGGTTAGATATTAGGAAGAAATTCTTTACTATGGAAGCAGTGAAACACTGGAACAATTTGCCCAGAGAAGTTGTGCATGTCCCATCCCTGGAGGTGACCAAGGCTGCACAGGACTCTGAGTAACCTGGTCTAGTGACCTTTAAGGTGCCTTCCACCTCAAGTTGTGATGCACTGAGTATTACCCACCTCCTTTCAAAAGGTGGTGGATCTTGCTGGTTATTTATATGTTTGTGAGAGCCTCACCATAAGGTGACCTCTTTAGAGGGGGCTGCTGCCAATGCCAATTTCTCTCCTCTTCCCTGGAACACTCTGGAGCTGTCTGAGAAAGGAGTCAGGGTGCTCACCATCCTATAGGTGACCATGAGCAGGTCCAGGGATCAAGTCAAGCCCTGATGCTGTTGACATGACACCACCTTTCCCTCTGTAAAATTATGTCTAACAGGAGCATGAGAGAATCCCCTCCTTCCTCTTCTGTCTGCCTCTTTGTCTTTGCAGCTACTGCTCCTGTGAAGTTCAGTGCTGGTGACAATTGGAGAAAAACAGTTCCTGGCTAATCCAACCCTTTCTGCTCTGATTGGATTTTTCTCCTTGTGTCTGCTTCTTTATTTGATTTAAAACCTTCAGCTCCTTGAAGGTTTTCCATTAAGATTTGGAGCACAGTTTGGAGTGGGGGGAGCAGTCAGAGCATTACCTAAAAAGTGCCAGTTTATTTTTAGCTAATGGAAGAGGGGGGCTGATTGGATTAGGCCAGTGATGTGAGTACCTGGTGCAGGCTGCTATCAACACATCAACAGTGTGGAAGGGT
Source organism: Passer montanus (assembly GCF_014805655.1). Taxonomy (NCBI): domain Eukaryota; kingdom Metazoa; phylum Chordata; class Aves; order Passeriformes; family Passeridae; genus Passer; species Passer montanus. The sequence goes on from NW_024366591.1 coordinate 1,380,461, forward strand.
TAAGTACACTTTCTTCCACCTTCACTCACCCCTTTTACCCTCTCCTGCTTTGCCTTTCCTCACTCAGTAAGTGACACTTGCAGCAGCAGCAGTGCAAATTCTTGGCCATGTTCTAGCACTGGTCAGTGCAGGAGTAAATCCTGCAGTCCCTCCTGCTGCTCTGCATTTGCCACCTGACAGCAGTGGATGCTCAGAAAGACCAAGGGGTAAACTTTTAAAGCTTCAGCCTGGGTTTTAGCCATGTGATGGCTATTAAAGCAATTGGGAGCCAGGTGGCTAAAATCCAGTGCAATTCTTTGTAATGGTACCCCTGAGAGTGCCCATCTCCTTTTAGCACTGCTATTGATTAGGCAATTCTTGACTTTGAGAAACAAAATTGGTGCGTGCATCAAGGTTCTTTTCCTCAATTTGGCCTGGTTTGAAATGAATCGTTCACCCTTAGCCATTATTGTAAGCAGCTTTAAGCTTTGGTAAATTTCAGTGTGATTTAAGTTTTCTATCCCCCTTCTCTGTGGAGGGCTGTTGTTTACTTATCTTCACCAGGACATCTCCAGAGTGTTTGGTCTTTACCCTCATCTCCCACATTGATTCTGTTATCTTGTCCAGGGTGATTGTCCAAGCTCAGTGAAATGCTGGGGGCTTTATTTAATGGCTGCCCACAGTGCACAGCAGGCAGGATTGAGGCCAAGGGCTACCTGGTTTTCAGGAGGTGCAGTGCATTTTATGAAGTGTAGACCATGTTATGTTCTAGCTTGTGGTCCAGCCCCTGCCTCTGAATGGGAGTGGAGCTCTTAGAGGGAGCACATAAACCTTGAGCAAGTTGCTCCTAAATTGAGAAACACTTAATGAATATTTGATGATTACTAGGGGCTGGAGGACCACACAAATGTACACGAATGTACATTTATGTTTGTGAGAAGGTGCAAATAATTATGTAAAAAAAAAGGGAGACAGTTCCCCAACCCTCTTACTTTTTGCATTTCTCTTCTATTATATTCCCCATTCCTCCTTATTTTTCTAAGGTGTAGGAAGATTTTTCAGCATGTTGTGAAATTATTTGTGGAGAGAGGGGATGGGTTCTGCATGGGGATATGCCTTTTGCTTTGGGATTTTAATGCATTATAGTAATTCATGTGGGTTTTAGCATCTGTTGCTTTTGGATGTTCTAGAGCATTCTTGTGAGCTGTTGGGTTATGCTAAGTACTGCCACAAGTGACTGGCATTGGATAGCTTTTTTTCCTGCAATAAAACCCAAAGTGAAATCTGGCCTGGACCTGGATGGAAAAAGCTCTCATGCTAGTCCAGTTCTTCAGCAGCCAGGTAAATCTGTGTGAAGGCTCTAGAGCCTGCTGCTGCATCAATTTTCTCAGTGCTTCTCATCTCATCCTTGTAGCCCCTTTGCTACTCTCAGTAACCCAGGCAGAGAAGGTGGTATTTGACATTTCTCTGTTGCCAGAACACCTTTATTGGGATATTTGGGTGTGGGGTGAGATGTAAAAAATTTGAATTGGAGGTGGAAAGGAAATTCACAAACACTAGCTTCAGAAAAACAACTGTTTCTTATTCCTGTTTCTGTTCAAACTGGGAGAAAGCAGCTCCTCAGGTGTCACAATAAACTTAGGAAGTCCATCACCCCCTTGCCAAAGAATGTTGATTTAGGAGCCCCAGGAGCAGTTTTATAAGACAGCCCTGTCTGTGTTGAGCTGGGAGGTTGTCAAAGCTCAAAACATTCTGTTTGAACAAGCTGTTGTATTCCAATGAGAAGTTGTTTCATCTGAAAAGTCACAGTCAGTTCTACTGAAAATTCGGCTCCTCATGAGCTTAGTTTGAAGTGTGATGTCAAGATTACATGGACAGCATTGCTGTAGGACTGAGGAGCTCCAAGAAGAGGAAAAGTGTGCACCACCTCTCCTATTCCAGTCAAGTTTAATGGAAGTTTTTCTGAAAGGATATTTTTAGAAATCCTAGCAGAATGACAAATTCCAAGATCTGTTAAAAACTACATCTATATACATATAGATATAATGAAATGATACAGAGCACAAATAGCGCAGAAACATGAATATTGAAAGCTCCAGGGCAGATTGCTGAAGCCTGTGTAAAAATACGTGCACCTTTGGTAGTGGAGGCCTTGCCAAACTAATTAATGAAGCATATGCAAACGTTCTACTTTGCAAACATACTTTGTGTTTCATTAGATTCTCAGAAATCAGCATAGGGAATCTGAAGGAAAAGGTATTTGATCTTTAAATTTTTGTTGTTGCAGGAAAACACATTCCTATGTTGTTTTACATTCACAGCTGATGTTATGTCACAAAGTCTGATATTTGTAAAGAGCTTTATATTTCCATTAAAACCTCCTCTCTTTTAATTGTGGTTTCTCAGCCACACATCTGAAACTGGTGGTTTTCCACAAATATTTTGAATGGAAGTAGCTTCTGTGCATTGAACTAAACCAGATATTCCCCATGTAGGTAGCTCTTACCACAAGGGAGGTACTGCAGACATAAAAATGCTGAAGGGCAGAAGGGGAGCTCCTTCTCCCAGAGTTCACTGAGTGGGCTCATGATCTGTGACTCTCACTCTCTTCTGCCAAGTTATTTCTATTTTACAGAGCAAGACAGAGGGCCAAAGAGGTTGGGAGAACAGAGCTGTGCTTTGATGGGGAGAGAAGAGAATGTGCTGTCTTCAAATGGCTTCTGATTCTTTTGTGTTGTGCTGTCCTTTTGAGCCAAATCACCAATGGGTTTTCCACACTGGGGAAAGCTGCAGGGATCAATAGTGAAAGGGAGGAATTAATACCAAATTTGGTTCTACCCATGGTGTAAATTTGTTTATTTGCAAAGAACAAACACGGTTCCATTGCCTTTCCTGAGCATAGAAAAGATTCTATGGTTAATGTATTTGCTATCAGATATTGAGCATCCCTGAGCCAACATCCCTGTCTGTTATTTTTGAGTTTGTTTTTCCCCAGCCTGAGTGTGTCTGAAATCCTTTGTCCTGCCTGTTTCAGCCTTTCAATCCAGTTTGGAAGGTAGCCTTTGGTTCAATTGCTGCTTAACATGTCTTGTGATCTCTCTGTTTTGGTTAATGGCTCCGGTTAGTTTCATTTCTTAAAGGACCTTACTTTTTCCTATATCTTAAATAATGGGCAGTAAATGTGTCCAAAGATCTAAGCATGGCTTCATTAACTCCTTCACAGGAAAACGTTTAAGTATGTTAAAGTATTAATTACAATATAAAAGTGAGAAACAGTTGTGTCCTGATATTCTTTAGCTAAGATAAAACATTGCTGCTTCCCCTGACCTCGGTAGAGCAGCACCATTTTATGTCAAGAGAAGCTGCTGTCTATTAGCAGTCAGCAGTGCTGGCTCTTGACCACTGTTTTTCTTTCCCTTGCTCCCTATTGAAGGAGTTTTGATCCACACATTCAAGCACAGGTTGAGGAGATTTTTTTTCATTATTTGTGCGGAAAATTTTAGAAGTAGGCATCACCTGCTTCTAGAACTGAAGTGTTTTAACTGAAGTGACCAAAGGCTGCTCTTCTCTGTGCCAGTTTTTTCTCCATAGGCAGCAAAGTTCCTCAGTGACCTCTTTGGCATCATTTCATGCCGTCAAAGAAATGAGTGAGTCACAACCACTCTGTTCAAACTGGTTTCCTACCTTCCAGTCTCAATGTATCTCCCAGTAACTCAGGCTGGGGATGTTTCTTGATATTTCTGTCAGCATTTCTCCCCAGAAACCACAAACTATAGGCCCCGGATCGATCCATAAAACTGAAGTTTTCCCAGAAATGCTGAGGGGAAACACCTGGGACTTCTCACCCCCTAAGATGAGGAGCAAATGTCCCAAGCTGTGTCAAACACTCGTGGCTTGATTTTGCCAGGGGATAGTACAGGTGGTTTTGTGCCTTCCAGCATTCCAGGGTTCCTCAAACCCTGGGAAGAGGAATGACAAAGCAAGGTGACAAGGCTGTGATACCAGACTAGTCCTGAGGCCCAAATGATGGGAGGCAGTGCCTGTGGAAGAAGTGTGTTTAAGACAGGTTTGGTATCTCACAGCTTTTGTGCCATGTTGTGTGTACATTTCCTTTCAGAGGGCCCAGGAGCTTCAGCTCAGTGTAGCAGGGTGCTCTGGGAGGCATCCATGAAAATGTCATCCCTGAAGCATGAGGGATGTGTTTGAATGACACATTGCAGTTCTCAGTGAGGGAGTTTTAGTTTGTTTTCCTGTGGAATAGAATACCCAAGTACAGAATTAAATCAGCATTTGGAAAACATTCTGTCCCTCTCTACACTGATTTTCCGGAGCTGCTTTTCACTTTATGCCTAGAAGGTCCCATTCAATTAGGAAATGTAGAAGTGCATGTACATGGTTTAAAGCAGTGCATGGGAGGCTGTTCTATTTTTCAAGCTCTTAAAAAATGTGACCACAGAGGATATCAACACAAATTTGTGGGATCATCTTAGAAAAGGTTGAATACAAAGTTTTGTTTGCAAATACATATGCCATCAAAACTTGATTTAGCAATGCTGTTTACCATTTGATCAGATAAAAGAATATTAGCTCTTAAAAATGAGACACAAACTGAATTCCCTCTTCAATGCAGTATATTACAGTTCTATATTTCTCTGGGCTCATATAGCTCTTTTCTGTCATCCAAACAAACACATGCAGAAGTAGCTTTTGAGCCCCTCCCCATGACAGTAGTTTAAAACAGCAGAGGTCCATGTGTAAAACAGGTTTGAAACGCCTTGTGGTGACTTTTGCTTTTGTGGTTTCAGTGCCCTTGCCTGCAGCTCTTGCCCTGCTCTGCTGCTGGAATTACTGACCAGCACCAGGCAGGGACCTCTGATGCTGTGCCCTGAAGTGGGGAGGCAAAGCCACAGGCTGCTATGCAAGGGCTGGTAGGTTCAAGAGACAGCAGTACCTTGAGCCCACACAGCCACATGCCCAGGGGACTGTCACCATCAGGGCTGCAGCTTTGTTTCCCAACAGAGGCTCAGTTCAAATCAGAACAAACCTCTCATTTCTTATTGTATTGCAATGGAATAACATCAAGCTTGATCCAAAGTTCACTCCACTGGTGTTTTTCTTTTGGCTGCCCTGGGCTCTGAAAGAAGCCAAATAAACAGCCTGTGAGCAAAATTGTATAGAATGATCAAGGTGCAACTGTCCTGCTGGGTTTGCCTCATGCCGGTAGTCATTATGAAACCTGCATAATTCTGGAGCAGGACAGCAATTTCCACACAGCAAATTGCAGATCGTGTTTGCCAACCCACAAAAACCATCACAATATTTGCTTTGAAACTTCACTGTGCTATCAAGGGCAAATTCACTTTATCTGTACAAATGGACCCCTCGAGAAAACTTAGATTACACATGCGAGGAAGAACGGGCAGGACTTGGCTCTGGGCAGGAGAGAAGTAAATCTGGCTTCCTTCTGTGGTGGAAATAGGGAACAAGTAAGCACAAAGCTGGGGAGATACATAACTGCCAAGTTCCAGGGAGAAAATGTCAATGCAACTGAGATAATGGTTCTCTGGCACCCCAAATTCATACCTTGTTCACCTTCCTACCTAGGTCCTTTGGAAAATCTGCTTTTCTGCAGGTTTCACATGAAGCACAGCATCCTCCAGTGCACCTCTGTACTTCTGCAGATCAAATTTATCAATTTATCCACGGTGTGAGTGAACTTACCACTGCCAGAAACAGCCCCATTTTTTCAAGTTAGAACCATCAAAAAATAGTTTGTGTGCTTTACTTTTTTATTTGTCTTATCAAAGGAATTTAAAAGTTTATGTTATTATTCAGCATTGCAGACATCACTGAGTTTAGTCTCAGTTTTAGGTGGAAAGGTTTTTTTTACATTCCACTACCTATCTTGATAGTTTCTGTGTGTGCCAGAGGCAGTGGTCTTAACCCTGGATCAAAACCTAATCTCTCCTGCTTTTGTAAAACCTTTCCCTCTAATTCTCTCTCTAGCAAATTATATTCTGTTCCTTGCCCTTGAATAATTTTAAAATGTATAGAATAAAGTGTGAGTGTGGGGGTTCTGTTCCATTGAGTGATACCTGGTAATCAAAATACTGCATTCATATCTTGCTGCAATGATCTCATTCCTACTGGGACAGCACTCCTGTGAGCGCAGGCCCGTGTTGTGTTCATCCTGTTACAACCAGATAAACTCATAATGTAGACAGATAAGAGCTATACTCATTAATCTATTAATTGCCTATTGTCAGTTGTCAATATGTTTCACTTGATGGGAAGCAGGAAGATTAGCTAGTATTGTGAGGATGTCGTTTTTTGTTCTGTATTACTATTATTTTATTTTGATGTGTGGCATGCTAGGAAATTACATCCAGGCTTGTGGTGTCTCACCCCAACAGAGAAGAGCTTGCTGCTCTTTGGGTTCCTGGAACCAGAAAAATGCCATCCCCAAAAAAAGCTTTTTTTTCAGTCAGGGGACCCTGAAAGAGCTGTGACTGTGTTGAGTAACACGTTTTTTTTTTTTTATGATGGGCATTCAGGACACTCTTAAAATCAACACAGCCTGAGATACCCTGATTTCCCGGGGAAGCTGAAACTCTGTGGGGACTTCATTGTTCGCTGGAAATTTGAGACTGATTTTGTCTCTGACTGGAGCTGCTGGAGCAAGATTTTATTATAATTGTGTGACCTATAATACACCATGAAGAGGTTTCAACTTCTCTATTTTTCTAGCCTATAACAAATCAAATGTTTTACTATAATGTACAGTCACCAAGTTTACACCTTAAGAAGGGTGATTTTCAAGGGCTTATCTCTACAAAGAACAGTGGAGCAGAGACAGTTTCAAAAAAAAAAAAGAAAGAAAGAAAAAAGAAGGGAGAGGAACATCATAGAAGCACTTTATAGACCTATTTGAATCACAGCTTTAAGTCATTTATATCACGGCCAAAAAGCCCATCCATGTGTGCATTTAATAATGATGGCCAATTCTGAATGAAGACTGGAAATTTTCCTCTCTATGGCATGAAGCAAAAAACCCCTCACTGTTTCTGAGTTGGTAACTTGACCTGTTTGAATTATTTTATTACTTGTGAGACTGTCAGCCAGGTGGTCAGTGTTTAAATTCTGAGGTCAGATCTGGGAATTGGTTTCTGTGGAACTACCATGGTGAGGAGCAGCTGATGATTGGGCAGCTTGGGCATTTTCTAGGCACCCTTGGGCAGCTCTGCCTGACAAATATCAGCTCGTCCATGGGGCAGTGAATTTTGTGCCATCCGTGCAGAGGTGTTAAGGACACAGGGAGATTTTCCATGTTATCCAGGATATCTATTAGATAGTACATGCCTTAAGAAATCTATGGGGCAGTGAATTTTGTGCCAGGGAGATTTTCCATGTTATCCAGGATATCTATTAGATAGTACATGCCTTAAGAACCCACCTTCCTTAATTTTTACCAGGACAGAGAAAAGTATTTTACTACCTCAAGGCAGCCGAGATGTGTTCCCTCTGGCTGCAGCCACCCCAACAATGGATATAGGAATCCATTGGAATATAAATTCCATAGGAATTTTCAGGATCCAGAACTCTCTGTTATGATTATCAAGTTTGGTCCCAAAGACCAGCATTTAAACAGATGCATTTTTTCATGATGTGTGTGTGGCGCCAGGGTTTTATTTCAGATTTCCAAGGGGAACAAAAGCATAGTTGAAATGCATGTGGGTCTTTTAATATCCAATGAAATTCTGTTTTCTCTAGCTATTTTACTCTTCTGGGTTTCTTTCATTCAGTGAAACATTAAGGACGAAAGTATATTTAAATTAAATGAAATTACATTAAGAAAGAATGGAAGGAAAAAAAAAATCTTTCTTTTCACTGAAAATGTGCCAAACCCCTTTAAACTGAGGAAATTACTTTTCTCAAATATCATTAATGTTTTAACTTATTTTTTTGGAAAGCCACAGGCATTACAATTTTACTCTTTCTCATCTCCTCTAACCTTCTCCAGAAGAGAAGGCATCTTGGAACCTGACACAAGAGCAAAAGATAAAGTGGGAAAACTAGAAAAAGAATGAAGAAAACGTCTGGCTAGCATTCAGATATCTGTATTCACTGGACACCAGTCAGATATTTGTATTCAGAACCTCAAAGGTAGCAAATGATAGAAAGGTGTGAATGGAAGTTTAATGCTTTGAAAACTTATTTAAGAGTAAATGTGATCCATTTAAATGCCTCCAACTTAGAAAAATTCAAAAATACGGATTTTTTTTACATCTTTCCATTTCAACAAACTATTTTGCTTTTACACGAATATGGCTGAGCTCAGGGTATCATACAGATAAAGTGCATGTCATATCCTTTCCCTAAGTATTTCTTCACTGGTGGGGGCTGAATTGCAGAGATTAAATGCCTCACTTCTGGTCCCACAGGAAACACATGACAGTCTTGAAATGAAGTCAGCTGTCCCAAGTCTGAGATGAACCCCTAAGCCAAAATCTCTCCTCCTTATCATCCTTTGTTTCTCTTTCTTCCCAGTACCTCCTCTAAGCATTTATTCTGTTTTGTTCATGGAGATCAGTGGTCTCAGCTTGTTTCAAGCACCCTAGAATTTGACCCTTTATGTTTCTTTCCTTTGTACATTTCCTATATATTGAGTTGCTAGCTTTGCATTTCTCCTTGCTCCCAGATCCCTCCCTACTGTGCAGAAGGTGACAGCTTTGGGACCACAATGTTTTGTCATTTTTGACCTGCAGGAGAGTGCACACCCCTTTTTAGCCCATGTCCCATTGTAAGTCATCCCCTTTTGATCCAGTCTCCATCCCCTTTTATTGACCAGCCCCCCTATTTCCACTAAATGTTTCAACCCTGCTGCCTGCTCCCTTTGTGCTTTGTTAACCTTCACAATATTTCTGCAGCAGAACTGAGTCTGCCATCAGTTTGTTTAGGGAGCAGAAGACAAAGCCAGGCTGGTGCTGGTGCTGATGAATAGGTCACTGGTGACAGCAACCCATGCTGCAAAAGTCAGCCCCCACTGACACTGTTTTCAGTCCACTTGAATGGAAGCTCCTGGGAGCCTTTCTTTAAAGAGCCCAGGGGTGAGGGAGGCAGGAAAAGGCAAAGAAAAGGAACAGAATAATTAGAGCAATAATGCTCCAGCTTTCCCAGTTGTGCATGACTTGGCTAATCAAAATGAGCAGTACCTTGGGCACCTGTAGACGTGGCAGGTGAGGAGGCTGCTCCCTTTTTGCACCGTGGCCTCTGCAGTGGGGCACAGTGACTTGCTCTGCCTCTGGGTTTTCTCTCTGTTATTAGCTTAGGTGCTGCCACCTTTAGAAACAAGACCCTCATAAGGCCTTACCCTTATGGAGTCAGGTGCAGCAATGATCAGGAAGGGAATTGATGCTGGTCTGGGCCATCCAAGGAAGATAAAATCCAGTGCTGGAGCTCTGGCTTCTCCCAAATGAGCTGAAACTACCTCTGTGGTGACTCACTGCAAAGCCAGGATGAGAGAGAGGTGCTGGGAATGCACAGAGAAAGCCCCATCTTCCAGTGCTTCCAGAACACACATCACTCATATTGAGATATATTTTAATTATTAAATTAAGGGCTTTTTCTATCCAGATGAAGTCCATTTTATTTAGACACAATTGGAAACAGCAGCCATCTTTGTCAGAGGATTGTGAGGCTCAAACTGTAGGGCAAAACAATTTGAGTTATAGGTACAGGAAATGATGGCTATAAGTTAGGAAAACATTGAATGGGCAAGACTGGTGAAACAGCTCTTTATTAATCAGAAAGCCAGTTTCTCAAAATGTAGTAGGCAAGTAGTTTGAACAGGCTTGCAAGAGACATGCAGAAATTTCAACAGAAATGGAAAAGAAGATGTAGGTGCTGAAAAATTTAAAATCTAACCTTTAAATGTAAAGTAATAGGTGTTCTTGAAGACTTTCAGACATTTAAATCTTTGTTCACAGATTACATAACATAAATATTTGGGGTAGGTGGACTTTTCCAGTTCAAATAGAAAATGCATTTTATGGGGAAAAAAAAAAATCCTGGATATAATTTTAACATAGACAAAGAGGGTGAGAAACACCAGTTCAAGAGTAAAGGGACCAAGATAAATTTGTTTCTGTTTCTGAATTATGTGTAACTAAAAGTGGTCAAAAGTGGTAGAAAATACCACTGAATAATTTTTGTGATTTTTTTTTTTCTGAAGATCTCTAATTGGTCAGAAGAAAACCTAATCACACATTATACACAAGTGTATGTGCATATTTCTTTTAACCTCTGCTCCAAGTTTACATAGACTGTTTACTTTAGGGAGTTAATTTTCAAATAACTTTTTTCACATTCTTCAAATCTTTTGAGATCTCGTAGTAAATTTCACACAGCTGACCTGTATGGCAAGAAGTTTGTTATTCAGTTTGTATTTATGAAGAATACTGTATGCTTGTTTTATTCAGTAAAAGTCTAATTCTGTTAGCAAAACATTCAAAGACTGTGATGACAGGGATGCCAATAATCAGAAGAGGGAAGGCACTAAGTTTTGGAATACAGCTTAGCTTCCAAATCACATGGTTTTGAGAAATTCTTGATGTTTTGATGCTATGCCAGCTGTAAACAGAGTTTAAATGTGATCATTGCTGGGATGAGTTGGTTTCTCTTTGAGCCTCCTTTTCTCCAGGCTAAACACTCCCAGCTTGCTCAGCTGCTCCTCACAGGACTTGTGCTCCAGACCCTTCCCCAGCTCCATTGCTCTTTTTTGGCCTCTCTCCAGCCCTTCAATGATTTTCTTGTAGTGAGGGGCCCGATTGAACACATGAAGGTTTATTTAGAAATTGCTTCAGGGAATCTAACCTGGGTCTTAATTGCTCTCTGTGATCTGTTATAGCTTTCCTAGATCCTGTGGTTTGTCCAAGCTAGTGGGATTTTAGGGGAGTAGATTAATTTTTGAGAAATTATTCTACTTAAATGGTTTCAAGCTCTTGAAAGTATCAGACGTATGTTTGTATGCTTTGGCACAAAATATGATTTTAGGTTCAGAAACAGATTAGAAAAATGTGAAAAATTATGGTTAAGTGGGAGTGAAATGTTCCAAATATATTGTTGGAACAATATATTTTATAAAAATGATCAAATTGACTAATCTTCTAATTTTTAGTTATGAACACTTCTAAGATTTTTTAAGTGGTTTTAATGCAGATTTGGGGCTGAAAAAATATAAAACCTCAAAAAAATTTCTGAAGGAAAAAAATATTTTCTGTTTGATTTCTCATTATTTATACCACTATTTTTATTACCATTCTAATTTGTGGTATTTTACACTTCTTTACATAGCAGTAAGGCAAACACAACCTTATAGATAAGGATAAGAATGCAGAACCTCTTGCAGAATGGAGACCCAATAATTTCATAGGAATAACAGAAAAGAAAACAAATGCTTTTATGTATTTTCCAACATTTGATAGTTGTCTGGTTTTATCAGACTGAGTGAGAGTTGTATGACCATTTAGTTTCACAGAGGAATTATTTTTTCTTATGTCAGAATCCTTAAAATTCTTGATTAAAAAGGAGAAAATCTGGACTGCTCTCATGAACTGGCAACTAACCCAGAATTTTCACAAAATTATCACTATTGAATATTTGAAGAAAAAGTTTATTTACATGTGAAATATGAAGGCAACTTGAAAGTCTGTCTCTAAGAGCCCTTTTTGCTGCTGGCATATCACCTACACAGTGAAAATTACTATTCTGCTATCGGCAGGGATTAACACTCCTTCCACTTTGAAATATGCTTTTTGAAGTATCCCACCAAATTAGGATACCTTGCAAGAAAACTTGGGAAAATATTCTATTGCAGACGATGATTTTGAATTCCAGGCACTTTATCTTAAAAATCCTTGATTTTGATTTCATAGTCTAATGATTATTATGTTTTCCATCCACCATGGCAGCTCATTGTGCTGGTAATCACATTGCAGCAGTGTGAGTTTGTAGGACTATATGCATAGCAAAGTTTGGAGCTCCAGGACCTTGATGAGGCTCCTGTGTTCACAAATATCACAAATAAATAATTTCCTAAGAGTTCTGGTCCTTTTAGCTGGCGCTCTTTTGACATACAGTGCTTTCAAATCAGATTTTCTCTCCAGAAAGGGCTCCCATGGCAGTGTAGGATGATGGGTTCTTCACCCTTTACCCCAGGGCATTCCTTTCTCTTTCAGGTTCTGACTGGGGTGGTACACAACATTTTGTAGAGGCCTAGACTCAGCTGGTTTATCAGTGGGCTCAGCACAGCACTGAGGGAGAACAGGCACCAGCTTTGCACACTGTTGATGTCCAGAGAGAGTTTAGCAGAGAAGCTTGACTTGATCTTTTCTGAAGGACAGAATTACCCCATTGCTTTCATGCAACTTACCCATCCTGCCCTCTTAATTTATATTCATAGAAACCCCTTTTTTCAGTGGTGAGAGAACCCTAAGACAGCATTACCTACCCAGTAAAAGAGCTGAAGCATTGCATCTGCTTTTAGAAGTAACTTATCAGCCAGAAGTGAGGAGAAAGCAGTACCCCATGTCCTGCACCACTAGGCACAGACATAAATGCTCTGTAGATCAGCAGGGGTGGCTAAAAGCAAGAAAATTCTGTAAGGGAGCTATTAACAGCATGATGGGCAAAACAGTCTGTTCTAGAGGAACCTGCTGAACTAAAGGAGCAAAGATGAGTTTCTGCTGAAATTTAAAAGCAATGAACTACGGTGAGAATTCCTCTGGAAAACTACATCTGTGTTTAACTGAGGGTGTGTGGATGCACAGCTCCACAGCTGTAAAATTACCCAGGTACTGTGAGCATTCAGCAAACACACTTTATTACCCCAAATCTACATTTACAGGTGTGCTGTAAAACTTGAGCATTAAACCAACACCATCAAGTTGTTTTACAGAGCTCCAGAAGTGAGATAACCTTAGGAGTTCCTCCACCCATCTGCACAGCACTGAGCTCCTTCCACTGGGCTAATTTAGAAATTTTGGCAATCCTGGTCCTATTGAAACAGAGTTTCATGGGCTTTCAGATGACTGTAGCATTCTTTGTGGCTGAAAATAAAATTTGCAGAAGTTAATTTTCTTAAAAGCATGCCCAGTGTGAGCTGGTGTCTCATAGCAGAAAGGTACACTGCAGTAAGAGAAATATCTGCTTCTGCTGCCCCCTTGATTTTTCACTGAGAGAAGCACAGCTGTGCTGAATATGAGAGGTAGCATTGCTACCAAGAACTGGACAAGTAGGGAGCTGCCAGTTCTGCACAATTTTTGCTGAAGTATAATAAAAGTACTCTGCCAGCTTATGGTATGAATCACAGCACTATTTTGTTAAAACAAGAAGTTGTTATTTTCATTTATCACAGTAGTTCAGGTGTGTTTTGGTCTTCCTCTGTCCTTGTCATCCTCTCAATTTGCTGACTCCATTTAATTTCATCACAAAATTTGAAGAGGTTAGTACTTTTGTGTCACTCTTGAGTACTTCTGAAGGCTGCAGGAGTTTACTTTCTGCATTTTCAGTTCATTGAGCTGCAGATAGATGTTCTTTCTCATCTAAAACTCATCATTTCCTTACCATTGGAGAAAAAAAAAGGTACATTTAGGAAATTAGTGTGTGGCTTTTTCAATTTGTTCCACATACAACTGCTCATCAACAGTACAGAAGCAAGGAATTGGCACACAGCTACGAGCGTGTGTTAAATTAAAAGTGTACTCTGCGCTTTTAGTCTGGTGCTGTGCAGAGATTACAGGAGGAAAATACTTTTATCAGGCAACTAAAAGCACATTAATGCCAGGGAAAGCTGTTGCCACCTCCTACCTTCTTTATAAGGCAGTAAACGAGGAGAGAAGCCACAGCAGAGTCACTGTGTGCAAGTTGTGCTTGGAGTGACCCCTCTCAGTCCTCAGCACTTGGCTGGCATTAATGGCCACAACTCTGGTGTCTCCACTCACCTTCCCTCCTGTTTTAATGGCAGTGAACTGCAAGAAGTAGCCTCACAAAACACCTCTTTGCTAGTGTTTGAAGAAAAACTCCTTATTTGTTAATAATAATAATATTGGGAATCATAGAAACATTAAAATTGGAAAAGACCTTTGAGGTCATCAAGTCCAAGTGTTGAAGCACAGGAAGCTGAAGCATGAAGATGCAAAGTAAAAGCCTGACATTTCCCACCCAGACCCTTCAGTGATGATGGCTGGCTGTGGAGCAGGCCTTGGTTCTGAGGCAGGGAGGATTGATTTGTAATTATCATATGATGGCTAGAAATTCAAGGTGATTTCTGTGCTTTTGTAGCAGGTGGCAAATAAAATTTTTTAACTTCTTTCAAATTTTAGGGGGTGTGAGGAGATTATTTTCTCTTTAAATTTTTAGCTTGGGAAAGAGAGAAAAAAAATTTAACCTAAGGAAATTATTTCACTTCATGTATTTTGAAAGTAAGTTTTCCATTCTGACTTTGTGTTTCACCTCAATCTCTAAAATTCAAAAGGCAATTTTCACATTTTTCTGTTTTAAAAATACTATGTATTCTGCTTTCAGATATGGTTAGCTTTTGTGCCACACAGTGCCAGAATCTCTCAGAGAAATGTTCTCTTTGTGGAATTAAATGTGCATTTTTTTATTTTAGGCTACCCTATAAACCATGAACTAAATCTCTTCCTGCCTTTCTTGCACCCCCAAAAGTGGGGATCTGGGAGTTACAGTATGGAGCAGCCTATTGTGCCTCCTCCACTTATGCAAAGAGGTCATGGATGATGGAGTCTGGAATACAAAAGGTGTAGGGCGCTCTGCATCTGCGAGGAGAGGATCAAAACAAATCTCCTTTATCTAATGCAGAACCTATTACTGAATCAAACATGGGGATGTGAAGGGTCCAAGTGTGTTTCAATAATCTGTGTTACAAACAGACCGTAATCTGCACAATTAAACTCCTTGGGGTTGGCAGGGCTTTGTGCAGTTGGCAGTTTTCCCCTTGAATAAAGGTCAGAAAGAGGGGAGTGAATTAAGCAACGAGTAACTTTTTTAAGGTATTCTGTAATTCCATTGAAAGTTAGAAATATTTTCTTCATTGTGCTGGTGTCTTTAGGGAAGAGTGAGTTGTGTGTCCTAATTTAAAAGCCTGCCTGCTTCAAGAGTAGGGACAGGCTGCACAATAAACCAAGGAGGCAAGGGAATAGGAAACCTCCCTGTGTTTCCCTGTGGGTGGGACCTGAGCTGCCAGCCTGTGTCCCATTGTGGCCCACCCTGGGGAGCTCTGCTCATGTGAATGTCACCTTAGAGCTGCCCTTAACAGCTATCCCTGACTGTTTTCTAGGTTCATGGAGAAATGCCTGAAACTTTGCTTACTCCATCCTGGGTGGATGTCTTGCTATCCAGACCATGATTTCTCCTTACAAATTCTCTTTGCTGCAGGGAGATAGAGCATGTGCAGTTCCACCCAAATGGGTGGTGTAGGGTTTCTCTCACAGTAGGACAGCCTCTTTTCTTGATTACAATGATTAGAAAGTATTTTCATTTAAATAGGAAAATGCTTGAATGGTTTTCTCATCCCTTGCCCTCCCCTTGGCAGGCAAAGGCACGGTTGGGGCACTGAGTTTATCACAGGCCAAGGGGGGAATTCTCTTAGGAGCCTCTTGTTGAAATGTTGGCAAGACATCACTGAGCAGTTCTAAAGACCTCGGGAAGCCCCAAATGTCTCTGAATTTTCCCACCACCAGTCTTGAATGCAGTTGCCTCTTTGGCTCTGCAAACTTTGGGAGAACATCAAGGTATGTCCTTGCAGCCTGCACAGTGTGCTCATCAGCACAGGGCCAGCCCCGCAGGACGGGGAGGAAAGCTGATTGGAAAGGGAAACCACCCACGTACTAATCTTTTTGTTTCCCATAGTTTTTCAGGCTTTTTCTTCACCTTTTCTCCTCCACAAAATAAACTCAAGGGAAAGGCATTATTTGCCAGAATCTTTTCTGGGAGAGTGAGCTGGAGAAGCTGTGCTGCCTTTGCTGCACACAGATTCTCAGATCCTTCAAAAGCCTCTGTCCAGCTGCCTCGCTCTCGCTGCCGCTGTGTGGTGCGGTCTGACTTCCTTCATCTTTTGTGTGTTGCCACTACAGTGTAAAATCAGGGGGAAACAATTTTCCTCCACTTACACTTCATCATTTTGGGGCAAATTCTGCTCCCACTCACTCGAAGAGATGCTTGCAGAATCATGGAGGGAGGCAGCAGAGGAGAGGTGGAATTTTTCTTCTCTGTGTATGGAAATCAAATATGGCCTGCCCAAGCCTCCTTTTCCTTCTGTCCTCCTCACCCCCTGCCTCTTTTATCTTGTCTGTTTTTATTTAGGTGTTAAGTGTTTACTAAATACCATTTCAAACCACAGCTTAACTTACTCTTTTAAGCAAAACCATAGTAGAAAAATATTTTCCCTGCGTTGTTAAAATGCAACTCAATTCCTGCTCAGTTACCCACACTGTAAACAAGAATGTGCATTTGCTGTTGATATATGGAATATATTTTTTGTTAAACCAGAGAATGGTTTAAGAATTAAACTAGCAACAAGATGAGGAAAAAACCCTCAGAGCTGTAATCAAACATCCATTCCAACAGCTGAAACATGTTATTACATCTTTCAGCTGATTTATCGTACCCAAAGAGATTTCATAATCATTCTCAGTATTAAAACAAGGGGAATAGAGGCACATTTCAATAACAATGATTGTTGTTTGGAGAATGCCAATCATGTCTAGGAGTGTTATTTACATCAGACAATATGTAGATATTGTGCCTCCAAGCCTGTTCCTGTTCGGTTTTGTTCTTTGACTTACACAAATGAATGCTAAGAAATGTTGACAAGGAGGTTCAATAGCAAAATACAATAACCGGGGTCCTGCTGACTTCCTTTGGGGAGGAGAGGAATCTTTACCACGAGTGTAATGCAAGCTGATGTAGAGATAAATGCAGCTATAAATGTCTGAGCTGTCTTTGGTGTGAAAGGTGGGGAAAAATTCAATCCATGTACCAATTTTAATTTGTACTCGCACATTAGCTATAGCTAATTCGAGAACAATTAAGAGGCAGGAATGAGAAAAGCAGATGTGGAGCAGTGGAATGTATTGCAGAGAAGCTGGCTTCACTATGTGTTATTTTCTAACACGCAGTTTTATTTTTGCTGGAGTCTGTCACAAATCCTAAAATACCATTACAGAGTTAGCAGATGGTTCCCAAGTATTCATACCTGATAAAGCCTCCTGGGTGATCAAGCACTGAAAAATCAATATATTTTTCAACTTTCAATGGCTAGCTATTCAGTTTCATTACATCTCGCTATTCCTCCATGGCTACTGTGATATGGACACTTACTTCACCATTGCATTAAGCTCTAATCTCCGGGCCAGCTGATAGAGGCAGTTAATGAATAGCTGGAGTACCACCTCGGTATGCTTCACAATTCTTCTGATCTCAGTAGGATGTTTCGAGTACTGTGATCTTGTGCTTAGTAACACCCCAGTTCTTCCCCCTCTTTTTTTTTCCACACATGCACAGACACCCCTCTCCAGCTGTCACCTTGCCGAGCTTTGAAAGGAAAATGCAGTAAATACACATTTTAGCAGGAATATTTTGCTGTGGCATTTGACTCTTCTAAATAAAGAATATCAGCGAGTCACAGTGAGTCGGATCCATGCCCTCTGGGTGACCATAGGAGCCATATTCTTAAATCTATCATTTTCAATAAAGCAGCAACTACAGATAGGTCTTTAAAAAGTCCTGCTTTGGTCTCCAGGTTATCTACATCCCCCACAAAATAGCTATGCTCTCTGACTGACTGGTAATGCTTTATTTAATTTTTTCTTGTCCTTTCTCCTAGCTTAAACTTGTAGCATGGGAAAGTAAACTGGCAGTAAACAACAAAGTGTGAGTCAGCTTTGTAATTATTACAGATACCTGAGTATCGGTCTTTGTCATGCATTTTGGACTTCCTTGGGGTGGATTTCCAACGTGGGGCATCTCATTATGCTTCAATTTGCATGGAAAAGTAATTGCAAGTTAAATGCTAGTGAACGCATAAAATATGTGCCTGCACGTGACCACCCTCATAAACTGGTATCCTATTTTTTTTAATTCTCCATTAGTACTAAATATTCCACTGAATTTTACCATTGCAGTTTAAGTGAGGTTGTTGTGAGACTTTATTGTCATTGTTTTTACACATCAGTCCAAGTCCAGTGACACAGACCAGGCTTATTTTACATGCACCCAGGCACCATGACATCAGTAAGCCTGGGGCATGCAGCAAACCTATTGAGCCTGATTAAGGCATGTCTTAAATTTCAGACATAGGTCTTAATTCAGTCAAAAGTGCAGGAGATGAGAACCTCTTTGTTGAAAATGGAAGCATAAATACAAACCACATGAATATTTCCCCTTTCTTGACTGCACGAAGGGCAAGAGCGGGCCCTGTGTGTGCCATGGTTGCGTGGAGAATGTGGCTGCTAATTGGGAAGAGCTCTTTCCATGCTCAGTGCTTGTGCCAGGCAGCTCCCAGGCAGTGATGGCCCCCAGGGACCCCTTGCTCCCGGAGCAGTTAACCCAGCAGTGGGAGGAGGCCGGGGCTCCACGCTGGCACACGATCCGCGTGCCGGAGCAGCCGGGGCTCGGCGCGGCCGACAGCAGCGCGCTCTCCTTTGATGGTGTCCTCTGTGATGTCTGAAAACGGGAGCTGGCTGCCGTGTGTTTCATGTGTCGAATCCTGTCCAGGGAAATGCCATGGGGCCAAACTCAGCAGGGTGTCCTACGGCTCGATTCCTCGCTTTCGCCATGGAAAAAGTGGCTTTAGAAATTTTTTTTTAGGTTGGTGGGAATTGGTCGTTGAAGTCATTATAAATTTTTGTCTGTTCTTGATTTGGGCTGCAGGCATTCAACCTGTGCTGCCTGACCACAGGAGCCAAATAACTTTGGAGAAAAAGACCCAAGTCGTCTGCAGGCAGTTTTATTAACATCTGAAGCACACAATTGTGCCATGTAGGACCCGAGTCCACGCTAGAGCCCTTTCATTACCCTGCTACACGGCTGGATTTATGCTGGTGGAAGTCCTGGCTAAAAAAGCTTTTGTACAATGATTAATTGACCTTAACAAGTTTAAGGATGCTTATTTGCACACAGTTACGAAGTGTTGCAATATGTCACAAATGAGAGCGGCTTCTATTATAAACATAATGGCATAAACAGTGAAAGCTGGTTATATTTCCTTAAAAGTTCATTGCGGGGAAATGGGGAAGCTTGAGAAGCTAAACAAATCCAGGCAATAATGGAAATGTAGCATGAAATTACTTCTGTAAACAACAGCCATTCATTATTTGAACATTTTTCATAAGAGAGTCAGCAGACGAGCGTTGATGTTAAAGGGTGTGTATGGAGGGGGAGGAGGAAGCAGGGAGATTATGAATTTAGAAAGAAATCTTCTAGGGTTATATAGACAGACGTACATCTGTTTAAAAAAAAAAGAGGTATGTAAAGCACTGATTGATCCCTGAATATTAACAATCGATGCCATTTTCTTCATTAACTTCTGAGTGGAGCACAAAGAAAGGTATATTTGATTTAAGGGAAAGAGAAGGGAGCACTATTTAATGTTGATTTGGTGTAGTGAATAACCCCAGAGAGAAATGTAAATACCAGGCTGCAATAACATGACAGCACACTAATCATATTTACAAACGATATTAAATCTGTCCATTGTGCTTGCCTGGCTGCGGATTGGCCCGACTGTAATTGTCACTGTAACCAGTGCTGGCTTGTGGGAGAATTTAACTGCAGTGATATAAGGTGAGTGCTAGGCTTATTATTACTTTATTATTACCCGGTTTATGTTTATTAAAACAATTTGTCATGCAGAACAGGAATGGGAGAATGGGAACATTAAATCGTGCTGTACTCAACCTGAAGAAATGAGTTACAATAAAATTAATGGCAGGCAGGCCACAGCTGACACTTGTAGCCGTGTGGAGCAGCTACACACTGGTTCGTTTCATTTGCTGATCGTTTCTTGTTAGGGTCACGCCATTAAACTTACATATTGAGAACTACTGAAAATCTGAGGCAATGAAGGTAAAGTTTATGAAGCAAAAGTGGGGGTTTTTTTCTGCTGCTAATGCATTCCTTTCAATTATTACAGAAATCAGGAATGCAGATTGAAAGTTTAAATCATACTGAGTTATTAAAGGCGTGTGTTGGAGTGAATGTCCTTCAATTTTACAGAGGCTTAGAGAGCTGAGAAAGAGCTGAGTTTAGGCTAAAGTGAGACCATTCTCTAAAGGCTTTGAGCAAAGAGAACAGCGAGAATAGTGGTCATGAAAGGTCTCATAACAAGTTTAATAAAAGCTGCTTTATTTTCTTTCCCTGGAACTCAAGGGGTCCTTATTTGATATCTTCAAATTTATTTCAGCCCAAATCTTCATTATTTTAAAGTAGAGGCAGGAGGCAATGACCATGGGAATAGCATTGAGCCTCTTGGAATTCAGCAAAGAGGCACAGTGACATAAACCCCTCTTGTGACACAATTACGGAAGAAATTAAAAGTGTCAGGCTCTATGTACTTTAGCTGCATAGAAGAAATCTGGCCTCCTGATGAAACATCTTTGTACATGAAAAAGTAATACCCTGCCCTTGTTTCCCATTATACAACAATGTTAAGGAGTCTTCTGGGGTGATTATTAGGGATTTGGTGAAGCACAATAAATACTGAAGATTAAATCTGAGCACTAGCAATTAGTATTGGGGGAGGAAGAGCCCTTTTTTTCCCCCCTTTTTCAAAGTATTTATTAATGAAGCTATTTAAAGAAAACCCAGCCAACTGCTGCAGTTAGGAAATGTGAACCTTTCATTTCTAGCAGTTTTATACTTGTGCAAGTCCTACAAAGTCCATGGGGTTATTCTTGATTTATACCAGTGTGAGAAAGTAGAAGATCAGGCTGTCTCTGTGGGATTTTTTTCCCTCATTTTCCTTTTTTTAAACTAAGATAGTTTTTTCAAGTCTTGGAGAAAGCCTTCAAAGGGTGCATTGAGCCACATGTTCTCTGCCTGTGTCCCCAGTCACAAAGTCTGGGCCAAGCATCCAAGAGTTCAGCATCCAGCCACTATAACAGAACACTGGAATGGGAGCTGAACTCAGGAAAATCCAGTCTGTTGAAGTGAATGAAGATATTTTAAAGACCTTCTTTTAGAAATCTGTCTTGTCCTTTTGGTTTTTCAATAGGGGGAATGGTAGATGATTCACTCAGAAAAGTAACTTCATGTTTAGCCTCAGTGGTGAAGCTGTTGCAATCACAAAGGCCGCTCCAAACCTGGGAAAAAGATGTGGAACAAAAAATTCCCTTATCACTTCCTCACAATATGATCACCTCCTTGAAATAACAGCCACTTCTCTGAGAGCACCAGTAGGCTCATTTCTGAGGATAAGAGGAGACCAAAGGCCCTGGCTCACGGATTATTTTCCCTGCTGAGGTCTAGTGCAATAAGAGCAATCCACTGCGGTGGCAAGCACTCCTGGTGGACCTGTGTCTTGGAAACTCCACGGCTTTTGGAGTGGCTCCTGTCTGACTTTTTGTCATGGTGCTGCAGGTGCAAAGAATAGAGAAGTGGTTTAGGGAAATGGGAAAACCACTGAGGGGATAATTGTTTCAGTGACATCAGGCTCTGTGGCTGGTGGCCTGCTCTGAGGGCCAAAGTGAAGATGAAAGGAGGCACAGATTGGAGGGGCTTGGGTGCTCTAAACCTGCACAGCCAGCAGTGGTCCATGTGGGACCATGGCAGGGAGGAGATGTCCACATATTGCTGGCTTTAAGTCCTTTCCTGTGCCCTCTTTTACATTCATTGGAAAGAAAATGCATTTTATTAAAACATATTGACCTCTTTCCCTTTCCAAATAGACTTTTAAATGCTACAGCAAAGCTCTGACCCAGTATTTTTAAAAGCAGGATTTTAACATAATCTTCCATCTTAATTTTGGGGGCTGGCGTGTAACACTCAGTAAACTTTGGGAGAAACCAGTTGGTCCTTTATTCCCTTCTGTGTAAAGCTCATGAACTCTGAGTAACACAAACACTGTGAGTGTCTTGCTGAATTGCTGTGCTTATTATACGTGCAAACACCCCTTTGACATGAAGGACAAGGATAAAGTGGAGAATTTGGAGTCATATTTATCACTTGGATTATTAATAATAATAACATTTGGCATCTTTACAGCACTTTACATTTTCAAAATGCTTCATAAACATTTACTAAATGGTAGTTAAGTGCGCATAAATGATATTCAGAGCCATTACCCTCTACTCACCGTGGGTCTGCACTGAAATGTGTGTGCTGCTGCTTGTTGGAAAATCTTTACTGCTCATGTGAAGTATCAGTTTTTCCTGGAAGAACCACACTGACCATTTTTCATTTTGTTTCACATTCACCCGAAGCCTTTTGTCCATATTATGGATTAATGGTCTGAAAAATTTCAGTTTATTGGGGAAAAAGAAGTTGTTGATTTTACTTACAGGAGCATAAAAACAAATAAAAATAAAGTAGAGAGCTCAGAAAGCAAAGCACCACTCCTAATTTATGTTTTTTAAATCACATCTTAGTTTGATTCTCACCATGGCCATGCATTTTATGCTCTGTTTCCTGACTGTGGAGTCTGCTTCTGCTCCACCACATACATTTGAGTGCTGGATGCTCCTAGGGCTGCATGCTGTGGGCCAATCCAGCCATTCAGAGCCACCTGCTGTACTTGTGCCTGTATCAGTATTGCCAAAAAAAGGTTCTACTTGTTGTCTATTGAATAGGGACTGTTCAGGATCCTTCATGATCCAATGTTTTCATAAGGGATGTCTGTACTTGCCTTATCCCTCCCCCCAGTTTGCAACTTTTTTTTTCTGTAGCCACATTAGTTTGTATTGCAGTAATGCTTTCTTTTTTTATGGCTTTGGTGCCTTTGTGCCATTTCAGTTAAACAGAAAGTGGGGAAGATTTTAGGAGCATCATGCCTCTCAGTAGCTATGGCAAGTCTGTACCTGAAAACAATTTACTGTGTAACCCCATCAAAGAGGAGTGGAAATCAAGGGAAATGTCAAACAGCAGCTTTCAGGCTGTATTGCATCAACGTAATCCAGGAGCAAGCAAATAATTCCACTGTCACTTAATTAAAAGTTTTAATACCTTATGTCTTTGACCTTGTTCTTTAGCTGAACACATAAAAGCAAAATGGGTTTCTGCTTTAATCTCACTTTGTGCCATTGCCCTCTGATGAGAGAATCCTCCTGGTACCTCTGATGTGTCATTGAAGCGAAGGGAAGGGCTATGCACACTGCTTGCTCCTATCTTCTGCACGGAGCCTACCTTGACAAAGTTCCTCTTGCTATCTTTAGTCTTTTCCCTGGAGCATCTGGCACATCAGGGCAAGAGGGATCTCAGCCCCACAGCTTCATTTGGGCCTGTTAACTGTAACTACTGATGTCGTTTACAAGGATAAACCCTTAAAGCCAGGCCAAGGTAGACAAAGAAAGAACACTGGAGTAATTCCCTTTGGACAGCAGAGATTGGTGTTCAAGTTATTGAAAATCTGTGTAACTCATTTTCTCTTTTGTCATACTTAAAAAATCCATGAAGTTTGGCTGAGTGCAAACAATAAGCTTTTATAGTTGCTGCCCTTGTTCATAAATGTGTAATCTTCTGGGACCATCAGAAAAGCTTTGGTACAGCAAATTAAAACTCTCTAAACTTTCCTGTGTCTCCTTGGACATTTTGTAGACCTGCAAATACCACACAGTAATCAATATAATGCCTCTCTAATACTTGAAGGCAAACTGGCAGCTCCTGAGTCAGGGAGAACAGTGCGGCTTCCTCACAGCTAGACGTGGCTCCTGCCAGGGGCACAGAGGATCAGTGTCCCTTGGCTGGCACAGGGAAGTCAGGAGGGGCCAGCTGTGTACGTGCTCTCATTTCCAAGGCTCTCAGGTACTTTCTGTCCCATCATCAGCCCCCTCATTTCAGCAGCACTGTCAGGGAGCTGTGTCCAAGTCCACGCTGGTCTGTGGGTCACAGTGTTTTGTGATCTCCTGTTCCTTGCATGTGTCCATGTGTGCACTTCTCCCTAACGAGCCAATTATACTGCAGCCAGCAGGGTGAGTTGCATATTCCCTCTCCCCTCATTGTTTCAGCACAGTTTAACAATACTCTCTTACTACATCCTTTATTTTATCTCTGAGAGAACGGTGTTATTTTTATTTGTGGCAAGGCATATGGTATTCAATTACAGAGCATTTGCTCTTTCATATCTTGTCAGTGAATAACCTTATCAGTTTAACAGCTTTGCTGAGGAATATTCGGCACGGGCCAGAGAGGGTGAGAATCATGGGTGTGTTTTTTGCCTATTGCCAAACATTTGCATTCTCTCCCCACTTAGTGAGGATTATACCTGAGTCAAAAATGACTTTGTAACCACAGGCAAGCAGCAGCTGTGGGGTGGGGTGGCTGATAGTTTAGGGTTTTCTACCACTGCTTAGCTCTGTCTTGTTACTCAAGCCATGAGCGCTCCCTGTGAGTGGGGAAGGGATTCCTGCAGTCACTTGTGCTAATTGGATCTGTGCAGAAATTCAGGTGGGCAGTGCTGCTGCCTGGGTGCCCAACCCTGCTGATGAAACACCTAAAGATGCAGCAAGCACAGCTGGACCAGTGTCCAACCATGTTCTAGCTGCAGAAACACCTTGGGAAAACAGTACCCATGTGCTTCTGACCTCTGGGATAGGGTGGCAACCTGGTGCCTCCTCATTTACGGAGCCAAATGGTCTAAGGCTTGGCTGAGATGATGAGCAAAATGGAGGGAAGTTTTGTCTGCAAAGAATTTCCTGTAACTTCAGTCCATATCTAATGGCTGCTTATTTTTGTAATAAGGAGGGCTCTTTTCTCCAGCGTGGCCTGCTCCAAAGCCCATTTACATCAACATTAAAGCTGCCACTGACCTAGTGGCCTTTGGATCAGGCCCATAGCCTCCTTATCTTCTTCCATATTATTGGCACACCTTTACCTTAGGCCTTGATTTCTGTGGAGCTCTTTAGGTCAAGCTCTATCTCATTGATGTGCCCGAGCTTAAATTGATTCAGAGAGAAACTGACTGTTCCTCTAAAGAGGTGGTCATTTTTCTTAAGCAGCTTCTATTTTTAGATAAAACTCCTTGAGGCAGCAGGCAGCTTTGGTACCTGGCTGGCAGGAGGTGCAGTGTGCTTTGTGACAAACCCCTTTGGGGCACACCACGTGGCAGCTGGAATTGTACCCAAGGATACCCCACCACCTCCATCAGCAGGCTGGAATCAGGGAAAACATCAGAATTTTTCATTCTGGAATTGAAGAAAGAAATAACAGGGTTCAAACTCGATTTAAGTTTTCATTTGGGTGGGTCCTAATAGTGTTGCCTGTCTTCCTGAAAATCTTAGAAGTGCATATCTTATGTTTCCAATGGAGACTTTGCTGCTTGAATGAAAACTTTAGGCTGGTTGTCTTAAACACCCTGTGTGCAATTACAAGATTGTTTTAACTGTTTGGACAGACTTCTTTAGCATCTTTTGGGCACCTTGTGTGCACATGTTCTGAAATCCCAAGCTGGCCCTCTGCCAGGGGTGAGCTCAACAGAAAAAGCACTGCAATTCATTTCTTCCCTTCTTCTCTCTTCTGGCTTCTCCCCTTTTTCTCCTGTAAGCACTGTTGGGTGTGGGAGCACTCAGCTGAATGTAATACACATACAGGTGATGAGAAAGGGCATCATCCTAGTCACAAACAATATTTTGCAGTGCAAAACCAAGACCTAATTCTCCTTGCACAGCTCCTGTGCTGTGAGGCAGTTGTAGGGTCAGGGACAGCTGTGGGGCCTTGATATGGTCCCATGGTAGGAAATGTTTGGTTCTCAAAGGCCAATTAATTTAAAATTGAGAAACTGTTGGACTCATTGCTTATGGCAGAGTTATAATTTGCTTTGCTTTTTCTGAAAGCCAATAATTTCTCTGACGTCAGGGAGGATTAAACACCTGTATTCACAATTATGCTTAAGAAATGCAACATTTTGTCCTTTGGCCGAAACCCAGAGGACTCTAAGGGGTAGCACCCACACAAGGCCAACTCTTCAGTAGTTGTTCACAGCAACATTTCGTCCAAAACATTTGCTGCTGGCCATTGGCAGAGAAAAGACACCTATTTTTTTTAATTGCATATTAAATTAGTTTAAATAAAGAAGGATCAGAGAAAAACTAGCAGAGTGAACACTAATGCTGGTGGTAGGTTTCTGTCAGTAGCTGACTTTGTGAGATGGAGTCATAGCTTAAAGTGCCTGTATGAACCCAAGAGTTGGGGCTGTTTAGTTGGGCAGTGCCATCACTTGATTATTCTCTGAGAAATTTCAGAAATACAGTTGCTTTATGAGCCCGACTTCTATGATGATAAATTTCCAAAAGCAAAAATGTGAATTTAAATTATTCGTATTCATGTGAGCGTGGTAGAGATTTTTGGAATTGCTGCAGCAAGTTATGGATGATGCATGAAATGAAAAAATCCCTGCCCAGTGCACAAGGAATACAAAAAGGTTTCTGCAGCCAGCACTGTGCTGCACTGTGCTACGGGTGGTGTGCTCTCTGGGAAGAGGGGTTTGTGTTTTTTGAAAAGCACCCAGCCTTCAGCACATGCACAAAAGTAAACAAAAGACAGAATGAAAGAGAAAAAAAAAAAAAGATAAATACCCACTGACACCCAGGAGCACCTATGGTGTAAGACTGGAGCTTTTTTTCCTATATCTGCCTTTCCAGCACCCCAGAGCTGCCAAGTTCTGCATGTCGGGGGCAGATTCTCCTCACCTCGGGTCAGCTGTTCATAAATATGTATCTTTGTGTTGCAGAAAGAGTGGGGCAAAACCTCTCCCAAGTCTGTCTTGCATATCTCTCCCTAGCCCAAGAATGGCATGACACAAATAGAAAAAAAAATGGAATAATATGATCACATCCACAGTCCCTCACATAAAATAGTGTCTCATGTGCTTCTGGTCTGATCATATTTTTTTCAGATATTTTCTGCAGATATTTTTTTCTAAATTTTATTCCAGCATTAGGGTTTGCCCAATCTTCTTGTAGCTGATCATGTAAAACAGTGGGTATCCAAAAAAAACCCTGAAAAATACCTGCAGATATTTTTTTCTAAATTTTATTCCAGCATTAGGGTTTGCCCAATCTTCTTGTCTGCAGGAAACTAGAGTGCTTGTTCTTTCTGGGACTGCACTCAGCATTACTCTCTTCCAGATCTGAATCTACAGTCACTTATTTAAGTGATTGAACTCTTAAGTTAAATAGATTATATCTGCAAACACTGACTGGGATCGGACTTTATCTTCCAAATTTAAAATATTTTCTAATTGTCTAATGAGCTCTTTTATGTATGTATGTATTCTTACCTGAATACTAGTATGTGCCGTATATCCTGAACTCATTCCAGTCTGTTAAAGCATCTTCTGACGTTCTTTGATATCTGTTGCATCGTGCTTATTCAGTAATTTTTATACAATCTTAAGACATCTATGTTTTCTGTTTCAGACAGACCCTGTATGGGCCTTCCCATCCCACAGCTTCATAACCTTTCTGTGCCTATAAAGGGATAGAGGGACCAGATGATCAATTTAGGTCCCTTCTGACTGGAATTACTCTATTCTGTCCTATTTTAGTGTGTGGCCACCATGACATCAAATAACATTTCGATTTTGCTTTTAGTGTTGGGTACTTGGTACAAAGGATGTGTGGGGTGTTTGCTCTCTGTTCCTGAATGTCAATGTGTGTTTTCAGAACGTGCTAATTCTTTTCTAATCTTGCAATGCAGTTTGTTGAAAGCCTCCTGCTGTGTAAATAGATTAAGACATCTGACCAAAACCTCTGTTTTATCTTAACCTTTGCCTTCACTATACCTTTGTCTTCCAGTATTCTGTTTATTAAAATACTTTTGGGGTTTTTTTTCCAATCCTCTTGTATGTTGAGCCCAGGATGACTCATTTAGGAAGGGTCGCTGTGTTCTCAACACTCACACCTCTTTGTTGAACACAAGTGTGTTTCCACACCTAGTGCAAACAGACCTGGTCATTCCTCACCTAAGAACAAAAAAGAATTAACAGATCTCATTTGTATTTTGATGGGCATTAATGGAAGTAACATCTTAGTCTTAAAACCCCGGGTTTCTCCATATCTTGAGCTAGAGGGGTACTGTTGAGAGTTAAATGAGTAGAAAAAACCACAGTGTTACAAACACAAGAGTGTAGTCAGGCTGAAGTCCACGAGCAGTGAGCAGTAGCAAGCAGCTACCCATTTTATTTTTTTTTACATTTATAATTGATTGCACATTGTATTT
This sequence comes from Passer montanus, assembly GCF_014805655.1. NCBI lineage: Eukaryota > Metazoa > Chordata > Aves > Passeriformes > Passeridae > Passer > Passer montanus. The sequence continues at coordinate 1,408,889 of NW_024366591.1, forward strand.
TTACTGCTTGCTAATGTTTCCTTTTAGGAAAAAAAAACACGCCAGATTCTAGTAATTCTGCAAATGTTCAGGCCCTTTCCCACAACTTTGCTTTGACCTGTCTTTTCTATCACAATGTTTTGTCTTAGTCCATCTGCTCAAGCTTCCTATCTCTGTGGATCAAGTGCACTTCTCTGATTAATGATGCTGTCTGGAACTGGTTTTATAGCCTCTTCTGGCACAGCATGCAGTAATGTGGTTCTATTAGCCCATGTAAAAGGTTTCTGAAGCTGCTACAGCAAGGGAGCCAGACCAGTAGGTCAAAAGCAGCACCTCATCCTTATTGCACCATGATCTACCAAGTCTGCCAGCTTTGGACACCTTTCCTTTTGCTGAAGACTCATAGTTTGTGCTTTTCTCTTGGTGTTTCAGGGTGAGCTTTCCCATCACTGTGTGTTGCCTCATTTTTCCCTGGAAATCGGCCTGCTGGGTGGGGATGTGCCACGGACAGAGAGACCTTTGGGGCTGGAAGGGCTGGGGAAGGTGCTGCCCTCACCTTGGTGGGTGGTGGCACCGAGCACCCCTCTGGTGTCTGCAGGGTGGGCTGGTGCAGAGCTGGCTTGGTCTGCTCAGCCTGGCTCCACTGCAGAGACTTCATGTGTGTTTGGAGAGGAGGCCACCAACCCTGAAGGGACCCTCCACACCTTCTCTGCTCTGGCCAGGTCCTACCACCTGTGTCCAGATGTGAAGTGCTCAACTGGGCTTATTTCCTTTGTGTTTGCTCATGGTCTGTCATGTTGCTACTGGTTGTGTGACACCAGGCAGGGCTCTGTGGTGTGGCATAGCCAGTGTGTGTTGGCTCTGTGGCTGCTGCCTTCCTTCACATCCCTGTAAAACCTCTCTGTCCTCTCTTGGCACCTCCCAAAATGTGGGTCCAGCAAAGCAGCCACGCCACAGCAGCATCCACGTGTACATGGGTCTCCCCAATAAAACTGTCCCTATATTCATTAGCTTTTCTGCCCTGTAAGTGCTTCCTTAGAAAGGGAAAAATATCTCCTGGAGATGTTTTGGATCCATTTTCTGTAGGAGTAATTTGCCTGTAACTCTGCCCACCACATGTGTCTCAGCATGGTTTGCACTGTGTCCTTAAAGCACTCAGAGCTCTTGAGGATTATTTAGGAGAGCAGTCATCTCACAGCAATGCATTTCTATAGGCTGATGAAAACCCCAGCCATGAAAGAGTTAATTAAACAGTCTCCAATTAAAAACTGAATATATTTTGCAAAAAGTTACATTTGTTCTTCTCAGTGAGAAGGAAAAAAAATAAGCAATTCAAATCATTTTTGAAGTTCCATTCCTTCTTTCATTAGGAGACTTAACTTGCAAAATCCTAATTAAAAAGAACATTTTGTGTTAATGAAAATGTTCTAATTTTTTACCTTATGAAGTTAGTTAATTTTTTTCCATAGCATTTGGAAAAAGAGGTCTCCTTAATGGCTTTGTTCAAGTTTATATTATTTGATTGCAAAATTTGTGAGACAAAAGAGAGCTAAACTCATTCTGTGGTGCCCTCCAGTTAACTGTTCAGTTGAAAAATGACCTTCATAACTAAGTCCCTTGCCTTTTCATCAATATCAAGGAGTTACAACTCTAACCTACAGTTGAGGAGGTGGCTTCAGTCTGGTAAACCATCAGAAATTGCATGAGCACCCCGTGGAGTGTAGATATTTATAGATATCTAAGAGGACGAGAGATAACTAAATAATTTGAATCTGAATTCTCAAACAGCCTAGGGCTTTTCTGCTGGCTTTCAAATCCAGCATCCTCTTGCATGACTTCTAGTCATTAAAAACAGAGGTTTATTTCAGTACCCAATAATTCTGCATCAGACACAGTAACATTGCAAGTCAGAGACCACAGGAGGTGCACACACGTTCCTACCATGGTACAGCAGTGAGAAAGACAGCACTTTTTAGATGTCTCTAAATCAGCTGCACTATATACGAGGCTGTGTTAACTGTGAAACACATTCATTTATGCAGCCTTAAGATTCAACGCGGAGCTCTCTGCTGGTGTAAACCAGGGTGACCGCAAGTCAGTCGTGCTGAGCTGAGATATGCTCATGGAGAGTCCAACCATTAAGGAATTCTGCCCCTTTGGTTTTGCTGCCTTCATTTTGCCACTAATCTATCTCTGTAGGGGTGGATTTTAATATTCCAAATCTCTTCATAGGCAGAAATCGCTACAAAAAATCTTTACGTCCTCACAGAAATACAGATCATGACTGTAAAAATACTTTGGACTTGCTCCAAGGACTGGAAAAATATTTATTGGAGTGTCAGGGAATCACAGAAGCGCACAGGTAGGAAGGATCCTCCAGATGTAGAACAGTCTCCCCTCCTACATGGAGGTGTCTGGTGAGAGCAGGTTCTCCAGAACCATGTCCTGTGGGTTTTTCACTGCCTCCAAGGACACACACTCCACAGTGCCTCTGCACCACCTGCTCCCATGGTTTCCACCTTGACAGTGACAAAGCTTTTCTGAACATCCAGTCGAGTTTTCCCAAGCTGTAGCTCATGTCCGTAGCCCTTTGTGGCATCACTGTGCAGTTCCAAGGAGAGTCCGGCACAATTTTTTCTAGCATCTCATTAGGTTGCTGCTGTAGAGAAATAACATCTGTGTTTCACTTTCTCCTCTTTGAATCGAGCAAACCTGAGTGCTTCAGCTGCTCCTTACCTTACCTTACTGTATCTTACCTTTCCCCAGCTCTCCAGTCATCCTGGTGGCCTCTGCTTTGCTTGCTCCAGCAAGTCAGGGTCTTTATTTTTGCTGTAGAGGAGCCCAGGACTGGACACCAGGCTCCAGGTACAGCCTTGGCAGTGCTGACTGAGAGGGGAATCTTCACCTCCCTGCTCCTGCTGGCTCCATCCCTGCAGACACAGGCCAGAGCAGAGCCCTGCATTGGCTGCAAGGGACACTGCTCATCCTCTCTGCAGGCTGTCCACCAGGCCTTCAGATAATTTTTATGAAAAATGTATTCGTTTCTACCCCTTTGTCCCCAGCCTGCAGTAGTGCATGGACTTGCTCCATCCCAGCTGCAGGAATACTTGGGGTTTGGTATTGATTCCAGTACACTGTATCTTCTACTTTGAACTAAGAGCTATTGTTGGAGGTTCTTTTACTAAGGAGAGGCAAAAAGCCCTCTTCAGCCCCTTCTGTCAGTGCTGAGGATCTGCTATATTTAAAAGTGAGCACCTTTCTGCCATACTTGCTGCTTATTATTTGCTTTTTCCTGGTACTTCAGTGGTCAGCTTTCACCCCCACCACTACCTGTAAAAATGAAGTGCTGCAGTGGCACGCTCAGATTTTCAAACAGGACACGCACATCAGACTGTGGGTCAGAGCAATACATCTGCAGATCAGGCTTCAGATGCAAAGTGTCAGGAAAGCACTGGAGACTCCTCTCCATCGACCTACACAGGGAAAGAATTACACTATAAAACTGAGACTCATTTAAAGTAATGATCAAATCTGAGGAAATGGCAATCTGTATGCAGACACTCCACAAGCCGAAAAAGAAGCTGAATTCATGGGTGAATTATTTGCTGCCAATTATTCTCTCAGCTCTAATATTGAGTTTTAAATATTTAGTTAGATCCACTTCCAACCTAGAATTTTGCTTTTCATTTAACTTCATGACTGACTATATATATTTATGTATATACGACATATGTTATTTCACTACATCTCCTTTGAATGCACTTGAACAGTAATGTGAATGACCTACCTCCTTTTTGGTAGGTTTCTGGACAAGGTGTGAGGCTTTTCCCAGTGGGTTTTGGTAGTTGTCTGAGTACCTCTTTGATCTGAAAGTGACCCTGCCGTGTTGAAATGTGGGCTTGGCTAACTTCGTGGCAGGACTCTTGGAGAATTACAAGATGGCTGTAAAGATGCACTAACCCTTTTCAGGGCCTAAATTAAGCTTTAAATCAAAGCTAACTAGAATGCCACCAAAGCTTTTCCATTAAGACTGGCTTACACACCCTTGCACTGTGATGCACAGAAAACATCATAAATTTTGAACCCAGTCTGAAACCCTGAAGCTCTTGTCTTTACTTTCAAAGTTCATGAAATGTTTTTTCACTACCAGTGAGCAAGGCAGTGTTTGTGTGAATTGCTTTCTGAGTGTGAAGGCAGATGCTGACCTAGAAGGCAGTTGGCACTGGACAATTATCACCAGAAACTGAATCTCAGTTCTAGTCCAGCATTTTAGTTATCAGAGTGCCATCATTTTAAGACTAAAAACCCTGCAAGCATTCAAGGGGTCACTTTCTGTTAGAATAAACTCTTCTTTGTGATTGATGCACACAGAGCGTGGCACCTTGAGGACAGCCATCACTGCCTGTTTCCTTATATAGCAATTTATATATTGTTGTACTTAAGAGCAAGGACTTCTGTGGTTTGTAATCCAAATATGTGGAAAAATAGATTTTTCTTTTCTTCAGTCTATTTTATTCTTCACTGAAGGTAGTGAGTGGTGTGGAGCTTCACAAGCAATGAAGTAAGACCAATCTCTCTCCTGAACATAAATGTTTTTCACCTAGAGGGTGTTTGGGCACTGAACAGCTCCCCAGGGCAGTGGTCATAGCACCAGCCTGGCAGAGCTCAGGAAGTGTTTGGACAATGCCCTCAGGCACATGGTGGAACTCCTGGGGATGTCCTGTGCAGGGCCAGGAGTTGGACTTCATGATCTTTGTGAGTCCCTTCCAACTCAGCTTAATCTGTGATTCTCTGATAAGGTCTGCCTAGTCATGATTGAGCAGGGTGTGAGAAGGGAGGAAGGTTTACAGCTATCAGCAGCCTGGGGCAGTATCTGCATGTGAACTTTGGCAGCAGATCACAGTGGCTTTTCAGAATGAAACTGGTCAAGGAGCTGAGAATAGAGTCAGAGCTGGCATTTGTAGGGGAAGGGAGAGGGATTTAGCCAGGCCCCAAGCGAGATGGGGGAGGATAGGGCAGCACATCTGAGCTCCCTGCTCCCAGAGGATAAGGGGCCCTGACTCACTTGAGAAAATGCTTATCAATAACTGCTCAGGCTGAGATTTGATGCAGAATTCCCTGGAACTCCATGCACTCCCGCACAGAAACCTGGGTGTCATAGCATCATTGTGAAATACCATGGTGAACCAGTCCTTCATGCTGCCAATGGCTGGCTTTGAAGCTGGGGCAGGAGAGAGGAAAGAATTGCTAACGCTCCAAGGAACAGCTTGTCAGCTTGAGGGCCTTGTGTGTGCCAGCTGGATTCATGCTCAGGTCTGGATTTGATCCACTAATGAAACATCATCCTCCAAAAACTACTGGCTGAAGGTGGCAGACCTCTGGAGACCTGCAGGGTTGATTGGAAAGTTGACTCTCTGTTAACCATATGCTCGTGTGTATGTCAGTTATGAAAATGAGTCAGGTTTTCAAGTTTTCAATTAAAAATAATAAAAAAAAAACATTTGGAAAAGCATTGGCAAAATACCTGCAATTTTCCCTCCCTGTTGCCATCCCCTTAGTGTAATGGAAACAGTTTTGTTGATTTGAATGGGCTCTAGGGCTTTAATCCTGTCTTGGCTTTGCCAAGGCCAATGTATTGCCTCCTGTGGCTCCTGCATTTAGTGAAATGTTTAAAGAGTGGAAGAATGTGACATTTGAAGAAAAAAAGCTGATGGAATCTATGAATTTTCTGAAAAGTCTGGGGTCAGTTCCTGTGTGATGACAGTTCTGGACTGAGGCAGACATAATACTTTTTCCTTCCAGCTGGGGGGAAGGAAGGATTTCCATTGAAGAGACATAGTTCAAAATCCATTACTCTGTCCCTAATGTAATACAGAAGTGTGTCTCAGCTGCAAGCTGGTTTCTAAGCTAGAGAATAGAGGAAGAGTTTTCCCCTGGAACTCACAGGGCAGTGAGGGTGTGCATTGGGTAGCCTTAAGAAGATCCTTTCTAGAGCAGACTTGCAAATGGATGCACCCTTTCCTCCCTCAGTTCTCCACTCTTTGATCATATAAATATTTAAATAATTATTTTTTTTTAGAGCTCTGGGAAACCTTTATCAATTGCCTCTATCAGGACCTGTTCTATTAGCTGAGAAACTTCCTACCATTATAGCAGCTTTTCACCACTTTCTATTTCATTAGCATTCATTTTCTTTAGACATATGACAGACTACCCACTGGAAATGTAGGCATCTGGGAACAGAAAGCTAAAAGCTGAGGTTTGCTTCAGTGCTTGCCAGCCCACAGAATTGTATTACCTAACCTACCTTTACCTAAATCACAGAAAAATGACAAACCTTTTGATGCATGTAAAAAAACCCCTGAAACAGAGTTAAACTGCAAGCTTGACTGATGCAAACTGACATCAAGCATCACAATGGCATGCATCAGAGACAGATGCTTTCTCCAGCTCCAGTTTAGTTGCATTTTTGCAGAATGGATTTCTGATTGGTTAAACGTAGCTCTTGTAAAAAGATTTGGGTCTGGAGTTCAAGCTCAAATCTCCACAAGTAATGGGCAAACTGATGGCATTATTCTCACAGGTGGAAATGGGGAATGCAAATTTTAGGAGCAGCACATCTGTTCTCTTGGCTAATCAGGTATGAGCTCTACAGGAGCAACCACATTAGCAGCCTTGGTGTCATAACTGGAGGGACACAAATCAACAGGGCTGTGTGTGCAAATGTTGAGGAATTTGGAAATCTGAGCTGCAGCTTCACACAGACCTGGCTTCTGCTCATGGGAAGTCTGTTACAAGGTCCCAGAAACAAAAAGTTTCTCAGATGAAGGACTGTGGTGAGAGGCAGTCCTGGTCCCACTGCCAGGTAATGGAAAAAGAAAGAGTTTTGGTGTGGTTTTGGTAGAAAGTGGTCCAAGCAAGAGTGAGGTACATCCCTATAGCTGAGTGACTCAAGTGACACTTGCTTCCTGTGCAAGAAACCACCATGAAAGGGGGTCACTAACTCATTAGTTGGTTTTTGGGAGAGAATCACACAGATTGCTTTTGTTCATGCTGTTCGTCAAACAAATAATCAGTTTGGGGAATTTTTGTGTTAATGTTTTGTTACCTAAGTAGGCAAAGGATGAGAGGAAACACAGCGGAGTGACTGACCTCAAATGGCTGTCAGAAAGGTTGAGATTTCAAGCTTGCTGGCTAGATGGATGAAATGGCCTGTCCCCATGCTGCTCCATTGGTTGGGATATGTGGACATCCCTTGTGGTCAGTTGTCAGCTCTTTTGGTTTTCTTTCTCTTGCAAAAACCCAGATGGGAAACAAAAGTAGAAGTTGCACAGTCTCATATTAACCTGCAGTCTTCTGTGACATGCCACAGGCTGTCAAGAGGGTATCATTTGTCAGCTGTGCACCCTGGACATTCCCTCTCACACACGGGTGGAAATTGCATGGCTTGAATGCACACACTTCAGAAACCCTCTGAGATGTCAGTCTTGGGTGTGTTTTGTTTTTAATACCTTGCCCTGATGAGGTACAGGGACATTCAGAGTGTAATGTCTGATATCAGCCCCTTAGGACAACAGCCCAGCACCACACCCTGTGTCTAAAACAAGCCTATGCAAAGTTATTAACCCAAAAGCTGGCCATTTGTAAATGGTTTAATACACCTGGAGTGATGTCCCAGACACTTCCTTAGCACATGCTGTTTTTGATAGTAAAAACTTCTTATAATTAACACCCGATTTTATTTACCCAGTAAATTTTGTATCTATTCATCAGAACTTCATACATGATGTTTTCACAAAGCAACATGCACAGAACTTTATGATACTACATTACACAGAGTGTTTTAATTTTCCAGTTGTTGGCATATTCTTTTGTCCATAGCTTTGTTGTTGTCCTACATGACCCATTCAGGTGATTTATTCCTGTTCACAAGGAGAACTCCTATGAGCAACTCTTCAGCATTCCATAGGAGGACACTGCCTACCTCTTTTATCCAGCCCCATCCATGGCTGTCCAACCTCTCTTGCAGAGGGCTCTAAGCTTGTTAATACCCTGTGAATACTAATGAATGTGTTAGCTGGTGCTATCCTCTGCTTTCTGCTGGAAATCTAAACCCATTTCCTGTTTAGTTTTGCATGGCATACTGAAGGAAAGAGTATCCCAAAGTTCTTTTTGTCTTAATTGTATCCCTTCAGCTCACTAGAATTTGATTCTGCAGATGCTCACGCTGTCCTTTGCTGTATGCAGATGCATTAGTATCTTGTTTCAGGTAGCCCTAGACCAAATAAATTTAACTTAATTAGCATTAGAACTTCTAAGTCAGGAGACTACATCAGACACTTAAATTTGTTGCTATTCAGGAAAGCAGAGAGGATTTACCAAAGGTTAAAAGGAAGTATGTGCTCTTATAATAGGACATTCTTTTCTGAACTGGGCCTGATAAGTATCTTTTCACATGTTGTTGTATCCATGTGACAAACCTGAATTTTGTACATAGTGTAATATCATTTTCAGAATAAGAAGGTATCTTTTTAATCTCTTTTTAATTCTGTATCTGAAAATTTGTTTTATTAACCTCTAGTTACTAAGGAGTAATAACTCTGTGGTCTGTTGCTCTTCTGCGGAGGTGTGATATCCTCTGAAGAAATGCAGTGTGCTAGACAGAATGATAGAAGTCTGGTTTTAACTAATAGTCTAATTGTTTTTGGACACCTGTATATAAACCACTGTTTATGCTGTGTTCCTCATAAGGTTGTTTAGATATGAAAAAAATTTTGGGCACCTTTGTCAAACTTTACACTTGCACAGAATGTCCCCCACCCAGAGACAGACCCAGACCCTTCTTTATCCTAAGCCCCAAGCAATGCAGTGAAATCTGAACACCACGGCCATTAAAATCTATGGAATGTGACTGTATAGCAAGAGGGTCAAATATAAAATAGCCACCAGAAGCTGTGGAAGAATATTCCCTTCTCTGGGACACTCCCATTGTTGGAAAACAAAAATGGCAGAGAAATCAGTGGCAATATAGTCAAATTCTCACTGGAAAATGGGAGCCCTGGCAATATCTACACAGCAAACTGCCTTAGATAAAGCCAGGGCAAATGAGTTTTTACTACTCTGAAGAAATATTGTGGAGTCGCAGTGATTAGCTCTCTAAAAATAGCTAGTTATTGCGGTTATTGCTCAGCAGCAGCTGGGAGAATTTTCCGAATTATTAAGCAAAGAGAGAGAAAACAGAGGAGAAAATATTTATTCCACGGCACAAATTAGTGGCACAGCCATGTTTCAGGGGCGCTCCGTAGCTCTCCTCCCGTCTCAAAGGGATGTGAGCGGGAGCCGGCGGAGCGCGCGCGGCCCTGCGTCCTGCTGCTCCCCTTTTCCACACGCGCCCATATGGACACATGATTGCCAAATGGCTGCCCCACAGGGCCTGCAATATCCTGTGAGATGCCTCCAGTCAGCAGCTCCGCGGCAGTGTGGGGGTGGCTCTGGGCTTTTGTGCAGGAACAAGCTCTGCAGGTTTCCGTGGGGCTGGGCGCCTGCCGCTGGGGATGGCAGCAGCTCCACTGCCTGCAGGAGTTCAGCGGGGAGTGGAGAGGCACAGCCTTGCACAAGAGCACCATACCTTCCATCAGTTGCTCCCAGAGACACAGGGACCATCCCCATGGATGCTCTAGGGTCAGGACGTGACCTCCTGTGAACACTTCCTTCCGTGTAGGGCCAAGACTCTGTCTCACTCAGGGACCCATTCCCTCATGTCATAGCCTAACCCTCCATTTTGAGCAGAAATGGAGATAGGCCAGGCTGCAGGTTGGTTTAAAAACCTGGATTTAAGGTCTGGCTCAGAAAGGCGTTTGAATTTTTGGTTTTAAGAAACTGAGATGGCATAACATAATTCTGGTATCATTTCCTAAGAGCTGGCCACCATGAGAGAGAAGATACTGTGTTAATTGGATTTGCTGTTTGATCTAACATGGCAGTTCTTCTGCCTTTAGCAACAAAGGAGGAATCAGCTTCTTAGATTTCCACTGCATGTTTATACAGCCTGTTGACATTTTCTTCATCATCCGCTGTCCCATGATTTTGTTTCAAAAGAAGGGCAGGGCTGTGGTTACAGATAGGCAGGAATCTGTACGTCTGTGATCTCTCAGAAGGTTTATGATGTCATGTGGCAGTGTGTGGCTTCGGTTCAGTCCCCTGTGTCTTGACCCAGTCCCTGAAAAATTGATGGGAGTCTTCTCTGTGATATGAAAAAGCCCAGCTCTTCGGCCTGCTTCAAAGCAGTGGGAGTTATTCCATCCATCTCAAATGGATATGGCCTGCAACTTCAAACTGGGCAATGGTAGCTCTTAAACACTTTACAGTGATGTTGTGAGGCTTAATTAATTAAAAGGAATTAATGGAAAGGAATTTAAATGGAAGGGGAGACATAAGTGAGTAATTTGATTGAGGGGAAATATCTTTTACTGCAATTTTGAACTAAAAGGGTCTGAAATGCATTCATGCTGCTGAAAAATGCAGAAGGGTTAAAATGACCTAATTCAACATCAACTAATACACTCCAATATACATTAAAGCAAGTAGATTATTTTTTAAACAGTGCTATCCTGCTAAGTGATGCACTGTGCTCAATGATAGACTGGTTAAAGCTGTAAATGTCATTGTTAAAATGAGTATCTTTAACAGCTAATATCTATTAAAATGAAGCACTTAGGCACCAGAAAAGACAGTTTTAAACTGTTAGGTTCCCTAAATTATTTTTTGTGCAATCAAAATGAGACTCTTAGGAATTAGGTGGCAGATTGGGTTAACATATTACTTTTTTGGATGAGAGATGTGCCATCAAATCCTGTGTAAAATTACAAATGAGCTGGGACTGCTATTCTTTAGTAATCCAGCATGTGTGTTTCTAAAATATATTTTAATACAATTGATTGTGATTTGCAGTAGAAGTACACAAGGACTTTGCCTGCTGCTACCATGATTTGAGTGAAGATAGATTAGGGCTTGGGTTCACAATTTGAATTGTTCCAAATGTGAACTGACAAAGGGATTTTATTCTTTTTATATAGCTCCATTTTCTTACAACATCTTGGTGCACAGCTACAGCTGGTGTTGTAGAGGGTTAAACTCAGCACATGAGAAAAAGGCTTGTCAAAGCAAGCATGTTCATGTAGTAAAAATGAGGAATAAGTGGGTCCCCACCAGTACCTGTAGGTGAGGGGAAAGTGAGCTGTAAAGAAGCAAGTTCCAGTATATTTGAATTGAAACTCTCCAACTGGCTTGCCACCACGTGTTTGCTGTAACTCATCTGAAACTGCAGTTTGGACCCCGGGCCTGTGTGTAACCTTGCACTTGAAAAGTTGTGCATTTATCTTTAAAATCAGGGATGTTACTGCTTCTTTTGCTTTTCTTCTCTGTTATTAAACACCCATAGGTGAGGTATGCAGTCCCCAGCATTTGTTCTCCCTCATGAAGATGAGGGAATACATCATACGTATTTCCTCCTTGAGCAATTTCTTAGTTCACAAGACTCAAAAAAGCTTACCTTGAGACACACCAAGTTAAGAACTTTATGGAAAGCTTTTCTGCATGGATTGATCACAAATCCTTAAACCATTCCATGGATGTGATGCTATATGTTGCAGGACCAATCCTTCAGAGCACTCTCTCTCTCTCTTTTTTTTTTTTTTTTTTTTTTTTTTTTTTTTATTGTAACCTTCCTCTTTTGGTGCATGTATCAGGCTACTGTTATTTTGTCTTTTGGTACAGATGGAGGGTGTCACAAAAAAAAAAAGTGTTTTGCTTCATTGCCATAAAGAATTCTTTGTTTTCATGAATTCTTTGTTTTAGTGAGGTTTTTTGTTTTCAAAGACAAGCTAAAGACAGCTTATTTTGTTCAATAGATGCTTAGCAAAGAGGGAGTGCCAGAACACAACTGGTGTCCTGCTCTTTCCAACAGCAGCTTTGTCTCCCAATGCTGTACACACACACTAAGAGAGGTTACTCTTGTTTTGGAATGAAGTGATCCAGAATTTCCTTTTGTGCATCCTTCTCCTTAGAATTGTGTAGGTGCCAGCAATATGATGAGTAGGTGACATCTTGACGTGCAGAACCAGATTTTAGAGAATAGCAGGGACTAATAGCAAGGTTGGCTTAACCAAAATTTGTTCTAACTCTTGTTTTCCATAAAAATCTTATTTATAAACTTTTTAAACACTTGCATGCCAGATGATGGGTAACTGTTTTGCTGCATTCTGCCAAAGACCAGTGCAATGTGGCTCTGATGTTCTTTGTGTGTAGCTCTGCTGAAAGGAAGGAATCCAACCTTCCACAGTGACTCTTCATAGGAAAAAGCTAAACAACAATATATAAACCAAGACATTTCTGCCACGGAGCTGTTAAATATAGTTGTGGTTACTATTTCACAGTAAAAATTATTTCAGGAAAATGTGGCAAAGCATGGGGGCAACTCACAGCACTGTTGCCCTTTTTCTTGGCATGGGAAAGCTGGAGAATAGAAAATGTTAGCTTGTGTCTTTCCATGCATAGAAAGACAAGGTTGTTTGCAGAATTAAAAATAACTGCCAGCATAGCAGTGGCACTTCTGGGTGTCTCCATACAAATGAACATAGTGACAGTGTATTACACTAATTTAAATTGTAAGAATAAATTATTTTCCTATAAATTCTGCATCAAATGATACATTTAGACACAATTTGGCAGTATCTTAGAGCTCTGAATAAGTGGCAGCCCACACTGCAGTTTCTTTTAAGCATCCATTTTAGTATGTCAGAATAAGTTTCCTGGCTAATATAAAATTATTTGTATTTCACATCCTTAATTGATGCTTTTAATTACTCTTCATATAGTTTAATAGTTTTCATATAGAAAACTGCTTTCTGTGCAGTAAGCTGAATCTCCAATCTGCAGCAAAACTTGCTTGAGTCAGGTTTTTGCCAGGCTCTGTGTACCAGCCCCAAATACTAAATTATGTTGGCACTCTTACAGTAATCAAGGGAATAATTGTGAAGGCGAAGTTTGTTGTAAGAAAACCAAATTAGGAGGGGAAAACAACATCACTTAAGAGAAATATTTAGCATTAACTAATCTTTTTGGTCTTTGTCCTCCTACAGTAAGGACTGTTTAACCATGAAGTATAATTACTTAAAATGCACTGTAGTTTATCCTGTGTAGATTAATCTTCTGCTTTATTAGAATGCTAAAAGGCTTGTCTTCAAAGAATAAGCAAATTAAAGCTCTGTCTAGCTGTTTACAATGCTGGGGTCAGATCACTGATATCTACCAGCATTCATGTGAAGCAGCCATGAACCCCATTTACTTAATCCAAGAGTTGAAGTCTATTTAGATTTACAAGTGTTTTCAGTGCCTCTTGTGGTCACTCACCAGGCTGTTGCTGAGTCAGGTATCTCTCCTGTGCCAGCTCCCTTTATCACCAAAAAATCCCCATTGGACTTCACCAGGAACAGGATTGGTCCTACCCAGCAGAGTACTGGCTGGGTGTCCTGTCATATTTTATGATATTGCACTTCCAGTGGGAGTTCAAGTTGCTTTAGGCATTCTGCACAGCGATGAGGCCAAAACTGCTCTCCTGGAGCTGTATAATTGAGGGCTGGTAGCATTTGAGGGAGGAGCTTGGCAGGCTGGAGCTCACGGGTATTTGTATGAATGACTTTGTTTCTGCTTCCTTCACAGAGGTTCCCCACACCTCCTTTTCACAGCATGTCATAGGTATTTCCTCCCTTTCCCTTCTGTTGCTTCTCTGCCCCATGACAAACAGACTCAACTCATCCTATCCAAGGGAGAAATATGATTTTTTTAAAGTGAGTTCTTCCCACAGAGCTAGGATTATCCCTAGGTCCTGCTGGTATCAGAGTGTAAAATTCCCCCCCTTGCTAGGATGTGTGGGGCCCTTCAGACTGTCTCATATGGTTTTTCTGCCAACCATTGGTGTCAACCCAAGCTGGGAGGTGTCCTTGCACTTTGCAGTTTTCACTTCAAAAATCACCTTTTGTGATTTTTGTCCAGGGCTGTAATGGAGTCTAGGGGGAGGTTCTAGAATTCCAGGTTGTAGAAACAAGAGATTTCATAAAAGATTTTGCTTGAAAGTGTGAATAAATAAAAGTGCCCAAGAGCTCAGAAGACAGAGACTAAAGGGAGGAAGCTGTTGTGTTACTATTATTTCAAAATATAATAATTTTAAAGGCAATGTCATGGGGGTTTTTTTGTAGAATCTTGGGTGACCATTTCGGACCATGTGTTGTTGGTGAGATTGTGTTTTGAAAAATCCAGAACTATTCAGATGATTGCATGCATTCATTTCAGCTGCTTTGTGCAAAATCCTTTCCTGCTCAGGCTTTTTCACAATATTGGTATTACCTCTTGTTCTTGGCCAGGCCAAATATACAATGAAAATGGCCTTTGTTTCTTTATTGAAATGCTTAAACTTCCTGTTTCCAAAGAAATCCAAAGAAGTACAGGAAAATAAACAAACAAAAAAAGGGATCAAATTTAAATGCACAGCATGCTTGCAGCTTTGGTTCTGCTGTCTCTGCATTGCACTTTTAAATGTAAAAAGCATGATTCCTGCCCAGATGGGGGGTATGGCCAAGAGGGGAACCAAGACAGGGATACTCTGCTTTCTATCTCCTGCACAGATTTTATTGCGTGTTTGCTCTTTCATTGTTGTTTTCCTTAGTCTAAAATAAAGATAAACTAGACGGAAAGCAAAGTGGCCAGGCGCCACTGCACAATTATAATTAATTCACTGTTAATGTTTCAGACATTGTAACAGAGTACATTGGAATTGCTGGGGCGGGGTGAGATTAGTTTGAGCTCTTCGTGTACAAACTACAGGAGAGTCGCATTAAAAACCCACTCTAATTAATGTTTTCAGAATGAGCACCAAAGGGAATAGTATGGCTTGCCAGTGACAGAAAAGTTGGTTTGTACTTCTGCTTTCCAAATCCCTTTGTATTCTCACCTCAAAAGGTGAGAATTTGAGAACATATTGAGCCATGACCTCAAAGCAAAATATGCACAGCCCATTCCTAAACCTTACTTCACCATATTATAGGATCACCTTGGAAAGGAGGATGCAACTAAGACTCAAATGTGGGTATCTGCAGGCATAAGAACATTCATGATCTGATCAGGTCTGCAGAAGTTTTGGGAGTCAAAGGCTTCATTTTGTCAAGAGTAAAATGACTCAAGAACCCAAAAGATTTGGTTGTGCAGTGTTTTCAGCCAAATTGTAGAAAGTAAAGCTAGTTTCTTCCCAAAATTTGGAAATATCCAGGATCTATTAAACTGAAGAAAATTAATGTAAAGAAGATGTCTCAACCATTATACTATTCTAACAGTTAGAGGAACGAAGTAGTTTTTGTGCCTCCAAAAACGTCTCTGTTCATAATTTTTATTGCTGCCAGTATTCCCCATGGGAGAGGAAAGCCATGATAATTATGATCAGATACCTAATGATACGTGGTATTTATTACAAACCTTCTTAATTTTAAGTAAGTCTTCCTGTGGGTATTGAGTCAGATTGTTCAGGCCGAGCTTCCAGCACTGTGTGTCTGGGCTGTGTGTCTCTCCAACTCTTTGTGTTTAAGCTCTGTGTCTGAGGCGTAAAAAAGCCCTTTGTATATTCAGCCTGAAGGCAGCTGAAAGTGTGCCTCTGCTGGCTGGGTGCTGCCATTAAACATAGTTTATACTATATCATCATTTATGCAAGGTGACAAAATCCACATTAAATTTGTGGTGAAACCTGCTCCGCTGTAGAACATTATTAGACTACTTATTAGTACTACATTTTTCACCATAGATGTAGTCTGAATATCCTAATTTATGACCATCTGGTCTCCAGTCAAGAACAGCCCATATGACCAAAATGCAGCTTCCCTAGGTCAGCTAATAGATCCATGCTGTGACTTAAAGAAGAGGACACAGCCCTCTGCAAAAAGCCTTAAACACCTCCAAGGGAACTTTGGGAGGAGGGGGGTGCCCTTCCCCTACCCCTTGTACACACACCCAGCAGGGCCAGTCATTGTATCTGTTCATTCATTGGTGTTTGGTAATGGTAACGTTCATTTCATTTAGGATTTGATTTGTTTACGAACTAATAAATATGATTTATAAAAAGTGCGTGCGGTTCACTAATTACTGCACATATGGCGTTTTCATTTTGTAAAACTGGCATTTGCTTTCTATTATGATTACGTCTCTGTTCACCAGTGCTAATTAGTTTGATTAGACAGATAACTTTAAGCATTATTAGGACTAGATTAGGGGAACTTTGCATGCAGGGGAATGCAGGGAGGAAGAGTTCATCACCAGTGAAGATAGGTCAGCAACACAGAGATTGTTCCTCATTAAATATTTTAAAATTAGTTTTTGTTTTGTTTGCCACATAGAAGAACTGAGAAGCATTCACATTTAGCTCCTTACAAAAATCCAATTAAACACAGTTGTTTAGCATGAATTTGTTAATCAGAGTTAATCTTTCCAATGAATGCATAATTTGGAATCTGTGTCTAAAATGTTCATTTAAGGATAAGCATATTACAGACAAATAAAATATAAAATGAGATTCTCTTTCTTGGAATTGACTCTCAATATGGAGCAATATTGACTGTTTTGAGTTGATTCTCCTGCATGCTGAGGGACAGAAATGAAATTGGATAAAGACTAAGAAGTGCCACATAAAAGCCAATGCCACCTGGGGTGGGCCATATTTTTCCCAAGGGCCTCTGAAAATTGTTGAATACTGTCACCTGAATTATTCACAATGCAAATAAAGAAAGAGAAACTCCTATTTATTATCCATTTTAGGACAAAAATAATTATTTAGGGCTGCAGAAGTTTGATATGATTTTGTTTCTTCAAATGGATCCTCTATCCTAAAAATGAGAAGCAAGTTTTCTTTTCCAATATATTAGAAATTACCTTAGTTCACTAAGAGAGTAGGTAGGATGTGAAATGCCTCCTTTGGAAAGGAGACTGATGCTCAAATTAGATAACTGTGGATGCTTGTTTAAGAGGGCCACTCATTTGACTTTGGATGATCCCCCAACATTCATCCAGTTTCTGGGTAATTAGTTGGTTTGGTAGCAGAATGAGGATGGTGCCCTGCTTTGGATGCAGTCCTGCTGCATCTACTGGGTCTCTCCTCATTGTACTCATGTGCCAGTGCTACTTGTCAGTGGCCCTTTTGTTTTTGGGTGTTTTGGGGTTTTTTGGTTGTTTTTTTTCTTCAAAGCAATTTATAAGGGAGCAGAAAAGTTCTTTCCCATCTGAAGAGAATTTCTGGAATATTGAAGAAGGCATAAATCTGCTATTGAAGGGCAAACACATAGAGAAGCAGTAAAGTAGATTGTTGTGGTATTTACTCTCTCCTTGGCTCTTCTGGAGGATGCCTCCTGCCATGCCTTTCAAAGAAAACCCCAGACAATTTAAATGTCAAAGTCTCAAATTTCAACATGCATCATTATTGTTGGAAGCATTTGCTCCAGGAAAAGTTTCAAAATTGCCATTTCTATATCTTAAAAGAATGTGAACAGGATGGCCAGATTCTGAGATGGTATAAATTGGCAGAGGTTTGTTATTTCAATGTGGTTATCCTGCTTTACACCAACTGAAAATCTGGCCCTGGAGAATGAATATTTATGCCATGCCAGAGAGGTTTGAAAATCCTTTTTTAAAAATGAGAATGAATAAAGAAAGAGCAGGGATATGCTCTGTGCTGATGAACCCAAAGCCAAATGTGACCTCCTCTTGACCTTTTATGCATTTAAGTTGAAAAAGGCCATTTTGATACATTCCACTGGAGCTTAAAATACCTATATTTCAATTCCAAAGGTCAAGCTCTCTTCTCAGTGTACTGTATGACCCAGCCTTGGCTGCTCCCCATTGATGTTGCCTGACTGTACTTCTGATTTGCCATTGACTGTTTGCTGTTTTCCTAGCTAATGTAAGTGAAAGATATATTCAAATGATTTTGAGCTCTGTATCAGTTCTGATTATGTCCCCTGTGCTTGGTGCAGTATTAGTGGCTCCAAACTCATTAAGTCTCCAGGAAATTTCAGATTACTCTGTTAACTATACCTTAATCACTGTATTTGTCTTTGATTTATCTATTTATGAATTTCACTCAAGCATTTTTGAAGTTTCCTTTTATCACTATGTCTAATATCACTGAATTAAGTAATTTTTCTTCACCCCTTCTGTTTTCTTTTCCCTTTTGAGGGTTTTGGATACTTTTTTTTTTTTTTAATTCCCAAAGTGAAAGGGAACTATTTGCAGTAATGTATGTTTCATGCATGTCTTAAAGTAAATCTCCACATCTTCAGGGGATGTAAGCACAGCCCCACTGGGATGAAGGGACAGGAACTGGCACTGTTTCAAATCTTCCTGAAACTTTGCATCACTGGAGCTATGCCAATTTACACCATCAGTGGACTGGTCCAAATTGAAAAGGCAGTCAGACTTTTGTGGCTAACAAGTTACACATCTGCCTACCTTCCTCTGGACTTGAAACAGCCATTATAGTGGATGGTTCCCAAAAAAGGGTATAAATGCAGCCCCATCAAGCAGGCTGACAGGCCTTGATAATAATTTCTCTAGATAGAATTGCAAAGTAATCATCATCTCTAATAATCTCTCCAATTACTTTATAGAATAATAGTTTATTATAAAATCTGTTTTAGCAGCCTATTTTTATCCTCTCCCCTTGAAAATGAAGTTGAACACATAAGAACTGTAGAACATTTTTACAAAACTAAGGGTTTGCTCCTACCTAATAGCAGAACCAATCAGAAGGATCTTTTAACAGGTTGTAATTTGTGTCAATTAACACAGCTTAGTGAATCTTGGTGATGAACAGCTTGCTAAGGGCCCTGACACCCTGCTCCTGCTGAGATGTGCCTTACTGCACAGTCCTCAACTAACCAGGGCCAGATGTTCTTGTCCCACCCCTTGGCCATGTCTAGGTTTCCCTCCAGTGATCAAATGAGAGGGAATCCAGCCCAACTGGAAAGATAAGGAGCAGACTCCCTCCAGTGTGAGGAGAATTGATAAGGAGCAGATCAATACCTAATCCCCTTCAGTGGGCAGCAAGGCCCACTGTCTTAACAGTGGGACATCCCCTCCTCTTCCCCTTCTGCTAAATTGCAAAATTTCTGTAGTGGAAAGAGTGTAACGCTGCACTTGGGTGGTAGAGACCAAACAGAAATAAAACTGGAAGGGAGAAGTGTATACATTTATTGAACAAAGGCTAAGCAATGTATTTGCCTTTGATTTTGCCCTTGGAAGGGACACCTGGGTTTGGTGACAGTTTCACCGCGGTGGTACATATCCAGGATACCAATTCCAGCCTGAACTGGAAAATTTTGGCAATAATTTAATCACAATAATAATATTTGGCAAAATTTAAAGCAACTGGAATTGCTGGGAAATGTCAGGCAGCATCAGGATTTGGCAATGCTACCAGCTGCAATTATAATGAAAACCTAATAGGCTCTTGACCATGGAAAACCCCTTGGACAAGCACATCTACACACATTTCATGCAAACAGGTGGAATTCTGTAAAACCCAGTATGCAATAGCACACACTGTCAGACACTCAGGCCTTTGTCTTTAGTACTTTTTTTCTGGTTCAGCTATTTGTTCAGCTATGAGATAAAAACAGACTCACCTTACATTTGTACCTGCCAAGTAGCATTGAAAGGACTATTTGTAATCACAATTCATTCCTGGAACTTGGAGAGTAAATATCATTGAACAAATTGTATGTCTGGCTCTCCATGTCTCCATCCATGTCTCTGCTTTCTCTGGAAGAACTCACCTGTTGGCTTTTCACTCTGTGCCCAGCTTCTGGAGCACCAGAAGTCTCTGGTGGCAGCAAGCAGACTGAATTGCCTTTCTGAGAACTTTCCATCTATTTTATTTGAGGTATCTCCCAGGCTCCCTCTCCCAGACCTCGGACTCTCTTATAGGAATGGTGACTCCATCTGCTTCAGCTTTTCTGAAAGGAATAGAAGAAAATATAGGTGTTAATTATCTCTTTTCTTTGTGAGTTGAGATGAATTTTGCTTGATATTTTGGTAGAAATATCAGCATAAGCACCACTGAAAGCTTGGTGGGAAACAGGTTAACTCTGTTTTTCACAACTGTTGCTCCCAGTGCAGACACTTGGTACAGAAATCAGGTTAAGCAATATAAAGGTTTACTTCCCACAACCATCCCAAAACTAATTAACTGTGAAAGGAAGAGGTTTGATAATAAGTTGGTTGCATGAGTCAGGGAAGAAAGGAAGGAAAAGTAAATCTTGTTCCTTGGATTAAGCAAGCTACTTTTCTGAACTTTGCTTTGGGCTTGGGTGAAAGAAGCTGCTATGGGTTTTAGTCATTGTTTAATTAAGGGGAGTTGTTTAACTTTTGTTATATTTTTCCCTTAAAAAAGCAAAAGACTCCTTGGATTTATTTGTTATTACTTTATAGCAGCAGCCGTATTGTGTGACATGTTTCAGAAAATACATTTGTGAAAGGAATTATGTGATGTTAACCCTGCAATACTCAGACTGGACTCAGAGATCCAGGGCTGCTCCTGAATGCCAAGGCTCACTTTTGAGAAAGAGGAGCTCATAGGGCCATGACAGACATTTTATTCTGATAATGCAAAAGAAGAAAAGATACTTTATGAATACAAGTCATTTCTCTGTAGGCAACACAGCAAATGTGAGGCAAAAGATTTTGCATTAAAAGTAAAAATGCATAGGAATGCAGTTAAATCTGAATGGGAAGGTGTAGCATCCTTCTTTCCTCTGAACAACCTGTAGTGGCAGAATAGATGATATTTGGGGGCTAAGAGGGTTTTTTGCCTCTCATAATCTTATCCTGTGTATTATTTTTTCCTCTCCTAGTTTGACGTTGTTTTCCAGGCAGTTTTCATTCTGCCCTTCACAAATTGTGTTGTGTGCACTGAGTCATGGGCTTGTGTTTTCAGAAAGGTTGTCAGTCACAGCTATTCTCACGCAGCAATGATATGATTAGCTCTGTTCTTTACTGTAAAGTATTAATTTAACTGAAGTTTGAACACAGTGAAAAAAGAACCATCAGTGGGTGAATGTGCCAGCTTGAAAGCAGAGATGCTGTGTGGTATGAGTGGTTGCCTTCCTTTGGGATTGTGGGAAAGGATGGCAAGGAAAAGCAACCCCCCATGTGAGAGACCTTCAGGCACTGACGTTCAAGGGAATATTTGAATAGCCATTATTCCAAGCAGTGCCTGGGGAAATCATGAGCACAGGGCCCTCCACAGCCCTGGTCCTGGCATTCCCAGCCTCACAGCTTGTGCCTGGATCTCCTCTGCAGGCTCACTTCTGTCTGGGCAGGGGGTCTGTAAGGGACCTGGCTTGTGGGTGTCTCCAGGGCTTTCTCCCAGCAGTCACACACGTACCTGCAGTGGTGAGGCTGCCAAAAAACAGAGAGAAGAGGTGGAGCTGCTTGAGTCCCAAGGGAGCTGTGATTGCCATATCTTGACGTGCCTCAGTGCTGCCTTTTTCTTCCACTCTCTCCCCTGTACCTGAAATTTGATTGGTAATCGACCAATATGGGCTGAAAAAGCGGTGTCAGCCTGAGCTGTGAATTGACCTGCTTTTGTCAGTTTGTCACAGTTTTATTGCTGTTTTAGCACAGTGGTGCAAGCTAAAGCCCAGCTCTTCTGTCACCTAGAGAAAAGCCTGGCAGGCTGATGTCCTCAGGAACAGCTTCCAAGAGCAAAGGGGCCAGGGGTTCCCTTTCTCTTCAGCAGCTAATCCAAACTTCACATTTTCCTTCTGGTCAAAGAGCAACCTAAAGCCAAAACAACCTGCAGGTGCACTGTGCTTACCCCATCTCCAACACTGCCTGGAATTCACTTGCAGTGGTGCTCAGTAATGTTGCCTTCAGAGTAAGATAAAAATTGTGTCCTCAACTAAAAGTGACCATATTAGGTTCAACTCTTTACAATTGTTTAGTTTATTACAGGAACAACAGACTGGATTCTTTAAATCAAAATATTTCAAATGTAGAAAATGAGGAATAAGAGAGAATTGCAGGCCTTTCAGGAAAGACTCATCTTAAAAGGTAATTTAGCTTTCTCCACAGCAGCAAATAGCTCTGACAGTTCACCCAAAACCTAGCTGAAAGGATATGTGTTTATAGCTCTTATTTACACTGAGATTTCAAAATAAGCTTTTTGAGCAAGCTGTGATCTTTTATTTGGTTTCCTTCAGCTAAGAGTATTGCAGTGTCAGACTCTGTTTTTTTAATTGATTGTAACTTTTTTTTATAACTCATATTGCAGAGCTCATGATGAGTGAATAATGTGTTGCCCAGTGCTTCTGCAGCTTGGCCCAGAATTTGGCTTCAAGTACCTTTTTCATATCTTTGTTTCTGACACAAATATCTTTGCTGTTGCTTTGGATAAATGAGTCCTTTGCAGTGGCCCAGGGTGCTTGAAAATAGTCGTGATCCAGACAGCATGTCTGAGTGACCCTACAAATAGCAAACATGGGAATGCAGCTCAGCATGCATAAGCAACCCTACAATAATAACTTTGTGTGTGCAGTCCAGCAGGTGGGAACAATCCAGAGCAAGGCTGATAAAAGAGCTGCTGAAAGTGTTATGGAAGTAACAGATTTGAGTGACTTCAGTTTTCTTAGGTTTACACCTGAAAATTCTTTACTTGAAATTATTATTATTATTATTATTATTATTATTATTATTATTATTATTATTGTCATTATCATTATCATTATCATTATATTTTTTAATTTTATTTTTTATTGAGTAATTGCCATTACCTATCTTTGTGGACTTGTGTTATTTTTCATCAACAACATCCAGTCTGTTGAATCCAGTCTGTTGTTTTCCTGGAAGCTGCTCCTCCTATCTCTCCAGCTCAGCTCCTAACTCTTACCCATGTCTAAGTCATCTTGCACCTCACTGCTCCTCCAGCTGCTCTGTTCACATCATGAAATCGGTTTGCAAGCAAGAGCCTCAACCCCTGAGCATCCTCAACAAGCCCTCGAACTTATCAGTTTTACTCCTGGAAAGGGATAAAGTAAAGCTCAGAGCGTGCGAGACTCTAAAAATGACAAAAATATTATTGTTATTTCAAAGTGTTATTCACATATGTTCAGGAAACAGATCAGGTTGTGTAATTGGCTTTGCAGAAATACCTGCTTGAGCAGGTAGAGTGGGGTGGCAGCGGGGAGGAAAGCAAAGCCTTTCTGTTCCCGGGGTGATGCGGTGTAAATCCGCCGGGAGGAGGATGCTGGTGGCGATGCCGAGGGCGGGCTGGTCCCCGCGGGGCCGGGGCGGACATCTAGCGGTGGCACGGCTGCTTACAGGGCTGCTGGGGATGCAAACTCCTCCTGCCCGCCTCCGGCAGCATCCTCAGGGCGGCCTCAGCCGCATCCCGGGTCACAGCCCGCTCCCCATCCTGCGCACCTTCCTGTCGGGAAAGTAGCGAGGAAATTTCATTTTTATCCTCCTAACCTGGCCTTCAGTTACTCCCCGTCATTATTTCCTTCCTATACTGTACTTCCTTCACTGTACTGTAGTGTTTGATTTATTTTTTTTTTTAACAAATTTAAGCAGAGATTTTAGTTGTGCAACAGCTCATTTCCCCGAGGATTACAGAGGGCTGCTCTCCCCAGCAGTGTCACCTTCCTGAGGTAACCTGCCTTTAACAGCCCTCCCTGAAAGACTTGTTCAGCCTCCTCGAGGAGCCAGTCCCTTGAGGATGTATGTAAAAACATTGCTGAGAATTAGTATAGAATACTTAGTATTATAAAACACTCAGTATCCCCATATGCCTCGAGCTAAGGAATGCACTAGTCCAGGCCCAAAAGGAGGCTGAGCAATAATTGCACACTGTGGGGCAATTGTGGTTCATTGTCCCCTGCTCATATTGAATCTTGAGGGTGCAGGGAAAACATTCCAGAGATCTTAGATTCCCTTCCCATCTACCCCCTCTTGCACCAAACTGAGTATTTAAGGCACCCTTCCTTGTGCTTCTTTCTGTCTGTCTGTCTACCTTTCTCAAAATAAAAGGCAGGACCTATGCAGTCAGATGCAGTGAAACAAGAAAATGCTCAGATATTTTAATACCCTGGAGCTACCCCTCAGCAGATAAAATGACTAAAAATGAAATTTAAAGCACATCTGATTTACCTGTTGTTTGTGTGACTCAAATACCTATGTTTAATTTTGTCTATGGATTGGAAAAAGTTAATTTCAAGCCTTGTTTCTCTTGCTAGCAGCAACAACCTTTTAAACTGAGTATTACTGGTGAACCATATAGAGATGGTTAAAAAAAATGCTTTTCAGTTCCACCATGCAGTTGTTCGGACGACAATTATGGCAGCTGAAGTTTAATCATAGTGTTTGATAGCTCATTTTCTCAATGTCAACACGAGGCACTGTTAAAAAAAATGAATTCTTTCATTTGATAAGCTGGCTCCAGAGCACTGGGCTCATTCAATAGGAAAACTCTTTCACAGGGCTGCAGCATGCATGGTTTTTCTCTTTCCTTTTTTTTTCTTTCCTTTTTTTTTTTTTCCTCTTTTTTCTTTTTTTTTTTTTTCCCTGAAAGCCACCCTAGAAGAGATTAATCACAAGGGGGAAACTCAGCTTCACCCTCTAGCTGCAGGTCGCAATTTTTATTTGTATGGAATTGGCTTTTGGAAAGCTGAAGGCTGCCTGAGGGCAGGGACCTGATATAAGAAGAACCTGAGAATGAAGCAGCAGGGATTGATTAGCCTACTTCATATCCCACACTCCATAAGCACACTCCAACCGCAATCTAACACACCGCTGAGCTGAATAGACAAGAGAAATTGGATTCCTTCCTAATATTTAACCTTCAAGTCAGCTCCAACAGTTGTTGATATGTTGTTCTACCAGCAAGTAACAGTCGCTTTTTTATTCCAGCACCCACCCACACACATATATATACAGTTTTATAAGTTATATGCTATATATTTACATATTTTCCATTTTCAATCTGTTTCAGAGCATGGTTTACCTAATCCATTTCAGTAAAAGTTTCAGGGAAGAACAAACTGACCAAACAATTATGCATAAAGCTGTAGTGAGGGAAGGGAGGGAAAGAGAAATAAAAAGTAGAAAAAACTCATTGTCTGTTTCATGTCTTTCAAGGTCTTTTTCACACAGTCATTTTTATTTTACCTGTAATTTTCCCAGTTCATTAATTGCAGGAATAGTCAGGATTGTATCTAGTGATGTGGATGCTGCTGGCATCCTGGAGGTTTCATTTTGGATTTTTCTGTGTAGATGGGGAATCTGCATTTTGAGGAATACTTGCAAACCTAACAGAAGGCAGGGTGAAACCTGGGCCATTCAGTGTGGCACGAGACTCTCCTGGGGCTGCCCAGGACAGGACAGCCCAAGGGAGCAGCCACAGCTCCTGGGCCCTCGCTGAGCCCCTTCCCAGCAGGGGGAAAAGCTCAGAAAATGATGCAGAGTGACATCGTGTGAAAATGGTGATTACACTGGGGCCTTTGGGGGCCTGGGCCTCAGAGGAGGGCTCTGGGTGAGGAGTTCTCTTAGGAAAGGCTGGTTCTGGGGTACATCCCTGGTCTGCAAACATGCCCACCCCACTTTGCTGAGGTCTGACATGCTGAGCAGCCCCTGGCAATCTCCTGGGGTCACTGAAAGGCTGCCTGGAGGCTTGCTGACCTCCCCAGGCTGCCTTCCCTCTGCTGGGGTTGTGGAGCTGCATACATCCCAAGCTCTGTCTGCCCATGGCCTCTGTCTGCCTGGCTCATGGGCTATGAGTTGCCTTGGCTTCCCAGCCCCCAGGAGGGCTGAGCTGCCACCCACACTCTGCCACGATCCCCACAAGGTCGTGTGTGAATGAGGTGTGACACACTCCCCATGGGGTTCTCCAAAGGGGAGTTTTCTAAAAATATCTGTCCTAGGGAAGATTCACATTTCTGATTCTTCATTCATGTTTGGAATTAATAGAAAATGAGAAACTGGGATTTTTCTCCAAATGGTCATTTTGATTCATGCTTAGCTGCACAGCTTCTGTCCTTTCTGAGAAACTGAAGTGCTTTGCAGGGACTCCTGAGAAGGGCTGTGCCAGGAGCAAGGACTCTTCTGTCATTTGGTTGTCACAGGGTGAGGACACGTAGGTGGGAAACACTGGCTTGTCCATCCTAGTTACTACTATGGCCAGAGACTATACCAAATTTTTCTTTATTCTATGTAGAAAGAACCAGTGAGCAGTGATTATGAAGCCTTCTCACACTGTATAACCAGCCTAGATCTTCTAGAATTGGGTGCTGTCATTTTGCAGCTCATTGTGAAAAAAGGTTGTCTTAATAATACAGTCTATTGGGAGAACATGCTGCTGAAACTGCTGCAAGCAAAGTGAAATTTTCATGTAAACATCTTCAAATATTTTTATGACCCATCAGCTTGAGTTTTATAAGTCAATGTATGAGTGAATACACAAAGCTTCTCTCTTTGTTTGCATATCCTGCCTCTACTGAGTTTTAAATGTTCATGCTATGTGGAAAAAATCCAACTCTACATCTGTTTATGGCATATGTAGGCAGCATCATCTCCAGGATTTTTTTTCATGTCTAGTTGAGCTCAGTAGCTTTGTGAAAAAGAACCCTCAAGACTTGAGTTAGCTTCCCTGTACCCTGACTGTGATTTCCTTACAGGCTTGGGATCCTCTGGATTTCTTGACATGTTCAAAACAGGGCAGCAGAAACAGATATCCCCCCCTAAGAAAAGAGACACATGTGACACATTTTCCCCCCAGGGATGGCTCTGATGACAATTATGTCCATGTCCCCCTGACCACAGTGATCTGACTTTCCAACCTGTGGATCTGGAGACTTTAACACACAGAATAAAGCCATGTCCTGGAAAAAAGTAATAGCAGAGAAACAATAAGGGCTGTTCAGTAACTTAGGTTTGCATTGATGAGGGCATTGATGAGTCTGCTGGTTATGCACTTGCTTCCCAGGGGATCCTGGATAAATCATGGAATTATAGCATGGTTTGGGTTGGAAAGGACCTGAAACATCATCTCATTGCAACCCCCCTGCCATGGGCAGGGACACCTTCCACTATCCCAGGCTGCTCAGAGCCCCATCCCACCTGGCCTTGGACACTTCCAGGGATGGGGCAGCCACAGCTTCTCTGGGCAACCTGTGCCAGGGCCTCAGCACCCTCACAGTAAAGAATTTCCTCCTGATATCTAAATCCCACAAGCCTCTCATAAGACAGCACTTCCTTCTGTGTGATTTCAGCACTTAGTCTACAAAATCTATGGATCTGTCTATCCCAAGTGTCTATCCCAGGTCTTATCTCTCTGTGGTTTGAATTGATGCTTTAACACAAAATTTTACCCTAATTTTTTTTTTTTTTCCACTGGTAGGGACATACTGGAACTATTATACAAATCCAGGGCTTGCTCACCAATTTGGTTATTTCTGTTTCTGATTAAGAAAGAAAAGGAGTGCAGGAAAGGCAAAATGGGTTTTAAAATATTTTTGTGACACAGCATTTGACAAGTGACAGAGCACTACAGCCTTCATGATGGAAAATAGAGATTTAGCAGCCTCAAAAAATTATGGGAACAAGCTGATTTGATCATGATGTTTGTAAAATGATCATTATGTTTCATTTTATAAGGCTGAGGTGCTTTCATGGGATATAAAGTATTTGGTTGAAAGGAAGTACTGGGACTATATCCTTAGAAGCTACTTTGATATAGTTAGATATTTTCATTTGTTGGAATTTTTGCTTTGTCTGAAATTTTGACTGTTCTGATCTGGGACTTTGCTGAGGAATTAAAGCTGTGGCCTTTCATCTGCTCCAATGCTATGGGCTGTGATTCACAGGGCAGTGATGGCAATAAACAAAGCAATTCCCTTCCCTGTGCACTGGAAGAAGCTTTGCCATTGCACTGGCTTTTTGAATGCCCTCATTTTGTGTGTGTGTGTACATTTTATATGTCACTGTGTCTCTGCCTTGGTTCTGCACATTCACAGCAGTCTGCTGCTACCAATAATTCCCTGGGCTGTGTTAGCCATACCTGCCAAGTAATTTGGGATCCTTCCCCTGCAAGCATGCTTTCCTGATGGCAAGTGCCTAAGACTGCAGGTTATAAAGAAAAGCCATTTTATAAAATTATAAAAAAGCCATTTTTTTAAGCTGAAGCATAAATATGTGTTAGTGTGGTGATCCCAGCACATCCCAGCATGCTGCCAGTGGAGGGGAGTGAGAGTGCTCCACGTGGGCAGCAGAGAGTTCCTTCTGAAGTGCTTGAGAGACATTTTAAACATCTCTCCCTTTTGATATATATTGCTATTAAGGTGCTGGTTGCAAATTTTGTAACTAATAGTCTCGCCTGATATTTCTAACAACTTAATGAGCGCTGTGACAAATGTAAATAGCGTTTCAGTAACACAAGTTTCCAGTTTGTATTAAAATGGAAGAAGGCCTTTAGTAAGACATAGCTCCTGCTGGGCTGTGTGCTGTAAAACCTCATTTTGAGCCCATGCCTGTACCTGGGAGCTCAGAGCCCGAACAGGCGAGAAGGATTTCTGTCTTCATTTTTATAAATGAGAAACTGAGGCAAACGAGTCATGAAGTGCCGTGTCCAGATTGCATGGAGACGGTGTAATAGAGCCAGAAAATCTATTGTGCTATCTTCCTGTCAAAGAGATGTGTTGCTTTCCTGACCTTACTGTTATGGAAACCTTGCGTGAGGTGAGTAGCCTTTCAAGAGTGGGATGCCAGACTGTATTTCTTTTTCCCCAAAATAAATTTGTCCGTGCCACTAGAAGCTCACCAGTAATCAGGAAATATTGCTTTCCAAAGAGAAAAGATGCTTATCAGGTGGCAGAGCTGCATAGGGTGCTGGATTACAAGAGGTGAGGGTGGGCAAGCAGCAGCTCCTGCCCTTGGAAAAGCCCCTTTTTGGTCACTATGAATCCCCTGTGCCATCACTCTCCCAAAACCTCCTCTGCTTGCCATGCCCAGCACTGCTCATGCCTGTTTTAAGCCCTGCTGTCACTGCTAGTAAGCAATGAAATTGTTGTATTCACAGTAATGCCTGAATTAAGCACATGTAATCACGTCCCGGAAAAAAATAAAAAATATAAAAGGAGACTTAGGTCGAATTTACTACAGGAAGATATAAAAAATAAATGCAAGTGGGAAAAAAAAAAAGTATAAAAGGAGACTTAGGTCGAATTTACTACAGGAAGATATAAAAAATAAATGCAAGTAGAGGGGAAATGAGAAATGCATAAGAAAAAAAAAAAGTAATAGCAATTAGATGAAGTGACAAAAATGCTGGGTTTAGCTGAAAGAAGCCTTATCTGAAGCAACATCCAACTGTTGGCCCTAATCTCATCAACACCCAGACCCTAATGCTGGTAAAATCCCATAATGTGGCTGAGTCCTGTTGAACACAGGCTACAGCTTGGCCAGGGCAGCCTTTCTCTGCTGGTAATAAAATGCTCTACAAAGTAATTCAGTAATTCTAAGATGCTCCATTTATGATTTTCCAAAAATTGCCACTCTTTTCTGGGTTTCAGACTAACTTGAGAGGATTTAAGCATAGTGTTAGTAATGCCAGTGCTGTGGAAAAGACATAACCATGAAGGAAAACAGAAACAGGAAATAATGAGGAAAACTCTGTGTAAAGCAGGAGAATTCTCCAGGTGCTCTGGTAAGAGCATGTTTTATTAGACATGATTATGTTCTGTGCTGTTTATTCAATGACAGCATCATCTCCATCCTCCTTTTCCTCAGCTCCTCCACAGCCACTGTCACTTCACGTCATGCACAATGGAAATAGGCACATATTTATTCACCCTGACCCACAAGTAAGCTTTGTGGCATCTCTATCTGTATCCACTTGCTGTTGTGTGATGTGTTATGTGTCAGGTTCAGCACATGAGCAATGTACTGACTCCAGCAGAGAGTGGGTTTGTTAGTCACAGCCTGTCCCTCCTGCTGACCCCTTGTCCTGCTGCCTGGCACCATGGCAAGTTTGGCCTTTTTGCTGCACACCTTACCAAAGGATAGGACCTCTCTTTTTCTTTCATTACACCCACTTTTTCATTCTTCCTTTTGAGTTTTCCATCTCTCCATGGAATCCTTTCTTCAAAGGTTCTGCTTCCTTATGGGACCTTTTGGTCTTCTCCATCTGTATCCTCATCCACAGAGATTCCCACAATGACTGACTCTTCCTTTATTGGTTCCTCTTATTTTTACCCTATTTTTTTAGCACCTACCTATTCACAGATGCTTCATTCTCTCCTTTTCATACAATCCTGTCCCACAGATGATGCACACTACTTGACCCACAACATCTTTATTTAGTTTGAATTCAACAGTTCTTCCAAAGGAAAGCAACCTCAAAACATTCACTGCTTTTTTCATACTGGTTTGGTTTTGGGTGGTTTTTTTTGGGTTTTTTTTTTTGTAAATTCTCTTGCCAAGACACATTATTTTGATGAGCTCAATTTCTTTACACCTCTTTCCAGCCAAACAAGCATAATTTTCCCTTGGAGAAGAGCAGTTTCTTTCTCTCATTCCAACTGACTTGTGGTTGCTGAGGAAATCTGAAAGTAAGCTGTGCTGGACAGCAGGACATCTATTTTATCAGACACACAGATTGTGTTCCTTTGCATGTTATGTTTAAGAATGTAACCTACTTGAGGGGTCTTTAGACCGTGTGCCAAATAATGGCTACATTACACTACAATTACATACTCACACTTTGAAGAAAATGCTGTTTCTGTTGTGACACTGTTTTCATCCAGTCTAATGGGTTTTATTCCCTAGGAAAGTAAAAGATCAGAATGCTTCTATTAACCTTGCTCTCCTAAATGTTTGAGTAGTTAAATTCTAGGTCATTATATTGATTCACAAGGCAACAAGTAAATTGTGTGGTTGGTAAGTATTTGCCAGTTGACTAGGCTTTATCCAATTCCATCTTGCTCCTGCAGCAGCATAATATTTCCATTGCAGTCAGCTTATGGGTGCAAATGATCCCATCTGCATCTTGATTTATTCCTTACTAGTTGGAAATATGCAGTGTCAAGTTTTCAGTGAATTTTGCTAGGTCCTAATGAGGATTCAATGTAACAGGAATTTTTCCAGCTTCAGTCTTGTAGAAAAGTTTTTCTGCATATCTGTCTTTTCAAATCAAAAAAGATACAGTGTGCTGGTATATAGTATATTTTACTTCCAATAAAGTTTTAGGCTATGCTCAAGAAAAAGAGAACTGTGCACTTCAGTCTTACCACTTACACCACTGTGGTATTGACAAGAAGCAGAAAAAGATGGTTGGGAAGATGAGGATTAACTCTGGGTCTGGCTGAGAAGATGGAAAGAAGGGGTTTTAAGGCCTGCTAACTCTCCTGAAACAGAAGATCAGTAAAAAAGAAAGGTTCAATAGCAGAATTTAGGGCTCAAAAAGGCTGCCCCATGTTGCTCAGTGCACAACAACCCATATATTTAAGTGGTTTGCTGGAGTAGGGTTGCTGGAACATATTGTTTTCTTCCCTAAATCCTTTCTTTTCTGGCTTATATGCGTTGGAGAGGAAGCGAATAGCACCTTTTCTTTATGGCACTGAAAGGCTCTGTCTGGACTGATAGGAAGCACGGCAGCCTTTGTGGATCACAGGGACTTCTTTGTGGTGGCAGAGTCTGTTCCTGACCACATTATTCACTCATCCAGGCGTTTGTCAGTCCAGGTGTTTCAGAACTGGTCCTGCTGCTTGTTTAAGAGCGAGGTGCCAAAAGGTGCAGTTGCTGTTATGAAAAGATACCCACTTGGCTGTGGAGTTAAAATCTGATTGTCACTGATTTAAAAATCTGATATTGCTGCCCATCACACCGGAATGTGCTAATGGCTCCTGTAAAGTTGGTAATCCTAGTGCTTATGCAGTGTTATGTAGTAATGCTCCTGACCAGCATAAGCATGGAGATTTGGTTATTATGTAGAAGAGTTATAATAAGAAATATGACTGCAAAAGCAAAGCAGTCAGTTGAAATTGGTCTATAATTAAATGCTTAGAAAATTCTGTGCTTAGCTCATTTTAAAATCAAGTGCTTCTTTGTAGCAATTTCCTTTCTTTAATTACAATTTCCTGTCTAGTTTGACATTTACAATGCAATCTTGGGGGACATGTTTGTGATTTATTATTCTTGCTCCTATCAGGATATCACTCGGCAGAAATGAGTTTATAAAATAAGAGCTCAAATTATTATGGCCTTTGACCAATAAAGCTGGCTCATAATTTCAGGCCTGAGAAAAGATTAACATTTTTGACAATCAAATGCAGAATTACCAATGGGGGACAATTTTGAAAACTATTTCAATTTTCTGAAACATTGTACATTTTTAATAAGAATATATAACTGGTTCTATATCGGAGCACAGGCTTAAGAGTAGAAAGAGTAATAGTGAATTGTAAAGCAAACCTGAAAGGAAGACTTGAACATCTAACATTGTTTAGCCTCTTCTGAATGAAATTGAAACTGCTAAATCAACACTACTTGAAAATTACCTAATGGAAGAGATATAAAAGCTCAGACAAGTTCACAGCAATACTCTCCCTTTTCTTTAGCATTCCTGACTCCTTAGGCTAATTTGTCTGGAAGAGCCAGGAGAAATTTTTCTGGTTTTGGTTGGTTTTATTTTTTTCAAATCTTACTGAATAAATTTTTTTCTTGGTTATTATTTTTCTTTTGGGGTTTCATTTAGAGAAACAGATGCCCCTGCTAAACTGCATAAACATGATCTATTCGGCTGTCACTGCTTTTCCAATGACTTTCTTTGTCCCTGATTCAGGAAAATGTCATTGTTCAGGACAACACAGAAGTCAAAATGAATTCTCCGTGACTCGTGCAAATGTTCAAAGTTAAATGTGAACTTGTCTGTAACACAAAGTAGGCACCCTGCCTTGTGTGTTGGGAAGAGCGAGTTCTCAAAAGCTCTCTCCAAAGTGGTAGGTGTGTTTTTAGTGTTAATTTGATGTAATGTCAAAATGGATGGCCTATAAAATTATATTGAAGGAGAGAGAAATGGTATTGGCAGGGAAGAAAATCTGTATCTTTGGAGATCTTTAAAACAGCTCGTGTACACATTGCTAGGAGGTGCAAATGCTTAGCACCTCTCAAAGTCAGGCTGCTTTTATTTAGATGCCAGCATACAGAGTTAAGAGCCTATTTTTAAGTACTGTGAATTAAAATCATTATTTTAAAGAATCTGTCCTCCCTCATGCCCGAGGAGATGAGAAAACATGGTATTAGTTACTTTGTTTTAGTAAGGCAAAAGTGAGAAAGTGGCAGGACTCTGACTCCAAGTAGTTGCTGGGGTAAGGGCAGGGCTGGGAGTCCTGCCACAGCATTTCCTGCCCAGCCTCCCCTGCCTGCACCCTGCTCATTAGTTGGGAGCACATCAAGTTTCTGTCCTCTCAAAGCATTATTCCATATTTTACTTCAGGGGTGGGCTTAAGTGAATGCTCAAGCATCCCTTTTCTAGGCCACATGTCTGCAGTTTGAACGGGGAGGAAGCAACATGGAAATTGGATGTACCCATGAAGAGGTGGTCATGAGCACCTGCACTGCTGCCCTGGGCAGGAGCCCTGGCAGGAATGAGGGGCTGCTGTCTTCCCAGAGAAAAGACTCCAGGCAAGTCCATGGGCTGGTTAAAACATGCAGCTCTGAGGTGGGGAAAAGGAAAGTTAAACCCATGGAACTGCAAGATTTGCTTAGAAAATTGTCTGAGCAGTTCTGAAAAGTAACGTGGTGGCAGGAGCCAGTACTTGCTAGAAAGGAGGAAAGTTCAGTGAGTAATGAGACCAACATATCTTTATCATCCAGTGTCAAAACAGAGTGGAATTTTGATGGCTGGGTATGTTTGACTTTGGGCTGTGACCAATAATGATGACTACAGAACCATTTTCTCCAGCTACTTCCATTGCTTAATTATTTTCTTACAGAGTTAGCTCAGAAAGGACAAGGATTTGTTAACCTGTCATCTTGGCACCTTGGTACTGAGATAGAAAATAATCAAGAATTTCATTACTATCTAGTCTGGAAAGACACGTGTTATGAACTCAAATACCTTCTGGCTATAAAAAGGTTTTATGCAATCATAAAACTGCAGAGTTTACATAGGAGCTGCACATGCCAGTACACACCTGCCAAAAGTCTCTATTCAGTCAAACTCTGAGACATAATAGGTCATGGTCTGTCTCCTCTCATTAGACCCTGGCCAGGAGGCCAGTGCAGGCAGCTCAGTCCAAAGGCCTTTCTAAACATCTAGAAAAGTTTTCCCTATTGAGCAGGACTTGCGTACGAAATCCTCAGTGTGTTCTAATTTGACTTGAATTCCTAAATTGAAAGAATTAAATTACCCCTCCAAAAATCCTCTCCCTTTTCTTTAAGGATTATGTTATACTCTTTAATTCTGGGCTGAGTGAATTCCCATGCAGGAAGAAAAACATACTTATGAGACGAGGCTCCTGGGCTGATGTGAATCAGCGGAGCATCGCTGGTGTCATGAAATCATGCAAGTTTATACGTGCTGATTACTTGGCCCTTAACATCACAAGGCTTTCCTAGAGCTCTGTGTTTTGATTCTGTCAAATCTTTCAATCCACATATGGATTATGTATATTTTTTACTTGTGCACAGATGTTTTAGGCCATGGGTAGAAATAGTCTTTTGGGTGCTGGCAGGATTCCTCAGTGCTAATGCTATTCTTTTCAAAGTCACACCAGTTACAGTTTCAGGCACAGCCAGTGACAAATACAGCAGCACAACTTCGCTCAGGAGTGTACCCTAAACAGAGAGAAAGAGGAAGATAATTTTTTCTGAATGATGATTCCCCCTTGGCATCACCACTGTAACAAGACTGACATAGATAAATGTGTAATAATTTTGTTGTCCTGAGACATAAATAGCAGTTCTTTGATTGTAGCAAACTCTTCTGCTTGACTTCACTACAGTTGTAGGCATCCTGATAGACTGAATTTATAAATATTTGTAGATTTCTCTTCCATTCTTACCAACTAACTCTCATGTAGCATCTAGAGTTTCTGCTGCAGAAAAAGAAATGGAGCAAATATCTCAAGGTACTGATTTCTTTTTGGTATCAATGTTCCTTTGTCTGTGGAAAACAGATGTAAAAACAGTCTGGAGGAAAAACAGGCTGTTGTTTCAACCATGATGCCTTAGCCTATGATGCCTTCAGCAACAGTGATGTATTAGGAGACCAAGATTTTCAACATGGGGCACTTTGAAAATCCTCTCCTAAGTCCTTTATTTACGGACTTATTTGAAAATGACCTTGTTTCCCAGAATATGAAGAAACCAGCACTCCCCATTATTTACACCTGGATCTTCAGGATTAGGCATTCTCTTCCGAGTGGAACCTTAAAAATTTATATGAAGTCACACTCTGTGATCCCAGAACTCAGGCTTTGTTTGTGTTCTTAACAGCAGAACAAGCCACATCATCTTGCCTGGACACAACATTGATTAATTCCAACTCCTGAAGAGAATCAAAGCACCAAACATTACCCTCTCAGGGTAATGTCTCTTGGGTGTGAGCCCAAAACCAGAGCTGGTCCTTTTCTCCCATTGATCACACATGAAATGTATCTCATCTGACTCTCCTTGAAATCTGTGGGGGTTCTGTCATTAAGTCAACAGAAAGCCCACAGTTTATTATCTGTAATGTATTTCTTATTTGTTCAGCCCGAGCACTCCTTTTGGTGTTTTCCGGATAAGCAGAAAGTTCAAGAGGGAACCTGGTTCCAGAGTTTTTTTTCTGTGGATTCCAGCAGCTTCTGATTCCAGCACCAGTTGGAGTTCAGGACTAGGTTCAGCACCCCTGCTTCTCTGTTTTGACTCTGCTCAGCAATGGAGAAATGCAGGAAAGGGACTGGTGTGCAGCAACCAGCAGCACTTCAGCTCTGTGAATTTCTGCACGTTTTGCTATTTCCTAATGTTTGTTTGGATTTCACATACTGCCCAGGCAAAATTAATTGCTTGCACATTTCTGAAAATTTAGTCCAATGATCTCTTTTTCTATTTCCTGGGGTATGTATGCTTTTGGCTGCCAAAAATAACTCCGAGAGACAGGTTACATGGAAGCTGGGATTATCCATGGAAAGTAATAGTAGCACTCTCATGCACGAAGAATGAGCAGGCTGCCGATTGTAATATGTTTAAAGGGTCAGCAGAAATCTATAAGTGGTCAAGAAACAAGACAAACATCAGCCACCAGTCTGATGGGAAAAGCAACATCCATTAAGTCCATTAAATTTAACACTGGAATCAATGTTTAAACCACAAGAAGTAATTAGTGTAATTCATATTACAGACCTTTGGATTTTTGAAACCGGGTTTAATTATATTGAA
Organism: Passer montanus; assembly: GCF_014805655.1. Taxonomy (NCBI): domain Eukaryota; kingdom Metazoa; phylum Chordata; class Aves; order Passeriformes; family Passeridae; genus Passer; species Passer montanus. The sequence goes on from NW_024366591.1 coordinate 1,445,369, forward strand.
AAATGACAGCTTCATTTTCCTTCTATGGGTAGGTTACTACCATGTTCCCGATGCTTTTATTAGGGCTGGGTGCCGATATCAGGTTTTTAATGACATTAAGCAAAGTAGTGTTTCAGCCATTTGAGGAACAATAAATCAGGTTAGATTCTTTTTGAATGGAGACAACACAGATCAAGTGGCTTTTAAATCATTTTTCTTCATCACTGAGAAGTGGAGCTGTTCACTGGAAACAGCAGCCCATGGGAAAAAACCCTCAAGTTGTAGAGTGTGGAGTGATATTTGGATTCTCTGGCTCCCTTTGCCTGCTATGATCACGAGCTACTGCGAAATTCACGAGCTCTGGAAAGGTATCTCTCTAATCCTTTGCCAATACAAACTCCACATAACTTTTACAAGGTCTTTTATTAGCAGTCTCAGATTTGAAAAAAGATGGAGTGATACTGCATCCTCTGGACTTAAAACCTTTTAATATTGACAAAGATGTTGAAAGGACAGTAAATGTGGCCATGAATATGCACAAAAAAAATCTTAATTTTCAGAATATTTTCATTGCTGGATTTGAGGAAAGTAAAATATTTATCTTATTTCTATCTTCTTGATATGCTTCTACACACTTACTTGGCTCTTCTTTCTTAAGCCACGTTATTTTTCTGGTTCTGTTTAATTTGGGGCCTTTTCTTTACAGGCCAAATTTTTGTAGAGCTATCAGCTCATGGAAAACAAGTGGTGGGTTCTCTTTTGTCTTCCATTAGTGCAAAAAATAATGCAAATAATTGATTTTAAACTAAGTGCATCTTGGCTTGGAACTGCTTCCTGGTTCTACCCCGTACTTGGGATAAAGGAAAGAATTTCATATTACTGAGCAATGCAGAGAAATGGGAATGTACATGCACAGCCTGAGTTTATAAGGTGGTGAAGTTATGAGAGCTCTGTCATTCTGCTTCTGTGTACCTGCAGAGCAATCCAAAGTGTCTGAGTCAGGAGAGTGTGACTGAATGTTGTGTAGGAAACCATCAAGGAGTGGGATAATGACTTGAAATTTCTTGGTCTGTGGTTGTTCATTTAAACTGATAACAAAAGTAAGGTGAAAAATTGATTTAATTTATTTTTTTTTTAATATGAAGCATACAGCTGCTCCCTACATCAGAGGAAATAAATTTCAAGAGATGAAAATTGATACTGTGATACTTCCTTACAGACAGCACGAGGCCTTGGGTCTGACTGTTCCCTTCCAACTGTGGAGGCCCAGTCATGGTGTTTACAGGTTTGGCTTCACCACAGTGCAAGGCAGGGATATGTGGAGCAGTGAGATCCCAAGCAATGCTCTCCCAGGTCTTGGAAAACAAAAGATGAAGCTGCCAAATAAGAATCCAGGGAATTAAATGGGTATTGCTGCAAAGAGGAGGATGAGCCTTGTGCAGCAGGGGCACCATCAACAAGCCTTAGTGATGTTGGTGCAGAAGGCAAAGGAAAGTAGTGCAGCAGTAGAAAGAAATGGAGGCAGATGTGGTATGATGTGGGATCATTTTGTCAGCTCTTTGGGTGAAAAACCTGTTTAAACTGGTAGACAAGAAAGCTAGGTGTCTAGGACTGAGCAGTACTGAAGGGCCCTGCACCAACAAGTGAAGACAGCAATCCTCTGTAGCACTCAGGAGCATTTTTCTGACTGTGGGGATTATGAGTGCAGGTACAAGATCTCTTTATAGGGCATGGGAAAAAGAGGGAAGGAGAAGATTCCAGACCTGTAAAGAGATTTTCAGCATAGATTAGTCTTTGGGCATGTTGATACTGTATGGATAGATGTACACTCATCGTGCTCGTGCTATTCACTGAAAAAAAATCCTTCTCATGAAGGATTATTAGCTCAGGCTTGGTGCCAGTGCAATCACATGGCTTCTGTCAGATTGGAGCGTGGGCAGAGCTTGCTCATGGCTGTTTGCAATATGTGGTGTAAACATACCCAAAGAGTAATAGCAGGTGGTAGCAGAGGAGGTGCATAGAAAGGAAGACTTGGAACAAAAGATGCTAAGCTTCATTTGCCGTGTGATGAGCCAAATTCATCATTGGTGTAACGCCCTGAAGTCAGTGGAGTTATAATAATAGAATTAGTCCAAGGAATCATATCCATCCCTGGCACTCCATGCAATGCCTTTGATCTGATGGGGTATAAGTCATGGCAGCATCTTGCCTGCTGAACTCACAACATGATGCCTGCAGGGTGAAACATCAGGAAAAAACCTCACAATGGCACTGGGAAGTCACGAGGCTAAATTTTAAATGTACATTTCAGTTTGAAATCCTGGCAGAGTAGTTCTTTTCTTCCAGCATATTTGTCCCAAATGGTAACAATATAATGAAATCTCTGGCCACATATTCAGTGCTCAAAATGGGATTAATTTCTTTCTATTTGGCTAGTACAAATAACTGCACATGAAGAGTTTATGCAATAGCAGAGGGGGTTATTTTGTCTTGGCAATGGTTTTGTCTGGAGCAATGGAAGAAACTGAGGTAACACGAATATTGTATTTAGCTTTCTTCATCCATGGTAGAAAAACCAGCATTTCATTTGGCACTCCCTACTTATTAAAGTGCTTTTTTGCATTGCTTCCCAGCTTTAGCTCTGTAACTCCCAAGCAGGCCAAACACAATTCCTTTCCACCTCACTCCTCCTTCCTGAAAGAAAATCTCCAAGAAAAAGCTAATACAAAACCCAGGAAAACAAACCAAATATGCCCCAAGAACCAAGCACATTTCTCTCTCTTTTTCATTGTTGAGTAAATGAACTCAGAAGTTGTATTGGTTAAACCATCCTCAGCTGGTTTAAGTTTACCTGCCTTGAGTGAGTTCAGTGAGTGAGTTCTCAGTTTACAGTAGCTAAGAATCTGGCCCTTGTTTGTAAAGAGTTTAAACAATACAGGATAAGCCACACTTCAGGCCTTTGTATTCTCTCTGACCCTGGGATTTGTGGTCTAGGAGGCTGTCCACTGGAAGTGGTAAGAGCCAAGGAATGAGTGCTCAGGGACTTCTCTGCTGAGCAGCTGCTTTGCAGAAGGGCTTTTACCCTTTGTGGTACCCAAAAGCACAATTTTGGTGCTGTTCCATAAGCGGCATAAGCTACTGTCCTTCTCTGCATCTTCACTCCCTATCACTTGTCCTGTGGTGAAGAGGGATACTGCAGATGGCAGCTTTTCTGTAAGAAATGATAGCAGTGCTTGACATCCCGCACCTATGGGAACAGAGCTGTGCTTGGCACTGGGGCTGGCCCCATGCCCTTGGCAGAACAGCTTCTGCAAGGCCACAGCTAGAGCTCCTTGGAAATATGGATTCTACAGGTATGCTCCCTGTGGGTTACTCTCCACTCATTCTTGAACCTCTTGCAGAACCTCAGCAAAGCTGGCTGAGGGAGAGGTCTCCAAGATATTTAATTCCTGCAAATGTGTGGAAAAATACAGAGCCAAAGAAGAAAGGAGGCAAAAGTCATACACACTCAGCTTTTTGCAACCAAGGGATCTAGAGGCCACATACATGTCTAATCACAAAGGAATGAAGAAAAAAACTTTTTATTATAGTTTTTACTTCTGTTTATAAACTATCTGCTCAAGCAGTTTTAAAAAGCATTGAGGTGCAACTGAACATGTAATATATCAGATAAAAGTAGTTAGGTTTTTTCCTGCTCTTGAAAATTTTCTGAGCAGACCAGAGTCTGGTTCTATGCTGGCTTTATGTTTGTCAATATTTTGTGAATTTTTTCCCCTATTTTTTCAATCCCACTGGGAAGTAATTTGATGCAAGTATCCCACACTGAGCAACATCGACTCACCACCACTGGGCAGATGGGTTGTGTGTTTGGATGAGTGAGAAGGCAAGTGCATCTGGCTCAAATGTCACCTCTGAGTTTCAAAATACTTTTCCACTAACATCATTCATATATGAAACTTGGAAATGCATTTTGAGCAATTTATTATTATTATGATTTGTATCAGAGTTGTGTGGAGTCATCCCAGAGAAGGCAGGACCCAATGTGCTTAATTAATTAAGGTGTAGGCCTTGATAGATGGAATCTATTTGAGTTTGTAGCTGAGACAGGTAAGAGAAAAGGAGGAAATGGAAGCACAAAGGGGTAAAAGGACTTGGTCAAGGTCACATCTGAGTAAGTAAAACTTGATCACCCGACTGCTCTTGGCAAGTAAATATGAAAGGAGAGCAGTCGGCCAAAATAAATTCACTTTAAAACCTGAATGAAAATAATCAATAGTATTCACCCACTGTGTCCCAGATGCCTGAATCAATTTGATAACAAACAGTTTGTTCCCTTTTCTTAGTTATTTGTAAAGAAGTGGCTTGATTGCCAGTGTGCCTAATTCCAGACATATGCGAATTCCCTAATGGTAATGGAGCTGCACTATTGCATGCCAAGACTGAGGCAGATACTCCGCTCTTTCCTGCTACATTTCTCCCAGAAGATCTGCAGTCAAATCCCTGTTTAACGACTATCAGACGAACATATGTGCTGCTTCGTGGATCCACTTTCCATCCAGTGTAAACATGTAACAGTAGCTCGGCTCCCGCGCCGCGGTCGCGGCCCTGTTTGTGAGCGCGCTTCAGGCTCGCGTGCGGCTTCGCGACTCCAGGGCCACCGGGCTGCCGCTCCTGCTGTGGCACCTGGGACTTCTCCTAGCAGAGCACTCTGCACCCAGTCCCTCTCCCAGGAGCCGGCTCCATTAGCCAGAGCCTGCTGGGAGAGGCTGAAAGAGGGCTGAGCTCAGCAGGAGCTCTCTGGGCACACGGAACAGCTTCCTAAGGAAAATGTCTGGGCACACAGAACAGCTTCCTCTGGAAATGTGATGCTGCTGCTTCTGGTCTGTCAGCTCCAGGTGATTCCCCAGGCACAGCAGCCGGGCCCATGGGAGAGGCACAGAAAGCATTTACAGAGACACTGGCACAGATTTCCTATCAGATCTGCCAGAACCATTGTGCAAAGGGGTCTGGTCTCACTGTGGCACAGACCAGGCTGCAGGGACAAAACCCCAAAGACTCTTCTGGCAATCAGTTTGGGACAGGTATAGCAAAAGCAGTGGGGGGTGATTAAGTCTATTCTACATTATCCTCCTTTATTAAGGTATGTATTACCTTTTGGTAAACTGATGATGCTTATTATTATTTTTTTCCTTTCCTATTAGATCACATTCACCTTTGAGACAGTGAGTTCTGCTTACACTTTAGCTGAAATTCTCAAAGTGGTCGGTCAATTTCAGCTGTTTTTTGTGGGTTTTTTGAGTTTTTTTTTCCATAAGCAACAAGAAATTGAATGTATTTGGGAGTACTGATGGTGACACAAATATACCTTTCTGGAAGTTACCTATCCTAGTCTACCAACTGAGTGCTGTAAAAATCTCCAGTGCATGTAATACTGTGAATTCATGATTGCAGGTTATTTGGTCCAAAACATCAGCCATCAGATATTTCTTGCACTAGTCACTATATGCAAAAGGATTATTCATTACGTCTTTGCAAATTCCTATTCCTTTTCCCATCTTGCTAGATTCCATAGTGTTGATTTTCCATCTCCTTTGAAAATTAAGTCACCGTGCCAGTGATTCACGTGGAAAATAACACATGCATTTCATCCTCTTTTGGCTGTGTTGCTCAGGTGAAAGAACACCCTTTTCTGAAAGCAAGCCAAATCATGAAGGTCTGGACTAACACTTTTGCAGAAAAGAGATGGTTTTGGTATTAAAACTCCTGCGGAAAAGCCAGCTATAGCCTGAGCAGTTGAAACTTGCTATGCCATGTGTTTGGCTTGCATGGGCATCTTCATTATTTAAATTTCAAAGAAAACTGTTCCTTCCTATGCTGTGTCTTCTGTTCTGTGCAGGGAACAAATAACCTATTCCTTGCTTCATTCACTTTTGTAACTACCACTGCTATTGCTGTTTGCTGTAAGAAACCATGGAGTTGCATTTGGAATATTTACTGTGTATATTCCAAATTCCAAATATACCAAAGGGTATAAAATACTGTCAGTATAAGCACCTTCCCTGTTAAACATGCATGGTCATAAAATATTAAGGGAAACTAGATCAATCTATTGAAGATATTCACATACAAAAGTGTTTTTCATAGGTCACAGGAATTTATAAGAAAACTTACTGCACATTATGGAGCTCTGAGCTGTATGACCATTTTGTATCCCTGTGGATATAGCAAAAGTATGCTCATCAAGCTACTGGCACACAACCCAATTTTTACATCGAAGAGTAAAACTTGGTGTTAAATAATGCCTAAAAGCAAATAGAAAGTACCTTGTCTCCTTCAAATGGCATCCTCCCAGGAAATGCAAAAAAAAAAAAAATCAATATATTATAGTAGCTTATGATCTCATTTAAGTGATTCAACATAACAAAATTTCAATGACATTTCTTTCTTCTGTGACTGTTGACTTGCTTTTTCTCTCTGAATGGCACTACTAGATTTGGATTTTTTTTCATCCTTTTCCTTAGGACCATGCTGTGGAAGGCAGCCTGTCCTGGGGAAAAGAAACATATGGTGTATTAAACTACTACAGATTAACAGAAGCCAAAAAATTCATGAATGCCATGGACTCTGTAGCTCTAGTCTGGGGAGGGGAAGACCTGTACCACATCAGGCTGGCTGGACTATCCCCTGGGACTTATGGGATTGTCCCCTACCATTGATGTCTGTGTTTTATTCTTAGTTTATCTTAGGTAGATTTTTCACAGAACAAAAGCTGTACTTTCCCTGTTAAATTATCCTGCAGCTGCCTTGCACAGGAAATGTAGATGGCTTGTACTACCCAGTCATACCAATTTTTATGTCTTTCTGAATGGGATTACTGCTTGGGCCCCCAGAAGATGTTATACTTATTTACATTTGAGTTAAGCACTGATGATCCCCTCCTTATGGCTTCAGTGCAGAAAGAAGGTGGTGGTGGCAGAGAGCAGATAAATCACAAAAGACACGCTTCATCTGCCTGATCTCTGGTCTCACTTCTGCCCTTAGAAATAGTGCAATAGTTCAAGTTTATAGCCTTTGTGGATTAGAAAAGCACCCTTATGCTGTTGAAAAGAGAAAATGTCCATAAACAGTGTTATTGACAGTTATTACTGTTGTATCACTGAAGACCAGGGCTCATTGTGCTAAATGCTGTGCAAATGTATTTTAGAGGGCTTCCCTGCTATAAACAGCAATATTCTTGTTAGAAGCAGGAGGTCTTGCTATTCCTGTGATTCTCTTTGCTCTATTTTGCAGCTCAAATAACATATGGGCAGTCATGCCTTAGTAACAGTCAGAAGAACCAACTCAAGACAGACACATTTCCATCATGTGAGTACTTCTTTATATCTTCTGTCTCCACCACATTTGGAGTTTTGCTGTCTTTACTCCAGGGAAAATTTGCCACACTCCATGTGTCCAAAAAGAAGCCACCACAAGCAAGAAGAGTGAAGAAACACAAACTGCCTGAAACAAAAATTTGAGGGTTTCTTATTTTCAAAACAAAATATTTGGATCTATAGCTTTTGATCTTTTAGAATAAGTACATGCTCAGATTAATCTGTGACAAACACATTTAGAAGGCACTACAGAAAGAGTGGAATTTGCAGGTGCCTGTGATTGAATTCTAATCAGAAGACAGAGTTCTTCACTCTTTCTGTAGTTCTAGTCTGGTGATCCAGATTGTCCCTAACCAACATCTACCTAAGGGCAGAAAGATGCTACAACCATCCTACAGAGATGGTGCTGGAGAAGCCTGAAAGATTAGACATGCTTTCTGCCCCTGGGGTGGCTTTTTTGTTGTTTTGGTTTGTTTGGGTTTTTTTTTCTTTTAATTGGATCATATTTTCCTTTTCCCCTTCCTTTCTTACATGACAACTCTATTTACACCTTGCAGACCTCTCACTCGTTAGTTTTGGTAACAGTATTGCTGATTCATTGATCCATTCATGATCCAGGGCTCCTTTCAGTCCTTTCCAGCAATGCTACTGCCTGGCCAATTATTTTATTGTGCTGATACATCTTTTCCTTTCCCCTCTGACCAGCTCTTATCTCACAACAGTCTCCACATTTTCTTTGGTGTGTCCTTTTCAAAATGGAGAGTTAATAACTAGGTCAGCTTCAATAAGAAAGGTGAGTGTAGAGTGCTAGTCTGTGCTCAGGAGCCTCCTTGCCCCTTACAGAAAGAATCTCCCACATTTTCTCAATCTTAATCTGCTTTTAATGGCCTCACTTATTAGTTGCTAAGCTGTTTTCTTCTGGAGAGCTAGAAAAGATAGCCCACATAGTAAGATGCTGGTATTTTGTGGTTAGGCAGAGCATCAGAATGTCTGAATTTGTATCTTGCTCTTTTTTGGTGGATTAGGACCACTGAGGACACGTATTCAGTACTATCTGTGCTTAAGAAATGAGAGCCTGGATGAGATTTCTGGCCCTCAAGCAAATTTTCTGAGTGCCCTTGGGTGACTCAGTTGCTTGTCTCTGTTTCATCTCTCTCTCTGCCAGGCTGATGTAATATTCCATGCCTAATATAGGTGCAGAGGAGCTCAATGAAGGAATGCCCGTGGAGCATGCAGATCACTGATGTACGGATCGGTACCTCTGAGGGACCCAGCAGAAAGCTGGTTGGGAACACAGGTTGGCTTGCCAGGGTGGAGAGTGAGAAAACTCTCAAAGAAGTGGACAGGAGGCTGGTAAAAGGAAGCAGGAGAGAGCCTGGAAAAATTAGGGCTGGTATAACAAAAGGCATTCATTACTTGCTACAGAAACTCTAAAGGAATCTGACATTCAGATGTTCCCTTCAAATTTGGACACTTGGAACTCTTTAATCCATCAAATTTGAGTGGGCAGTGAAAGGCATTTGCATAGTGTACACACTAAAAATCTGTAGACATATAGATTAATTTAAACCCTGAAATTAAATAAGCATTAAACAAGCCCTGAAAAATGCACACAAACATATTCTGGTGAAAAGCTGCATTGTGGTCCTTCCTGTATGAATTATAGCACATATACAATAACTGCCATGAATTCTGCAGAGAATGTGAGAATGTAGGCACCTATTCAGATAGGAGGCCATAAAAAAGGAACCTCTAATAACAAGTGGATCCTAACATTTTTTGAAATAACTAAAATAAGAAAGGGACCAGAGGGAGTGAATTGCATAAGGAGTGGAAAATCCTGAACCCATGCTGGCCCGAAAGAAGTATCAGAAAGAAAGAGCTCCTTTAAGTAAAAAACCTCCCAAATTAGACCTTTGTCTGACCAATTCAATAAGAAAGGAACAGGGAATAGGGAAAGTCATTCAAATGTATTCATTAAGTTGGCAGAGAAATGCTTATTAAAGAAACTCTCATCTTGATTCCTTTTTTGGGGAGGAGGAAAAGAAGAAGGAAGGGAAAGACTTTTTTTATTATTTAACATTAATGGTTCAGAGGCATTCTTCCTATTATTCCTTCTATTTTGACTTGCTGCATTTGAAAAATATGTTGTCTTTTAAATAGATTTATTCCTTTCAACAGCATCTGACATCTTTTTGTCAGAAGTTCCTTCATTTTTCCAGTTTATTTCTTAACATGTATTTGTATAAGTGGCTTCCACTGTATTAATTGATGTGTTTGTGTCTGTTCTGAGCAAATGCATTCTCCTCACAGGGATTTTAACAGGCATTTGTTTAAGTGCGTTTTGCTTTTCTGTGTCTATTTCTGCTTGTTTTTCTGGTAGAGAAGGAGACATTACTAACATGCAGCCAGCATAATGAGTCCCATTAACTCCCAGTTCAGTTTGCTTTTTGACCACCTCTCTTTTAATGACTGTACTTTTCTTGACTGCAAAGTTTGGGGAATAGGAAGACTGTTCGCTCTGCTGGATTTTAATATATGTTTACATCCTTCTTTGCAGAACAGCACCACCTCTCAATTAATGTTACCCTTAGCCTTAAAAAAGCAATTGGTAATAAATAAATGCGAGCACGTGTTGGAAAAGTGTGGGGAGAACCAGAATTTTAACAAAGGCTGCTAAGCAATTTTAGAAGCAGCATTTGTGTTCTAATATTTTAAAGCTTTTTCATTGATCTCCTGTTAAATGAGAAGCAAGAATTAACCTCAATGACAGTGCTAGTAGCTCTGCAGTCTATTTTGGCCTGTTCTTTAAGTAAAAAGAGCAACCTAGATGAGAATTTTGTGCTTCACTGGATATTGAAAGATGAGGCAATAAACTGCTAAACTTGAGTAATCACACACTCCCAGAGGAATGCCTCAAATGGGGTTGGTCAAAAACCTTGAAATTCTAGCCTTCTGCACACTGCCTGGGCTTTAACATTTGATGAGAGTCATTATAGTGGGGGACTGAATACAAGTGTCTTCTGATTACAGACCTTCCATTAAAAGTTCCCACCAGTGTGCCTTTCCATAGAGAAGCGTCAATGGGATTAAAATCTCAATTCACCCCAGTCAATTCTCCAGTAACACGATTTCATTAGAGGCAGGCAGGGAGGAAAATGGACTAGAAAGCACTGAAACAGCTGGTGTATAAATTATAAAGTGTACTTTCTACTAAGTGAACACACCTTCCGCTCAGCCACATTACTAATTAATGTGTAGGGTAGCCGATTTTATGTAAATTGTATTCTTCCTCTCTCCTGTGCTTTGGTTAACAACAGGTTCTTCTAAATCTTGGAAAAAGAAAGATTATGCAAAGCTATCATCATATGAAAATAACGTATTAACATACTGCCTGTGAACTGTATCCAATCAGTTCCTTTTCACTGGCGTGTGTACAAAACAATTAAAATCAAATTTATATTGCACTTCTTTAATATATTCTGGCATTAATATAATCAACGAACAAGTGTTAAAAAGTCTTACAGGCCTATTCTGCTTTAAAATGATATGTTTGTTCTCAGGGTTAGTGGATATTTTCAGCTTCTCTGAAAGGGCACTAAAATGAAAAGTTCTCGGCGTACAAATGCAACTCTGGCAGGTTCATGTGGAGCCTTTCTTATTCCAGAATTCCAGCCTCTCTCAGCCTGTTGTGTTCATTATTTTAGCTAGAGTCTTTACTCCTGGACTTTGTCAGCTGTTCCCCATGTTACCTGCAACATATTGGGTTTTAATTATTGGGTGTTGCTGAATAACAGCTCATAAAGTTTATGAGAGCCCTGAATTGTCTGGATGACCCACAGGCTGGTTGTGCCACAGCTGTTCCAGTGTCAGGCAGACACACACACCCAGGAGCTGTCTGTGTGCCTGCCAAGGCCCAGGATTTCACCTGGAGCCTAAAGGATGGCTCACATGCCTTCAGCATGTCCTTATTTTCCATGTTTCATGCTCTGAGGCTATGTTTTCCCTGTCTGTTTTCCTAGCTGCCTTTGGTGTACTCTCATGTGACATGTGGCAGGAAGAACCGAGATATTCTGTCACTGCTCTCAGTGCTAGAAGATCTCAGAAACAAAAAAAACCTGGTGTGAGTAAAATGCTTTTGTCATTCACAGGGGTGGAATGTCTACCAAGAAGTTATTTATTCTGTCCTTAACTATATCTGCATCTCCCCAGGAACAGAGCCTTGTCGAGCCCCTCCGCCAACAGGCACTCCACACTTCATCAGGCAGTTTTACTCAGGGATTCTGAGAAAATTCTCAAGGATTCTGAGAAGATTCAAACAGAACTTTGCTGTTTCTTAACAGCAGCTAGCTGCAGGTAAGCCCGTTTCTTGTCCTACGCACTGAGGATAAAGAAGAGATTACTTTCTTCTTTGAATTTGCCTTTTACTTATTTTGAGAACCTATCCTCCCTCAGACACATATACAGAGACTAATGCTAGTGCCCAGCCAAGATGATTCCTGAAACCATGATCATGAAGCTGGAAATGATTGGTTTTACCCTCCCCTGGTAGTGCAGAACCTGCCTACAAAGACACATCCCTCTGAGGAGACCAAAAGAGAATGTATTTCGTAGGAGAAATAAATGAGTGAGATCCTCATACCACTTCTGAGTCTTTTTCTAAAGCAAAACAACTTCTATGGCAAGAGACAAACTAAGCTGAGAACACAAGCTCACTCCAGTTTGGACCAGAGGACAGTAATAAACCATGGAGGAAAGGTCAGTGTCTTTCCATTAAGTGGTCCCATGTCATCCTTATTTACAATTTCCTGACAATTAATTTAGCCAGATAAAAAATGTGATTGGCATAATTCCATTTTGAAATTGCAGATTTGAATTCTTGTAAGTATAAATGGTTGTGCATTTACATTATCAAAAATGGCTTTAGACTCAAACTGTTTCTTTTTCTCTTCAGCTCTTTTCATCAAAGCTATCAAATAAAGGTGGGTGAGGAATGCAGAGGAGAGGGAAAAAATACCAGGATTCATTGCCAAGTACTTTCTTTTTGTCCCTCATTTCCTACCAGCTGATTGGGGATGGAACCAGGCTGAGCAGATGACTGACAGCATACCTCACACCTACTGCACCATTTTCCTCCTTGATGGTGGTGGTGGCATAAATGGCATCAGCAGACTGGCCCTCAGCCTTGAGGCAGAGGCAGCATCACCTCAGCTCTTTGTAGGCACAGCACAGGAGTGGAGGAGGTGCACATCCCACCCTTGGTCACAGTGGTGGAAGCCCAGGAAGTGTCAGTGGGAACAGAACGTAGCCGAGAAGGTCACTGTGCAGAGACACAGATTACAGCCCTTACCTTCCCTGATTGCTCAGCACTCGAGGTAAATGTTGTCTCTCTCACTCCCTCCGGCTGTAAGTCACTGTCAGATCCTTCCCCACTGGCTGAGGGACAGTTTGGTGACACTCTCCAAGCCTGTCAGGACTTGTGGTGCTATTGCTACTCACTAAAGGAGAGAGGACAGACACAGAGCTCTGGTACCCGGGTTTGTCTTTCCACTTACAGCACCAGGAAAAGATGCTCTGTCGCTCTTCCAGAAATACTTTGCTGAGGAACTATTGCCAAATAAGGTGAACAAATAAATCTCGGGAGCCTCTGAAGGTGATCTTCCCAAAATGGCTTAACAGGGCTTAACAACGGCGTGTCTGGCCATTTGCTGGTTTGCTCTTTTTGGAAGGAACAAATGTATGAAAAGATAAGTTGTAATTACTGTTTTCTAGGCAGCTCAAAATAAAGACAGAACAGAGAAAAGAAGCTTCTCTTTCTTTGGGTGGCTTCTCTTTCTTAGGTTGAAAGCTGATTAGTAGGTACCTCAGTGATTTGGGGGTTGCACATCTTTAGTCAGAGAGATTCTCACATTCCTACAATTTTTAAACAGGCTTTTTTTATGCTGCTGTATTATTTGTAGCAGTGTTTGCTGTATTCATGGGAAATTATCCTATTTGTCTTCAGTGGATACTGCACAAGACTCAAAATGAGAAACACATCCATAAAGTTAGTTAGGGTTCAATATGTAATTTTTTTTTGTGATAAGGAAAATGAAAAAGATAGTTGTAGTTGCATTTTAATTACATTTATTGGATATACACATTGTCTAAGACCTAGAATATCTCTAGCATGATGGAAGACAGCAAAAGAATGGGATTAGAGTAGAGGAAGAAGAGATCTCAGGCCTCAATAGTGATACAGAGAGGATAACCAATCTGAAATAGTTGAAATTGTCTAGCTTTAGGGGATGTTTAGTTTCTTAGCACAAATTGCACAAATTTAATTTCTGCATGCATTCCCATAATTATTTTTGTTTCGAAGTAACTGTGAAATTGAGTCTTTTGGTTCTGCTGATATCAGGTCACTTCTGAAAACAAAGTGTATCTCAGAGAACAGCAATATTATTATTATTCAAAGGCTGCGTGCTTGGGCAATTATGCAAACATTGTCCTACTGTCACTCAGTAAAAACCTTTCCTAAAATACCTGGAACCCTTGATTTAATTAAACTTCTCATCACCTCCTTTGAATGCCGCCCTGCAAGGGGTTCACCTCCTCCCCAAACCCACTCCAAAATTCCCTTCCCAGGTCATTTTATCGTGCAGGATGCAGGTGTCCAGCTGAATGTTGTTCTGCAGTGAACACTGTTGCTCCTCTAATCACTGAGTACAAGCTTATATATGTACAGCTCTGCAAACTCTGTATGCTCTTTTACCAGAAGTCAACTTGGTGACTCACATGTTACAAAAAGTGTGAAATCTACTGAAAGCAGCATTGGTTCCCTGAAGGAAATAAGTTTTTGTGGCCTAACCTCAGAGACAGCAGAGGCTGATGTCCTTTTTCCATCATGTCTGGATGTTTAGGAGCACAGCTCATATGAAAACAGCTGGAGAAAAAAAGGCCTGGTGGGAAAAAACCCCAAAAACAACATACCAAGTGTAATGATACAAAATGTAACAAGACTTTTTTTTCACTCCCTAAGTACTTTTAATGGGAATAAATGGTTTATCTTTTCAGATCTGTGTATTACTGCAGAAATATCCCGCTGGGAAAAGGCTGCATAAGTTCTGGCCACCGTGTAAATCCCACAATGAAGACTCACTTGGGAAGAAGAAAAGACATAAAATGTTGTGCTGGCTGTCTAAGTGAAGGTAAGTGTTGTCCTATATAAACAGTAATGAGAGCAAAGCTAAAATGGTGCCCAAATTTTGTTTCAGGGGCAAACCACTGTTATGTCAGCCAAAGCCTTCATGATTTTTATGAGGGTGGAGACCATTTCTCCCTTTGTCTATTCTTACTCCTTGGTAAACAGGCATGTATAAAAACCAGACCTATATAAAAAGGATGGCATTCACATCCTGTGTTTTGTGCCCCCCCACCTGGCTGCACCCTGTGTGTGTGGTACTCAAAAGGGCAAGTGTGTCCCACAGGGAGGAGGAATATTCAGCGCTCCACAAATGGCTTTGAACCAGCTGCACATCACAAAACCACCCTGCAGAGCCCCTGGGCTTGGGTACTCTTGCTGGGACAAGTTCATCCATGGCTGTATGGGGAGCTGCTTAATTGAGGCTCATTACTTCCATTTCCTACTGACACCGCGCGCCCCGTGAGGCGCCGCTCAGGCAAACGCTGGGGCAGGGGGTGGAACAGCTGCTGCTGCTTGCCTGGAAGAGGGAGAGGATGGGGGATAGCAGTGCCCTCAGCCAGCCCTGCTGCCTCTGTGCTTGGTGCTGCCTGTGAGGAGGAGCAAGCTGCTAATCTGACCCCTCAGACAGGGGCGTGCGCCTGCCTCGGCCACCACAGGGACTTTGGCCACAGAGGATGCTGCACTCCTGACAAACTGCCCCCAGCAGGTGTTTCCTTCACCCCTTTGGGATGTCTGGCAATCTGTATGTTTTGTCCTTTTTTAGGAAGGTTCATGCTTAGAAGCTCAGCTAAAACTCCTGAAGAGGAGCACCTCTCTATTTTAGCAGGTAATGTCAGCCATCTATTTTTTCTTATTCAGGCTGTGTAACCTGCCTCTCCAAGGTCAGACAAGCATCCTTCCAAAGCTTCTAGCTCTGATTCTGTTTCTTCAAGCACACAAGCTCACAGGTAGACACAGACTTCCTGTTCATTCCTGCTCCTGTGGACATCCTGAATCCCTGCTGAGAGCCTTGTTCCTATTTCTTTACAGACATTCTTCCAGTTCTTTGCTGATGTAGTATCCTCAGTTTTCATTATTAAAGACCCATTATGGGCTTTGGCTCCCACAGGTAAATATGCAGTATCTTCCACTTTATGTCAACTTTTCCTGAGGACCACAAAAGCTGTTAAAGGAATTAATCACCTTTTGATTTCCATGGGACAGTGGAAAACCTGTGAGAGAGAACTTAGGCAATGATATCTGTTATTATCACCCTTCTGAAACTCACCACTGCTGAGTGAAAATGAGCTTTGTGAAGGTAATCAATCACTGGCCACCACATGGGTTCCCTCAGTATAACATTAAGGGTAAAACTCATCACTTTGAACAGCATCAACGCAGCCTTGTGTAACACCAATTCTCACTCACCCACTTCTGTAGAGGAGATGAAAGAGGGATCTGTTTACTCAAGATGCTCTGGCTTTGCATTTCACCACTGCCACTGCAAGTAATGACTTGCTGGACAGCCACTGGACTGGCCAGCCAAGGGCTTCCTGTGCTGCAAGGTGGCATGGGGCCATGGTAGCTCTGAACATTGACTGAGAAGTCAGAGGAATTATAACTGCCAGCATCAAAGCTGTAAAAATTATAAAAATAAATGCCTTAGTATTACAGAGAGTGCCTTCCTTTGCAGCTGCTGTTAGGTGGTATGCAGTCAATTCATAGAATAAGAAATCATTTCAGAACATATTGCATTACACCAGAATGTTGCTTCACTCCCAAAAAAACCCAAAAACAACCCTACATAAGTCCCTCCAGAGGATGTTTTAGGTGAGGGATAAACTCAGAGGGATGGTGGTGTCCATTGTGTTAGACTCTGCACATTAAACGTTTGGCAACCCAGAGATGAAGGTGTGAAAGGACCAGGTTTGTGGGCAGAGGAGGTTTCTTGTTGGGCAGTACCTGTGAGCAGAGCTAAGCTGGTTCAAGGTGTTTCAGTCTGGGTTTGTCTTCTCTGCTTGTGTGTATGTAAAGGTGCCCAGGTGATTTCCATGGCACAGGCTTTGCAGGCATGCAGTTGCTGCATCCTGTCACTGGAGACTAAGAAGCAGTGTCAGGTCATCACAGAGAGAATTAGCTCATGTACTTTGACAGGTGAAGTTAAATAAAATGAAATAATTTGACAGGAAGTGAAGCAAAAATTCAACAAAGGAATAGACTTGCATGAATATCAGGTTACCAGGTGGGGCGAAAATGAGGATGGGAAATGTATATACAAATAAATAAATACAGATTTTTTCATAAATCTGTTTCAACCTCAGCAGTTTGACTAGCTCAGAGTTCCCTGTCTCTTGGCCTGTTTGGGTAAGGCAGTGCTGCTATCACAGTAAGTGCTTTCACTTCCAAACACACAGTAAAGGGAATGCAGGATCTCTTGCCAAAATCTCTTTCAAAACTGAGTGTGAAGTAACAAAGTAAGAAAGTCCACTTGAGTTTGGAGAGAATCTAAAATAGGAGCTCTAGGAATTCCAAGCTGCTCTATTAGTCTCATTTCAGGCCCATGGGCTGCACAGGTTTGTGGCCAAGTAACTGTTGATGGTAACTGCTATTCCCACAGGGAAGAAAAAGAAATGCTATATGGGGCACAAAAGCAACAATGGATTTCTGATAGTGAAGTATTTTCCAGAGCACAGGCAGCTTTGTGCTCTAAGGAAACAAGGACAACTTTGCCACCAGTATTATCAAGTGGCTAGGACTGTCTTCATAGTGTTCTGCTGGTAAAAAACACAGACAAGCAAGGGAGAAAATTTATCCACAGTTACAGTAAAGAAATGCATTAGTAGAGGAAAAAGATTATAAACTGCACAGGTGGCATGGAAAGCAACAGTGGTGTTTTCTCAATAAAGATGCTGAGGACATAAAATGGGAAAAGGCAGCACAGCTGCAGCAGGTCACAGCAGCGAGCCCAGCCTGTTTCTGAGGACCACTGCAGTGATGCTTGGATACAGCACACGGATGTGTGGCACTGGCCAGCCTGCTCAGGCTGTACCAGCCTGCAGCCAAACATCCTGCCTTTTAGTGGTACATGTCCCCTGGCTGCACACAGCAGGCACGGGCCATCTGTGAGGGACCATGTCCCCTCCTGTGCCTGGGCAGCGCGCCTGCCGCACACGGGCTGGCACCCAGCCAGCTCCAGGGCCACAGGGTTATGGCACCAGAGGCCACAGGGAGATGTGGCTGTGATGGCCCGACACCCAGAGCCCTGGGAGTGGCCTGGAGAAGCACAGTCCCTTGTGTCATGGCACTGAGACGTACAGGGGACAGGCTCTCCATCATGAGAGCAAGAGGGAAGGGCACGTGTCACCCAGGCAGCTGAGGAGATAGTGGGAAAATGAAAAGACAATTTAAGGTTGCATGTGTTTAGACAGGTAAAATTGTGGTTTGGAGACCTAAGCAGAGGCTTATAATACTCATAGGTTTGTTTTCTTTGAGAGAGTGTTTTTTTTAATATGTTTTGTTCTGAAAATATTCTGTGTTTTAGCACCTTGTTGTTATTCCTGCTCTTTAGACTTCATTATGGGTGCTTAGGAAAAATCTGCTAGTTATCTGCTTTACCTGGATGAATCGTTATCTGATGCCAACATGAAATGTAGGCAGAGTCCTGCAGGAGTCATCCTTTACTCTAAGTGTGCAGTCTTATTAATCACTTTAAAATGTTTTGTGGCTCTCAGAGTTGTCAAGATCTCTCTCAAATCTGAACCAAGTGTGAAGCAGCAAGGTAAGAAGGTGCACTTGATTTTAGAGACTCTAAAATAATTGCTGTAGGAATGGCAAGCTGCTCCATCACTCTCATTTCAGGCCCGTGGACTCCACAGGTTGTGGCCAACAAACTGCCAAAACCCAACAGTTGACTAAATTTATACCTGTGTGTGCTATCAAATTTCAGCTATTTCTGGCCAGATTGTGCAGGAATGCAGAGATGGGAAAGGGGGTAATTTCTGTCAGCCAGGGTAAACTAGCAGCAGACATGATTTTAAAAATAACATCACCATGGAATTTGCCTGACACAAACTTCAGTCCCACCCTAATGCAGAAACACAACGTAGCTTCAGGGAAATAAACAACCAGCTGCCCTGAAACCTGTTCAACATGAAAGGACTTTGCTCTTCTTCCCTGCACAAGTAGACATTTTTTAAAAAGACAATTACAAGATAAAGTATTACAATAATAACCACTTTCAGGATCTGTTGTCACAGCTGGATTCAGCTGTGAGAGAAGTACCCTTGGTATTATTTCTGTGTTCAAATGCTTGAGACATTTATCAGAGATATTGATGTGGAATGCTTATGAGCCAGGTGGAAGATCCTACTTAGCTTCAAGTTTTAGGCCAATGGTTTTTGCAAACTTATTGAAATCCAGCCAGGCCAGGCCTTGTTCCTGACAAGATCTACCCAGATATTACCTCTATACCTGGACTGGTAACCTAGAAAAGTGAACAGCACAGGAATTTCAGATTTAACCTGACTTCTGTCATTTAAGGGTCATTTTGCACTGTGTCCATGCGTTTGAGCAGAAAATTAATGGTTAACTTTGCAGCCACTCTTGTAAATAGACCATTCCCCCCCCCACCCCTCCAATCATAAATCTTGCAGAGAAATGAAAAGCAAGAAAATAAAGATGTATTAGGTCCACATATTCAGGTATTCTAGGTGGGCTTCTGCTGTGTGGGAGCCATAGGAACACAGAGACTTTTCCTCATCACCAGCAGAGCTATTCAGCCGGAAGCAAGGCTGATTTCAAACCAGTTTTTGCCTCCTAAGACTGCTGGTACCTCCAACTGAGATCTGCTGGAGGGTGCTGGCTTAATTATAAAGTATCTCCCCTACAGCTGCAGAACACTAATCCTGATTCAACAGAATCCAGTGCCTTTGTTTGATTATAAAACTAGCTTTTGCAACTTTTGGAATCAATCTAAGCCATACAGTGGATGTAGAGCAGTCATGGGATGCATTGCATGCTCTTAAGGTGCCTAGCCAGGACACCCACTCTTTTTGATAGATTCTACAACCCTGTCAGCCAGGGTAGCAGTGACTTCAGTGGAGCTCTACGGTGCTATTTCAGCAGGACATGAGGTCTTATCATATACATTTGCTCAATCAGGAAGTGATTTTTCTTCCAAGGGAAGAACTTTGTGTGGCAACAGTCTCTTGGGACACTCCTCCCAGCAGAATCATGTCACCACAGATGCACTTTTGCATTGATCAGTTCCTTTGGTGGAACTGAAGCTTCTCCTCAATCAGCGGCCCCTGGGAAGGCTGGGCTGGGCCCTGGTGGAGGGAGGAAGGCAGGTTGTACTCTGTGCTAGCCAGGAGCCAGCTCTTCATCCTCAGCAGTGAAGCAGTGCCCGTCTCTCACTCGGCCACTACCTGCAGGCATTCCGGTTTTGTAAGAATTGTAAGGTCTGTGGCCCTGGAAGTGTATTTCAACATTTGGGAAAGACTTAAGGCTAAATTAGGCATCACAGTGAAAGGATTTAGTTTTTCCAGAAATTCCTGTGACTTCTGTAACATTTCTACCTTTACTCCTTCGACAAAAAATAGCTTTTTTTAAGTTGAGGAACTTCTTGAGGGTTGAATGTGACTGAAAAAAGAACATTCTTTTTTTCCAGAAGTTTTTCAGGATTCTTTCCTTGGTCTGTACAGTAAGTATTTTAAAAAAATCATTGAAATATATATTTTGTTTAAAGTGCTATAGATTTGTCACCAGTCTAATTAAAATCTGAAGCCACTGCTTTTATATTATTTATAAAACTTCTTAGAACACAGTGTCATAAATGAAACTGATTTGATCTTAAAGCTCTACAGGGCAAAGGGGCCCTGATTAATTTGGAAATTTTGAATCAAAACAGAGGATATGTATTTATTATTTTTAAAAATAATTCCAGCTCTCCCATAATCTTAGGCAATGCAGCCATTATAAAGGAAAGTGAATTTTGGTATGCAAGTAGAAGATAGTGTTTTGCAAAACTACTCTGATGTTATATTAAAAGCTTAAAATCTGTTCACCAGAATTGCTGTCTCCCCCCAGCTCACATTATAATTTTCAAACTTACGAAAGCTACGAGAAACTTCAACCTAAAGTAGGAGAACCCTCTTTTGGAAACCTAAGGCCTGGCTTGTATTTGTGTAAAAATCCTTTCACAGCACCCTGTAATATAAAGTGTTTTTAAGTTTGTCTAGTACAACCACGAGGTTGATAGCTTCTCTCCACTCATCTGCATTTAGGGATGACTGTGGTTTTAATGAAACAGAATATTCCAAATACTAATGGATCTTAAATTGCTTATTCTTACCAAGAGGTACTCCAAATAGCACATTTGCCTCAAGTATGTGATATAAAGTGATGAGTTAATTCAGGTACTTGTGTCAATTGCTTCAAGATACTGAGAATTAGCTGCATTAGTGATATGCTACTTTTTTTTTTTTTCTCCTTGTGCTTTACATATGAACAGGAAAGTGCATAGCAATGGAGATCAATTTAAACTGTACTGTGGAAAGAGGGGAGAAATCTGGTGATGGTCCTACAAATGTCATTGACAAGGTGAGTAAATTCTTTCTTTTTGCATTTTCTTGCTGTTCTTTGTACTTAGGCTTGACATAGTTAGGATTTTTGAAGTAGTGCATGGCAGGGAAATTTCTGATTGCAGTGAATTGGCCAAGAAGAGTTTGTCTTCAGGAGAGCCACCTCAAATTGAGCTTGAAAATCCCTCCTAGTGACCTGCAGTGAAGCACAGCTCAAATTGCTCCAAGGACCTCTTCTCCACCTGGACTCCCAAACCCACCAGCATCATGTCTTGCAAAAGCAAGAAATGTGGGGACCAACGCACATCCCAGGCACATCAAACTTCCCTGGAGATCAAGGGCCAGAGCACAGTGCTATTCCCCAGCCTCAGGGTTCCTCTGAAGTAGAACAGAGCAACAGGTGGTGGCTGTTAATGTGCTGAATGTGGCTTCCCTCTGTGTCCGGCCTTGGAAAACAAAGCCAGCCAGCGGATCCATGCCAAACACTTTGCAAGCATGGAGCTTACACAATTGGGCTCCACCCACATGCCTCACATGGGAATTTTCTCTCTCACCAGCTGGGTAGAGATCACAAGATGGAAAAAAGGAGAAAGGGGAAAAAAAGAAAAAAGAGTTGAGGTTGTTTTCTTTCCATTGTGGCTCCTGAGCTGAAAGTTCCTTTGCAGCAGAATAATAGAATAAAGATGAGAGTGAGCACTGCTGATGGCTCAAAATCTGGCACCAAAGTTTATTTTTCCTAAGCAGTCTGAGTCTGAACAGTCTTGTCAGACAATGTCAACAGAGGTGAAAAAAAATGATGAAAATCATTGAATCTAGTTTGGCTCAAAAATGAATAAATGCACCAGACAGGGTAAGTATATGGCCATTAAAAATGGCATAACCCTGACTGAAAACTGAACACCCTCATATGTATTTTGTACTCTCAAAGGCTTATCTTGCCAGCTGTATTTTTGAATGAGCTAAGTGTCTCCTCGTATGAAATGAATGCGAGTAGGCACACATAAGCTTTCTCATCAGTGTCCATACTCATAGCCAGCTATGTATTGAAGTCTCTCAACTCAGCTTGTTATAGCTATCATGATGCAGAGCCTGAAAATGCCTCTTCTCCAAGTGCAGACAAACGTGAACTGACAAGCACTGTATTTTGCCCTTAAGGCTCCTGTCCATGGTGATGCATCGTCAGTTACTCTCTGTAAAAATCTCTGCCCCCCCATCCCACATGGGCTCGTCTCCTCCCTCAGTGCTCGCCTAATTTGGAAGCAGGTACAGTTCGTGGGAAACACTGACTGCGCTCCAGCACAATGTCTTAATGCTCAGGAGGAAGATGTGTGGGTTCAGCACGAGGCAGGTGGGGTTTGGGAGCCCCAGCTCGAGAAGAAAAGGGACAGAGACCTTTCTGCGATGGTGCTGCTGCCTGCGCCTCGCCCGGGAACCCATGGAGCCTCCACGCCTGTCACCCATGGAAATCAATTTCCTGTTGAATGGTGCCTGTAGTCAAGAACTAGATGCTCAAAGTCCCATTGTAGCTGACACAATGAAAATAAAACCCGAGGACAATACAGATGCTGATGTCTTTACTTGCTTTGATAACGATGACACCAGTAAACAATGATGTTTAAGTGCACTTGCATGGTTCTTAAATTAAAAACAAGATAGCCAAGGGCAGTGAGAAGTCACGAGTATTCCTGAGACTGGCACAGAGAAGGGCCTCTTATTTACTTCAAGCTGGAAACAAACCCAGCAGTGCGGGGATGACCATGGTACCTTTGTAAGGGGGTGACAGCTTCCAGGCTCTCAATTCTGTTGTGATTCCCATTCCACAAAACTCCATTTACACAGTCACAAGAGCAGTGGGGCTTGAGGCTGGGACATTGCAACGTGTTTGACACAGGCACTGAGACCTGTTCTCTGTGGGTGCTTCAGAGGAGAAAGAAAATGGAGTGCTGAAAAAACCTCTTCCTGCTTTCCTCCTTTCATTTTACAGGAAAAGAAAAGGCTAAAGGCTCTGCTGGAGTGACTCCATTGACTCCCGTGGTTTTCGTGGGCTTCAATTTGCAAAACAGACAGAAGAAGAGAAAACCCTTCCTCCACCTCTCTCCCCTGCAATTCTTGAAAGTGACATCTGTGCAGTGCTGCAGGAAAGATTACACATCTTAGTCTTATTTTTTTTTTACCCTGCCACTCCCAATTTACTCATGCCCACTATCATAATATTAATTTTTAGCAGGGAGGAGTGCGGAGTGCTCCCCTGGGCCAGCGTGGTTCTCCTGGCGGGGAGCAGCCCCGGGGAGGGGGAAGGCAGCGGGGTGGAGGTCGCTGCTGCTCCAAGGGGACCACATCTGCCTTTCTCACCCAGGACACAGAGATTCTGTCCCGGGAGCCTGTCCAGAGCAGTCCCTGCTCGTCCCTCAGCACCCCAGCGTGGCACCGCTCTGTCTTGCCACCACTCCTCCTTCCCGCC